>NC_135572.1:340000130-340625130 GCF_965152235.1 Eretmochelys imbricata | reverse complement strand
ATTTGCACCAGTATCTACCAACTCGGGTTGTATTAATGTGTTGTTATGCTGTTATATATGCTGTGCGCTACATGTTGTCTATATTGAGTATATATAAGAAAAAGTGATACGGCCTCAAAAGTGAAGTTTATTTAAAGTTTACTATACTTCTTTATATGTAGTGAGTCCTTTCCTTTCACCAGTTCTTCAGTTTTCTTTCTCCTCATGTGCCCACACATACTTCTCTGTAGATCACATTTTTCTCAGCCGTGGCTGATTGCTCTTTAAGAAGGCATGAAAGTCTTTACAAGAAGTTTGTCTGAAGTTGTACTGTACAAGTAGAATTCCTTTCAGCGACTCAGCATTCAAGTTGTTCCTTTCCTTTGTCCACTCCTTTGCATCAGTGAAAAAAATCACTCTACATTTGTATTGTGAGAAGGAATAGCAAAGAAGAACTGTGCAGTCTTTAACAGTTCTGAATGATGCTCAATGTTTTTGGATTTCTCAAAATATCTGGTCCACTTCTGGTGTGCTAGCAAATAATTACTGAACTCTTCATCACTATTGCAACTTTCCATAAACAACTTCAGGTTGCTGACCTGATCAAAACACTTCACGTCATCAATTTGCACCCCCTTATCGATCAGGTACTTGATACAAGGTTCCACATCACTCCAATTCAGTATCTCACTCAGGGTAATCCACCTGAAACAAGAGATGTCTTCTTCCAGGGGTCTAAGCCACTTCTCCAAATATTCTAAGCATCTGCTGTACATATTATCTGCTTCAGCACAGAATTTGTCACACTCTTCATCAATTCCTTCCATGCGCTTTTGTGCCAGTAGTCCCTTAACTTTCAGGGACATAAAGTTGTGAGTCTTGCATTCAAGAAGTATAGTGTGAACTGAGTTCAAACTTTTCAGCACTTCCACGACAGAATTGCTTTCCCTTTCGATTTCTTGGATGTAAGTTTGGAATACACTCATGATTGAATGCATGTGCCAGAGGTAAATCTCACTTAATTCATACTCAAAAATGTCTTAAGCACTGTGGTTTGTCCTGTGACAGAAAGAATGACTTCAAGGCTGGAAACATCTGTATCAGCCTTGTAATGCCTGGAAATAATGACAGCCATCGTGTCTTGCTATGAGAAAGCAGCTTTCTGTATTCAACATCAACAAATGCACAGTACTCCTTCAGCCCCTCAGTTCAGACAGTGTAGATATGAAAGTACTGGTAAATTTTAAAAATAATATTCTCAATGTCAACGTTCATTCTTTCTTCTGCATGGTGAACACAGTTGTTCAACGTGTGCTGGGCAACCCACACCAATTCATGTTCTCTTCTGCAACAACTTCTTTAAGTTTGCAAACACATTCTTTCCATCTTCATCATGCCAGAGTCCTCCAAACATTATATTGCAGTTGTCACCTGTAAATGCAATACACTTCTCGAAAAAACAATTTTTTTCACATGTTTCTTTTACGTAATGAGCAATCGTGTCAGCAGTCTCATTAGGTGTGTTCTGAACCTCAATCAATTTTCACTGCAAACCGCCATTCTTCCAGTCGAAATACTGAATAATTACTGGAAATATTTTCACTGAACCGTGATTGCTTCCATCTGTAGCAACTCCACAGTAAGCTATGTCATTTTCTTCAAATGTTTTCAGAACAACATCAGCAGAATGTGGTGCAAACACAGAGATAACAATTGCTTCTGTCTTGGTTCTGGCACTTGAAAATTTCCATGCTCCTTCAGAATCAGGGAATGTCTTCTTCAACAAGACAGATGTGCAATCCATTGACTTAAAGCTATTATGATGCTTAATGGTGTGAATTTCAAAAGCAGCCTCTGCTGCAGTAACAGCATCCTCTTATTCGCTGCCTGGTTTTACAAAATAATCTGTCAATTTTGTTGATGAGCTCACTCCTCGAACCGCTTTTTTGTGCTTGTCTGAGTCTACATGAGTTTGTAAATCATTAGCACCTTTATTTTTCACAGAGACGTAAGTACAAGGTCTACATACCAAGCACTCAGCTTCCCATTCTTCTCTTCCACTTCGAAAACACGGGAATTTCGTCTTTAGTTCTGAAGTGAATTTACACTTTCGTTTTGGCACTGTGTTTGGGGGTAGTAAAATAAAATATAAAATAAAGAGCTCTTGAGGAAACACTACCGTGCATGGTACGAACTCAGAAAAGACACTGAATTTGTCGATGTTGCACTATCGCTACAATGGAAAAATGATCATACCTGTCTGGAACCATAGGGCTAGGCGCCAACTTTCCCTGGCGCCAGTGGGTGCTCGTGCCCCCCCGGCCCTGCCCCAACTCCACCCCTTCCCCGCCCCGATTCCAACCTCTTCCCCAAAGTGCCCACCCCAACTCCGCCCCCCCGCCCCATTGGATCCCTTTCCCAAACCTCCGCCCTGGCCTCACCTCCTCCCCTGAGCGCGCCACGTTCCCCCTCTTCCCCCCTCCCTCCCAGCCATGCGAAGCAGCTGTTTTGCGGCGCAAGCACTGGGAGCTAGGGGGGAAAAGCGGGCACTCTCTCGAATGATCAACATTCACTTTCTTTCTCGAGTGGTCAAAATTCAGTCTTGAATGATCAACTCTTCTTTGGGGAAAAATAAAAATGTCAAAATCCCGGACGTTTTTAGATATTTAAAAGTTCCTCCCGGATGGCAATTTAAGGACCAAAAAGCCGGGCATGTCCAGGAAAATATGGACATATGGTAACCCTACACATGATGCCAGGGGAAGAAGTCAAAGCTAGGCAATTTTGTGGCAAGTGGCCAAGGAGAGGGGAGAAGACGAGCCAAGTCGATAAGAATATTTTGTACCTGGTTTTTCTTCTGTAAAATAGAGTTAAGAACTTACTTTATCTTCCACATAGGGTTATTTTGTGATTTAGGTGAAGTCTGCAAAGTGCTTTGATATGCATCAGTAAAAAGGACTGTGTAAATTCTGGGTCATTCTATCCACAGATAGAGGCTTTTCTGACCTGCCTTCAGTGGTGCTAGTCCGGATTCTGGAAGTTGTTTGCAAAAGAGTGAGCACTCAGTGTGCTCTCACCTGTTAAAAATTTCTATTTAAGATCCGGCAAAATGTACCACTGATGAAAGCTCGATTGTAATTAATGTTCATTATTCTAATCCAGAGGAATGTCACATGATGAAGTTTGGCTTAGCCGATAAGAAGTGCTGTATAAGTGCTAGTTATTATGACAGCACAAGAATCCATCCTGAAGCTCTTGCGTTATTTGCAAAAGGAAGGACTGTTCTCCAGGAATGATGGTGCGGAACAAGGCTGATGCCCTTGTCTAATGTTGCAAGTAGCTACAGGCCCCTCTTAGCCACAGCATAACTGTTAATTCTTTAAGTGCTGCATAATGTGAGGGAATTTGAGGGAAATGCTACTGTTTCTGGAATGTCTGCTTTTGAACCTCCCAGTGTCAGCACCGCATAGACTCTGCATCAGCAGTACCTAATATAAAATCTGCTACAGAAGTATGAGTCACAGTCATTGTTAATTAAACAGAAGAGATGCTGTACTAGAGACAAAGATGGCCATAGCTCACAGGGCACAGACACCCTGACCCAGCACAGACACCAACTGCCCCAGCTGCTTCTCAAAACTTCCTGGCACCACCTCCAAGATAGATTCTTCCCCACTTAAAATGTCTCTTTGGATTTGAATGAATAACAGTAAAACAATGTAAAGTATTTAAAGAACACTAATTAAATTAATATCTTCTAGTACAAAGTCCATGTAATTTTGGAGCCTATGTCTCTGCATTGTCAAGTAGCTAAGGCAAGGTAGGTCTAGTTGTACCATTAGTCTCTCTCTCGAGGTTGGATTGTCCAGATCATTTCTGGTCTCTGATTCACTCGTAGATGGTTCACGCTGCATTCCCCCTGTGTTGTCCTCCATCGCCTCTTGTATCTCAGAATCTGTTGTGCTCCTTTGGTAGAATAGTCTTTCTTCACCTTCACGAGCAAGGTCGATGGTGTCACGAATCCATTCACGTGAATCCTCACACTGAACTGTTTGTGAGCAATCCATTGGTCAGACATTATCCACACAAAAATTCAACTAGCCACAAAGAGCCTTTGTAAATTTCACAACCCATTCATCAATAATTTGCAAATGGGAAAAGGAGCTAAATCCATACACAGATGTATTTATTTAGTGACTTGTTTTCCCACCTTCATCATCTGGAGGGAATACTTCAGCAATGGAAGAGTAGTCTTTCTGTGGCTTTACATGAAGGTTTCTTGGTAGTTAATAAATATCTAGCTATTGATAAATAAAATAAAATGCTTCAGGATATTTAACTTCAAAAAATCACTGAAGAAGGTCAGGAGGCCAGTTCTGTAAGATGGTCAGCCCCTTCAGCTCTGCTGCTACCTGCAGACCTCTTCTAGGTCTTTACTATGAAGTTTATGTGTAAGGCTACGATTTAGTCATGGGTACTTTTAGTACAAGTCATGGACAGGTAGCAGGCCGTGAATTTTTGTTTATTGCCCTTGACCTGTCCATGACTTGTACTAAAATACCCATGACTAAATCTTAGGTGCACTGGGGGGCCCCGGGGCACTGCTGCTGGTCTGGGGGGCCCCAGGGCACTGCTGCTGCCCTGGGGGGCCCTAGGGGGCTGCTGCTGCTCTGGGGGGCCCTAGGGGGCTGCTGCTACTCTGGGGGGAGCCCTCCGAGGTGCCACAGCTGCTCTGGGGGGAGCCTTTCAGGGTGCCACAGGTGCTCTGAGGTGCCGCTGTTTCTCTGGGACCACTGCTCTGGAGCTGTGCCCAGGACTGCTGCTGCTCCGGCAGCCCCTGGCGCCAGCTGCCCAGAGCTGCCCGAGCAGCGGCTAATGGAGCTGGCCCCAGGGCCACCCAAGCAGTGGCCGACGCGGCTGGCCCCGGGCCGTCCTAGCTGCTCAGGCGGCCCTGGGGTCAGTCACACCAGCTGCTGCAGAAGTCATGGAGGTCCCGGCAAGTCATGTGCCAGACTTGCAGCCTTATTTATGTGTTATAGACGTTTGTTTATTTACATAATATGCTCAGTAGGTTTCTTGCTTGCTTGCTTGCTCACATCCTCATAGTATTTCCTGTCTTTTGTCAGACAATAATGCCTTCTTCCCAGTAAATTAAAACATAAAATGTATTTAAGTACATGCTGAACCCCACTGTCCACATCTAATATTCTGTGTGTGTTTGTGTTTTGTAGGAGGAATGGAAAGTTTTGAGGCTATTTGAATAGAATGTGGGATCTGTCCCTGCCATACCAGGCATGCCATACAATATAGCAGAAGTCAAAGCCTTTTTACATCAAGTTTTCAAATCTGTCACTCGGTTATTAGGAGCAGAGATTCTGATCATGATTTACTCTATTTTGGGGACTTGAGATTTTTCCAGCTGGACTATGCTTTTTTGGAATGATTGAATGTAACAAAAAGATTACCTTACCCTTTTGGTACAAAGGTTCTGATGGTGACAGTCCTCACCTCTGACTGTCTGACCCTTTCTTTTGGCTTGGCAGACGTTTAATGTGCTGTCTGAATCAGTCTGCAGAAGGATTCTTTCCCCATTGTACAGTAAACACAGTACATTTACAATACAGCATGATGGAATAGAGCATCTCTCATTCAAACTGTATCTCAGACCACTTCAAAGTGCTATATAATGTAATTGCCAAGTTAAATAATAAATAATAGCAGAGGGAGAGAGAAATGAAGAATAAAGGAGAAAATACACGTTTGCAAATCAGAGCTGGGGAGAGCTGGACAGTGGATGAGAGAAAGAAAGTAAAGCTGCCCAAGTAGGATTCAAGATTAAAGCTTCAGAAGAGAAAGCTTTCACAAAACAGTGTACAAATAGTGGGAATGGATAGAGAGGAGGCTAATGCTAGATGTACACAGGGAGCAGAGGAAATGAATAAATATGGATGTACATCTCTGGGAAGAAAGAGCCTGATAGTTCTTTGGAATGAGGAATATTTTAGTGAAGAACGTTCCGTTGTAAATATTTCCTATACCAATGTCTAACTCCAGGTAAATGTATGGACATGAGGCTTTTTCCAAGGCAAAATATTGGGGGTCAGAGTTTTTCAGAACATTGGGTTTGATTCTTCTCTCATCCTGGTTTTACACCAGTGTAACAACTAACTTAAATTGAAAAAAGAAAAGGAGTACTTGTGGAACCTTAGAGACTAACCAATTTATTTGAGCATAAGCTTTCGTGAGCTACAGCTCACTTCATCGGACGCATACTGTGGCATCCAATGAAGTGAGCTGTAGCTCACGAAAGCTTATGCTCAAATAAATTGGTTAGTATCTAAGGTGCCACAAGTACTCCTTTTCTTTTTGCGAATACAGACTTAACACGGCTGTTACTCTGAAACTTAAATTGAGTTACTCCTGATTTACATAGGTGTAAGGGAGAGGAAAATCAAGCCCCTGGCCTCTATTTGTGCACATGCACTGTGTTGTAAACCCCATTTTCAATTGGCTCTCAAATGGGTTTGCTTCACATGAAAATCTTTTGGTTTCATGCACAAGGGATAGTGCACAAAAACTACCTGTAAATTATTACACACACAAAGTTGTGCATGCATAAAAGAAAGGCAGGTGGAGGCCTCCTTTAAAAAGCCACATATAAGGGCCACATACTTCTCTAGTTCCCATATTGAATGTCGACAGCATTTGCTTCTCCCCCTCCCCCCCCAAAATATCAAAGGAAGTATGTGGCCCTTAAGGTATTTAACTCAGAAGGAAGCCAATGCCTTGTGTCACTTCAACAGTTAGGAAGTGCACTGTACTGTCCCCTTTGCATTTGAAGTGAAACTGGCAATTTTGAGCAATTTCACAGAGGAAATGAAAAGATTAATGGAATGGAAAGTACAGAACTGTTCAACTGAAGATGACTAACTATCTGATTGACATGAATGAAAGCAAAAAATAAAATAAAAACAGCATGAAAGATGCTTATTATTTTTCAGGTTCTGGGGGACTATTTACTAAAAACAAACAAAAAACTTCACACAGATTTGAGTACCAAAGAGAAATTAATCTCTGCAGGGCTTCCCAGAGAATGAAGAACTATGGGAGGAATCAGAGTGACTGGCATCTCAATGCTGCTGTCTAGTGATGTAGAAACTAGTTTTTTGCCTGACTGCTCAGACCCCTGAGCAAACTACTCGCAGAGAAGAAACAGACAAGACATGCATTAAAGAAAAGATCTGAGATACCACAAGTGAAATAGCGAGTTTCCTTCAACATCAAAGGCCAAATTCAGCTCATCTAACTCATGCAGATATTCCCATTGATGTCAATGGCACATGAGTAAGGGGAGCAGAATTTGGCCCATGGTTAGCATGTGTGCACAGTGTTTAGTATTCTGTCTCCATACTGACTGTGAGGTTGGCTTTTTTTCAAAAATCCCAGTTTTAATATCTGTTCCTCCCTTGTACACTTCATCTTATACACCTCCCTCTATTGGCTTCAGAGCAAGGAGCCCAAACTTCTGTGGTGGTTAAATTATTATTAACCCTGTTTATTACAGTAATGCCCAAGGACCAACCAAGAATGGGGGCCCCATTGTGCAAGGCGCTGTATGACACAGGATGGTAGATGGCCCCTGCCTCAAAGAGTTAACAATCTAACTAGATCGATAGGATGGGGGAAAGGGGTAGAACAGACAAGCAGAATGACCAATGTGATGGCAGCAAACATGATGTTCCACAATTCTGGGGGAGTGGGTTTAGTGAGGAGAGGATCTGCTAAATGGCAAGACAAGGGAAGTGGGGGTGAGACGGGAGAAGAGGGTAAGCAGGCAAGTGCGGGGTGAAGCTCAGATGAAGACACTATGAGGAAGGGGGAAGGAGAGGATTGGAACAAACAGCCAGTCAGCACAGAGCAGAGAAAGTCCAGTCCAAACTGCAGAAAGGCCTCTGAATCTCCCTGCTTTGGCTGTTTCTGCAGCTGCCCCTACTGGCTGGAGTTTCTGGCTGGTTTCTTTCTGTAGTTTTCCCCCAAGGCACGTAGTGGAGGGAAGGTGAGACACCATCTGGTATTTAATTTTCCCAGAGAGCTGGGGTCTCCCCTGCACACTTCTGGGTCCAGGAAGGGTCTGCTGAGGAACAAGTGACCATGGCTGTACCCCATTTTATTCCCTCCCCGCCCTCAGTGTAGCAGTCCCTACTTTAGCTGCTCCTCGCCAAGACCACATGGTGGGTGGGTGAGGGGGCATCACCTGGGTCCTGTTGTCTCAGTGTATGTGGGGGGCAGGATCTCTCATGCACTGTTCTGGATCCAGGGGTGCTGGGAGGAGGGGTGGCACTGGCTTGGCCCTATTTTACAACCTTCCCCTGCATCAGCACCCATTATATAGGCAAAGCCCTGAAACTGAACATGCAGTACAATATTTGCATACACAAATAAGAAAGGTGAAACTGCAATTGTGCTTGATATGCATGCACAGATCCTGGCTTCAAGTATCAGAGGGGTAGCCGTGTTAGTCTGTATCCACAAAAACAACGAGGAGTCCTGTGGCACCTTAAAAACTAACAGATTTATTTGGGTATAAGCTTTCGTGGGTAAAAAACCCACTTCTTCAGATGCACGGAGTGAAAATTGCAGATGCAGGCATAAATATACTGACACATGAAGAGAAGGGAGTTATCTTAAAAGTGGAGAGCCAGTGTTGACAGGGCCAATTCAATTAGGGTGGATGTGGTCCACTCCCAATAACTGATGAGGAGGTGATACCAAGAGAGGGAAAATTGCTTTTGTAGTGAGCCAGCCACTCCCAGTCCCTATTCAAGCCCAAATTAATGGTGTTAAATTTGCAAATGAATTGTACCTCTGCAATTTCTCTTTGAAGTCTGTTTTTGAAGTTTTTTTGTTGAAATGTGGCTACTTTTAAATCTGTTATAGAATGTCCAGGGAGATTGATGTGTTCTCCTATTGGCTTTTGTTTGTTACCATTCCTGATGTCTGATTTGTGTCCGTTTATTTAGGGGGAGGGATAGCTCATTGGCCTGCTAAACCCAGGGTTGTGAGTTCAATCCATGACGGGGCCATTTAGGGATCTCGGGCAGAAATTGGGGATTGGTCCTGCTTTGAGCAGGGGGTTGGACACAACCCTAAAGTCCCTTCCAACCCTGATATTCTATGATTCTTTTACGTAGAGACTGTCCGGTTTGGCCAGTGTACATGGCAGAGGGGTATTGCTGGCACATGATAGCATATATCACAGTAGCAGATGTTTAGGTGAATGAGCCCCTGATAGTGTGGCTCATGTGGTTGAGTCCTCTGATGGTGTTGCTAGAGTAGATATGGGGACAGAGTAGGCAACAGGGTTTGTTACAGGGGTTGGTTCCTGGGTTACTGTTTCTATGGTGTGGTGTGTAGTTGCTGGTGAGTATTTGCTTCAGGTTGAGGGGCTGTCTGTAAGCAAGGACTGGCCTGTCTCCCAAGATCTGTGAGCGTGAGGGATCATTTTCTAGGTCAGGTTGTAGATCGCTGATGATGTGCTGAAGAGGTTTTAGCTGGGGGCTGTATATGATGGCCAGTGGTGTTCTGTTATTTTCCTTGTTGGGCCTGTCCTGTAGTAGGGGACTTCTGGGTACCCATCTCGCTCTGTCAATCTGTTTCCTTGCTTCCCCAGGTGGGTATTGTAGTTTTAAGGATGCTTGATAAAGATCTTGTAGGTGTTTGTCTGAGGGATTGGAGCAAATTTGGTTGTATCTTAGGGCTTGGCTGTAGACAGTGGATCATGTGATGTTTCCTGGATGGAAGCTGGAGGCATGTAGGTAAGTATTGTGGTCAGTAGGTTTCCAGTATAGGGTGGTGTTTATGTGGCCATCACTTATTTGCACTGTAGTGTCCTGGAAGTGGATATCTTGTGTGGACTAGTTCAGGCTGTGGTTGATGGTGGGGTGGAAATTGTTGAAATCCCTGTGGAATTCTTCAAGGGCCTCCTTCCCGTGGGTTCTTATGATGAAGATGTCATCAATGTACATGCTTGTACATGCTGATTTGTCCCTGATTAAAGCAAAGATGATAGTCAGGTTCTTGGCATGGGTGCTAAGGAGGATGTTAGTTTTGTCACCTATAAAGGAGAAAAGAGAGGGGGCTTTGGGTGGAAAGATTGAGCTGGCTTTTGTTGATCTTGAGATGACAGTGAGCTCTCAAAGTTGGGATATGGCAAAGACAATGAGGGATTGGAAATTGAATTTAAAAGAAAGAGGTCGGAGTATGAAATGTACATTTCAGAGTCATAAATATAAAGATGATAGCTGAGTTCTTGTGAACAAATGAGGTCACCCAATGATGGGGAAAAGTATAGGGAGCAGAGGAGGGGGCCAAGAGCCACAATGTTGCGGGGAAGGAAGAAGAGGTAGAGCATCAAGAAGAGATGGTGAAAGAGTGGTCTAGAATCCAACAAACAACTGCAGAGGTTAAATCCTATTAGCAATTAGCAATTACTCTAAACCAGTCAATCCCACAAAATAAAGTGTTGCTTTTACACAAATGAGAGGCAATGGAGCATTTCCTAGTGCATGGCTGGTTCCTGTAATGGGGCAGATTTCTACTGCCCTCATCAACAGTGCTATCGAATTGGAGAAGACAGAAATCAGTAGAAAATATTCTACTTTTAAAGACTCTTTCTCTCTCTTAAAACAAGAGTGAGAGAGAGAGATGCTGATCTCAAAGGAAAAATCCATATACGAAAGCCAGTACAAAATATAATAGGACTGACAACCTTTACACAGTTGTAAGCAGTATAGTTGTAGCATCACTGGATATTAGAGAGACAAGGCGGGTGAAGTAATATCTTTTACTGGCCCAACTTCTGTTGGTGAGAGAGAGAAGTTTTCCAGGCACACAGAGCTTTTCTTCAGGTCAGGGGAAGGTACTCTGAGCACGGCAGCTAAATGCAAGGTGGAACAGATTGTTTAGCATTAGTAAAAAGAACAGGAGGACTTGTGGCACCTTAGAGACTAACAAATTTATTTGAGCATGAGCTTTCATGAGCTACAGCTCACTTCATCGGATGCATGCAGTGGAAAATACAGTGGGGAAATTTTATATACACAGAGAACATGAAACAATGGGTGTTACCATACACACTGTAAGAAGAGTGATCAGGTGGTAAGGTGAGCTATTACCAGCGGCGGGGGGGAGGGGAAGGAGGGAACCTTTTGTAGTGATAATCAAGGTGGGCCATTTCCGGTAGTTGACAAGAACTTGTGAGGAGCAGTGTGTGTGTGTGGGGGGAATAAACAAGGGGAAATAGTTTTACTTTGTGTAATGACACATTCACTCCAAGTCTTTATTCAAGCCTAAGTTAATTGTATCCACTTTGCAAATTAATTCCATTTCAGCAGTCTCTCGTTGGAGTCTGTTTTTGAAATTTTTTTGTTGAAGAATTGCCACTTTTAGGTCTGTAATCGAGTGACCGAAGAGATTGAAGTGAATAGCTCACATTACCTGATCACTCTTGTTACAGTGTATATGGTAACACCCATTGTTTCATGTTCTCTGTGTATATAAAATCTCGCCGCTGTATTTTCCACTGCATGCATCTGATGAAGTGAGCTGTAGCTCACGAAAGCTTATGCTCAAATACATTTGTTAGTCTCTAAGGTGCCACAAGTACTCCATTCAAGGAAAAGCGGCCCATTAACACCTCTGCAATCAGGGACTAGTGGATTACAGATTGTTGTAATGACCCACTGTTGTCTATAACCCACTAAAACAAGAAAATTATTTAACAAAGAACTGAGATTAGAGAAGAAGCAAGTAGAATTAATGGAAACAAATGGTTACATATAAAGTAAAATCATAACACACTTTCTAGAGCCTAAGATAAAAACTCTCAAGACATTCCCTTGCCTCACAAAGGTTAGCTCAGCCAATGGTTCTTTCCCAGCTTCAAACTGCCAGACTGGCTGTAATCCTCCATTCATAAAACAAACCAGCTGGCAGCTTGTTCCCTCGGTGAAGGATAACTGGGTGAACCTCTTGTGATGGGGTGGACTAGGCCGAAAAGCCTCCTGATGGAGGCCTCAGGGTCCTGCCACACTTGTCCCAAGTAAGGAGCAGTGGAGAGATCTTCCAAGCAGATTAGAGTGGTTGTAGGAGAAGCATCCAATCAGGGCTCAGGAGGGCCCTATAAAAGGGAGCTACAGAGCCAGAGACTGGGCAGTTCCTCATTAGAGCTGGAGGAGCATCGATGTTGCAGCTGGTTGAGGGAACTGCAGAACAATGGACAGCGCAGTGCTAGTAGGCACAAGGGGAGCAAGGAAGAGCTCCTGGCCAGCTACTGGGCCTGAGCTTAGAAGAGCCCTGAGCTAAGGGTAAGGCATCGGTGAAGACTGGGCCCAAAGTAGTGGGTGGGCTTGGGTCCTCCCCCCACCTTCCCATAGGCCCCTGGGGAAGGGTCTACAATTGGACATCAGTGAACCCCCCCCCGCCCCCGCGAAAGGGACTGAACTGTCAGAAGGCTCAGCTGAAGACTGGGGCCAACACAGACTAAGAGGGCAAAACCATTGCCTCCAGGGAGGAAGCCCTGGGAGTACAGCCCGATGGCAGGACTGGGACTGGTTTACAGACCACAGACACACCCAACCACAGGGGGCACTCACGAGAGGTGGGTGCCGACCCCGTTACACCTCTGTAGCCCACATATAATTCCAGCGACCCATTTTCTTCACTTGTAAACAGGGAAACTCCCCCACCGCTTGTTTTTTTTTCCTTTCTTGAATCTCCCCTGGAGGCCTTGCAATCACTTGATTAGTATTGTGCTTAGACTGTAAATAGGTGTTCATTGTGAAGCATACAGTTCTCAATCTACATATAACCAGACAGGTGTCGATAAGTGTCTCCTGCCTGGAAGAAACCTGTTTTTCATCTTCAGGTGACCAGCCCCAACTCACAGACCTTAAGAGCATAATTTTCAGTATCTATACATAACTCCTTTCACATTATCTGTACATAACCCCTTACATATTATCCATCCATACGTTTTGCAATGATTGATGATCAGTGTGACACAAGCTTTCAGTAAAGACTTTACATGATACCCTTTGGCAAACTAGTATGTAGATACCAGAGCCAAGGATCCCTGTAACCTGTATGCCAGTTGGCACTAAGATATCCCTGTGCACACCATAGAATTGTATTCATGATTCTTGCACCTAGAGTATATCCTTCAGGTAGAGTTCCAGTCTTAGAGTATCCAATATTATAGTAACTCACGGGGCTGTTATGAGGCATAATTAATGTTTATAAATTAGCTGTTTGAGTAAATGGTGTATAGGTTCATAGATGCCAAGATCAGAAGGGACCACTTGTAAGCATCTCTTCAGCAGCTCTTGTATAACACAGGCCATAGAACTTCCCTGAAACAATTCCTCTTTGAACTAGAGCAGATCTTTCAGAAAAATGTCCAGGCTAGGTTTTAAAAACTGCTAGTAATGGAGAATTCACCACAGCCCTTAGTAAATTGTTCCAATGGTTAATCATCCCCACTATCAAAAGTCTATGCCTCATTTCCATTTGGAACTTGTCTAGCTGCAACTTCCAGCCCAGGGATAATGGATTCTCTGCTTGACTGAAGAGCCCATTATCAAATATTTGTTCCCTATATAGATACTTATAGACTGTGATCAAGTCATCCACTAATCTTTGCTTTGTTAAGATAAATGAATTGAACTCCTTGAGTCTTTCACTATAAGGCATGTTTTCCTATCCCTTAATCATTCTTGTGGCTCCAGAACTGGACACAGTATTCCAGCAGTGGTTGCATCAGTGCCAAATACAGAGGTAATATGACTTCCTGTTCCTACTCGAGATTCCCCTGTTTATGAATCCAAATATCATGTTAACTCTTTTGGCCACAGCATTGCATTGCAAGCGCATGTTCATCCAATTATCCACCATAACCCCCAAGTCTCTTTTCAGAGTCACTGCTTCCCAGGATTATTTATCATTATTTGTTTATTTATTATTTGGGAAGTTCAAGGAAAGAGTAACTTGAAGGTTCATTTTGGGGGGATGGGGGTCGGTTTGTGTGTAATTGCTTGATTCATTTCTCTTATTGTGGACTGAAAAAAATGAGCCTTCGGTGGAAACTTGAAACAGAAAATTGGTGATCTGGCAGTTCAAGATGCGGGGAGCTTTCCATGCAAAGGGTTGGGCAGGGGGATGAGAGTGGAAGAATGAGATGAAGCGAACATCGGGCTAGGACAGAAGGGACCAACACAGTAAGAAAGCAGAGCAAAAATGCAGGGCTGTATATACACTAAAAAGGGAGGACAATAAATGTTACAGTGATATATAGGGAATAAATGGACAATTGTTAATTATGACACTAATAAAAGTAATAATAAAAATGCTAATGGAAATAATTTATGTATATGACAGGGTTGGTTGTGATGGCGGGGGGCAGGGCTCAACAGCTGGCAACCTGCAGGGGTCAGAAAGGTATTTTTCCCCCATTCTGCAAGGTTTTTTTTCTTTAATCTTCTTCTTCCTCTGAAGCATCAGGGATGGCCACCGCTGGAGATGGGACATTGGGCTGGGTGGGCCAGGGCTCTGAGTTGGTGCTGAACATTCTCTTTTTTGGGTGTTTGCTGGCTGGTTCTTGCTCACATACTCAGGGTTTAACTGATGGCCATAGGTGGTCTTGGGAAGGAATATTTTCCTGGGTCAGAATGGCAATGGCCTTGGGGATCTTCCCCCCCCCCTTCTTCTGCAGCGTGTGTGTGTGGTGACTTGCAAGGATTATCTGGGTATATATATATAAGTCATCATTTCTCTTCTATTGCAGGGGCCCCAAACAGAGGCACATTGATCCCTCCTGTTCTATGCCTGTGACACATATTTAGGGTGACCAGATGTCCCAATTTTATAGGGACAGTCCCGATTTTTGGGTCTTTTTCTTATATAGACCCCTATTACACCCCCACCCTCCTGTCCCAATTTTTCACATTTGCTGTCTGGTCATCCTACACATATTAGTCTCGTCTCCCATGGGTCTCATTTACTTTGGTCTACAATTGGTTATTGGGTTTTAGTGTGCGGGTTCTGGGTGACGTTGGTGGCCCATGATATACAGGACATCAGACTAGATGATTTGGTGGGCCTACTGGCCTTAAACTCTATTACTCTATTTGCTAACCACCATGATCTATTCTATTCTATTGTATTATGTTCAGGTTCTTATACTGCTCTCATCACTGTAGTATCTGAGCACTTTCCAGTAGAATATTAAGCAACAACATGACTAACATCTGTCACATGTTTGTTCTCTCATCCTCTTCCCAGGGGGAGAATTGTGTGTTCAGTGCAGTGTTTTGTTCTGGTAGGTTTCTTTTTGTTTGTTTGTTTTGGGGGGTTAGGTACATATTGCTCTGTATTTATATTAGACAAGGGAAATCAAAGAAATGCACTTTGCATTTAGTATGGAAGGCAGTGGGGTTAGTTTCTCCCGCACACACAGGCTTTATCCTTATTGTAGAAAGCTCCATTGTGCCACAGTTGTCCATCTCGTTCTTCATTCCCGGGCTTTAGGTTCTTTTAGATATCCTGGGCCCACGCCATTGAATTAATCATCATTTTCAAGGCAGACCTTGAACTTGACTCCAATCCACAAGGGACTATAGCAAAAATGGTGAATTCTTCACGTTATGATGCTGAAACAAGAAACAGAGCAAACTATTACTACTCCTTGAGACACAGTCCCTTCCTGGGGTCTTATGTAGTCTAAACTATTCTCTACTTGGACTGGTGTTTAAATACCACAGTTTGGACCTTAGGTCAAAAGGCATTTAGGGTGGAACAAAGGAGTGGGAGGATGAAATTAAGAACATGGAAAATTAGGTGAAATATAAAGAATGACGTCATTCTTTAAGGCCAGAAGGGACCATTATGATCATCTAGTTTGGCTCCAACATAACCTTTAGCCAGTGATTCCTGGCTGTGGAACAGATTTCCAAGAGAAGTAGTGGAAGCCCCTTCCCCCGGCACATATTAAAACTAGACTGGACATACCTCTAGATCAGGTACTATAGGGAACAAAACTGATTTGGCAGGGAGGTGGACTATAGATGCCCTAATAGGTCCTTTCCATTTCTAATTTCTATGGTTCTATGATACCAAGATTGCAGTTTGGTGAGGAACAGCTTCTGGGTGTATATCTGTTTCCTTGGTTGTGCACAAATTAAAAAAAATACAAAAAAGTATTTGTCACCCTTTTGTGTTATACAACCAGTCACTGTGTTTGAATTTCTCTTGATCATAGCTAGAAACTACCAGCACCATTACGAGAACTCCGTATAATGTTGCTAACATCATTGATGATGATGTTATCCAAAATAAAGAACTAGAAAAACCAGCAGATGTTTTGAATATTTCAGCACTACACTGCAGCAAAATATCTTTCCCCCCATCCAAATGTAAACTGAACAGGAAAATAACCAAGCTCACTGTGCCTGCCCTGTCCAGCTAGGAAATAATATGTAAAGCTAAAAATTAAAAAAAATATTAACTTACACATACTGGGACATTTGGGGTCCTATCCCATGAGGTGTTCATAGAATATCAGGGTTGGAAGGGACCTCAGGAGGTCATCTAGTCCAACCCCCTGATCAAAGCAGGACCAATCCCCAACTAAATCATTTGAGAACATCAAATAGGAATTGGAGGTGTTCAGTTCTTTTAAGGATACATCTGTACTGTACATTAGTGACAGTGGCATGTAGCTACATGCTGCAGAGAAAAGGAAGCTGTGTTCACACGGCAGTGTGTAGCTACATGTGTCAGTGAAAGGCTCTGGTGGTGATGCAGCTCCCAGCTGCTGAAGCCTTTCCCCTCTATCTCCCCCAACCATAGTCTTTCCCCACTTCCAGAGTCTCTCCCTGTGCCAGCAGAAGCTTTAGAGTGGCGAGCTGGCAGAACCTTTCCCTGCTGACTCCCTAATACCAAAGTGTTTCCCTGCCAGAGCCTGTCCCCACTGCCAGAATCTTTTCTTTCCGTGGGGAAAGGCTCCAGCAGTGGGGTGGCAGGAGGATACTACCCTGATAGGAAGACACTGCTGGTGCAAGTTGAGAACCTTGTAGATACATACATGGGTACATGTCTGTGGGTTTCAGGCATGTCTTTACTTGTTTAAGCTATGCCTTACCATCTACACTGTTATTTTGACTCATGATTTTGGGGCTATACACCTTCACAAGAAGTGTGCAGTATAGATGTTTCTTTAGAAGTACTCTGTACCTCACAGGATCAGGCCCTTAATTTGTTCTTTTTCTTCATGAGCAATCTATCCGTTTTGACTTTTCGGTGTTTTAATTGAAAATAAGACACATTATGTTAATAAAATGTGGTATAAACTGATGTACAGATTTACTCACTAGCATTGCCATCATCACAGCATAATCATTCTTCAAAGTATCATATGCCTTTAATGAGTTTGCGGTTAATGGCTCTTCCCCAATATCAGTCACCTTCTGTGATTGCTATTTCAGATTGAGAGGGAGTGGGGGAAGCATAGCTAGAGGCTGAATTTACAATATGAATTAACAGTCAACTAGACCTACTGTAGATGATTAATTTGTCTTTGATTATAACTGCACACCAAGTGAGAGAAAATTAGCTTCTTTGATTTGTTGGCACAATATGGGTTTGGGAAATGGCCACAGGAAGTTGAAACCAAAACTAAATTACATTTCTTGAAATGCAAAGCATGCAAAAATTGATGGAAGTTAGATGATGAGGAAGAAAAAAGCTTTAAATGGCACTTCATAAGATGGTGAAAGTTTGTTTAAAGACCCATGACAAATGACATTGGGTTGATTATTTTGAATTGGTAAGGTTAAGGTTAACAGGTGGCCGGCATAGAAGGTTGTTAGTACTTCTTCTTTTTTTCAAACCTTTTCAACTATTAGTTGATAACACATTGTAGCTTGGAAATAAATACCTCCTATAGTAATTAAAATGAATTTGTTGACTTCTTATCTTGTTGAAGTAACATTTACTTCAGCAAAAAGTACATTTTAAATTGACAACAATTGCTAGAGTGCTACACTTCTGTTGCACATACAGAGGTAGAAGCAGGTATCTAGTTGGCATATAAAATTCTTCAGTTCCTGTCTTAATCTGCTTTGTAATGTTTACATAGGCTGTTACTAGCTTTCATGTTCTACCATCATGGTGACTCCATTTCTGTGGGGACTGAAGTGATTGTTCTACATGTATACTTAAGGCCACGAGCTCTGGTCTTTACTAAGGCAAAGCTTACGCAGAGATGCTAGGGAGACAGAGTAAAATTTCCAGTGGATCTATGTAACTTAGTAGACCTATTTGCAAAAAATGCCTGCTTCACTTGAATGTGACTTGGGAGCTTTTGAAAAAATTACCTAAAGTTCACAACTTCTATTTATATAGGTCCTTCTGTGACCTCTCTTGGTATCACATCCTGCCCCTGCCACTAATGCCATGGAGAGTTCCCTAGTTTTGGAACTAATGTAGTTCCCTTCTGCAAAGACAACCACATTTGAGGGGAGCCAAGAAGAGGTTGCTCACCTCTTGTGCAGAACAGAGCTCTGGCCTGCAGGGACTCCTTCATGGCAGTGGGGATAAGGCAGGCAATAGTGATGGGGACCGAGTATCAGCCACTGTCCAGAGGATCAGTCACAGCTTCTCCAGTTCTCCACCAGACAACGGGGTGTGTTGGCAACATAAAGAGCTGCTTCAGCCACTGACTTTCAGTAAGAGTTGTGGATGCTTAGCATATGCTCAGGAGCTGGCCCAGAGTCATCATGAGAATATTGTATGGAGGGAGTGTGTTTATATGTATGTGTGTATATAGGTACTAACTGTGTGTCAGAGTATATAACTATTCAGATTTAAGAATAAAATGGCAAATCAAAAACTCCAGTAGAACTGCAGTAGAATTGACAGAACAATTCTGAACCTTAGACTAATAAAGAAAAAGTCCTAGGCTGGTATACTGTTTAAGGTATCAGTGGCAATTCTTTGGTGCCTGCCCTGTTTTGAATTAGATGACTTATCTAAACAGGCTCTGAATGCACCCTTGTATGCCTTTTTCTGTTGCGTATTTTCAGATGTCACAGACTCCACTACAGCAGGTATAGCATATGTTTAAGATATGAAACAATGCTAAAAAGTGTTATTACCAGCCTGCAGTGTATTAGAATTTAAGTTTCTATAATAGTGACTCAGTTTTGTTTCTTTTATTGTAGGCTAAAGGTTCTACAGGTATAACATCGGGCACCCAGAAGAAAGTAAAGAGGACTCTACCCAACCCACCTCCAGAAGATGCGACCACAGGGACCCAGTCAGCATTCACTACTGTGGGGTCAGTTTCACGCAGAAGGATCTGTAGAACCAACACCATGGCCAGAGCTAAAATTCTCCAGGATATAGACAGGGAATTGGATCTGGTAGAACGAGAGTCAGCCAAGCTTAGGAAGAAGCAAGCAGAGCTAGATGAGGAAGAAAAAGAAATAGATGCCAAACTGCGATACTTGGAAATGGGCATCAATAGGCGGAAAGAAGCCTTGTTAAAGGAAAGAGAAAAGAGAGAGCGTGCCTACCTCCAAGGAGTAGCAGAAGAACGTGATTACATGTCAGACAGTGAAGTTAATAATACCAGGCCTACTAGAATGGAAGCCCAGCATGGCTTGGAAAGACCACGAACTGCACCACAGACAGAATTTAATCAATTCATGCCACCACAGACCCAGCCAGAAACTCAGTTTGCTCCCCCTACAAGCCCTTATACACAATATCAATATTCTTCTCCTGCTCTCCCTACTCAAGCACCAACTCAGTATACACAACAGTCACATTACCAACAGCAGCAGACTTTATATCATCAACAGATTTCACCCTATCAAACCCAATCAGCCTTCCAGCCTGTGGCAACCATGTCCTTTACTCCCCAAGCTCAGCCTCCACCAACCCAACAGTCATCATACCAACTCCCGTCACAAATGATGGTGATACAGCAAAAGCCAAGGCAAACTACATTATATTTGGAGCCTAAGATAACATCAGACTATGATGTGATTCGTAATCAGCCTCTCATGATAGCACCTGTTTCCAGTGATACTACTTATGCTGTTTCCCATCTTGGCAGCAAATACAATACCTTGGATTTAAGGATAGGGCTGGATGAGAGAAGCAACATGGCGAGCAGCCCCATATCAAGCATATCTGCAGATTCATTCTATGCAGACATAGACCATCATCACACACCCCGAAATTATGTGCTGCTGGATGATATAGGAGAGCTTACAAAGGGAACAGCAGCACTGAGCTCTGCTTTTAGCCTCCATGAGAAGGATCTGACAAAAACCGATCGGCTTCTTCGAACCACCGAGGCCCGGAGAGCACAGGAAGTGTCGGACTTCCTAGCACCACTGCAAACTTCTTCTAGATTGCATACTTACGTGAAAGCAGATGAAGATCCAATGGAAGATCCTTATGAGCTAAAGCTTCTGAAACATCAGATCAAGCAGGAGTTCCGCAGGGGTGCGGAAAGCCTCGATCACCTTGCTGGCCTTTCTCAGTATTACCATGCAGATACCAGCTACAGGCATTTCCCCAAATCTGAGAAATACAGCATAAGCAGACTCACACTTGAGAAACAAGCAGCCAAGCAGCTCCCAGCAGCCCTCCTCTACCAAAAGCAGTCAAAGCACAAGAAAGCTTTGATAGACCCCAAACTGTCAAAGTTTTCACCTATCCAGGAAAGTCGAGACCTCGAGCCTGATTATTCAAACTATATGACTTCCAGTACTTTATCGCTTGGGGGCATCTCCTCCAGGGCAAGGCTTCTTCAGGATGATATCACTTTTGGCCTCAGAAAAAATATCACGGACCAACAGAAATTTATGGGGCCAACACTGACATCATCCCTTGGAGCCAGCCTTGGGACCACACTAGGCACAACAATGAGATCCACATTACAAGATGAAGCTGACAAGTCCTATAGTAGTGGCAGTAGATCAAGGCCTTCATCTAGACCTTCTTCAGTCTATGGTCTTGATTTATCATTAAAAAGAGATTCCTCTAGCTCTTCTTTAAGGCTGAAAGCCCAGGAGTCTGAACCATTAGATATTTCTTTTAGTCATGCAGCTCCCTCTGGAAGAACTAAACCTACAAGTCTACCTATTAGCCAAAGCAGGGGAAGAATCCCAATAGTAGCACAGAACTCAGAGGAAGAGAGCCCTTTAAGTCCTGTTGGTCAGCCAATGGGAATGGCAAGAGCTGCAGCTGGACCCTTGCCACCAATATCTGCAGATACCCGGGAGCAGTTTGGATCAAGCCATTCACTACCTGAGGTCCAGCAACATATGAGGGAAGAATCACGGACTCGCGGGTATGACCGGGATATAGCCTTCATCATGGATGACTTCCAGCATGCCATGTCAGACAGTGAAGGTAAACTAGGCCTCAGACTGCTATGTTACTCTCACAACACAAATCCTCATTTCTATGCATGCATCTGATTTTTTCATCCTACAAGGACTTGTTCTTCTTTTTGTTCCTTTGTGCATCTTTTGTGTATCTCTCTTTTCTAATTTTGTTTTTGTTTTACTGCAAAAGCAAATTCTGGATGGTGCTTAGATACAATAGTATGCTCAAGTCATTTGTTGTTGTTTTGGTTTCCTTTTGGTTTGCTTGTGCATTTTCCTTTTTATTTGTCGGTGTCTACTTTTCTAACTGCATTATATAAATAGAATAATATGTATATAAAGTGTGCCCCATTTACTCTTTTCTTCAGTCCTTACATGGGGCTTCATCCTTTGAAATTCAATCGTTGAATTTTTTTTACACAGTTTCTCTTGAAAACCCCCAAATCTTTAAAAATAGTTGAATCTCGTAAGAAAAACTGGATGCATAAAGTTTCATTATGGGTTTCAAGAATCAGTAATTCAACTTCCTGAGGCACACAGAATTATAATTACACCTTATGAGCATATTATGTGCTAAAAGTCGGTACTGTGTATTAGAACCGTAGAGAGTTTAATGTGAGAGCAAATGAACATTCTAAATCTGGTTTGTTAAAATATATCTTGTCATGTGGACTTCTGTGCATTCAGAATTGTGATGATGTAAGAAAATTTATTGTTTAGATGGCACAAGGTAACCTCATTCATCAATAAACTTGCTTAAAATATTTCACTTCCATTGATGGATTATCCAGCTTAACTGGTTTTATGTGGACCCCATTCAATACTTCTGCCAGATAAGCACAAGAGCTTATCTCACTTAAGTTCATGAGAAGGAACCTCTCTGATGTATTATAAATGGTGTAATTAAAAAGTGTTTAATTTAAATAAATACAGCAGAATGTTAAGCTGGTGTTAAGTACTAAATAACTGCAAATTATGCATCCACTTGGTTTGACTCTAGTCAAATTTAATACATTTTAAAACTGTTTAAAAATCATAGTCACTCTGAAAGAGAATGAAACGCACATGTTTAAGTTATCATCTGCTTTTCATTGTATGTGCTCCATTAACTTTTCTTGTGTATATTTACTGCACAATAAAAAAAACCCAAAATTTTGCATGCACTATATTGTTTGTAAGTGACAATAATTACTGCAAAAGAATAATTTGCATGATTGTGAAGTAGAGATGGTTGCTTCCTGTACTTATACATAACCCACATTTACTATTTTGAAAAAGCATTGCTTCCCTTGGTTCATAAGCTATATCATTTTGAATTCAAAGGGGAAATCTTGGTTTAAAAGATGAATAACGTTTGCTTTCCCTGAATTTGATCTCACACTATTGTAAACTGATAAGCTGCAAGTCATTGTTCTGTAAGTTTCTGTGCATTTTGGGGTCTGACCCTGAAGGTTTATTTCACAGCAGGTAGGTTTTTCATTATTAAGGGTCTGATTCTGCATGGTGCTGAGTATCTCTGTACTGCTCTCCGTGCTATCAATTCCCGATGAAGGAAGATGGGAATTGAAGGCACTCAGCCCAGCACAGGATGAGTGCTGCATAATGGAGGACAAGGCTATATGGGACCTCAGCATCTTCCATTGAAGTTAATTGAAGTTGCACTGGAGCTAAAGTGAGTGGGATTGGGCCCCAAATCCATATAAAAAGTTGGCCTTCCCTCTATTGTTATGTAATACATAAACTGATCATGGATAAAACCACAGTAGTTTATAATACTGCTCTACAGTTACATTATTTATTTGTGACAAATACTTAGGATGTAAGGGCTGGTTTTGATCTGATTCTGAATCTGATATATATTTTTAGATCTATTCTAACTCAGTTCACAACTTGTTCATTATTAGGTTGACCACATGTCCCTGGGAACAATTGCTGCCCCTTTTTTCTGAGCTTATCCCAGTGGCTGTGTCATTTTTACAAATAACTTTGCTTTGTCCCAATTCTCATAAAGCCTTGCAGATTGGCCAGCACTAGGAGCTGTCAGACAATGGAGCTGGAGAAATTATTATTAAATAGAAAGCTGGCTGGCTCAAGTGCATGTGCACCTCCAGGACCACCCCACCCCCAACCAGCCTGCCACATGATGATACCCAGCTGCTCCTCTTCTCCTGTTCCTAAAGCTGTCCAGTAGCCCTGTCACTCAAGTCCTTGACCCAGCCTTCTTGGCCCAGAGAGTCAAAACCATAAGGTGGCTGGGAAGGAAAAGGAGCAGTGTCCTGGCAGAGGAAAGGAAGTAGTGGGCTTCTATTTAATTCTCACCAAACCCATCCCCTGTACAACCATTTTCTCCCCCATGACAGGTGCCTTGGCTTTTCACATTCAAGATCTGGTTACCCACTCTGGAGGCAATCAAAAAATAAGTCTTGTTAAACAGGTGGCTCTCTACCATTCTTTTTATTGAAGACACTTTCTAGCTTACTGGTGCTTGACACTCCTGGATCTGTTGCTCTCTGGAATCATATGTAGCCATCAGACTTCCTGTGCAGCTTATATATTATTCCTACACAGTAAGGGAACACATTCACAGGCAGGAGTATTAATGATGATTTTATTTGTGAGTGCTTGGTGTTGCACATGGCTTGAAGGAGTTCCAAAGCAGATGGACCAATCCAATCCCACACCCCTCAAAGTCAGTGGCAAAGTTCTTCTCTTTGGTGGATTGTCCTCTCTGTGGAAGAAATGTGTTGGAAGCTGGTGTTGGAGGAGGAGATGGGAGTTCTGAGTCTAAGGGACACGGAGGAGAGAATGCATAAAGAAGAGAATTTGAGAAGGACACAGAGGGCATTGAGGAGGGCAGGGAAGGTACGGCCTAGGCACCATGAAGAGTAATAGGAGGAGGTAAGGACAAAGATGCTGGTAATGACAGAGTTGTCTGAGGGCCACAGTGGTGGTGAAGCACGAACTTTATATGGGACTTGAGAGGAAGCTAGTGAAGAAACAGGCAGATGCTCTGATTGGATGCGGAAAATATAGGAATAAGCCTGCGTGTGATATTAGGTGAAAATATGAATGGGACGTATGGGGTACCAACGAGAACCAAATGACTTGGTGGACGTGGGGAAATCCATACAACTTGGACATAAAGTAAAGAGTGGAAGGAGACTCTTTCCTTTGAACAGTGATGCAGTGTTGTATAGCAGTGTTTCCCAAACTTGGGTCGCCCCTTGTTCAGGGTAAGCCCTTGGTGGGCCGGGCCAGTTTGTTTACCTGCCGCGTCCGCAGGTTCGGCCGATTGCGGCTCCCACGGGCCACAGTTCGCTGTGCCTGGCCAATGGGGGCTGCGGGAAGCGGCACGGGCCGAGGGGACATACTGGCCACCGCTTCCCGCAGCCCCTATTGGCCGGGCACAGTGAACCGCGGCCAGTGGGAGCCGCGATGGGCCGAACCTGCGGACGCGGCAGGTAAACAAACCAGCCCGGCCCACGAGGGGCTTTCCCTGAACAAGCAGCATCCCAAGTTTGGGAAACACTGTTGTATAGGAATGTCTAAAACCCCATAAAAGCACACTCTGTGGTGCAGTCAGGGTGGTTGTCAGAGAAGAGTTATTGTGTAGCAAGCTCTGCTGTAAATCAACAATGCAATGAGTATGCCGCACACTAACTGTCCACGTGGACCCTTCTGTTATTCACTAACAGTTTGCTAGTGCGCTTTGATCTACTTCACTTTGAAATGAAAGCTGGTCAATGTGTATGAGGGAACTTTCAGTGTGGAACTTTTAGTGTGCGGTAGCAGAGTCCACACTGCCAGCTAGTGTGCAGCATGTTAATGCACTGTAGATTTACACCCAGGTTGCTGCTCACTTAACCCTTGTCTACACCTAAAATATAGGTCTACCTACCTATTTGGCTCAGGGTTGTGTAGGCATACCCGAGGTGTTCATCTAAACAAGCCCAGAGTGTGGTGTTTTGGACAGTTACTTCGGAGTATTACAACATATCTTCTGAGGGAAACCAGTTCCAATACAAAAGAACTCACTTTGTATTTTTTTTAAATCTGTCTCTTTGCATGGATGTGATTTCAATTCGTCAGTCAGTCCTAATCAGAGTTGTAAAAATGACTTTTTTTTTTTTTTAGTCAAAGAAAGCTGCCATTTCTTCTGCTAGAGGCAATTTTTCAGTACAAGTAATATGGAATATGGATTTTAAAATAAAAAGAGAGAGGTCTGTTTGAGGTTCTGTTAGTCTTATGGAATGCCTGTACAATAGCAAGTAGCAGATAGGAGTAGAAATGCAATTTCTGAGCCCAGACCATTTGTATGAGTAATATATGCAAACATATTTAAAAGTAATGCTATTTTTACACATTGTAATAAATCATAAACCACAAGGTCAATATTTAAAAAAAATAATTGGGCACATAAAGTGGAACTCCAGACTTCATACTTAGGCAGCTAAATAAGTATAATAGTTTTCAAAAGTGCAAAGCACCCAACAGCTGGCATTGAAATCAGTGGGTGCTTAGAACTTCCAAAAATCAGGTTACTTCTTTAGGTGCCTAGCTATGAATTTAGAAGTTTAATTTTAAACTTTTTTTTTTTCAAATCTTGGCCCTAAGTTAGCTAAAACTGCATTATTGTGATCAAATTATTTCCTCTCACATACCCCATAATGTGTTGGAAACTCCCTTCTTTATAAATTTTTAAATTATGAATAATTCCTACACTGCTTTGTAGACCATGAACTAACTATGTTACATCTAAACAGACCATCTATATATGCTTGTGTCATAGAGCATTTGTGTTCTTGTTAAAGAGCTCATGGAAGTTTCCTAATTTGTAGTATAATTGCAAATGTTTTGATCAGGTAAAGTTAATTTACAATGAGTAGCCAAGAAACGTTACATCCTGACCTCCATAAAACATAAAGTCATTGTCCTGACCTCTGTAAAACCTTAGATTTTATCTTTTTTGGCCCAAAGCTGCCAGACATTGATTATATCCCATAGATTATTAAATATGTATGAAAATATTAAGGCCCCAATCCTGCAAACATTGTTTAATTTTATTAACATGAATAGTCCCTATTGGTTACCTCTGAGAATTTAAATCCTAATGGTTCCCTTCTCAGCGAGATTTCCCCCCGTTTAAATGTGAGGCTATTAGTGTTAATCCTATGGTAAATTTGGAAAACCTACCACTCAGATATGAGGAAATTCCAGAAGTCTGAGATGAACACTGAGTCTTTACCATGCCCCGCTGGTTTAAAGCATATCATCTTGTCTCTTCCTACTCATTTTCCCCACTGAGGATAAAGGTCTTCTGCTTAGCGGCTACAAATACAGGAGGCTTGTGGTCCTGAAGGTTCTGGGTTTGTGTAGGTGGACGCAAGCTGACATGCTTTGTTACACGTAGGCCATAAAACGCCTTCTCTCTGTAGACACCACCATGCTGCCACTGCTGTTTTTTATAAGCCCATCATGAATCTCAGTTTTTTTATTTTTTCAAGCCACTAACAGAAAATATCCTGGGAGAGGAAGAAACTGCAGAAGTTAAAGTAGTTACTAACCATTAGGTGATCTAATATTTTTGATGCCACGTTGGTTTTACTGAGGTCACTCTTATATAAGGTCTGATCGTGCAATTAGCAGTGTGGGAGAGGGGCTGCTTTACCAGCATAGGGCCCCATTGACTTCAATTGGACTCTGTACAGGTGCAGTAGTCCGCCTACGTGCTCTCTGTCACAGGATCAGGGCCATAACTTCTTATGCAGCCGAGGGTTTAAAATGGCTGCTCTCAAGATTGTCAGTGAAATTCCCAACTCCAGTCAACCCACCCAACCGCATGCAAAATACCCAAATAATCAAACAAAAAGTTCACAATAGTTTCCTTTAAACTTGAAAAAATCATAGAATTCATGACACCTTTGACAGAAACACAGCTTGATCCATAAGCCTTCATAGGGAATTTCCACAAGCACGCTAACTCTCTGAAGGGAGAAGGCCAGCAAAGATTATTTTAACTGTGTGAGAGAGACTCTGTTTCAGGGTTTCTCCTGATTAGATGATGAAACAGATGTGGTATTCAGAATATCTTGGATCAGAACAGGGCCTTTGGTTTTTAAGCAGAAAATTTGATTGGGAGTTTCATTATGAGCTGAGTTATAGGGCAGCCTGGTAAATGCAGTCAATCAGTCATTTGCAGCAAATCTGCAAACTATGGAATATTTACATAATAGATGACAATGGCTTATTAGAAGCAGTTAATCACTATCTGGACAAACATCAACATTTGATATCTCATTTTATTGTATCCATGCTGGTCTACTGGATAAATAATGTTTTCAAACAGTTTAACAATAGGGATCTGTGCACATACAGGATAAAAATCGACCTCGTAATATTTGTCCCAAAATACATTTGTCCTAAAGACCTTAATGGCAAAAGTATTTCAAAATGTGTTTATATTGTTTTTAACCTCATATATAATGTGCCTTAAAAGATCCATTTCTATATCGCTAGCCTTTCGCTTTTGTGTTTGGGAAATAACACACCTTTATAACTTTCTGTTATACTAAAATGTTGCTATTTTTTTTGTTTTTTTTTCAAACTTCCGTGAGCCATTCAGGTCATATTTACTAAAGAATTAGAAACAGAAAAAAACACACTAGTGTTTTGCATTTTTAATTTCTTTTTGTGGGATTGAACAACTGCATTTACTCTTGTTACTATAGCGACAGCTGACCTTATTTTAGTTTTGTAATTTCCTGTTGATTTTGCTAAAATAATAATGTCTTTTTCCAATGCTAAATTTATAATGATTATTATAACATGAAATTCAGATGTTCCATGGGATTCTACTTAGCTACAGTTTATCTTGTTTTGTATTGATATATGTGCATTCAGAAGAAAATCTGTATGTTGTATAATAAAAATAGTATTTAACTTTATAGCTCGTGATCTCACACTGGTGCAAATCAGAAGGAACTGGCGAAATCAGTCATCATAGCTCATTTGACTTCAGTGAGGCAATGCTCATTTACACCGGCTGAGATTCTTGCCTAATGGGTTTACACCAGTGTAAAACTGGTTTAAATGGGAGGAGAATCAGGCCAGTAGGGTTCCATCCTGCTTTCCTTGCACACTATAAAACCTGATTGGAATTCTGTGTACAAGAAACGTTCATAATGTATAAACGAAGATGTACAGCAAGACCCAGTCAATGGGATTTAAAATGAGAATTCCTGCAGCATTTCTCCACCATGTTATAAAGCGAGCTTTTCTTCTTCTTCAGTCTGTGTTTTGGGATGAACAATGCTTTAGTTAAGCAGATTCCATTTTCATAGAACAGTTTGCAGAGGCTCTCTGAAGAAACTTGAACATACAGATGTCCTTTGACGCAGAGTCTGTTAAGGAGTCACTGCTATAACTACTGATTCTTAAAAGTTCAGCTACATCTCAGGCCTGATATACATTAGAAAATTAGATTGGTTTAACTATGTAAAATCCCTGTGTAGACAGCGCTAAATTGACAGAGCAATTCTTCTTTCGACCTAGCTACCGCCTCTCAGGGAGATGGATTATCTACTCCAATGGGAGAACCCCTCCTTTCAGCGTAGGTAGTGTCTACACTGAAGCACTACAGTGGGGCAGCTGCAACAGCGCAGTTGTGCCTTTGTAGCATTTTAAGTGTTGACAAACCCTCAGAAATGTGTGAAATCTGCAGTATATTTCTAAGCACCCAGACAGAGGAAATGGTTATGGCACTCAATCCTTGTTTGTTTTTTTCTTGATATTAAATATCCATAGTCAGTTATAACACAGATGGGATCTCATTCTTGTCTCCTCTGCCACTTTCTACTTAATTTTACTTGAGTTAGTCTGTCTTCAGCTTTGCCTGTAAATTCGCTTGAGCTGCATGGCCAATTAATAACCACTGTGCATGTTTGCTGTGTGTGCCAAACTGTTGCCCTTCTCTCCGCTCTGAGTCAGAACATTTGACATGTCCTTGGTTTTCAAAGCCTATCACCTCCGCCGTGAAGAGACAGATTGGTTTGACAAGCCCAGGGAGTCTCGTCTGGAGAATGGACATGGCTTTGACAGAAAACTGCAAGAGAAGTTGTCCCACTCCAGACCACCAAGTCAACATCAAGATCAAGTAAGATGTGTCTATAGTTTTGTGGATATTTTGTAGAAAGCTTGTTAAATCATACTATCCTGTAACATGTGGACCACTAGATTTATCAAAATCCAGCTACATTTTAAGCAGCTTAGGAGACCATCAGTATTATTTATGATCCCTATTCTTTAGGATTAGTTTTGTCCTTAAACAGTTTTTGGGTAGAATTAACCTGCTCACCTGGAATTACATAGGCAGCGGATATACCCACACAGAATGATTCAGTCTAGTCCAGTTTTACTTTGGACATTGACATTAATCCAACCTGATTTAAGACTCTGCTTTTTAATGTTCTTAGGAACAGGGCTGGATTTACTTTGAGGTGTTGTTATGAATGGAACTGAATTCTGTTATGTTACATGTGTGTAATCCCTGTAGATCAATGATGAATCACTGAACAAATCAATGGGATTGCACACAGGTAACAAGTAAGAATTTGGCCTGTTCATTATACTGAGATATAAGAAAAACACATTGATCAAAGTGTTTTAAACTTGCTCACTTTGCGGTCTAGTTCGCCTTCATATATCCCATTAGCATCACTGAGGTTTAAACATGTCATCAGTAGATCCCTATATGTTTCACTTGCTACTTTGACTATCATACACACTTATTCAGATTCTATCCTGGCTCCAGTGATGTGACATGGGTGCAGATGAAGGCAGAATTACAAACAAACTAGCCACATACAAATTAACACGAGTTAATATGCCACTGTTAATTCGTTAGATAATATTTAAAGGGCATGTTCTGCTATCCTCCCACCTACAGAACTCCTGTCTAGGTCAGTGAGAGTTTTAGATGCAGTTTGATGGCAGAATGGCTCTTCATGAGTAAATTTAGGTATTAATTCAATCACTTCATATAAATAAAGGACACTACATATGTTTTTCTCTTTTGCCTATTCTCCAGCCAAGAGTTTGCCCAGTCCAGACTACATTTTGCTGAAGCCTTAAAATTTCACCTGTTCTGCTGGGAGAAAGGGTCTTTTTTTTATAGGACATTAATGTTATTCAGTAGAATTCACTCTGCAGGCCAGATCTGCTGCAGGACAATTGGAATTTTAGAGGCTCCAGATCTGTAAATAGCATTGACCAAAATATATACCTATCTCCTATAATCCCATTGAGAAACATGGGTTATTTTGGAATATATATGACTGTGTTTGGCGATTGCAGCATCCCAATGTCAATTTAGATTCCCTCTGTCACACACACATACACCTTTGTAGAATTGTTTCTGTCCAGGACAAGAGTTAACATTATTTTGGACTCTCCTTCATAGGCAAGGGTGGAAGATATGCCTAATGTTTAAAATCCTATAGCGTTTATACTTTTCAGAAGACCCATAGGGTTGTTAATCGCAACAGTGGCCAGGTCTCATAAAGTCTAAAGCCAGATGGGACCATCATGATCATCTAGTCTGACCTCTTGCACATCACAGGCCACAGAATCTCACCCACCGACTCCTGTAATAGACCCATAACCTCTGGCTGAGTTACTGAAGTCTTCAAATCTTGATTTAAAAGACTTTAATTACAGAGAATCCACTGTTTACTGTAGTTCAAACCAGCAAGTGATCCACTCCCTACACTGCTGAGGAGGATGAAAAAAACCCAGGGTCTCTGCCAGTCTGACCTGGGGGAAAATTCTGTCCCAATCTCCAAAATGGTGATCAGTTAGACCCTGAGCAGGTGGGTGAGAGCCACAGCCAGACACTTGGGAAACAATTATCTGAAATAACTCTAAGTCCTCCCATCTAGTGTCCCATCTCCAGTTGTTGGAGATATTAGCTAATAGGAGTTGTGGATGGGCCATATCCCATTGTAAGCAATCTCATCATACCACCCCCTCCATAATCTTATCCTTGGTTTTTTCATCTCATATAAGATACAGGATACTAGAGCTGGTCCAAAAATTGTCAAAATTTTATTTTGGAATTTTTTGGTGGAAAATGCCTTTAAAAAAAAGTAAAAAGAAAAAAAAATGGCCAAAAATATTCGTAAAAAGAAAAGGAGTACTTGTGGCACCTTAGAGACTAACAAATTTATTTGAGCATAAGCTTTCGTGAGCTACAGCTCTGTAGCTCACGAAAGCTTATGCTCAAATAAATTTGTTAGTCTCTAAGGTGCCACAAGTACTCCTTTTCTTTTTACGAATACAGACTAACATGGCTGCTACTCTGAAAAATATTTGTGTTTTCAGTTTATAATGGAAAATTGAAATTTTCTGCTAAAAATTTAGATGAAAATGAGATTTTAGTTTCTGTCATAATTTTCTGTAGAGCTATGTACCTCTTCTTCCCCCCAAAATTCTGACCAGCTCTATAAGGCACCTTCATCAACATGCTGTACCTTAACCAGAGATTAAAGGAAGGATAATTATCAAGTCAGATTCTGCAGGGATTGGTCCTGGATCTGGTTATGTTCAACATCTTCATCAATGATCTAGATAATGGCATAGAAAGTACACTTTTAAAGTTTGTGGGTGATACCAAACTGGGAGGGGTTGCAAGTGCTTTGGAGGATAGGATTAAAATTCAAAATGATCTGGGCAACCTGGAGAAATGGTCTGAAGTAAACAGGATAAAATTCAATAAGGACAAATGCAAAGTAGCCCACTTAGGAAGGATCAATCACTTTCATACATAGAAAAATGAAAATGACTGCCTAGGAAGGAGTACTGCAAAAAGGGATCTTGGAGTTATAGTGGATCACAAGCTAAATATGAGTCAACAGTGTGACACTGTTGCCACACACACACACAAAAGCAAACATCATTCTGGGTTGTATGCGGGAGTGTTGTAAGCAAGAAATGAGTAGTAATTCTTCCACTCTACTCTGCGCTGATAAGGCCTCAGTTTGAGTACTGGATCCAGTTCTGGGTGCCACATTTTAGGAAAGATGTGGATAAATGTGGAGACAATCCAGAGGAGAGCCACAAAAATGATGAAAGGTCTAGAACACAGGATCTGTGAGGGAAGATTGAAAAAATTGGGTTTGTTTAGTCTGAAGAAGAGAAGACAGAGGGGGGACATAACAGTTTTCAAGTACATAAAAGGCTGTTACAAGGGGAGTGTGAAACTTAATCCTACTTAATCTCTGAGGATAGGACAAGAAGCAATGGTCTTTGTCCTACTTAATCTCTGAGGATAGGACAAGAAGCAATGGTCTTAAATAAAGGGTGGTTTAGGTTGGACATTAGGAAAAACTTCCTGTCAGGCTAGTTAAGAACCGTAACAAATTGCCTAGGGAGGTTGTGGAATCTCCATCATTGGAGATTTTTAAGAACAGATTAGACAAACACCTGTCATAAATGGTCTAGTTATTACATCATCCTGCCTTAAATGCACAGGACTGGACTAGGTGACCAATTGAGGTCCCTTCCAGTGCTATACTTCTATGATTCTATGATGCAATAGGGAGCTAAAGCACAAGGAGCGTACCCCCTCCTCTCACTGATTTACAAGAGGAAAGCACTCCCACAGCTCTCTACAGAGGGAGTGAAAGCTCCCTGCAAATGTGGGGAGCAGAGGGATAGGATGTGGGGAGTGAGTGGAGGCACTGAGACTTGGCTGGTAGGGAAGCCGCTGGCTCCAGTCTGGGAAAAAAGGAGCCAGGGGTTCCTATCTCCTCCCCTCCAGTCTATTCCAGCCATTTGGGGATCCTGCTCCCCAGCCACATCCCTACCCCCACAGTGCACTCCAGCTCCTCTGGGTCCCACTCTCACCTCTGCCACCCCACTGCCCACCCTGAGCATGTGCAAGTTTACTTGGGGGCAGAGCCCCCACAATATATGTATTGCATGGACACTAGTCCTTCCCCCCTCACACCTGGCCCCTGGTTCCATCACCCCTGACCCTCTCTCCGTCTAGGCTGGTGTGTGGAGAGACCTCCTCCTCCTGTTTCAATCTCCTTTACCCATTATCCCCTGCTGGGACATTGTTTCAGTACTGATGCAGGAGGGGATCACCTGTTGCCTCTACAACTCTGCATCCTGTAGCACGTGAAGTGTTTCTCAGAGATCTTTGGTCCCAGATGCCTTCTGCAAGCAGTCACACAAATAGAATCTCATTGGACAAATATTCATGGGAAGAGAAAAGGAAGAAAAGTGCAACCACAGCTGAAGAGAATTCAGTTTTAAATTGGTGTGAATGTTTGTGGAACTCTCTTTTTTACAATAAGTGCTAGGTAGATTATTTCTTTGCTTTGGTTACATTTGGTTACCATTTCTCTCTTTTATCAATTTAAATTCAGGCCAAGATTTTCAAAAAATGGCTAGTGACTTCAGCTGCCTAACTTGACATTTTTAAGAGTCTGATTTTCACAAAGAGCTGAACACCCACCCTCTGAAAATCAGGCCCTTTAAAGATTTCTCACTTATCTCAAACTGGCAGTATGGATGTTTGCAAAAGCTGTGGTAGCCTGCTTGTACCCAAGTCAATGAGTGAGAAACTTCTGGCTTCACTCATCCAGTACAAATCCTCATTCTCTTCTTTCTATCTTAAAAAAAATGCAAATATTTTACAATCCCACCTACCATACTAAAATACTGTAAGTGTCCTGCTTTGTGTCTATGTGTAACTTTTACTACATGGAATCACATAACTAACAGCTAACAGAGATTCCCCTTTAGCACGGCCCGGTGCTTTTGGAGCAGGAATTTTGTGCAGTCTAGTGTCATCCTAAAAGTCATCAATTGCCATGGATTTGTTATGATATGGCACAGTGGATTAATCTGATACTATTCTAGTAATATTACAGTACATCAGTTTCCACAGCAACATTCCTGGTGTTACTTAACATTCTTAAACATAATGAAATTACAGTGCAGCTTAGGATCATAACAGCTAGTGTCTCCCAGTACAGAAATCTGGGCTGCTTACCTGACGATGGCAAATGTACTATTTAAATCCACTGAGTATTTGACCGACAGCATCACCTTGATTTCTCTCATTGATCCCTCCAGTCCCACTCTCTGCAGCAGCAGCCTGCTGAGTCTCTGCCAGTGGACTAGAAACTTCAGCCAAACACAAGATCCAAGCTCCTCTTACTGTTGTTTATCATGCATTATTTATATAGCTCCAAAAAGTGTGCTAGGTGTAAGAAGACAGGCCCCTAGCAGGCAGCTGCTCTTAAAGTGATGATAGCAGGTTAATTCCTGATCCAAAGCCTGTTGAATTCAAAAGAAATCCTCCCATTAACTTCAATGGGCTTTGGATACATCATGGAGTTTAGTACATAGATAATTTAGAAAAGCACATAGGCAAGAGAACAGATCATGAAGGTTGAGAAGATAGGAAAAGGAGGAGGTAGAAACAATAGGAAAATATGGGAAGGGAATACAGCCACAGCAATGGAAAGAACTGTTGTCCTGGAGAAAGTCCTATTGTTTCCTGTATTTGTTGTTAGTTCTCTCTCTGTCTCTGTTTTAATTATTAGGTTGCCAAAGCTGGCACTAATAGCACCAGCGTTGCTTATGGGTGCACAGCAAGGCAAATGCAATGAGTTTTGAAGAAGCAATTTGAAGGGGGAGGTTACTTTGTGCTCTGGGAGAGGGAGGACCAGCTAAAGAGTGTGGGGGCAGGGAGGAGAGAGAGGGGAGTAAAAGAGTAGGCAGCCTGTAAAAAACCACAGAATAATGACTGGAGAAGACGAAAAAGGGGTTAAGGCAAGAAAAGTAGGTAAAGGATGGAGAATTTGAGAATAGAACTTTCCCATTCCAGAACTGGCCTTTGTAAACCCAAAATGAAGCCCAAAACAACAATGAAACAACAGAGAAAGTTTGTGCCATCATGGTTTCTGTCAGCAAGTCTTTCCTCAGCTAAGAAGGCTGATACAGGAAAAGAATGATGCAGTCAGATTTTCATTTTGGACACACATGCAAACATAAACATGTGCAAACACATTCCACCGCCCCACTCCTAATATATCAGTGATAGTCAAATGGTAATAAAAAGTTCTAGTCTCCAAAATTGCAGTGATAATCACTTGGGGATAGGCTTTTCTCCTCATATACTTTCTGGTCAGGTCAGAAAGATGAGGATGGTTTTCCTCGCTGCATTTTGGCATTTCACTCATGCTGGAATAAAAACATAAGTATGGCCATACTGTATCAGACCAATGGTCCTTTTAGTCCAGTATCCTGTCTTCCAACAGTGGCCAGTACAAGATGTTTCAGAGGGAAGGAACAGAACAGAGCAAGTGTCAAGTGATCCATCACCTCTCATCCAGTCCCACCTTCCGGCAGTCAGAGGTTTAGGGACACACAGAGCATAGGATTGCATCCCTGACTGTCTTGATTAATAGCCATTGTTGGACCTCTCCTCTATGAACTTCTCTCTCTTTTTTTTTTTTTTTGAATGCAGTTATAGTTTGGGCCTTCACAACATCCCCCTGTCAACAAGTAGATTGTGCGTTGTGTGAAGAAGTGCTTCATTATGTTTATTTTTAAGCTGCTGCCTTTTAATTTCATTATGTGAACCCTGGTTCTTGTGTTACATGAAGGGTAAATAACATTTCCTTATTCACTTACTCCACAACCTTCATGATTTTATAGACCTCCGTCATATCTCCCCTTAGTCGTCTCTTTTCTAAACTGGCCAGTTCCAGTGTTCCAGTGTTTAATCTCTCCTTATGTGGAAACTGTTCCATGTCCCTAATCATTTTTGTTGCCCTTCTCTGTATCTTTTCTGATTCTAATATAGTTTTTTGAGACGGGGCCACCTGAACGGCATGCAGTATTCAAAGTGTGGCATGCCATGGATTTATACAGTGGCATTGTGACATTTTTTGTCTATCCCTTTTCTAATGGTTCCTGATAGTGGTGAACATTGAGCAGATGTTTCCAGAGAGCCATACATGATTACTCCAAGATTTCTTTGATTGGTAACAGCTAATTTAGACCCCATCATTTTGTGCTTAGTTGTATGTAAAATGCAGAATGGCTGAGGTGTTGGAGTTCAGTTAAAGGTTAGAGTGATGTTTCAGGTAAATTATTTTGTCTGAGCTGATCCCCCATTTCTAGTACATCTATTTACTGAAACCCCTTAAAATGATAAATATGTTAAATGCATCTGAGAAAGTAATGAGAAATCAGTTATCTAAGCACTCAAAGTCACATTAGAAGGGAGGCAGTGCTCTGTAGTACCATGCAAAAGACATTTCAAATGTTGACCTCCCACTTCCCATGTGATACCAGCACTTCAAAGGCCATTAGTTCAGCCCCCTGGGGAATATCTGTTGTATGTTGCTCCATGGGCTAATCCAGCTCCCTTAGAAGACAATGAAATACACATCTTGATTTAAATGACTGTTGGATCAAATGCTTTTGGAGCAGAATTGCTGGGCTCAGAGATGTCCAGCCTTCTTCACCTGAAAGAATGGTGGCTCTGACATGGGCCCTCAAGTGTGAAGGGATTATGATATTGGTGATAGCAGGCTCCATGAGACACACAAAATAGGCAATGCTTGTTCCACAGTGATAGCTACTGCTTAATTTAGACTCAAGAAATGTCACCTTTTTGGAGGTAAATTGCCCTTGAATTTCTTTCTTTTAAAATTGCCTGGAAATCTGATGACAAATTTTCCACGATAAATTTTAAAATTTCATCATCAACCCACCATAAGATGAATCATCAGCAACCACTTCATTACAGGTCAAGATATTTCCTTTACGTTATTTGGCAAACAATTACTGATCTTTTCCATCACCCAGCTCTATTGTATATGCTGAAAGGATGGAGAATACATAACATGTTGACATTTCCTCACTGATGACTACTTAGTGATATTTTTTACCCTTACCTGGGCTGCTCTCATGAATGGGACAGGAGACTTTGTGAGCTTGTATTCTTGGAGTTCTTTCCAATTCTGCCTTTGTAAAACTTTCACATCAGGCAGGTCCTCATAAAGTGACAATAGCAGTTTAAGGCCTTTTCTGAAATCTATTGAAGTCAAAGGAGGCACATGGCTGTTTGCATGGAGAACCTATGACTGGTCTTCTGTAGTCTCCTGATATTGTGGCTTCTGCCATATACAGCCCCTGAATCCCCACTCAGAGGTTTCACATCACAGAGGGGGAAAAGAGAGTAAAATAATGTAGATAGGGCCAGAGTTAACTTACCTGTTAAAGTCCCAGACAGATGCTTTTGCAGGGTTAGACAAAACCCTAAGGTACAGTAAAACCTCAGGGTTACAACACCAGAATTACGAATGATCGGTCAAACACACACCTCATTTGGAACCGGAAGTACACAATCAGGCACAGCGGAGACAAAAAAAAAAAGCAAATAAAATACAGAACTGTGTTAAACATAAACTACTAAAAAAATAAAGACGAAGTTTAAAAAAATATTTTTTTTATTTTATATTTTGTTTTTGTGCTTGTTTCATTTAAATTAAGATGGCTACAAGCCTCATTCTCCTTCTGCATAAAAAGTTTAAAGGTTATACTAAGTCAATGTTCAGTTGTAAACTTTTGAAAGAACAACCATAATGTTTTGTTCAGAGATACGAACACTTCAGAGTTACGAACAATCTCCATTCCCGAATGTTCTAGTGTTCTACTTAGGAGTAAGAGCTGTTCTAGAAATGGCATGCTGCCTGAGCTACTTCTCCCACATCTGACCGGTGAGATGAAGCTGATGTGACCTTTAGTTTGCCGTTGGCCTGATCCTGTACACGTGACTCAGACAGAACTTCTGTTGAAGGCAATGGTTCTTAATAGAGGAGGGGGTCAACAGAACTAATCACAATTATACTCACTGAGCACAAAGACTATGCAAGCTTAGAGCTGCTGGCCTTCCTGAAGTGGATGGAGCAAAATAGGGGCCATGATCCTGGTCCCATTCTGCATTATCCAATGGAGATGGCTCTGCACAGAATGGCACTTGTGCCCTTTCAAAGAGTGTTGCAATGGCAGCATTCCTACTGTGAGCTCCTACCTCTGCACTGCATCAAAGAAGACGATTGGCTTATGTGTCACTGTCAGGCTTTGGGAATCATGGCAGCAGGATCTGGCCCAAACTTTCAGGTTAGGGAAGAGGTGTGATGTCATTAAAAAGTGAGCTCACCGAAGCTTTACAGGACTGATCTAAAGCCCATTGATTTCAATGGAAAGACTCTCAAAGACTTTAGATGAGGCCCCCAGGGCAGAATTACTGGATATGCAGCACTAAGGAGAGAAACTCCAGTTGACTGTCCTGTCCTCTGCACTATAGAATCTCAGGATTCTTGTGTCTCCCACTAAACCTAATTTTCATACAGAGAAGTGCCTGGGCATAATATGTCACTGTGGAAAAAAAAGAGGTCATAACTAAAATGATTTCCCACGTCACAATTCAAAAGAGCCCCAGCAAATTTATCCACCATTCCCAGCTGTTTAACAACAAAGATGATTCACTCTTCAGAGAGACTTCAGCTGACTAATAACATGAAATGTGTGACCAGTGCCACGGGGTCTGGAGGGAACACATCACTCTCACTTAGTTTTGTATTTAACTCACTGGGTTACAAACCGTAATTACTGCTGAGTAATCTGCTGAAAAATGTGACCCGAGTTCAATGTCTGCTTAAAATATGAGGGTTGTGCATTGGAGTGCACACTGTAAGGGTGAAATTAAACTGTGGAGGCCACTGCAGTGTCAGCCGTGAACTGGGAGGATTTTGAGTGGAGTGGACTGCACCTCCTTGAATGCTGTGAAAAGGGTCTTTGTAGCTGTTGTGTTGATCCATTGGTACCATTACCCCATCTGGCTGGCACAGGGGGGCTGCAGGTTTAGCCCTGTGACCTAGTTCTAGGTTTGGAGGGTGCAGATTTTCTCCACACATGCACTCCGTTCGTATAAACATCCAGCTTCTCCTCTCACATTGGCCAGATTTACACTGGCATGTGGAGTCATGCCTTGTTTATGCCAGAGTAACTGAGAGGCAAATCAGATCTGAAGCCCCAATATTCAGGCTTTATGCAGGTGGAATGGAGTTCACCCTAAATGAATTACCAGGAACAGAATGTGTGACCAAATGGCAATCTTACCATGCTTGTGTTCTACATTGTCTGTTTGTAATAGATGAATATACTTTATAGAAATGCACATGAACGACTGATTGATGTAAAAACACCCCCAATGATCAGAGATGACATAACCATTCCCACTAGCATTACCAATTTTCAGCAGCATCTTTTGCCATTCATTTTTCTGCCTCTTTCCTCTCAGCTCTGACACACTGTTCTGCAGCTAACAGCCTAATATAATCTTCAGTTTAAGCACCCTTTCCCACCAACAATAAAGGAGACTATGAAGACGTGGATGCCAATAAACTCTGATACTTTTATTCATAAGCGTATTTATTACCAAGCTTTACACTGATCATAAAAGTCTGGAAGTGGAAGTAATGAGAGAACAACAGACTAATGCGAGTGCCGATCTATGTTCTCTGATATGCCAGTCAGTGAAACATGAAATACGGTGGTGTATATTTTTGGGATTATTATATATCCAAAAAATGAAGATAAAAAATAATACATTGGAATTTGCAATTTATAGGCCAGAACTTCACCTGTGATAAATTGACATAACTCTGTTGATAAAAATGGAGCTATGTTGATTTATCCCATCTAAAGATCTGGCCCAATGTGCTTATAGAACTTCTTTGACAATTATTTTACCTTAATTTTTTTTTAATACTCCAGTAGATATATACCTATAAAAATGATTCAGTGTAGCATTCAGACAATATAATTGCAGTTAACCAACTTCTGTAAGATTTCAAATAGATTATTTTAATAATAATGTTACTTGCTATATTTTGCTAATAATGTTAATTAGAACCAAGATTCGGATCACTTGTGTTCATTAAAATCCCATACTACTTTGAACAACAGTAGACAATTTAAGTAAGTAGATTCTGCATACAGTCCCTGCAGTCAGTTTTGACTTGTTCTGTAGTGCTCATGTGCATTGTTAAACTCATGGGATACCCCTTAATTAGCTTTTATTTAAAACTGCAGTTTCACAGCTGATTTCATGAGGCAAAACAGGATAAAGTAACTTGTGCAAGACTGTACCCACTGAAATCACAGGTAATTTGGTTACTGACTTCAATGGGGACAGTAGTTCAATTCTGTAGAGCTAGCATAGTCTAAACTAGGATAGGAGGTATGATCTAGTTTTCCTTCTTACCTCTGCTACTGACCTGTGTGAATTTAGGCATGTAACATCACCTCTCTGTTTCGCCTCCCACCTTGTGTGTGTTGTGTATTTATATTATAAACTCTTTGGGGCAGGGACTGCGTTGGTAAAGTATCTAATACAATGGCTGTTGAAGCCTCTACATGCTACTTTAATCAAGGACCTTTCTAGTACTCATTTGTGTAGGCTATAAAACTTGCCCTTTCCAATTTGTACGAACAAGGCTCACATTTAAAATGTCTTCTAGTTTAAATGATTCTACTAATTTGAGAGAGATTCTTTATACTTAATATGAGGTATACTAACAGGACCAATAATATCCTCAAGGCAGTAGACACTTCTGAAGGGTGACCGCTGTAGATGGATATAATAAATGAGTAAATATGAAAATAGAATAGCAATTTACCTCAGAAATCTTCAAAAGTAATCAAGATGAACTCCCATTGCACATAATTTCAGTTTGATCATAATCACTAACTGAAGCAAGACAAAAGAGGATTGTTGTGACTCGACCAGCAAATTAAATCAGAGGCAGTGAGGTCCCGTGGAGAAGGCACCAATAGTTTATTGTTATTAAATAAACTACTGAAAACTGCATTACTGCTTGTATGCTGACCCATTGTGATATGATCATCTGTTTTTAAAAGTCTTGTCTAACAGAAGAATATGTGAGCCCGGCAGGAAATTCATTGCAAACAGATTTGTCATTTTGAGAGACAGCTGCAAAATAGTTTCCTAACTCTATCTTTTATACCTAAGCTCACAAGGAAGTGTCTTAAATTCCACATGTGCAATTGTTGATCATAGAAAATAAAAGGCAGGGAGATTGTGGATTCTGTTCTAACACTGAAAGATGAAAGTGGGGGACAAATTGGGGTGAAAGTTTCATAGGCATAGTTGTGCATCAGTCTTTCCACATAGGCCCTTTCTGCAGGGACAGACAGAAAGCATCTGTAACCCTCTGGTCAGTGTATGTTTCATGTCCCTCCCAATGCCTTGTCCAGAGGGGCTGTATAGCACTATAGCACAAGTTGTAGAGACTCATGCTTTCAGCTCCAGAGATCCATGTTGTCTGCCAAAATGGCGGCTGTCACACATCTTCATATAAATGATATTCCTAAAAGTTTTAGGCTGGGATTTTCAAAGGAACTTTAAACCTTGACAGTCAATGGGAGTTGGGCATCTTTCTTTGAAAACAGCAACCTTAAAGGATTAACGAATGGAATTAAAAAAGAAGTCTGAGGTTCAGGCAAGAGAGGAAATAAAATATGTGCTTATAGATGAGACTGAAAAAGAGTAAGAGCCCCTATCTGACTATATAACTTGTGCTTTGTTTATTGTGCTATGGTGAGGGGTATGTTAGCAATGCCTAAGATGGGGAGAGATTCATTCAGAATGTGTATTTTTGGTGAGATCAAAGCAATACTTCATGGAGCTTTATATATATATCCACACCTTCATCTTAGGCCTGTTTGCATTCCAACTCTCTCCTTATACATTACACAAATCCCATGGTCAAAGGATCAACGGTCACGCTGCTTTATGGCTTCCATTAGTGGATGCGATAGAACAAAGTAGACAATTTCAAGTCCCTAGGAAATTAAACAAAAACTAAAGCTGGCCTTAAAATTACTCTAGTAATATGGAAGTAATGCCCAAACACTCATGTGCCTGTTAACAAATGTCCCAATTTGTGGGTTAAAACTCTGGGGAATGATTGAACAAGGATGAGATAACAAATGTCCCAATTTGTGGGTTAAAACTCTGGGGAATGATTGAACAAGGATGAGCTATGATTGTCAAATATCCCCCAACCAGATATATGTTTCGTAGGAGCGTTGTTTGTATGACTGGCTTTTTTTAAGTTATTAAAATGGACATGCTTTACATTTTTTTATGACATGCATGTTTTATGTTCCTCAGATAAATGGGAAGCCTCTTCAGTACATTTTCCCGCATGCAAGACTCAAACTACTGAGAGACCCAAAGGATCACACTGTATCAGGTAAAAATAATAAAACCCAAACAAAATGTACACCTGGTTTTATTAGAATGCTTATTAAGTAGCATGCACATGGTTTGCAATGCTAATGATGGTTGCTCAGTCCTGTGTGGCAGGAAATGTACTGCTTATCTTACATGTTTTTAGTGATAACAGAAAACAGTGACCTACAGAAGTGGTCATGAGACTTTGTTAAAAATAGACAAATTACTGTAAACAATTTGATACTGAAAACACATAGGCAAGTTGGCTATATTAGTGAGATATATCAGGAGGCTGTATGTCTGTCACTCTCTATATGTCTGTCCTCTTCATATGACAATCTCATATAGAGTTTAATAGGGATGAAGCCACTAAAGATCTAAAGAAATTGAATAGGCTTATGTAAAAATTCAAAACTTGCAGAATTTTATGAAGAATTCTGCCCTTTCTGTAGAGTTTAAATTATATCAGATTGTTAAAAAACCTATAGGAAAGTTATTGCTTTCTGTTATATTCTACAGAAACTTTTCTCCCTCGTCATCCCTTCACAATGTGTGTGTGTGTATGTGTATAGAGAGTGAAAGAGATCGGCTGAGAGTGGATATGTGTTATTTTGTATCCTATTACACGGGCTGCAGCGGGTGAATCAGGACCAGTGCTGCAGTACAATTCTTCTATGTCAGAGTGTAAAACACCTTCTATATCAAGAGCTAATAGGTGCTAGGTCTGTTTGTTGTTTTTCAGAATTGTACGTTTTTTTAATAAGAGAGTGTATTGATTAGGAAGTAAGTGTTTTTCTGTGGAGATACATGCTATTTATATTCTGCCAGTGGTGTGTAATTGAGCCTTTTGTGGTTTTCTTGCAGAACAATCAGACTTTCTTTTAACTACTATTGAAAATTCAAATAGCATATGTCAAAATCCACTTCTGTCTGGAAGTAATTACTTGTTGCCAACCACTGGTTTCCCTCTAGCATTTAAAGGGAAGTAGCATCATGTTTTGTTGCATTTCTATATATTGCTTTCCCAGCATTTTTTGATGAAAATCTCAATTATTTTCTCACATCCTCCCCCTGTCTTTCAGGCATGTAAACAAGAGGGGCACTCTCATGTGCCCCCTTCTGGCTGGGGTGCCTCTGTAGTGCCCTGATTTTTATCCTCCCTCTTCCAGGCTCTTTTAAACAGACTCCTACACATTTGCTTATCCAATCACTCAAAGTCCCCAAAGTCCATCCCAGGGCACAGCTTTTACCTCAGAGCCTGGTGTTCACAGGGTCCTTTTATCAGTTCTTAGAAGGTGCCCCATTCTGGGGTTTGGCTTGCCTCTGCCTTGCTCAGAGCTGACTCTCTTACAGACGTCCCAGAATCAGTTCCCGCTTCGAGAACTGCTTCAGGGCTTTTATAAGGAACCAGCTGCTCGAAGTTCCCTCCCTGGTCCAGGTATTTCTGGTTGAGTCATTTAGTAAGTTCAAGCCTCCTGCAAGCAGCTCTTTCCCTCCCTTTGCTCTCTCACAAGGCGTTGAAGCAGTTTTCTCTCTATGTACTCCCTTGGCATTAATTTCTACAAAACAGAAATCGCACCCACTAATTAATTTAAAATATTAGCTCTCCCACTATCCCAGACTGTAGAGTTTAAAAAGACAGTTCATACCCTTTGTACAGCCCTGGGCTCCTGAAGTCAATTGGAGTTACTTGTAATCCTCCTCGGGATTTCTTGCCCTGCAGGGAAATGAATAATGCTGAGATCCAAGCTGTTCTCTTTCTGAAGAACAGGTGGAATTATAGCCGCATGAAACTAGTTACTTCATGGTTTTGTTTTGAAGAGGACCTGATTCTCTCACCACTGTTGTGTGCTGTTATTTACAGAGTGTAAACTGCTGCCTAACCTGAATCCTCCACTGGCTCACACCAATGGCAGCATTTCACATCCACTCTGCACAAATGTAAATCACCATGCAGGATGAGAAGTGATGGAAAATCAAGCCCTGTATATTTAATTCCTCTTCACCTTCTGATACTCTCAGTGTATAGGGTCATTTTTCTCAGGCTCCCCTTCAGCCACTGTGATAACGTGCCAAATAGTGTGCACTTGCCAGCCACAAGAGAAATCACCATTAAGAATGGTACAACTTGCCTATGGGAATCAGTATTTAAAAACATTTGTGCGTATTGTACAAGGTCTCATGGCCCCTTATTGGTGGGTTAGCACAAGCAGACAGAGTCCCCAGAATGGTGATACAGGCATGAGCTCAGTAAACAACAGAGCGACATAAGAATGTATTACTGGAAGAGAATTCAGAGGGACCTCTCCTGGTGCTGCTGGTGCCTACTGGTACATGAGAGCTTCACTTTCTCCCTCAGGTTGGAAGAACACACCCTAAAGTTCCCCCCCAGTCACTTCCTGACATGGGGCCCTTCCCCTCTGGGAGAAGCTATTGTCTGTAGATGTGTCACACATAGACCTAGCCACCAAAACTGCGACCAGATTTTCAGAACAGTTCAGTATGTTAGGTGAACCCTTCATGCCCTTTGAACATCTGTCCATCGGTGTTACGCTGGGAGCAGCTGGCTCCTGAGCCCCCTTGAGAATCCAGCCCTATGAAGGATTGCTGTCCCTGAGTTACATCTACTGGGAAACAGAGCATAAGGTGGTAGAAAGGCTAAGTTCCCAAACAGAGAAAAGGGGAGAGGAGTGACTCTTGATTAGATTCCCTCCTACCCCCAGAGATGCCTGGGGCACTGCCACTCCACAGTGTTTAGGACAGGACGGCATGGAGCCAGGGAGCCTGCTGACTTGTTAAATGGTGGGCTTCACAGTGGAAATTTACTTGTTGCTGCTTGGAGCAGAAGATATTCCCCTCCCTCCCACTCCCGGTGACTTCTGTCTCTCTTGCACATCAGGTAGGTTGCAAATGGAGGAGGATGGTGGTTAGTCAAAGGCAGGACCGCTGCTGTCCGGGAGGAGGTAGGCAGGAAAACAGTTGAAGGCTTGGGATTTGCATATTTCATTCCTCACATATCTTTGAGGTGAATGGAATTTTGGGCCTCCTTTGCATGCCAGCCTTGCCTCGCCCTGCTCTTCTGAGGAGGAAAACTGGTAGATATGCTGCAAATTTAAACATGCAGAGTTTTCTGCTGGGGTTTTATGATCTTGGGTGGTCTCTCCCAGAAGCCACATTGCCCTGCTTGTATTTGCTATTATAAAAATAAATTGTTTGACCAACCAATACCAACAAACTGGTGACCAGTTCTAGTTATCATCCAAACAGTGAATGAAGCTGTTTTTATAATACCAGAGGCAGAGGAGACCTTAGAAATCTTTTATACAGTTCCAGGTCATTTAAAAGTGTAATAATTAATTAATACATATCTTAGAAAGCCCACCAGCCCCACCTCAGCAGAGGTGGCGCAGCAGCAAGATAATTGGATGATCCTCTATATAACATGGCATCTCCTCATTTAAAAACAAAAAAAAGCAGAGGTGTCAGAATATTCAGCCAGTCAGATGATGCGATCAGCTAAATTTGTAAGCTATTTGGAGCAGAGATGTTCAGTTATTGTACATTTGTACAGTGCCTAGCACAACGGAGCAGGGACTCAGTTGAAGCTAATAAATAGAGGCTATAAATGTTAAATATTAATAGTCTCAGATCGTTTAAATCCATTTCAAACACTCTGAAGTGATGCTGCATACCTAGCACAGAGTCTTTTTTAAAATGAAAGCAGAAAATACAACACTCACATTACTTCCAGAGTTGAGGGCCTGTCGAGCCTATGCCTTAGGCTGTCTCGATGCACAAAAGTTTCCCACAGATTTCGCCAGGAGAGTGAGGTGCTAAAGGCAGGGGCATGCCATCTCTGTATGCAAGGCATGAACTTCATGGACTCTGTGCCTGATCGGTTATGCGCTGTCCAACTGGAGGGCTGTGGACTGGGATCCAGCTCCCAGGAGGGTTCCATCTGGCCTTCAAAAAAGTGCTCAGATACTACTACAGTGATAGGGCAGCATAAGAACTATATGGAATGGAACAGAATGCAAATCTTATTACAAGTCCATGCAGCTAAGTCTTCAAATTGTGTTGTCCATCAAGAAAATATGACTATCCTGCATCATCGATTCCAAGCCATAAGGGACTATTGGGACCATCTAGTCTGGTCCCCTGTATAACACAGGCCATAGATCTTTTCTGAGTTGATTCCTGTTTGAACTAGAGCATATGGAATGTATCTAGCTGTTTACTGGGCTTCTAATTTTATTTGTAAATGACTGAGCATGAAGCTTTTTTGATGAATTAAGCCAACGGTCCACAATTCCTGTGGCAGTGGCATCCTCCACAGAGTGTGATCCTGTACCCGCCATATGTGCAAGCTACTCCTGCACAGAGGATGCCATTTTGGACTGCCTAAAACATACAAGGGAGTTGTTGCATGCCTTACTAAAACTGGCCCAGCTTGCTATTGGCTGATGGAATGAAGGACTGGACCCCTAACGATCAATTAGTTTTCAGTCCTGTGAGAGGCTACTAAGATCCAAGTGCGACTGCTCTGTGGGAAAACTGAATGGATCTTTCCTAACTGCCCCTCTTTTTCTGCATCACTCACCATCCCCCAGAGCTCTCAGCTCTTCTCTGTACTGCAGGAAGGTTTATAGTACAAAATGTCCTCAACACATTTGCCAAATGTAAATGCCACCGGCCTTTTACTGCTAGGCCTGAATAAATTGCCGAAGGGTTTTGTCTCCAAAGATTCATTAATAGTTTTCAATACATTTGGAAGGAATTGGCATCGTTGTGCAGCTCAGATGCCAAAGCAATGATGGCAGTGATCAGAGAATGATAATGTAGGAGCATTTAATGATCCAGAAACACACTGCTTGTTTTCACTCAAAGTCTACTTGTCTCTTATGGGTCCTTGGCCACAGCCAGCAAGAGAGTTCATTTTAGCATGCTCGCATTTTCCCTTCTGGTGTTTAAAGTGGAGTGGTTACAGCTGGAATAAAAGAGGGAAGAGGTGGCTGCATGAGACAATAAGGGCGCTGGCAGTAGCTGCTGCAAACATTGCAAGAGCGACACACACACATTGTCTTCCTCCTCCTGGTCACAAGACCCTTTCTCATGCAGGGTGAAGGCTCAGCATGGCAGGAAATCTCAATAGCTCTGCACGTCTGGCTACACCCAAGTATGGGGTAGCCCATGGCTGCAGCATATCATCATGTGGGACTGAATTACAGTGCCAGAGGCAATGCTCCTTTCCCAAATGTATGATGTCAAGCTGTCATCTTTCCAGTTCTGTCCCTGCAGGGCAAAAAGCACCTGTTAGTTGCAAGGCTGTCTGTGCTGCAGGACACTCTCCCTGATGCCCCTTTGTGTGCAGGCAGAGCAGCGGTACAGGGAGGAGTCTGCACTGAATATGCTAATTAGTTCTGGGCAGAGGCTAGGCCTCTGGATCGTGACTTCTGCAGATCTACTGTTCAAGAAACCACATGCAGGAGGGACTGGGCTGGACATGGCTGCAAAGAGGCTTCAGAGGTGCTTTGAACCCTACTTATAGTTTGAGGGGTTAGTTTCTCGCTCCTTTCCCTCTCCCGCCATAAAAATCAGATCTAATACCCTAAGCAGAGCAAATTTACTGGGCATTTATTCAGGGAGATGGGGGTGGATTTAACACAATTTTCATATATCAAGCCTACATTGCTGGACTTTCTTCCTAGTGTATATATTTTGGGTTATTTCAGCTTCAAGTCCGTTCTGACAACAAAACCATAGATTAAAATGCAGACGTGCAGTGAACATAAGGAACTATTACCAGGCAGATAACGAGTGCATGGAACACAGGTACAGTCCAGGTTTAGCTGGGGTGATGGCCATGAAGATAAGGGAATGGGATATAACTTGTTCCTGATGCTTCACCTAGAGCTGGTGCTAGCCTATTGGGGGCCCTAAGCAGGAATATTTTTCTCCCCCCCATACTAAAAAAGTGAATGGGGGCCCACTTGAGCTGCTTGAAGCCCTAAGCAATTGCTGAGTCTGCTGATGCCTACTGCTGGCTTTGAGTTCACCCTTCACATGGGGACAGCTGCCTCCATCCTGGAGTGTATGTGGGGTGCCCCTGCTTCCATGGGCCCAATACCCTGCGGACCGGAGATGATCCTACCCTTCCCCAGAGACCAGCACACAAGCTCTCCCTGATCATGCACAAAGACACACACAGGTGAGAGGAAGGGTTTACCCCTAAACAATGATGATCCCAGCTCATGGACCTCTTCCCCTTCTGAGCAAAATGAAAAGCAAGTAAACATGAGGGGAATGGAAAGGAATACAGATTTACGTGGCCGGGATCATCCTGTGGGATTCACCATTGCAAGTGGTGAGGGAAGGTGGGGCTAGGTCACCTAATGAACGTAAGTAGATGTTTGTTATATTACTTAATGCACTGCTAGAAAGTGCTCATATACTATAGTGATAGGGCAGCATAAGAACTATATAGAATAGAATAGAACAGAAAACAAATCTGATTACAAGTCCACGCAGCTAAGTCTTCAAACTGTGTTGTCCATCAAGAAAATATGACTGTCCTGCATCATAGATGCCAAGCCATAAGGGACTACTGTGACCATCTAGTCTGATCCCCTATATAATACAGGCCATAGATCTTCTTTTGAGTTGATTCCTGTTTGAACTAGAGCATATGAAATGTATCTAGCTGTTTACTGGGCTTCTAAATTTATTTGTAAATGAATGAGCATGAAGCTTATTTGATTAAATAAGCTGAGGGTCCACAATTCCTGTGGCAGTCAGGCTGAGTTGTGCTCACTGCTCGGCACTTATGAAAATCAGGCCAATCTGGAATAACTGTAGGGTTTTTTTTCAAGATTCACTAAAGGCTAGTGGGGAGAATCCCAAATGTAGCTGTTTCTAACACTCCATTAGCATGACACTGTATTTTTAGCACTGGTGAATAGCAGTTGAGGAATAGCCGGTGAGTGGGGTTCTTGTGCAACAGATCACAGATCAATACTTACTGTGAAATCCTTAGGCACAAGTAAAAGAAAAATAGATTCCCAGTCCTAAAACTAGTCCTGAATTGTTAAGGACACTAGGACAAAGACAGCCCTCATTTATGCCCATGCAACCTCAGTGAGTTAAATTAAATTGCATAGGTGTAATTGAGGGCTGAATTGGGGGGGCCGGGGGACTATATACCTGTATCTCGATGTCACCTTTCTGGGTAAACAAGCAACATGTTTATGCATGTATGTGTTTACCTAGAAATATTTTATAGGCTTTTATTCCATGTCTGTGATTGCCCCTCTAAATAGCTCTTTATTCTGAATGCCCTAAAAAGTGTTTTAAAAAATAAGTTCCACTGACATTCAGCAGCTTAATAGCCTGTGTACTTTCCTCTTTTAGAACATGATACTCTATTGAGTGTGTGTCATAGTGTGTGGGGATTTTTTGAGAAGAGAATATACCCTTTACCCTGGAAGGTTTATGCCTGGTATCTTACAGACTGGATGGGAGAAGACATTGGAAAAATAAAGCAGGAGGGTAGAATGCAGATTCCCACAGAGAAGAAAGTGAAGTTAAAATTTTAGGCACATATGAGTGATATGAGTACATAAAGCTTGTCAAGAACATTAGGGAAAATTAGAAATCCAGGAAACGCTGAGGTAAGGTTGCACTTCTCAGATAAACACTCAAACTATCATAACTACCCCAAGATGCGGCAGCATGCCATCTTCCCTTCCTTATACAGAGACTATCAAAAATGTACAGCATGCAGCATTTGTTTAATTTGTCTCATCCATTCATGTCTCCAGTTACTAAGTATAATTCATGGAAGTGCTCTAAGAGCATGTGCTGGGGGTCTGAAATGTATGTATGCAGACATGCTAGCACAGTCAAATGATATTTAAAGAACTGGCTGTCACATGAGATCACAGAGCTCTTTACTTTGAGGTGCTGAACACCTATTACAACTGGGTGAACCTTCCAGGATTGAGCCCTTTATAATGATTTAAGAACAGTTGCCTTTAGTGTTTGTCTGTGGATGGATAAGGTAGTCGCGGTAGCTTGGGTGCCTCATTTGACATGTGCAGTGCCAATTCTGCCTTTCCTGAGCTCCTGTGTTTTTAAACTCTAATATTCTTGACAGGTAATATGCACTCAACTCACCCATGCACTCTTGTCACCTTAATGGCACTTCAGCTAAGGTTCTTCTGTGGAAATTTCCTTAGCCTTCAAAAAATACAGTTGTATGATCTGCTGGAGACAATTTATTTTACTGCAAACGTTAAGAGATCCACAAGAAGGGAGGTCAAGCTGACTTTAGGAAGTTCTTTTTATGTGGCATCTCCATTCCTGGAGATTTGCAGCCATGGTAGCCCATTCTGTATGATCCTCTGCTAATCTCATTGTGAAGGAATAGTCCTCTTCATCCACCCAGGATACCACATCATCCATCCAAGATTTTCTTGTTTTGCCTCATGTTCTTCTACCATCAGCTGTCCCTGGAACATGGATCACCCAAATGAAGTTCAAAGTGGGGAAAATCAAGCCTGAGGGCTCAGACTGGACATGCAAAAACTGAGATGCCCCAAATCAGTAGCCACTTCTGAAAAGAACTGTTATTGATTATTTGTATGTAGTAGCACCTAGCAGCCCCATTCATGGACCAGGACCCTATTGTGCTAGGGGCTGTACAAGCACAGAACAAAAGGACTTTCCCTGTTTCAAAGAACTTGTCTTCCTCTTCTCTAAAGCTGCATGGGTAAAATGCGGTCTAGTAGATAGAGCCCTGGACTGGAACTGGGCTCCGTTCATAGCTCTGCTGGTGGCCAGTTGTGTGACCTTTGGCAAATCATTTTAATCCCACTCTGTGCCTCAGTTCCCCTATCTGTAAAGTTGGGATAATGATACTGATCACCTTTGTAAGGTGCTTTGAAATGTACAGTTGAAAAGCCATGTACAATAGCTAGGTATTAGTATTATACAAAGTTTGGAAGATGCATAAATAATTTTCCTAGAAGTGGTATGGATTGAGAAGTCTAGTGAAAAAGCCAGGAGATTAAGATAAGCAAAACAGAACAATGACTGGCATGTTGGGCTCTTTTGCTCTCCCTAAAAGTTCTTATTTTGCTACTTACTAGAAGTCCAGCTGGGTGATGGCTGGGGAGGCAATTAGAAGTAGGTTTAATATAAGTCATCTTTAGAGAAAGGACTGCATTTTTGTCAATTTTTCTCTGTGTAGAAGAACAATACTATGACAGTTATTTGGCTAGCAAAGGGTACCATGTTTAAATGAACCAAATTGTGTGGGGAAAATAATTGACTTTCTTCCTTGTCAGAAAAAATTGTACATTGGGGGCTCATTTTGCCAAACAGCAAGCCCAATAGCAAATTAGCATGCGTGTAATTTATATTATGTTTTTCTTCTGCAGGAGTCAGGTTAACAAGTGGCGGGAGAGAGTCTGTGCACACGAACGCTTATGCCAGCAAAACTTACGTTGCTCAGGGGGGTGGGATTTTTATACCCCTGAGTGGCAAATTATTTGCCAATATAAGTGCTAGAGTCGACATGGCCTTAGTTAAAAGGGCTATATTGCACCATGGGCCAAAATTTCAAGTCTGTACTCAGTACTTTCTCAGGCAAAATCCCACTGAGTTCACAAGTCAAAGTTTTGCCTGAGAAATAACTGAATAAAAACTGAGGGAAGATCTCAGGATTTGGTCCAATATGCAGCAAGATTTTGTAAATTACATGGTGGTTCTTTACCATTCAGCACAGCTTAGTGTAAGTGGGGGAACAGTCCCGCTATTGTGGGGAACTTTCCTGGCTTCTGCACTACCCTGGTGAAGTGGGCTAGCGAAAGGATCTGAGTCCTCGCTCTCACTTCCTTTACCCAGTGGCCTCCCTGCCCTTGAGGACTCCCCTTCTGTCTGGCAGAGTCCTCATAACCCAACAAGGCTGGGCCCACTATTCCTGGGTGGCTCGACCCCCAACCCTGCTGTGGTCACCTAGGACAGGAGCTAGGGTGTCCCCACTCTGGGGTACTCTCTCTGCCCTGGGCACTTCTCTGACCCACTGACCATTACATACAAGTTAAAGCAAATGCAAGTTATTTAATCAACAATTAATTTTAAAAAGAATAAGAAAAATGGGAAACACATCAACCCGCTCTGTGGCAGGGAACATCACAAACAGTGTCTCTGGAATGTCAGGGCAGTTCACAGTCTGTTCCTTGTAAGTCCCAAGCCTCCTTCTCCAGCCCTGGCTGTGCTGCAGGGATGCTGTGGGTTGGACACTTGATCTGGTGGTGGCCACACGCTCTCAGGCTCTAGGTGGCAAGGCCCTTCTTCCCAGCGTTGCCCCCGCCCTGTCGGGGTTACCAATCCCCCTCCGTGTCTGGCGCGCAGAGCCTCCTGGCTGAGGTGTCTCCCTGTGCTGGGCTCACTGCCCAGGGTCCCCCTCGCTCTCCCCAGCTGCTCACGACACCCGGTTCCGGACTGCTCCAGACCCAGTTCCAGCTCCACTCTGCCTCAGCTCCAGCCCCACTCTGCCTCAGCACGGCTGCTGCTCTGCCTCCAGCTCTCTGGGCTGCTTCTCTGGCCACTCTGGCTCTGGTTGCTACAGCTCTGCTCCCAGGACAGGGTCTGCTCTGCAGGCTGCTTCTGTGACGCTGCTCACAGCACTGACCTGCTTTGTGGGCTGCTTCTCTGGTCCCTCTGGCTCTGGTTGCTGCAGCTCTCCTCCCAGGGCAAGTCTGCTTTCTCTGGGCTGTGCCTCTGGCTTTGGAGCTGCAGCTCTGCTCCCAGGACAGGGTCTGCTCTCTCTGGGCTGCTTTTCTGGTCCCTCTGGATCTGGCACAGCTCTGCTCCCCAGCTCAGCTAGGACCCCTGTTTTCTCCTTAGCTCGGCCCCACTCTGACTGACCCAGGTAATTCCAGCTTACACGGAGAATGGGACATCCCTGGCCTCCTGACTCCCTGATTAGCCTACCCGCCCTGTCATTCAGGCTGACCTGGAGCATTGGCCTCTCCCCATTGTTCCTGGGGGCTGTCAGTCTCAGGGTCCTGATTCCCCATCAACCCTTCCCCTTTTTAGTATTGGGCGCTAGCAACTAAAACACCCCCACTGAATGTTAGTAAGGGGGCAACAGTCCCCTTACATTAGAATGTAATGGCGAACGGGGGAAGTCCCAGATGACTGGAAAAAGGCTAATGTAGTGCCAATCTTTAAAAAAGGGAAGAAGGAGGATCCTGGGAACTACAGGCCAGTCAGCCTCACCTCAGTCCCTGGAAAAATCATGGAGCAGGTCCTCAAAGAATCAATCCTGAAGCACTTGCATGAGAGGAAAGTGATCAGGAACAGCCAGCATGGATTCACCAAGGGAAGGTCATGCCTGACTAATCTAATCGCCTTTTATGATGAGATTACTGGTTCTGTGGATGAAGGGAAAGCAGTGGATGTATTGTTTCTTGACTTTAGCAAAGCTTTTGACACGGTCTCCCACAGTATTCTTGTCAGCAAGTTAAGGAAGTATGGGCTGGATGAATGCACTATAAGGTGGGTAGAAAGCTGGCTAGATTGTCGGGCTCAACGGGTAGTGATCAATGGCTCCATGTCTAGTTGGCAGCCGGTGTCAAGTGGAGTGCCCCAGGGGTCGGTCCTGGGGCTGGTTTTGTTCAATATCTTCATAAATGATCTGGAGGATGGTGTAGATTGCACTCTCAGCAAATTTGCGGATGATACTAAACTGGGAGGAGTGGTAGATACGCTGGAGGGGAGGGATAGGATACAGAAGGACCTAGACAAATTGGAGGATTGGGCCAAAAGAAATCTGATGAGGTTCAATAAGGATAAGTGCAGGGTCCTGCACTTAGGACGGAAGAATCCAATGAACCGCTACAGACTAGGGGCCGAATGGCTAGGCAGCAGTTCTGCGGGAAAGGACCTAGGGGTGACAGTGGACGAGAAGCTGGATATGAGTCAGCAATGTACCCTTGTTGCCAAGAAGGCCAATGGCATTTTGGGATGTATAAGTAGGGGCTGTCATAAATATAAAGGGAAGGGTAAACCCCTTTGAAATCCCTCCTGGCCAGGGGAAAGCTCCTCTCACCTGTAAAGGGTTAAGAAGCTAAAGGTAACCTTGCTAGCACCTGACCAAAATGACCAATGAGGAGACAAGATACTTTCAAAAGCTGGGAGGAGGGAGAGAAGCAAAGGGTCTGTGTCTGTCTGTATGCTGGGTCTTTACCGGGGATAGACCAGGAATGGAGTCTTAGAACTTTTAGTAAGTAATCTAGCTAGGTATGTGTTAATTATGATTTCTTTAAATGGCTGAGAAAAGAATTGTGCTGAATAGAATAACTATTTCTGTCTGTGTATCTTTTTTGTAACTTAAGGTTTTGCGTAGAGGGGTTCTCTATGTTTTTGAATCTAATTACCCTGTAAGATATCTACCATCCTGATTTTACAGGGGGATTTCTTTATTTCTATTTACTTCTATTTTTATTAAAAGTCTTCTTGTAAGAAAACTGAATGCTTTTTCATTGTTCTCAGATCCAAGGATTTGGGTCTGTGGTCACCTATGCAAATTGGTGAGGCTTTTTATCCAACATTTCCCAGGAAAGGGGGGGTGCAAGTGTTGGGAGGATTGTGCATTGTTCTTAAGATCCAAGGGTCTGGGTCTGTAGTCACCTAGGCAAATTGGTGAGGCTTTTTACCAAACCTTGTCCAGGAAGTGGGGTGCAAGGTTTTGGGAAGTATTTTGGGGGGAAAGACGCGTCCAAACAGCTCTTCCCCAGTAACCAGTATTAGTTTGGTGGTGGTAGCGGCCAGTCCAAGGACAACGGGTGGAATATTTTGTACCTTGGGGAAGTTTTGACCTAAGCTGGTAAAGATAAGCTTAGGAGGTTTTTCATGCAGGTCCCCACATCGATACCCTAGAGTTCAGAGTGGGGGAGGAACCTTGACAGGGGCATAGCGTGCAGATCGAGGGACATGATCGTTCCCCTCTATTCGACATTGGTGAGGCCTCATCTGGAGTACTGTGTCCAGTTTTGGGCCCCACACTACAAGAAGGATGTGGATAAATTGGAGAGAGTCCAGCGAAGGGCAACAAAAATGATTAGGGGTCTAGAACACATGACTTATGAAGAGAGGCTGAGGGAGCTGGGATTGTTTAGTCTGCAGAAGAGAAGAATGAGGGGGGATTTGATAGCTGCTTTCAACTACCTGAAAGGGGGTTCCAAAGAGGATGGCTCTAGACTGTTCTCAATGGTAGCAGATGACAGAACGAGGAGTAATGGTCTCAAGTTGCAGTGGGGGAGGTTTAGATTGGATATTAGGAAAAACTTTTTCACTATGAGGGTGGTGAAACACTGGAATGCGTTACCTAGGGAGGTGGTAGAATCTCCTTCCTTAGAGGTTTTTAAGGTCAGGCTTGACAAAGCCCTGGCTGGGATGATTTAACTGGGAATTGGTCCTGCTTCGAGCAGGGGGTTGGACTAGATGACCATCTGGGGTCCCTTCCAACCCTGATATTCTATGATTCTATGATTCTATGAATAAGATGCACTGTACTGGAGCATCACAAAATATGCCTGATATAAACATGCAGGTAGTGATAGAATACACTGGATATGCCTTGATAGGCCAAAGTGCTGTCAGTTATATAAATCTTTCTTGTAATCATGATTTTCATGCATGACTCACAGAAAACACCAATAAAAAATATTCTACGTTTTCCCCTCTATGGGAAGTACATTTGTAAAAAAGCTTGAGTTAAAGTAACTGCTATAGCATTAAATGTGTCATAAAGATTGAATTTTATAGTGACGCCATGAATGTGGCTGATGTTTTGGTTGAGCAGATTAATGTCTGTCTTTAATAGCAGATTTATCTTACCTAAGAATCCTGAAAGTTCTATGGTGCTTGATTACTATTTTGGTCTTGGAGTGAGCTGAGATGGTTCCCATATTAGGTTGCAAAGGAGTTTTGCAATATAGACAGAGGGCACTGAACAAATGGAGATGTGATTTTATTACCTCATTCGATGGAACCTAAACTCCACTCTGCTGAAAAGTGTAAATCTAAAGATATTTTTGTGACTTGTGACTAAACTGTTTTAGAAGCTGGAGACAGAGTATATTTTAAATGTGGTTAGATATTGGGCTGTAACATATTAGGGTTAGATATTCCCCTTAACAAAGAAAGGGAAGGGGAAGAGGAGAGAACAGAACAAGCAGAGAAAAGTGAACATGAATGGAGAAGGATAAAGATTAATTGCTGCAGGTTGCACTAAAGGCAACACAGAGGACCAAATATTCTTGATTGGAGCAGGGGCTAAGAGTGCTTTACATAGATATGAATATAAGAGCCTATCTTTAGGCATACAAACAACAAAAATACTTGTAGTCCATAGATATTTACTGAACCTATTAACAATCTCTAGGTGCTAACAAAAGGCTAGTTTGGGTTGTATCATGCAGACAATAGTAAGGGGTGGAGCAAAGGTGCACTGCTAAAATGGGAACACTAGGAGGCACTGTGTCTCCAATGCTCCCTGTTTGCACTGAGATAGTAGAGTAATTCATGGCATGTCTTCCTCCAGTGCAGCCACACCCTACTCTATACAGCCAGCCAGCACTGGCATATGGTTGGACTGAGCCATGGCTCCATCTACCCTCTATCTCTCTCCCCCCATTCTCTGTCCAGTTTCACCAAGGGGGAGGCATCTTCGGCATTGCCCTGGCACTTCCCCAAACATCATGGTTGTGACTCAGGATTCTGTATGAAATGGAGAGGGGCATGTTTCTAACTCCCTTCTCCTCAGTATGGCTGTGTTAAACAAGGCAATAATATAACTCCCGATATGTGGGGGTTTTAAAAGTCACATGGGCTATCTCAATGTCTCTTAAATAGACAGAATCCAAACCTTTTAGGGATTCCACAGGTCAAAGCCAAAACATTAAACTTTACTTGAAAATTGGTTATCAGCCAATGAAATTCTTCAAGTCAGGTGTAATGTGCTTCAAAAAAGAAAAAAAAAAAGCTTAATAAGCAGGCTGCTAAATTTTAAACTGTGACAGTTTTTTAATAGTTTCTAATGTGTAGCCCCATGTAGAAGTACTCTGTGATCCTTCCAAGTACTAATCAAAAGAGCATGGGCCATAGCCGCAGCTCGTGTAAATTGATGTTGCTTCATTGAAGTCAATGGACCTTATTATGATATACACCAGCTGAGGATATAACCCTGATCTTATGGTTTAATTGCCTATGGCCAGAAAAATGGGAGAACTGAATAGATTTAATCTGGTTTCGAGGAAAGATCTTCATGTAGCTAATTTAGTTTATAAAAAGCTTCAAACTAATTCTCCTGAGCACAAACCTGAAAACATTTGTACCAGTCCTTGCAATCCAGCATTGGTTTTAAAAGTCACATTAGCTAGAGCATACCACAGACTGTACGTTAAAAAAAAAATTGCACATTGCTTGTTTTTATTACATTTGCAGCACTGGTACTGATTTATTTTTTTTCCTTGTGCGATCTGTCTTCACTTTATCCTGACCTGTTATCCAGAAATACTCATCATGTCACTGTCGTGTTGTTTTATCGCTATTGTGATATCAAATGCAGAAATCTAGAAAGATTCTTTGCAAGGAAAACTAGTCTGAACACTTCGTAGCAGAGAAGTTGTAATGTTTTCTGTGGCTGATCACTTAGTTTAATTCAGAAAGGTGCCCTGTGTCATGATGTAAAATTCCTTCAGCATGTAAAGGGTTACCAGGATCCTGCCTAACCTGCTGAGCAGTCCACGCACCTTATGAAAATCAGGTCCTTTCTCAAGCTGTGTGCCCAAGATCACTAATTGCATTTGAAAATCTTGACCTAAGGATCAAACATCCTGAAGTCAGGGAAAACAGATCCCATAGATATCTATAGATATCTACCTACTACTGACACAGTGTAGATTACTGCTCTCCACGTATATACCCCTTTCCTCCAATGTTTTGCCTACACCCACTGTGTGTTCGCTGAAAATCAATTGTCCGTATTAATTGCTTCTTGCCTGCCTTTGCACACCTAATTAGACAGACAAATGGTTTTATTTTTGTAAAATTTAGCCCAGAGAAAAGATTTGCTTGGTTTAGCAGTTGACCAATATTTGCACACAGCTTCTGCATCAAGAACCTGTCATTCATGAGTTAGTAAACAAGTCATAGCTAAAATATAGGGCTTTCCTTTTCCCCACCCACCCATCAGATAGTGTTCACACCAGTCACACAAGGATGTTTGCAGCCCTGTAATGTTTGTTGCTTCTAAGAGAAAAATCCCTGCAAACTTTATCCTAAGTCATGTCTAGATGTAGGAAAACTCTCTGTCTCTGTCTCTCTCTCTCTCACACACACACACTGGATTAAAGTAGTAAGTATTTCTCTGCTGTAATGCATCCAGCTTTAATTTATGTAATGGGTTATTGATATGTATTTGGAAGAACAAGTATCCTCACCATTTATTCATTGAAATTCTTCCCATAACTCTGGGTTGCTTATTTTCTAATGGATATACTGGAGCTGTGTGTTTCTCTACTAAATGCTAAAGAGATTATATGATTTCATGAACCTCCCTACAGACAGTGCAACATTGACTGGCAAAGATCTTATTTTTATTTCTGATAGGCACAAGAAGACCCATAAAATGATATTGTAAGCTTTTCCTGTTCCTTGTAATGAGACTTCTAGAGTCAAACAAAGCTAATGTTAGATTGCGGAAGAGAGAGAAAAACCATCTATAAATCTATAAATTTTCCATTGCACAGGATTTTTTTAAAGGGAAAAAGAAAAGTAATCTCTTGGTTGATTTTAGCAGCAGTACAACTGCTTCAGCTTCTGCTGATCAGTATTGGGCCTGGACTGCAACTATCGGTGGTACAGAGCAAGAATAAACCGTTGCAAGATTCTTCAGTAATTGCTACAAACATTGAACTGTTGCTGCATGCCCTGCTGCTTTGGATCATTATTGTGGAATATAGCAGATTTAATAAAGTGTGTGTACACGGGTTACCAGGCATGGTCACTCCAATTTCTCTTCTAGGTTTGATGTAATCACACAAAAACGATTAAAGCTCTGGAAGAAAATCTCCCCTCTTGGGGTCTGGTTTGATAAAATCACATTAACACAGACATTATAAGCATGCAGGAAACCTCTTCTACCCAGGCTTGATTCATCCATCTTTTCCAAATTCTATAAAGCATCTCCTTCAGCCTCTACAGCCCTCTCACTAGGACTGTGGCAAGCTTCTCCCCTTGTATCATCATTCACAAGTCTTTTTCCTAGATTACAGGGGTTCACCTCTTGGTAGAGGCATTCTGTGTAGTCTTTACCTTTGAGCCCTTGCCTGGAGAGACCAAACATCCTCTACTCCTTCCCTTCAAGTCTCCCAGTAGAAAGATTCCTTCTCTCTCTCTTCACACTGGGTGATTGGACCTCCCTTTTATATCCTGGTTCTTCCTCCCCAGCTGGCCTTGCTGTAGCCTACAGTCATATGATCTGGGAATAAACAAGACACAGGTGAGAGCTGGGCCTGGACCTCTCTTAAAGGTCAAGCCACCCAGTGGCAAGGTGTAAAGGTTCTGATCATACCATGAAGTCAACGAGAAATTAAGAGAGGAGCTTGAACAACTCAGAGCATAGGGCCAACATGAAAACAATTCCTTGAATTGTGTCTTCTCAATGTGTCTGAGTGTGGGAGAATCTGGCTCTTGATGAGGATAAATTAATAAATTTTAATGCAGAAGGGGCCATTATGACCATCTTATCTGACCTACATAACATAGTTTATACAATCACCCAATGATTCCTGCATCTAGCCCAATAATTTGTGGTTGAACTAAAGTGTATGTTTTAGAAAGTAATACAAGACTCCAAGAACTGGAAAATAGGAAAATGCCATTGATCAGCAGTGTGAAAATGCCATTGATTTTACCATTTTGCAGTCTTTTTATGTTCTTGCTTTGGGACTGTCAATGCTGCTGCAGTCTAGTGTATCAAACCCTGTTTCAAGAGAGGGGTTGGCTCTTCTAATTGAAATCAGAGATTCTGTGGAGTCTTCAAAGAAGTGGACAGTCAATTACTACATCCTTTGAGGCAAGAATGCTTGAAATTTGCTACATATCGCCAGCTACAGGCAATCTTTAAAATGGTGAGCCAAATTCTGGTCTCATTTACACTGTTGTAAATCTATTGACTGAAAGTGGAATTACTCCAGGAGTATAGTGTAACTGAGAGCAGCGTTTGGCAAATAGGCCCAGATCCTCAAAAAAGTAGTTAGGCTCCTAACTTCCAGTGAAATCTTTGAAATCAGTGGAGATTAGGAGCCTAAATACATTTGAAGATCTGGTCCGTAGTCTGTTTCACCGGTAGTGTAAATGAGGAAAAAAGAGAGCGGCAATTTATTTTCACATTGAGGTGCTGGTGCTCATCAGGACACCAGTGACATGAGTTCCTTGGTGTCATACCGAAATTGTGGGCATCTAGTTACTTTACAGAACCAATTGTGCAGTTTGATCCTAACTACTGGTGACTCAATCCAACATTTTTTGTATTTTTTCCATAGCTTTGAATTCATGCTAAAATAAAAGTCCTTTCATTTATTAGACTTTTGAAATCTTTTCTCAGACTTTTGTGAGTATCTGTTTTCAGAAATAAGTATCAGAGTGGTAGCCATGTTAGTCTGTATCAGCGAAAAGAATGAGGAGGACTTGTGCCACCTTAGAGCCTAACAAATTTATTTGAGCATAAGCTTTTGTGGGCTAAAGCCCACTTCATCAGATGCATGCAGTGGAAAATACAGTAGGAAGATATATATATATAGAGAGAGAGAGAGAGAGAGAGAACATTAAAAAATGAGGGTTGCCATACCAATTGTTAATGAGACCAGTCGATTAAGGTGGGCTATTATCAGTAGGAGGAAAAAAAAACTTTTGTAGTGATAATCAGGATGGCCCATTTCAAACAGTTGACAAGAAGGTGTGAGTAACAGTGGGGGAAAATTAGCATGGCGAAATAGTTTTTAGTTTGTGTAATGACTCATTCACTCCCAGTCTTTATTCAAGCCTAATTGAATGGTGTCCAGTTTGCAAATTAATTCCAGTTCTGCAGTTTCTCATTGGAGTCTGTTTTTGAAGTTTTTTTGTTGAAGAATTGCCACTTTTAGGTCTGTAGCTGTGTGTCCAGGGAGGTTGAAGTGGTCTCCGACTGGTTTTTGAATGTTATAATTCTTGACTTCTGATTTCTGTCCATTTATTCTTTTCTGTAGAGACTGTCTGGTTTGGCCAATGTACATGGCAGAGGGGCATTGTTGGCACAAGATGGCATATATCACATTGGTAGATGTGCAGGTGAACAAGCCTCTGATAGTGTGGCTGATGTGATTAGGTCCTATGATGGTGTCCCTTGAATAAATATGTGGACAGAGTTGGGAACGGGCTTTGTTGCAAGGCATTTTTCCTTTGCATGCATCTGATGAAGTAGGCTTTAGCCCACGAAAGCTTATGCTCAAATAAATTTGTAAATCTCTAAGGTGCCACAAGTACTCCTCAGAAATAAGTAGTTGCTCATAAGCCAAACTGGTAGCTGGCTGTGTATTGAACCATGCTACAAATTCATTTTCACGTGATACATTTCTTTAGAGTTGAGCATCAATTTCTGTCCTTCTGTGAATGTTTTGCTGAGGGTGATAAATCTTAAAGCTTGAGTTAAGGTTAGATAGCAAGAGAGTTTCACAGACTCGGGAGATCAGTAAAAAACAGTTGCAATTAATTAGGAGTGCTTCTAGCTTTCAAGTATCTTAAAAGGATTGCATCTAAATGTATAACATTCCCTTTGAAAAGATGTTTTCTCAAACACAGTTGACAGTTGAAAATCCATAGCCAAAGGTAAACAAGGTGCCCTCTCTCATTCAAAACACAGCGATTCAATTTTTGATGGCTAACTGGACCTCTGTTTTAGAAAAAAGAAACTTGGAGTTCATAAATCAGAAAACCAAAAATTGAAAGATGAATATCAAAATGGTTTGAAAGATGGAAATTAAGACTTAAAGATTTAAAAGAAGAAATAAAAGACCAAGGGGAAAAAAGAGATCTGAGAAACTATATTATGGATGATATTTTTTAAGCTACCCACATTTGGAGTGATAATTTGGGCAATGCCATTGCAGACAAAAGTAATGAGATCAGTATCTTCAATAGGCACAGTATACAAAACAGGTTTGAAAGTCTGTTTTCACAAAACCCAAAGAGTGAAAATTTAACTCCTGTTATGATGATTTAAACCCAACAAATCAGAATTTTCCAAGTTAGTTCAGTTAGTTTAACCCACATGCTGATCTTTTCTTAGATATTTCTTTTAGAAATATTTTCACAGTACAATTATAACAAATAAAATGCACTTTTCTCAAACAAAGGGGTGCATTCAGTAAGATGCTTACTTTGGGAGGGGGCAAGAAACATATATCTTTGATTGAAACAGGCATTTAATTGTAAATTCATATGGGTGGCCGTCAGTGTATTTCTGCTTATTCTGTAATATGACTCATAGTTCTGATTCCAGCAAAGTAGAATATAAAAGCAAAATTCTACACTGTATGTATAGGTGCTAATTTTCAAAGTTGACTAGGGGATTTCGCCACACTATTCGCACTGAACTCAATTATTATATACAACCATTGGCTATCATACTGGTTAATGATAATTTTTTTGACTGTGCAATCTGGGAGTCTGCTTGGGTAGCAGCTGTGACCAAGATGACGATTGCTAGCTATATCTAGCTTTTAAGGTTACAACAGTTTCTCTTGGTAGTGGACTTTGTTATCATGATCCAAATCTCTGTCACCTTTAGACTAGACCACTGCACTTAACTCTACTTGGATTTACAGGGTGAGGTTTTCAACAGTGCTTAGCAATGCGATTTTATCACTGACTCCCGGGGGGACAATGTTAGGCCAGTGGTGGGTGTTCTTGAAAATCCCACCTTAAATCTGTTCAGAAAATGCATCTGGTATGGTATGGGGCAGCCTGTGTAAAGTGTAAAGCTGGTAGAAAAATTTCCAGTTGATCAGTTTTTGGAATTGCCTGTCAGGGTGCCCAGCTCCCAGTCTACCTAGACTGGCTTGCTACATGGCCAGCCAAGAATTTTTCAAACATTTCCTTCCTGCAGAAAATTTCACATTTCCAATTTTTTTTCCAGTTCAGAATGAAAATATTTTCAGAATTCCAAAATTTTCCACGGGAAGGAAATTCCAGTTTCCTCACAACCCTGGTTAAGTGTGGATGTCCCACCCCTAGCACCTTACAACAGCACTTGAGGATCTTCACTGGCTGCATGTTTCTGGGTGAAATGTAAGGTGTTGATTTTGATGCATAAAACTCTATGGTCCTGATCCAGTGCTGATAGACATCAGTGGAGTGACCCCTCATGAATTCACTGGGCAATAAATAACATGGCTTGAGGCCTGTTTATTTGAGATGGCTTAAATGGATTGAGGCCTGTTTATTTGAGATAGGACCTCTCTTCCTGTGCTATGCTGCCACAGCTTTGATTTAAGAGAGGGAGCTGCCGGCATGATGTTCTCTGTAAGGGCCTTCAGCTTTGGAAGTTACTCCCAGTTACGGTCTGAAAGGGATCATCTCTGTTGACCCTTCAGGGCACATTGCAAAGCCCATCTGTTTGCTTCTGTGGACTTTAAGGGTGGTGTATTTTCACTTGATTAAGTTACAGATGGTTCCCATAACCTACCTGATGTGAAGTACTCATCTGTTTTAAGGATTGAATCTTTAATTTCTGTAAAACTCACAGAGGAGCACAGGATTGATGCATTTTATTTTACTATACATTCATATAAAGAAAGAAAATAATAATATACCACCTAATCCAGAATAGTGCTAAATTCCATCAAACTCCTAAATGTTTTTACAGAGTATTATCAACTTTCTGAAAATGATGATTTTGTGATTTGTTTATTGCTTACTGAAAATAATCAAATTCTATTCCACTATGTTCAACTTAATAACTTTTAAGAAGTTAGCAAGTATTATTTTAACATTAGATGCAGAGATTCATCAATCTACTACAATATCCTATTTTTATCTGAATTAATTACCAAGGGTTGAAATGCTTGTTTAGTTAGAATATGTAGATTCATCAGAACTGAAACTGTTTGTGGGAAAAGGTCAGAACATCCCGATTTGGAAAAAAAAAAAAAAAAAAAGGAAGAAGGAAGAAAAAAGAAGACGAAGAAATAGTCAAAATATCAGGTTTCGATATTTTGGAAACAAAAAGTTTCATGTTCCAGGTTGAAATGCCTTTTTGTTTCAAAATTCAAACAAATTTAATTTTATTTAAAAAGGTCAAAATTTAAATGAAACATTTTGAAATAATCAGAATGTTTTGATTGACCCAATCTGGTTATTTTTTCTTTCAGGCAATCAGCCAAAATTTTTGAGAATTTGACCTTCCTGACCTTTCCATCCTGATTCAGGACTAGAAAAATATTTGAAATCTTAAAAACTGTCACTTGGCAGGAAAACCACTTCCCACCCAACTCTACTTAACATCACCACCAAAGTCAACACCATATGACTGTAGATTTCTTATATTCTGATAATATTCTTTGATGTAAAAGCAAATGTGTAAGAAAAGTGAGAGTACCTTCCAAAGACAGTATATTTGCAGTTCACAGTTGTCTCACACTCACTCTTTACAAACTCCTGCAAGATCCGCTATCATGTGTTCATCTAAATTACATGTATTTTTTTTAGATATGTAATAAAACTAAGTGCATTTGCTGTCTCAAATTAAGGATTGTTGTACGTATATCTGCCATCCTAATTAACAATTTTGCAGTACGTTGTGGTTATTAGAAGTACACAGAGTAGGTTTTAGAGTATATTTTTAGTGTTATGAGAGAGGTTGGGTCTGTGGCTTCAGTGATACAGCAATTACATCTGGGGAACTTGGGGAACTTTTCCATAATGCTCTAACATTTTTCCTAAGTTACAAAGTGACTGAACCATACTGTTATGGGGAGGGAATCCACCAGGGAGACAGGAGACACCCATGCAGATGGCTTCCATTTCCGTAGAGCTAGAGATGCCCTTCTCTGTATCTCCAACACCTTGGGAGTTGGGAGCCTCTCCTTTTGTGAATTCAGCAGGCCCATGTTCCCTTTCCACTAGAAGAATTCTCTATTGGCAAGGGCAGTGTGGTTTTGATAGTAAAATTAATCTCCATGCTCAAGTTCAGAAGCTGCTGTAGGTGTTTGTTTTCCTTTACGTAGCTTGTGATGTGTCTTCTGTCCTCACTTCTCTTCAGACAAATATCCAATATTTCTGTCTCTTCCCATACCCAGTTGTTTCTTTCTTTTGATTGCAGGCAATGGACTGGGAATCCGAGTTGTAGGTGGGAAAGAAATTCCAGGGAACAATGGAGAAATTGGAGCCTACATTGCCAAGATCCTCCCCGGGGGCAATGCAGAGCAGACAGGGAAGCTGATGGAAGGTAAGATAAAGGTGTCATCAAAAACTGGCACCCAAGGAATGTTCTATTGCATGATTTGTGGGCTACATTCATTCTTTCTCCAGGGCAGCATTCAGTGCAAAGGCAGGGTGGAAGGCATCAGGGAGTCAATTACAGCTCCCCAGTTCTAGACCCAAAACCCTCTCCAATGAGACTTAAAGCAGCATTTGGACTGTTCAATGATCAGATCCTGGTGGAAGATCCTTTAATGTCCCCTACACCAGTGGAGAATGTATACGACAGAATGGAGAAAGATTTGGCCTTGATTTTGACACCCCCGCCACTCCCAGTACATCCTGTACATAATATACTGATATAGTTTCAGGAGTTCAAAACGGTACTTGCAAATATTTGTTTGGATTCTGTGTTTAGTTTGACAATGTTCTTACCGCTTATTACACTCTCTTTGAACATTCCCATAAATGGGCGTTTCTTCTTACAAACAATTGAGGAATGGCTGTTCTTCATATGAGTACCTGAATTCATCTGCAAACAATGTTCATGTTTGGACAAGAGTTCCCTTCTCTGAATTCATCATCATTTGTTGTTGTTCTGTTTAAAATAAAATCAGTCATCCAGAGCAGAAAAAGGACCACAAATAAAGAAGACTGAATAGTCAAAGTGAGCCCTTCTTGACACCCTCCTTTCCCGACAGATTGAAATTTGTTCACATAAACTTTTTGGTACATGAACAACAAATATATTTGCAGGAATCAGGATTGATTCACAATCATTTTGCAAACATGATAAACTGAGCAGAGAATGTATTTACAAAAAGAATCATCTCAATACGCTCTGGGAATAACCAAGAGTAGAATTTAACCCAAATTTGTTGTTGCACCTTTTGGTTTTAAAATGCTTGTTATTTTCTTTGTCAATAATACTTTGTAGGCCGTAAATAAGGAAAAGGTTCTATTTTCAAAGTAAATTTAAAGATTAATGAGGGAATTGCTCAGTGACAAAAAATTTTTCTCTTTGTTTTTACTAAGGGCCTGATTCTGCCATTGATATATTGAATTAGTGCCTGATTCAGCATGTGGTTCCATTGCATTCAATGGCTTAGTCATGGAATAAGGTACATGTCTACAGATCGGACTACTGGTTGAAGAGGATTACATTAATATGAACTAGGAACCTCTTAGTTCATGTCCACAGCATCCACATGGGGAGTTACAGTGCAATACTTTGATGTGTGCTGCTATTCAGATCCCTGTAGTCCAAACTGTACAGCTGTGTAGACAAGTCCTGAGTCTGAATATATGTTAAAGTATCTGGCCCTACCTTTGTTCATGTTTCCCCACAAATATTTACACCTTCCACCCATAAAAAATGGTCTTTCATAGATATGACTGAAGTGCCTATTTCCTTAACTAAATGGGTTTTGGAAATCCAGAGGATGATTAGGAAGCAACAATGCAATATTGCCCACAATATGGAGTGTTTTGGGAATCAGGAGAGGCACTTAATGAGTGAAAATCCACTCACTGTGCTGAGCAGAAAACTAGCCTTCTGGGCTCTTTTGCTGTGAACAGCTATTGGAATAGAGTTCTAAAATAGCTCCTGACATACCATTCATTGATGTTTTCAGCTGTGTTAGGGAGAAGTTTGAATTTACTATGTCCAGCAGACAGTGTCCAACCAAGTGACTGGTCATCTGAATTCTCCTGTCATTACCACTGTGTGTCATTGCCATGGCCAGATGAACAGATTAATGAAATAGTTATCTCCTCTTTTCCCTTTCCCTCTGCATCATCGGAACAGCCATATTTTAAATTGACCTTAATAGCTCAGTTCTGGACTCAGTTATACCAGCATAACTCGGACGTAACTCCCTCAGAATCAATGGAGTTACACTGCATTTGTGTCACTATTGCTGAGAACAGAATGCAGCCCTTGGAACAGCACGGAATATAGTTTCACTGCTGCTGCGTAATCTATTCCCTATCAGGGTCAAAATGAGCATTCTAGTAGGGTATGCCCACCCACTCGATACACCTCCCATTCATCGTAACTTGCTGAAAATATATCTTGCTCCATCTTACAATTACTGCCAAGTGACTTTTTATGTTGTTTTAAAAGGTTATTGTTCATCTGCAGAGACTATCTGGCTCTGCTACGATTGCATTTCTTGGTCAGGTGTACATGTGGCTAATGCTGATTTTGTTTTCTGAACTTCTAAATCTGCTAATATGTATTTGATTTGTAGTAAGGTCTGTGGATCACCGTCTGCTTGCTGGTAGAACAGTGTGGATCCAGAATTAGTCCAACAAAGTTACTGGTACTGGTGCCTGAGAGTAGAACTTAGCCTTGTATGTTTTTCAGACTCTCTGTCTCATCACATATGAGAAGGGAGGTGCACATCTTACGCATATGGTTATTTGCAAATGTTAATGCTCTTTGATCAGCAATCTATTTGTATAGCAATCATGATTCACTTTGGTGCTGTAATGATTCGTGGCTGCCTATTATTGTACATACTCCATAGTCATCAATTAAGCATATACAAATGTCATCAGGAACAGAAATCATGACTCACCAGCCTTTCCAGGAATGTGGCCTCCACTCATTACAAAAGAGCAATATTTCCATAAGCTCTTGTGGTGCAGGAACCTGAAAGTACTGGAACAGGTCTGAAATTCCCTCCAGTGGAAGAAAGTGATGAATATATGCACAAGTCAGTATATTACAATGCATCTTGCTTGTATGTTCTTTTTGAATCTGTTAATGTTATTAGGTGTATCTGCAGTAGTGATTAGGAAACGCCAGTCTTTCTGGGTTCTCTCATCTTGAATTGCTGCAGGAGTTCAAAAATAGCTCTGATTCATCATTCATTGGTGTCACAGAAACTGGAAGTGGAAAGCTGATTCCACTGAACCGTCAAGTGCGGCTACTGTCACAGTTTGATAGACACGTGTCTGAACTCACTTTCATGTTGATAGAGACAGTTCAGTAAACTTCCACCTGTTATTGTTTTGAGGGGTGCATATAATATTTATTGAATGTATTAATTATAAAAAAAGAAAGAGAGAAAAGTGATCAGTCACAAGATTTACAAAAAGAATTACAATTTATATGTATGTATATCTATATTACAAACACAAAAATTATTAAAATTGCAAAGTCAAACATTCAAAAATTAGGAAATGCCCAACAAAGATTGCCTGAGCATCTCTCATGCATATGTATTGTGATACAGTCTTTAATTACATGATCCCATAATATTTTTCCACAGGACCCCAGTTTCATTCCATGCACATAATAGACAGTGCTCAGTTAATTAATTCAATATTTTGTTTTATCCTTATTGTGCAAGGTGTGACCTTAGGCTTTGTTTACTGTAAACTGTTCAAACCCTGCTATGGAGATAGAATTATTAATGTCCTCCTGGTCTTTTCTGTGGTGCTTATCACTCTAGTGTCTGAGTGCTTCACAAACATTAATTAATTTATATTGAGAATACCCTGTTCTTCATAGGGTAGTATTGTCCCCATTTTACAGACGGGGAACTGAGGCACACAGATTTACATCAGTAGTGTTTTCTAATTTTGGGTGTCCAATTTGAGACACTTAGGAATTTTTCAGAGTCCTTAGCATTTTATAGCACTTCATATTTTCAAAGAATAGTTCTCATTGACTTCAGCGGCAGCTGTGAGTGCTCAAAGCTTCTGCAAATCATATGCCATGGTCTCAGGTCAGGCACCCAGAAAACGAGGAATACACAATCAGTTACTACCTCTGAATAGCCTTACTTGAGTGAATTTCCCAGCATCAGACATCACAGTCTGAGGAAGAGCCAGGGATAGAATCCAATTCTCCAGGGCAGCATTCAACTGCCTTAACCATGAGACCATCCTTTTTCATCCTGCAAGCCCTGCCTCATTCACTGCACCCCTTCTGCATCTGATGAGGTAGGAGTCCCATGGGCAACAGCCTCTTTCACTTCACAACCTTGATTCATCCCCAGAGCAGGTTCATTCTGTGCACTCAATGAGGCAGGGGACCTGTGGAAAAAATAATATATGGACATGTAATTGAGGACTATATCATAATGCATAAGCAAAAGGTTGCACAAGTAACTTTAATTCTGGCATTTCCTAACTATTGAGCTCTTAATAATGTTCTTTTCATGCAGTTTTACTGCAATGTTTAATTTTCCTAGGGTTTTAAAAAAGCAAACTAACCCCACTCCCAGAAATTCCATCATATAGTATTCTATTGACACCCACATGGGTCATGAGCCAGGTTCCAACCTTTAGATCCACTGCACAGATCCCTACCACTTGAGCTAACTAAGTAACTGATTGCTGTAGCAGGTAGTCATCCTCTATGTGGACCAGCACTGGAGGGGCCTGGGACATTTTGCCAGTGGTTTTCGCAGATAGTTGCTGAGCACAGAGGGATGGTGAGGCTTAGGAACTGAGAGTTCCATTCTTGGCTTTGGAGTGGCCTTTGTACTCTAGTGGGCAGAAGCTTGTCCCGTTCTGCCCCATTGCCTCCAAACTATCTCAGATTGGTCTCTTCCCAACCAGTATCACCTTTTCCAAGACCATTCTCCCCACTTAGCCAGTCCCAGTTTTCTTCCCCAAGCTTCTCATCACAGACCCAGTCTCTTGCCCAGCAAGTCATAATCTCCCCCTTCCAGTTTCTCCCATCCAGTGCTTTTAGTCTCAGTCTCCTTGCCTAACCAGTCCCAGTTCTCCCCAGCACCGCCACCCAGTCCCAGTCTTCTTGCCTACCCAGTTCTAGTCTCCCTTCTGCCTCCCGATCCCAGTCTTTTCCCCCAGCTCCGAACTCCACTCTCCTGCCCCCACTCCAAAACCCAGTTTCCCTTCCCTCCCTCCATTGCCAGCCTCCAGTCCCAGGCTACTTGTTCCAATCCACCCACAAAGTCAAGCTTTTGCCCTTTTGGTGTTCAAATGAGGCAGCTTCCTCCTCCATGAGTCCATGCTGCCTGGGCCCAGCAAGGGGCAAGGAGCACTGGAAGTACAGGAGAGACAGTTTCTCTGTTTTCTGTTTCAGTGCCCAGTCCTGGCCCACAACAGCCCAGAGCTGGAACTGCAGGGAAACTCCTGCTCAGCCCCTGACCGGAACGTGCCCATTGAAGACTGAATCTTCTGGAAATTTAGCTGCAAAGCTCTGGAAAGTCTCTACTGAGCACGTGCAAACTAATTTTTCAACGGTTTATAACGTCTTCAGATTCAGGTGTATTTTTAGAGGGATGGCAAAAGACATATCCCGGGTACAGTGCCCTCATCCCCCCAGCTCTTGCCAAATGTCAAATCCTTGCTCCAAATCATGATGGTGCTAGAGATGCTCAGAGTAAAGGTCAGTGAAATTTTTTAACGTGGGCAAAATAGCATTTTGCTAGTCTAGTCCTGGAAAATGGCTGAACCATTTGGAATGAAATTTTTCAAAAGAATTCAGCACAAGGCAGACACTCAGCATGGAAGTTTTCTGCTGAAATGGTTACAGTTCAGCAAAGTTAATCAACTGAAAACAAGGTGTTATGTTATAAATAGTCAAGTAACCTTAGTAATAGGTGGTGCCACCAGCCCCACCTAACATATATAGAGTCTTGGTGGAGCGATTTGTCTGGTTAATTCCGATAACGAACGAGACTCTGGCATGCTAACTAATCACTGACTATGTTATGCTTATAAAAAGCACATTGGCTCTTTTCAGGAGAAAAAGGCAATATGCCACGTTTATTGAAATTATAACAGTTAGCATAGGCATTCAATTCCCCCCAAACACACACACACAAGTCCTGCAGATGGTCTTATAGTTAGTTACCAGTCTGTCGTATTGCAAGTCAATCTAATGGCCAGTTAGATTGGGCACAAGTGAGGAGCTGGGTTCTGTCGGTCACAATCTGATGCTCCGAGGCTTTGCAGGACTGAACCCAGAGTTTCATGGCAAAACACCCCATCTTTATAGTTGTAAATTCCCATTTGAGTCCATGCATTTTGCAATGTCATCCTGTAATCATTAGTCCTTAAGTGGTGTTAATCTTGGGTTTTCTGCTGTTATCATTTGATGGTTATTGTCGGGCTTCCCATCGTTATCTCCTATTTGTTGTCTCGCTTTGGGGGGTGCCTGCCTCACCTCTGAGGTTGTCCATGCTGCTAACATGTTTAGCATCGGATACAATGGATGTTTTTGATTGTCTCCGGGTGTTTCCAGTCTCTCACTTTTTCTTGACCATCTGGACATTTGTGATGGCTTTCACACTCATCCGTAACCATACACACATCCTTTACTCACACCAAACAATTTTACAGAGACTTTCAGACAGGATAACATTTTGGAAAGGATTATATGGTTATTAAAGGGATTACAAAAGAACCTTACACAACTTAGTTTGCCATGCATGCAAGAAGCAAGACCTTATAGCAAATACTGTAATGAAATCTTATTCTAAAACAAAAGGTGACCGTATTCAGCCATAAGGACTATTCTGGTCTATTCCTGTCCTGAAATCAAAAAGGGTGGTTGGCAGGATGAAATCAAATCATACATTAATACATTTAATATATGCTACATTATTATAACCGTCAATCATTATAACCTCTAATACAAATATAAAATCCTATTCCTACAACTACCTCTAAATCCTTGCCACATTTTAAACTAAAAAAAGGGAATTAATAAAATCTAAAATAAAAATCAAACAGAAAATCACCTACTCCAAGTAGAGTTTTGAACCTGAAAAAGGAGAAGTGGCAGATAATCCATGATGTCTATTGGGGACTTTTTTATTGCTACTTATTTTACTTGGAAAGTGATCAGATACTGTGGTGATGGGCAGCAGTGTAAAACCCTAAAATAGATTTATATACATATACACACACATAATTCATACATTATATATAAATATATGCAGATACACAAACATAATAAATATGTAAAAAGAAAAGGAGTACTTGTGGCACCTTAGAGACTAACCAATTTATTTGAGCATGAGCTTTCATGAGAGCTGTAGCTCACGAAAGCTTATGCTCAAATAAATTGGTTAGTCTCTAAGGTGCCACAAGTACTCCTTTTCTTTTTGCATATAATGTCTGCAGCCTTTCAAGCATCGTTTCCTCTAACTGGAAAAATAAGAAAACAAAATGTAATAATAAAAAAAACCATTAACAATGTGAGGAAAAACAAATCCAAACTTCCACTGTACATTGAACATGTAAATATGGCACCCTATTAGTAAGCATAACATGGACAGATGCCAACTAACTTATTAGTAATTAGCTGTGGCATTTTAAATATATTAACCATATTCTATGAGATAAAAAACAGTCATGCTATCCAGTTCAGTTTTGGTGCAACTCCATTGAAATCATGAGCGTTGTACCTTATTATCATTTAATAATAGTCAGTAGACCAAGAATCGTTAGCCCCCTTTACACTGGAGTTGAATTTGGCCAAATGACAGTCTGGCAAAGAGAATATGAGATGTGTATAAAAAAATAATGCTACTCCATAAAACATTTCTGAGAAGGAAGATGGCACACTGTCTGCTGTAACAGGAAACAGGCTATTTACAGTACGTGCTGTTAGAACAATGATGGAACGCAACTGTATTGCTGACTAAATTCAGGACAATGAAGTAAAATTAATTACATCTTCCTACATAGCCCATGGAAGTACCAGAAAGGAAGACAAGAGTTTTATTCTCCAACAAACTAAATATGTTTGTATCTTGCCTTGCACATATCTGCTTAATTGCATTGAAGGTTTATAGCATACCATTGGTGAGAATCAGTTTTCATCTACTCTTTATTATGGGCCTCCCATGAGTCTGCGGTGACTTAGGAAGAAGAGCAGGCAATGGTATCAGTGTTAGGAGCTGTTATGCCCCAGAAGGCAAAATGGACCCAATTCTAGCCACTTTGTGCTCATTCTACTGGAATAAAGTAGTGTAAAAGACCACACCCACTTAAAGGGGATTCCCAGGTAGTGTACAGCCAGTACTCTGGCTTTCCATCTCACCAATAGCAGCTGTTGTCATAGAGGGATGGTTGGGGGTGTTCCTGGTGAAATGGGGTATAGATATAGGCAGTCAGGCAACCCAGAGCAGAAAGCCACTCATCTTTTCTCCCCCCCCCCCCCCGCCTTCCGCCCATCCCTGAATCATGTGATGAGCTCAACTCATTAATCTGGTCCAGTGTTTCCTGAGCACTGGTGTGGAACGCACTTTTAGAGAAGGTCCTGCAGCATATTTGAAAAGTTGTAGAAAACTGCAGATGAGGGACACAGGTGGCTGCATCACAATGAAATGAGAAGAGCTTTCCTGGTCCCCATCAAGTCAGAATCCTGAATAAACAGGTCTCTCATGACACTTTGATTGGCAGAAACCAGGAGGTATAAGTGAGCTCTAAGATGAATATCACAGCAACAAAAGAGAAGCATGCTTCCACAGAGAAGTTTGAATTCAGGTCCTAGGCAAAAGTTTAAGTCGCTTCTTATTTGATCTGAACCAGTTATCCCATTTCGTTGTTTGAGTGGTTTAATATATGGCTGCACAGGAAGAAAATAATTAACTTTCCCCTGGTCTCTGAGCATTAGTCCTAGTGATTTATAATGCTGCCTGTGCTCATTCTCGGGGTGTGTGAACAGGGGGAGCTGTCTCTCAAAATGTCCCTGGGCTTCAGGCACAGGTCTATCGGTCCCAGCAGAAACTGATTTTATTAAAGAAAGTTCATGCCAACTAGTAGATAGTTCTATAGTTGTGTTGAAAGCTTTGATCTAAAGCCCTTTGGAAAGAACTTAATCCAAACGTGCCAAAAGCAGCCCCCCTATGTCAGCTGTAAATTGTCACTGAGGCAGTTGTGCTACTGTCTTACATATTGGATTCTCCTCTCAAACTATTACTCTGACTTGTTCCTCTTCCAAAGGAAGAATGATTATTAGTGGCAAATGTGGCAAGCTGCTTTTCATAAGTGTGTCTATTGATAGTAGACAAATAAGATAATTGTTTTTTTAATTAATTGCTTCAGTGAACCTTTGAAAGTGCAGTTGTGCCCTAAAAAGTGACTTGGCAAAAAGGGCACTTTCTTACTCAGCAAATCTTTTCTGCATGTGTATGAGTCTTATCTGCTGACTTCAGAAGATAACAATATATTTTTACTGCTTTACACCTATTACCAGTTCACAATCAACATAGCTACCTGAGAGTGAGCTGGGTTCTGTTCTTTCTTGTGCGTGAATTGTTTGCACAAGTTCCAAACACGCCTGTCCAACCTATCAGAAGGCGTGAGGGGAGCACAGCTGTATGTAAGGGTCTAATTTGGCCTGCAGAACCTTTGTTACTCAGGATGGTGCATGAGAAGGAAAACTCAGCTTGACTTTCAGATCCCATGCTGAGTTTACAGAGAGAGCAGTTAGAAAAAAAAATCTTTTGATTTACAAACTGCACACCTTTGATGTTGAAATCATTGAGAAGCAATACCCGTATGAGCACCCACAATCCTTTTTATGGTCTCTGTTTAGGATAGTTAACAATTCTTTCCCTGCTTCACAAAAAAGGGCATAGAATTTATGTAGAGGTAGTTTAAACACATGACAAATTGATCCATCTGGGCTTTTTAAGGAGCACTTCATTAGAAAACTATGTTTTTAAAATATATTTATTAGTGATCTGTCTGGGGCAGTATTAACTCCTAACTGCAGTTCCCCAACACTGTGAAACAGCCATAGCTGTGGGAGAATAATCAGGAGCTGAGAGGCAATGTGGAATAACATGGATCTGCTGGTTCATGGCAGGAGCTAAACCTTCTTTTATTTCTCCCGTGAAGCCTATAGAATTAATTTAGATGATACTCCTTGAGGGGAGGCTTGTGGTGTTTCCTGGCCCCCTTGAGGATTTTTCCCAAATTTGATCCCAAAGTGTTTTATAGCTGTGAGAATGAGGAAGGGGGAGACAAATGGACTGAGGAGTGCAGTATAATAAAGGTTCATAGATTTTAGGGTGAGAACGGACCATTAAGACCATGTAATCTGACCTCCTGCATAACACAAGACAGAATTTCACTCATCATGTCTTCCTGCATATAACCCCATAACCTGTGATGGACGTGGAGCATATTTTTAAGACATCATATAAAAATAATTTAGATCATATCTTCCTTGAGATCAGTAACTCTCAAAGAGTCTTGTACAGATAAATTCCCTTTTCCCATAGAGTTGTCATTGGGAAAGCCATGTCAGCCAAACTATGAATATTGTAGGAAAAACCTCCTAAAGAAGTGTCATTTACCCTTTCACACAATACAAAAACAAGGGGTCACCCAATAAAATTAATAGCAGGTGGAATACAAACAGGAGGTGATATTATTCACAATGCACAGCTAACCTGTAGAACTCATTGCCATGGCGAAAAGTATAACTCGGTTCAAAACAGAATTGGATAAGTTCATGGAGGATAGGTCCAAGACAAGAATGGATCATACCATAATTACCCCATTCCGTACACTCTTCCTGAAGCTCTGGTACTGGCCACTGCCTGAGACAGGACACTGGGCAAAATGGATCATGGTCTGACCCAGTATGGCAGCTCTTATATTCTTATGTACTTGGGGAAATTTCGGCTCTTTTTAGCAAGTGAACAATTTGGGCAAGATTTTTACTTATTTGCCTATTTATATTTAAATTTTCTCTACAATCAGTAATGCCCTCCAAAAAAAAAAAATCTTATTGGCACAGGCTATATTGTTAGCAAGTTTCAGAAATGGATTAATCACCAGTGTAAATATGAATAGAATATATTAATAGAATTTGCAGTTATTGATGCTCAAAATAACAAAGGTTATTGATTCTCATTCTTCAAGGCTTAAGGTGATCACCAGATGTATCATATAACACTTTGCAGGGTGGGGGTGGAGGGCAAGGTTTATTGTTGCTGAATTTCATTTTGTTGCAAATAGTTTGTAGTAAAACTGTATGAGGCATATATTTCATAATTCTTACTCACTATTATGAAGCACTTTGAGATCTAAGGATAGAAAAGCACTGTGCAAGTGGTAAACTTTGTTATTAGACACATCACTATTGTTCCTTGGCCTTAGCGCTTAGCCAATATTCGGAGCCTTGCCATGTTGTTTCAGTCAGGAGTAGAAACTAATATGTCAGATATTTCTTTGGTGCAAGACTGTTTAGTTACACAAATGAACATGAAACCCTGTTTCTCTGAACACATTAGGAAAAATATAATAGCCGGAAGTTTCCTTGCTCACAGTTTCCAAGCCTGCCTTTCTGCTGGATTGGTCACACACACTCACCAGTGGAAAGAAAAGGAGGACTTGTGGCACCTTAGAGACTAACAAATTTATTTGAGCATAAGCTTTCATGAGCTACAGCTCACTTCATCAGATGCATTCAGTGGAAAATACAGGGGGGAGATTTATATACACAGAGAACATGAAACAATGGGTGTTACCATACACACTGTAAGGAGAGTGATCAAGTAAGGTGAGCTATTACCAGCAGAAGAGCGGGGCCAGGAGGGGGGAAACCTTTTGTAGTGTGTGACAAAGTTCCTGCTCTACCTTGGTGGGTCTTGCGCTTCTTGGCGGATTTGCTCGCCTTGGAGCTTCACGGCAGCCCTCAGCTTGGCCGTTTTTCTGAACCCACAGTCCAGGTCGACTCCTCCTGTGTCTGACCAGGAGTTGGGAGGACCGGGGGGAACCTGGGCCCGCCCTCTACTCCGGGTTCCAGCCCAGGGCCCTGTGGAATGCAGCTGTCTAGAGTGCCACCTGGAACAGCTGTGCGACAGCTACAACTCCCTGGGCTACTTCCCCATGGCCGCCTCCCAACACCTTCTTTATCCTCACCATAGGACCTTCCTCCTGGTGTCTGATAATACTTGTACACCTCAGTCCTCCAACAGTCCGCATTCTCACTCTCAGCTCCTAGTGCCTCTTGCTCCCAGCTCCTCACACGTGCACCACAAACTGAAGTGAGCTCCTTTTCAAAATCCAGGTGCCCTGATTAGCCAGCCTTAATTGATTCTAACAGCTTCTTGATTGGCTGCAGGTGTTCTAATCAGCCTGTCTTAATTGTCTCCAGAAGGTTCCTGATTGTTCTGGAACCTTCTCTGTTACCTTATCCAGGGAAAAGGGACCTACTTAGCCTGGGGCTAATATATCTGCCTTCTATTACTCTCCTATAGCCATCTGGCCCGATCCTGTCACAAATGATAATCAAGGTGGGCGAGTTCCAGCAGTTGACAAGAACGTCTGAGGAACTGCGGAGGGGGGGAAATAAACATGGGGAAATAGTTTTACTTTGTGTAATGACACATTCACTCCCAGTCTTTATTCAAGCCTAACTTAATTGTATCCAGTTTTCAAATTAATTCCAATTCAGCAGTCTCTCGTTGGAGTCTGTTTTTGAAGTTCTTTTGTTGAAGAATTGCCACTTTTAGGTCTGTAATCGAGTGACCAAAGAGATTGAAGTGTTCTCTGACTGGTTTTTGAACGTTATAATTCTTGACGTCTGATTTGTGTCCATTTATTCTTTTGCGTAGAGACTGTCCAGTTTGGCCAATGTACATGGCAGAGGGGCATTGCTGGCACATGATGGCATATATCACATTGGTAGATGTGCAGGTGAACGAGCCTCTGATAGCGTGGCTGATGTGATTAGGCCCTATGATGGTATCTCCTGAATAGATATGTGGACACAGTTGGGTTACACATGACTAGGGCCTGTTGGGAAAGTAGCAGGGAGAATTGCCTGCAGTCTTTGCCAGAACAATGTCATGCATAACAACTATCTATACTGGGTTGTAAGTGGGGATTGAATCTAGACATACAGCATCAAAAGCACAGGCCTCTATTACTTGAGCTAAAGCAGTCAACTGTTTAGTAGTAGCAGTAGTAGGTTCTTATCCTCAGTGTAGATTAGCCTCTAGGGCTTGGATTTTCAAATCTGCCAAAGGGAATTAGGTGTCCAAATATCATTTAATTTCAAAGGGAATTGAGTGCCTAACTCCCGTAGGTCCTTTGAAAATCCTAGCCTTGAGGGCTATGCGACAGCATGATACAGGCAATAGACACTCAGGCAAGACTTAGCAAAATTAAGCCTGAAGAACAGGGATTCAGTCACACAGATTTCATGAAGTGAGCTGTAGCTCACGAAAGCTCATGCTCAAATAAATTGGTTAGTCTCTAAGGTGCCACAAGTACTCCTTTTCTTTTTACAGATTTCATTGACTTTAATGGTAATTACTTATTCAAGTGCCTCCACACAGAAAATTTACCCTACTGTATCTATCTGTTTCATGTTGCTTGATGATAGTAGTTTCCATATTGATATGCACATGTAAGAAAAAGAGAGAGCAGGATCATTCCAGAGTCACTGTACAACAAAGGTTTTTTTTTTTTAAAGAGGAAAATCACCCTGGTGTATTCTTAATTATAAAATGCAGGGCAAAAAAGCATCTTTTTGTATAAGTTCTGGGTTATGGACACAGTCATTTTTTCCAAAAGCTTTTACAGAGTGAGTTTAACTATGAAACTGAAGTGCCATTGTTTTGCTTTCTGTAGCACACCCTGTGATAGAACGTAATACAAACTGCTGCTATTAATAGGCTGAGAAGCAGCAAGCCATGTATTTGTGCGATTTACAGAACAATTTTGCTGAGATCCATCTTTCCCAAAGACTAATTTGGAGTCCAGGTCAAATATGTTTCCTATGACAGGTTTCAGAGTAGCAGCTGTGTTCGTCTGTATCCGAAAAAGAAAAGGAGTACTTGTGGCACCTTAGCGACTAACAAATGTATTAGAGCATAAGCTTTCGTGAGCTACAGCTCACTTCATCGCATGCAGAGAATGGAACATATAGTAAGATATATATATATACATACAGATAAGTTGGAAGTTACCATACAAACTGTGAGAAGCTAATTAGTAAAGATGAGCTATTATCAGCAGGAGAAAAAAAATTTTGTAGTGATAATCAAGATGGCCCATTTAGACAGTTGACAAGAAGGTGTGAGGATACTTAACGTAAGGAAATAGATTCAATATGTGTAATTAATTTGTTAGTCGCTAAGGTGCCACAAGTACTCCTGTTCTTTTTATGTTTCCTATGTATCTCAAGATCAGAGAGGAAGGAAGTGGAGAAAAACAAAGACATTTCTAAAATGGCTCAAGTTAAGGCAATCACTCACTGAGAGGACTTAGGAAGAAACTTCTTCCATGAGCTAGTTATTCCATAATTGCCCATTTCAGGGTTTCTTGCACCTTCTTCTGAAACATCTGCTACATGCCACTGACCAAGAGAAGATGCTGAACTACATGAAACAATGGTCTGATCTGGCATGACAATTCCTCTTTTCTTAAATTTATGTTGCTGTAATTATAAAATTACTTTTTCATATTTCCAGTTCCATTATCAGTTGTTACAGTATATTACAAAATTATGTAAAATTATGTAAATTAATATATAAAATGAATGTCTTAAAAGACAGATTAAAGGGGAAAAGTCATATAAATACTTTCAGAAAACCGCATTAGGAATTTCCTTTAAATTGCTTCAAGCATGTTCTATGATCAGGCCTACATTTATCACCCTTGCAATTTTGGCTAGGAAGGTTGGTTTTGGCATGAAAATCACTAGGTTTATTTGAAGACAAAAGAGAATATTTCTAAACAGTTAGATGAAAAAATGTACAAACTGTTTTTAAGTTAAAAGTCACCACATTACCCTGACTCATCATTCTGATTAGTGTCTAACTTTAAAGCCTGGTATCTTAAAACTGGATAGATACTGCCACTTCAAACTTTCTGTTTATGTAAGCGGGGGAATAGTCCTGCTATTGTGGGGAACTTTCCTGGTTTCTGCACTACCCCGGTGAAGTGGGCTAGCGAAAGGATCTGAGTCCTTGCTCCCACTTCTTTTACCCAGTGGCCTCCCCTTCCACTCTCCTGTCTTCCAGAGTCCTCGTAACCCCAACAAGTCTAGGCCCAGGATTCCTGGGGGGCTCAACCCCCAACCCTGCTGTGGTCACCTAGGACAGGGGCTAGGGTGTCCCCACTCCGGGGTAGTCTCTCTGCCCTGGGCACTTCTCTGACCCACTGACCATTACATACAAGTTAAAGCAAATGCAAGTTATTTAATCAACAATTAATTTTTAAAAGAATAAGGCAAAATGGGAAAGGTTAAAGGAAACACATCACCCCCCTCTGTGGCAGGGAACATCACAAACAGTGTCTCTGGAATGTCAGGGCAGTTCACAGTCTGTTCCTTGTAAGTCCCAGGCCTCCTTCTCCGGCCCTGGCTGTGCTGTAGGGATGCTGTGGGTTGGACACTTGCTCTGGTGGTAGCCACACACTCTCAGGCTCTAAGTGGTAGGACCCTTCTTTCCAGTGTCGCCCCAACCCTGTCAGGGTTACAATCCACACCTGGCCTGCAGAGCCTCTTGGCTGAAGCATCTCCCTCTGCTGGGCCCGCTGCCCAGGCTCCCCCTCGCTCTCCACAGCTGCTCACCGCACCCAGCTCCGGACTGCTCCAGCCCCAGGTCCACCACTCTGTCTTTGCATGGCTGCTGCTCTGCCTCCAGCTCCCTGGGCTACTTTTTTGGCCCCACTGCCTCTGGTTGCTACAGCTTTGCTCCCAGGACAGGTCTGCTCTGCAGGCTGCTTCTGTGACTCTGCTCCCAGCATTGACCTGCTTCCTGGGCTGCTTTTCTGGCCCCTCTGGCTCTGGTTGTTGCAGCTCTGCTCCCAGGTCAAGTCTGTTCTCTCCGGACTGTGCCTCTAGCTTTGGGGCTGCAGCTCTGTTCCCAGGACAGGGTCTGCTCTCTCTGGGCTGCTATTCTGATCCCTCTGGAACTGGCATAGCTCTGCTCCCCAGCTCAGCTTGGGCCCCTGCTTTCTCCTTAGCTCGGCCCCACTTTGTCTGACATGGAGGACAGTACCTCCCTGGCTTCCTGGCTCCCTGATTAGCCTGCTTGCCCTGTCATTCAGGCTGACCTGGAGCATTGGCCTCTCCCCATTGTTCCTGGGGACCGTCAGTCTCAGGGTCCTGATTCCCCATCAACCCTTCCCCCTTTTTAGTACTGGGAGCTAGCAACTAAAACACCCCCACTGAATGTTAGTAAGGGGGCAACAGTCCGCTTACACATAGTTAGGTCATTTTGACTAGTGGTGTAGTGTATTGGCTATACTTAAAGAAGATATGGAGTACTTGTGGCACCTTAGAGACTAACAAATTTATTTGAGCATAAGCTTCAAACTGCTTCAAATTATCAATGCTTAACATTGATACTCTTTTGAAATTGTACTCATTGCCTGGTTTTCGGTGGGAGGCTAAAAACAGTGTGATTGTAAAATGTAATTCCTTCCTGACAGATAAATAAAGACTAGAGTATAAGATACATTAACAAACTCTTTTGAAAAATTTGGCCTTATCAATTGATATCGGGGTGCACACTTTCTAATGGATACATGATGTGATGCATGCTTTAACTCTGCATGTGTTATATCCTTTATAAAGTTTACACGAGGTGTGGGTGGAGGGTAAGAGACAGGAACTCTATAGACCAGTGGTATAGGATAATATAATTATATTTAAATCAAAAGAAGAGAATACAAGAAGAGTATAAAAAAGTGTAAGGGCCAAATCCTGGTAGGTTCTGAGAACTTCCATTTCCCTTTGAGCCCAGTTCTTATTTTCATTGCATTTCAGGGACTTATTAAACTATAGTTTGCAATAATCACTAGGAATATCTTAGTTTAGGCCCCGGTCCTGCAATTGACTCCATGTATATATCTCTACAGAGGCCCATTCACTTGTATGTACATAGGTGACTTTAATATGACTCTGGATGGATGGTGTATCCATCCATGCATATTGGTTGCAGGATCTGGCTCTTCCAGGCAGGAGCTCCGTCTTTTGCTTATGAAGCACCATGAATAGTGAGTGTTTAATAAAGTAAATAATACCCAGAAGGGGGGAAATAGAGGTCTCAAATGAGCAATAAATTGATGTACTGAGACATCAAGCTGTGTTAGCGCTTATCTACATAGAGAGCTAATGTGCAGCAAAATGGGATGTAAACCTATAGTGTGCTAACCTGCCTCACACTAACTGACTGCTGCTCACTACAAGTTTCAAAGTGTGCTCTGATCTACTGCTGCTTGAAACAGCTTGTTGAAACAGCAGTACATCAAAGCGCACTACAGCACTTTTAGTGAGCAGTCGCAGGGTCCACAAAACAGTTGGTGTGTAGCAGGCAAGAGCACTGTAGATTTTACAGCCCAACCTGCCACACACCAACTTTCCATGCAGAGAAGTCTTTGGACTGATGCTCTTCCTGAACACTTTATAATAATATGAAAAAGAGAACTCCAGTACTCACTCTGATCCGATTAACACAAAGTAATGTATGGTGATCTTTTACTGTCTGAGCTGTCAGCTTGCAATCAGACAATATATTCCAGTGTTAATAAAAAGCTCTCTGTTATACTACATTGAGTGATATATGGTTATGATGCCAAATTCTGACCCCATAGACTCTTAGGTAAATCCCATGATAGTCCATGGGAGCCACATGTATGTATGCAAGAGCAGAATTTAGCATCCAACTATATTAAATCCTGATACAATATTAGCTTCAACATTTGCTAATACCCAAATGCTTTCTTTAATAATTTCTAGCCTAATAAGGCAGCTAGTATAATTTGAAATGTTAGAAGCAATTTTACTGCTTCAAAGTTTATTAAAAATTTGATCATCCCAGGAAATGATTCAGAAAAACTAGTAAAGTTGTTCATATACAAATTCTTGCCCAGAAAGTTTACATGAACATATGGACAGCCACAACAATTAAGCACATTCCTTTCAATTATCATGACACACAAGAAGGGAAGATAGAAAACAATTGAAGTGATCAACTAGGGTTTAAAGACAAGAGCAGCAATGTGTGGGCCTTCTACTATTTCCAAGGAATGCCCACAACATCTTTACCTTTACTGAACAAATAACTGCTTTGGATTTTAAAAAAATGCCAGGATAAGAATGCCAAATGCCACCTCAGAGCTGGATTATCATATTTTATCGCAAACTAATTGTAATATGTATGGAACCCCAGGCAGTTTCTGGATGAGATTAATAATTCATCTGAGATAGCATATCATACATGGTAGAAGACATTTAAACTTTAAAATGAGGGGGATAATGCATTAAAGTGCTGATTGAAAGGGTGGCCTAGAGTGAATAGTTGTTCATTTCATTTTAGTTATTACTCTAGGCTTCTCAAAGGCACAGTATCCCTAAGATTTATAACTGTAGACAATTTTATGGTTTTCTGGCCAACAAACAGCATGTAGCCACTTTATTCAATAGTTCTTGAAAGATCCACAGAGAAGTCTGGAGTTATGGTGTTCCAGTGTAAAACAGCACATCTGTTTTCTATGGAGATATTTATTGTATCCTCTTCTTTATTTACCTCTTCTTCTCTTCCCCTGTAACTGTCCCTTGGAGGATGATATTTTGTCATTCCTATAGTTTTCTTTTTTGCCAACATGTTTCACACCACCAGCTACTAGGATGTAGGCTTCTTACACTTACTCCTACTATGAGAGTTATTGATGCAGCAAATTGCTGCAAGACATGTACTCCACCTCCATTGCTGTATAATGGCCAGATTTTGATGGTAATTATACGAGTGTAAATCCAGAATAACTCCACTAAAGTAAAAAGAAAAGGAGTACTAGTGGCACTTTAGAGACTAACCAATTTATTTGAGCATAAGCTTTCGTGAGCTACAGCTCACTTCATTGGATGCATCCGATGAAAGCTCACGAAAGCTTATGCTCAGATAAATTGGTTAGTCTCTAAATCCGATGAAGCGAGCTGTAGCTCACGAAAGCTTATGCTCAAATAAATTGGTTAGTCTCTAAGGTGCCACTAGTACTTATTTTCTTTTTGCGAATACAGACTAACATGATTGCTACTCTGAAACCGTCCACTAAAGTAAATGAAGTCACCCTGGATTTACAGCAGCCTAACTGAGATCAGAATCTTGTCCATGATGGGCAAAAGCAACTTGCTTCCTGGAATGCAGTATTTATTTATCTGGAGAAACAATTTGCAAAATGTATACTATGGTGTGAAATTTAGAAATTTCTATTCCTAAAGCGCAATACAGAGGACATCAAATCTGGAGTATTTAATTTGCTCAAGGTAAATAAAGAACTTGGCTCATATTTACTCTGACAATTTGTTTTATTAACCTAATTTTGTTTTTAATAATAATTTGTCATTGACTAATAAAAAGTATAGCTAACCACCCCCCCTCCAGTATTTGTATAGTAGAAAACCTCTTTCCATGGTTGACACCATCATTTTTATTAAACCAGTTTTTTTAAAAAAATTGTTTATGAAAAAGAAGCCCTAGCAGTTGAAATATTTGCTTTTACCTGTTTACCAAAAATCAAAGGAGGCAAAAATCAAAATTAAAGACTGGGACTGTTCATCTTCAAAAACAGATGAGTAAGGGGAGTTAGATAGATGTATATAAAATCATGAATGGTTTGGAACTCGTTGCCAGGGAATTCTGGGAAGGCCAAAAGTATAACAGGGTTCAAAAAAGAATTAGATAAGTTCACAGAGGATAGGTCCATCAAGGGCTATTAGTCAAGATGGTCAGGGACGCAACACCATGCTCTGAGTACCAGAAGCTGGAACTGGACGAGAAGGGATGGATCACTCGATAATTGCCCTGTTCCGTTCATTCCCTCTGAAACATTTGGCACTGGCCACTGTTGGCAAACAGGATACAGTAAAACTTCAGAGTTATGAACACCTCAGGAATGGAGTTTGTTCATAACTCTGAAATGTTCGTAATTCTGAACAAAACGTCATGGTTGTTCTTTCAAAAGTTTACAACTGAACATTGACTTAATACAGCTTTGAAATTTTATTGTGCAGAAGAAAAATGCTGCTTTTTACCATCTTAATGGAACGAGCTCAGAAACAATTTCTTTACCTTGTCAAATTTAAAAAAATTCCCTTTAATTTTTTAGTAGTTTACATTTAACACAGTACTGTATTGTATTTGCTCTGTGTGTGTGTGTGTGTGTGTGTGTGTGTGTGTGTGTGTGTGTGTGTGTGTCGCTGCTGCCTGATTGTATACTTCCAGTTCCAAGTGAGATGTGTGGTTGACTGGTCAGTTCATAACTCTGGTGTTCGTAATTCTGAGGTTCTATTGTACTGGGCAAGATGGACCAATATGGCCATTCTTATGTTCTTATTTTCAACATGTTAATAACAATAAATGCAAGGGGAAAATTCTGGTGTAATTTGTGTGGGTATAATTGATAGAAGTCCCAGTAAATATCAAAGAGAAGTGTGAAAAATATTCCTTGGGTTCTAAAAGTACTATTGCCTATGAGCAGATACTTTATTTTTTTTTTACAACACCTAAATTGCCTCTCCGCTTTTAATGTAACGATTATGATTATGAATTTTGAAACATAGCATTTCCTGACTAGGTCAGACCAGACGTCCATCTAGTGTAGTATCCCATCTCTGGCAGTGATAGGTAGGGTGACCAGATGTCCTGATTTTATAGAGACAGACCCAATATTCAGGGCTTTTTATACAGCTGCCTATTACCCTCCACCCTGACTCAATTTTTCACACTTGCTATCTGGTCACCCTAGTGATAGGTACCACCAGCTTCATAGGATGAGTTTATTTAGCGCAGGAGTGGGCAAAGTTTTTGGCCTGAGGGCCACATCTGGGTATGAAATTGTATGGCAGGCCATGAATGCTCACAAAATTGGGGTTGGGGTGCAGAAGGGAGTGAGGGCTCTGGCTGGGGGTGCAGGCTCTGGGGTAGACCAGAAATGAGGCCTCTGGCTGGGGGCTCCAGGCTGGGATAGGGGGTTGAGGTGCGGGGGGCGGGGGTGAGGGTTCCAGCTGGGGGTGTAGGCTCTGGGGTGGGGCTGGGGATGAGGGGTTGGGGTGAAGGAGGGTGCTCTGGACTGGGATCGAGGGATTTAGAGAGTGGGATGGGGATCAGGGTTGGGGCAGGGGGTTGTGGCTCAGGGATGCAGGCTCCAGGCGGCTTACCTTAAGCAGTTCCCGGAAGCAGCAGCATGTCTCCCCTCCGGCTTCTATGCAGAGGCATGGCCAGGCAGCTCCTCCGTCCGCAGGTGCCACCCCCACAGCTCCCATTTTCTGCAGTTCCCAGCCAATGGGAGTTGTGCGGGTGGCGCTTGGAGTGGGGGCAGCATGCAGAGCCCCCTGGCTGCCCCTAAACATAGGAACCGGAGGGGGGACATTCCGCTGTTTCTGGGAGCTGCAGCACGCATGCACGGAGTGGACCCCGACCCTGCTCCCCAGCTGGAGCGGGGCAAGGCCCAGACCTTGCTCCCCAGCAGGAGCTCAAAGGCCAGATTAAATCAGCTGGAGGGCCAGATGTGGCCTGCTGGCCGTAGTTTGCCCACCCCTCATTTAGAGGTTGGCTTAATCCCCCAATTTGCAGGTTTATATCCCTTCCAAAATTCTTGTTTAATTATTTATAATGACTATTATAACTCTGCTATTCTTGTTATCAATGCATAATCCCTTTTTGAATCCTGCTACATTCTTGGCCTCCATGACTTCTTGTGGGAATAGGTTCCATAGGCTAATAGGTCATTGTGTTGAAAAAATATTTTGTGTTAATACATTTCCAAATCATTGGGTAATCCTGGTCTGTTGGTCTGTCAGATACAGTGGGAATAGTTTAGGACAAGACTTCCAACTGCCAAGAGAAGCGAGGGACAAAACCCCTAACTGTGAGATCACATAGAAGTGTTGGGAAAGCAAATTCCTGTTGACCAGACAACAAGATCTGCTTGAGGTTTACAAGAGCCAAGAGTGCTGGGCAAAAGGGAGTTGGCATTTGGAGGCCAATGTGTAGATGATCCTGTTTGTTAGCTCAGAGAAACATGCCTGGCTTTTCATGATATATTTCCCTGGAAAGGACTGGTGCCTAAATGGCATTGCTCTGCTTACCAATTGCCTCTAGAGCAACACAGTCAGTTAATATGCGCCCAGACAAAAGCAAGACTGAAAGCTGTCATCTCAAGATCTTTATCCTTGGCTGAGCTGTCAACCTGAACGATAGCAGTACGAGCATGAAACTGAAATAATGCTGCTTCTGCAGTACAAGGACAGTCTCTATAGGCCTGTTTGTTAGCAACATGTTGAAGAAATGCACAACTATAGCTGAAAAACATAGAGCATTTTATGAAGTGAGCTGTAGCTCACGAAAGCTTATGCTCAAATAAATTGGTTAGTCTCTAAGGTGCCACAAATCCTCCTTTTCTTTTTGCGAATACAGACTAACACGACTCCTACTCTGAAACTGTCCACTATATATTGCTGGGTATAGAGATAGGCTTTGTAACGGGGCATCCTGCTGGCTGTCCTGGGGATTAGCTCTGCAGGTCGATACGCCCTCTCTGGATGGTGCCTTGCCTCTGCTGTCACTTCTGCTCCTGGAGCCACATCACTCCAAGGACCACCTCATTCTTTTCATGACACAGCCCTCTGGCCATGTCATGATCTGTGCTTCCCCTCTTCCGGGGGCAAGTGCTGCAGTCCAACTGACTCACCACTTTCCCAGTGGCTACTGCAGCCAATCATCCAGCCACTTCTCCACAGCACCAGCACCCTCTTCTTCCTTGCTTCAGGGCCTCAACCTGCAAATCCCAGTAGCTGGCCGGATGCTGTCTCTAGCTCTCCTTGCTATTATCAATGCTCTGTCCAGGGTGCTAGCTTTGTTCTTCCTGGCAGGCAGCCAGTCCTCTCTCCTTCAGCTGCAGGGAGTAACTGGCCTGGCTCTGCCCTGCAGCTCTTCTTATATGGGCCTGCCAGATCCTTACTGGCTGTCCCTCATAGCCCTTCTCCTATTGGTTGCCACTTGCACAGCCTCTCAAGGGCTCTGTTAACCCCTTAGAGGCCAGTCAGTGGCCAATGTCCCATCACAGCTTGAACTAGGAACCCTACATCTGAACTTTATGGAAATTCTGAACCATATTGGAATTCAGCCTCTGGTCCCTATCTCTGTAATAGGCCAAACCAACATTAAAGAGAACTTTGAGAAAGGCCAGAGATGATCATTATGACTTAGTTCCATCTCTATTTTGGAATTAGATCCTGCCACAGGGATACAGAATCTTGATCATCTTTGCAGTCTTCCATCCACCTTCTTCTGTGCATCCCTTTATGCTTTGCATAATGTCTCTCTTGCTGTGCAATAACTGAAGCCCAGACTGTTCTTAAAACACAGTTGTCACAGGAAACACTTCACGTATGACCCTTTGGGGTTGACCTGCAATATGCTGCGTAACACCTGAAGTTGCTGAATGTGATGGGTTCTGTCCCTACTCCCCTTGCCCAAAATAATCAAACAGAAAATAACAAACTGGTAATCACTTTGACTGTTCTCTAGACAACACACTTAAAACCCACTTAAAATCACCACCAGTATCTCAGAGCAACAAGCTGTGCACATGACCCTGCTCACTGTGCCAAGAATCCCATGCACTGCTCCAGGCTGGGGACCGACTGGCTAAGCAGCAGAAAAGGACCTGGGGATTACAGTGGATGAGAAGCTGGATATGAGTCAGCAGTGTGCCCTCGTTGCCAAGAAGGCCAATGGCATATTGGGCTGTATTAGTAGGAGCATTGCCAGCAGATCAAGGGAAGTGATTATTCCCCTCTATTTGGCACTGGTGAGGCTGCACCTAGAGTCCTTGGGGACCATCAAGATTTGGTCCCCCCGCTACAGAAGAGATGTGGACAATTCGAGAGAGTCCAGCAGCGGGAAACGAAAATGATCAGGGGGCTGGGGCACATGACTGATGAGGAGAGGCTGAGGGAACTGGGCTTATTTAATCTGCAGAAGAGAAGAGTGAGGGGGGGATTTGATAGCAACCTTCAGCTACCTGAAGGGGGGTTCCAAAGAGGATGGAGCTCGGCTGTTCTCAGTGGTGGCAGATGACAGAACAAAAACAATGGTCTCAAGTTGCAGTGGAAGAGGTCTAGGTTGGATATTAGGAAACACTATTTCACTAGGAGGGTGGTGAAGCACTGGAATGGGATACCTAGGGAGGTGGTGGAATCTCCATTCTTAGAGGTTTTTAAGGCCCAGCTTGACAAAGCCCTGGCTGGGATGATTTAATTGGTGTTGGTTTGAGCAGGGGATTGGACTAGATGACCTTCTGAGGTCTATTTCAACCCTAATATTCTATGATTCTATGATTGTGATGGATTCTGCCCCCTTCTTCGTGGTGCCACCTGGGACTGGGGTACCACTGAGCTCACCTGACCCACCAGCCTGGACTCCCTTTACGTGGTATTGTGGAGGCAAGCCAGCCAACCCCTCCCTCAGGCTTCAGACTGCACTTCACCAGCACACATACAGGTAGGGATCAGCTCTGTACGGGAAGGCTCAGCTAAGGAATTTCCAGTACTCAAGTGCATGCCCCCACGCTAGAGGGTAGACCCAAAATTATACTATCCTGTGCTGCACAGAAAATTGTACAGGGTAAGTCATGAAATTCACCCCTTCCCTCAATGTGGAGAGAGTTATGCAACATGTTTTTGCCCTCCAGTTATGAATTTCACACACTGGGTTTTAGACAAAACAAAAACAAGTTTATTAACTAAAAATGATCGATTTTAAGTGATTATAAGGGATAGCAAAGAGATCAAAGCAGATTACCCAGCAAATAAAACACAATCTAAGATTTGTATACTAAAGAAATTGGTTATAAGTAGCAAATTCTCACCCTACATGATGTTTTAGGCAGATTGCAGAGACTTGCTTGCAGCTTAAAACTCCAGATATTCCTTTCACCAGCCAAGGCCAGACACCCTCTAGCCTCGGCTCAGCCCTTCTCCTACAGTTCAGTCTCTTTGTTTCTCAGGTGTTTCCAGCAGCCTTCTTTCTTAGGCGGGGAGTTAAAGAACAAATTGAAGAACAAACTACAATGATGTCACTCCCCTGCCTTAAATAGTTTTTGCGTATGGTGGGAATCCTTTGTCTCCCAGTGTGATTCCTACCCCAGTCAGTGGAAAAATACTAGTATTATCATGGAGTCCAGTATCAGGTGACTTGGGCACCTGACCCTGCAGTCATAACTCAGAGGCTGTTTGTAGTGTCCCCAGGAACACTTCTCAGTGGGTGATTAGCATCTTCAAAGACCTGTTGTTTTTCCTAATGGCTCTTCCCAGCAAGACATCTAGACTGATTACATTCTGCCTAGTGAAAAGAAAAGGAGTACTTGTGGCACCTTAGAGACTAACCAATTTATTTGAGCATGAGCTTTCGTGAGCTACTAACACGGCTGTTACTCTGCATTCTGCCTAGTGGGCATTCCCCATGTGTAAACACATTTGTAATAAATGCATAGCCAATATTCCTAACTTTAGATACAAAAATGAAACATGCATACAACTAGGATAAACATATTCAGTAAATCATAACCTTTCCAACTATATCTCACATGACCCATCTTGCACAAAATACATCATAGTTATGGCACAATCATATCATAACACTATCTCTATGAAGAATATGGGGTGTAATGCCACACTGAGCATTTTCAATGCAAATAGAAGTGAGTGGCAATTGAGGGTTCTCAGCACTTTTCATGTTTGGGCCCCTCCATGTGTATTGGTTTCTTTTTATCTAAAGGCCAAGTTCTGCCCTTGCTTATACTAATGTAAATCCACCATCTTCATCTATTATTGCCACAAATGCTGATTATGAAGCTGTAATTTAAAAAGTTGTTTCCAGTTAAAGTGGAAGACATTAGTCACACTGGGGCAGCAATGCTAATTCAGTTTGTTTTCTTTAAATGAAAGTTGTGTGACAAATATAGCACTGGGTAAATTGCAATGTGGCCATTCAAATGCTACTGAAGTTGTAATGTGAACAAACCTGCTGTAATCTGTGAGGCTGCACTAAAGATTGAGCAATCTTAGAATCTGGAAAAAAATCGTACAACATAGTCAGTTGTTGTGCTAGGTCAGGTGCAAGAGTTTTTAGATGTGTATTTTGGTCAAAATGTATGGCTATTTATTTAAGTGTCTAAATATGGAATTAGGTGAATTTAGGAAACCAATTTTGAACATTTGTCCTTAGAGCTTTTCAATTTGGACCACCTAACTTCAAATGCACATTTTCTATGTTGATTAATACAGCATATTAATCTATATTTACCATTTTGTGTATTTCACGCTAGTGTCAATTCTTAAATTGCTGCTCTATGGCAGATATTTGAAATGTAAGGAGTTTGACTATTCACATTTGATTATAATATGTTTTAATCAGTGGGAATCAGCTGTGGATGAGGGTGATGTCAGCAAAGAAACAAGAATGCAAAATGAGTGTAACATTTGATTTCTGACTATTCTAGTTTAAATAACAGTTAGATAAGAGATGAGTGGGTGTGGAGAAAAAAAAGTTTCTAACCTTATACACCCCAAAAAAAAATCCTTCTTTTTTGTTGGTAATGTAGTCCGCTAATCAAACACACATATCTTTGTGCTGTGAATCTGCAATTCAGTAATCTAATATATAGTTTGTATCTAATACCAAGAAAACACTGATTAAAATACATATTATTTTATTAATAATTAATAATATATCTCATTCTATCTATCTATCTATCTATCTATCTATCTATCTATCGTCCAGTCCCTGGTGGACTGGTATCCACCTCACAGAAGCCACCCTAGTGGACTTGCATCCATCTTATGGAAACCACCTTTGCAGTTTGCAATAGAGAGCATTCTTGTTGGCAATACGAATGGAGATACCGATATCCGACTAAGTACTGAGTCTTGAAATGGCACGTATTTACTGCCTCTGTGTCCCTAGCCTCTGTTTTCCAGAAGTTGGGAATGGGCAACAGGGGTTGGATCATTTGATGATTATTTGATGTTCTGTTCATTCCCTCTGGGGAACCTGGCATTGGCCACTGTCAGAAGGCAAGATACTGGGCTAGATGGATCTTTGGTCTGACCCAGTATGGCCATTCTTATGTTCTTATGTAGTCCTTAAAGTGATTCTGCCAGAGCTGGATGAACAATAGAGGGGAGGGTTGGGTGATCTTCCAGAACTACTACTACTCATCCGATGAAGTGAGCTGTAGCTCACGAAAGCTCATGCTCAAATAAATTGGTTAGTCTCTAAGGTGCCACAAGTACTCCTTTTCTTTTTGCGAAGACAGACTAACACGGCTGTTACTCTGAAACCTACTACTCTAATGTGTGGGTACACAAAGGACTTTCCTCTCTAGAGCGGTCAGTCTGGGAGCTTTCATGAGCATTATGTTTATTTTTGTTTGCAGTGTTGTAACAAGGTAGGTGAGGTAATATCTTTTATTGAAACAGCTTCTGTTGGTGGAAGGTACACATTTTAAAACTATACAGAGTTCTTCTTCAGGTCTAGGGACCAATAAGTTGGTCCAATAAAAGATATTACCCTGTGTACCTTGTCTCTCTCATTATATTTGTTATTTTTATTTTCAAAGGAGTGTAAAGGGACATGAAAAAGGCATGTTCAGCAAGAAATAAAGTAGTGAGTCTTCTAGGAGGCATAGAAAACAATAGTCCCTTTGTACATGGATAGCCCGAGGATTGTAATCTCTTGAATCTCTTCCAAATTCTTGTAACATCTTGATCTAAAATGTCAGTAAGTATGAATGTATCACCATTGCTTGGGAAACATTCTGGGAACCCTCATCATTAAAAGGACACAAGAGTACTGAAAATGGCAGAGAGTTTATTTAAAGATAATGTAGATTCACCAAAGGCTGGCCATGTCTAACAATGCTTTATTGAGGAAATAATATAAAGAATGGATGGAAGAATCCTGTGTACATAATTTACCAGAACTTAAAGCAGCTTTTCATACATTTCACTCACAAAAAAAGTCTTATCTAACTTTAAAAGGTCAGCAAGAGTAGTGTGTAGGGTGAGATAATATGTGTGTAGGGTGACCTGCATAATATGGACTAGTTTGATGATAAAAACCAAAGGGTGTGATCCTTGACCTTGTTGCTTTTTGTGCCAGATTTATCTTACTTACTCTGTTCTTGCCCTCCCTGGTATTCCTAGAGCATATCAGGGGCAGGAAGGAGTGTGACTGGAACATACTCCACTGTCCTGAACTTGGGCTGGTGGAATTGACCACAGCAGGCAAAAATTGGAACAGCTGGGAGGCCGATGGGAGACTAGTGGTGGGAGGAAATTGGCCCCGGAAAGGTGGTGGAAAGCAATAATATCCACATGTAGAGAGTGTCTCTGCTGTGTGCTGGAATCTACTTGCAGTGGAGAATTAGAGGTGTAGTATTTATCATCCCAAGTGCAGTGACAGTTATATTTAGCAACATTGACCAATCATCTAAGTGTGTAGCAAGTGTGTTTATTTCTTCATTACTACATAATATGCTGAACAGAAAGGCATGAAATTAACCTTTAAAAATACACAGTGAAAGGAAATGAGTCATTGAAGGCGATATTAATCAGTACATCAGCATCTAGCTTGCTAAATTAGTCATGTCATAGAGTGGGTGAAATGAGTCAGTCCAATGGCTTCATATCCTTCATATATTTGCTGATCATATTGTTAAGTGGAAGTAAGGATTGGTTAGGGTCTAACTATAGGAAAAGTCCATGTCAAGCTTACTGGTGATATTGTCTGAATCTGGAGCTGTGGGGGCTGATTGGCAGTAGCAGCTAGATTGGGATGGCTGTGAAAAGACAAATTGCAAGAATGAAAAGGCTCCATGGACTCAGAAATCCTCTCAGGGAGGCACTTTCATGATTGATGCTAATAGGACAGTTGTTCAGGTGGATCCGTTTTATTCTTAGACAATATAAAAGGAAGGAAAGAGGCTTTTTCTCCCCTTTCATTTAATCTCCAATTCTTGCAAGCAGCCTGCTAGCTCTACTGAAATGATGGCTCTAGCTTTGGTACTGTAGAGGCTGTGTGATCAGTTACAAAGCAGGGGACCCCTCTAATTATAATAGAAATAGCTGAAAGTACTTAGCTTCATTGGGGCTGCCAAATCCCACCCCAATGAGCTATCCAGGGAGCTAAATTGTTTCTCTAATCCTGAGTGCTTATGACCTGCCTCTGAGCTGAACACCAAATGATGTGAAGAACTATCATCCTACTTCACCAAAAAGATCATGCACATTTGGGAAACCTTCTCAAACAGCATGGATCAACTCTGCTCCACCTGCACCCAGCAACCAACCAATCAACAGCCCACCTGCATTTCCAGAATTTAGTACTCAGTAAGACATTCCGGACACTTTGACCCCAGACTTGTGAATCGACATGTGCCCTTCCTGGCTTGTGAAAGAGCATCATGAACAACTGGTGCCATGCCTGACCAAAATAACCAACATCTCATTCAGAGAGACTCTTCCTTTCTTCCTTCAAACATGCAATAGTCTGATCTACACTGAAGAAACCCCCCTGGATACTTCAGCCCTTGTCAACTTCGCCAGGTGTCAAACCTGTCATTTCTGAGCAAACACATAGACAAGCTAGCCAAAGGTCAACCACAAGCTTGTCTAGCTGAAGCCAACATTCTAGAACCAGCACAATCTGGATTTAGGCCACGACATGGAACGGAAACAGCTTTGGTGGCACTGATGGATGATCTCCACCTGTCAGTGGGTAGAGGACAGACATTTATTCTCATCCTCCTGGACCTCTCCTTAGTGTTTGACACTGTTGACCATGAGATACTGCTCTCTCACCTGAGAGAAGTAACAGAAGTCCAGGGACATGCACTAAAATGGTTTGAGCCCTTTCTGAAGGGACACACCCAAAGCATAGTGATGGGAAACTGCATCTCTTTTGTAATATTACAAATATTAAAATCATACCTAAGATTACTCCTCCACCATTAGACCCCTTGCTTGTGGGGATCCCCAAGGCTCAATTGTTTCTCTGATCGTTTTCCACATCTACCTGCAACCACTAGATGAACTGATCAGACAACACGAACTCAAATGTCAACGATATTCAGATGAGACACAGCTCTACCTGTCCTTCACCACATACAACCACACCACTACCACCAAGATGGCCCTGAGCTTGGGTGTGATTAGCTCATGGATGAAGAACAGCTGTCTGAAGCTGCACCAGAGCAACACAGAGGTGATGCTGGTGGGCAGACGGAAGAACGTTGAGGAGTTTGCAGCCACAGTGCTATCTCCTTTAACTGAAGGCACAATTGGTCAATTCTGTCTGTAGTCTTGGAGTGGTCTTGAATTCCTCACTGATGCTGAGTTCTCCTGTCAGTGGCTGTACATAATGCTTTCTACTATCTCCAGCTGGCTAGGAGACTCCATCCCATCCTGGTACATGAAGAACTAGCCTCAGTTATTCATACTTTCTTCACTCTCAGCTGCTCTACCTCAATGAGATATACCTGGGGGTGAAACCTTCAGCACCTAGAAAACTCCCAACTAGTACAAAACAGGGCACCATGTCTCCTCAGCAATGCAGACTGCCATGAGCACATCACAGGTGTCCTCTGCTCTCTATACTGGCTTCCCCCTGAATTTCTAATCAAGTTTATGATTTTGGTCCTTATCTTCAAAGCACTCCATGGCCTGGGCCCAAGATACCTCAAACACTACTTAAAGCTCGAGGATGAAGACTGTGGTCAACAACTTTGGTCCTTTGGCATAATTGAACTCTGAACAGTAAGAGTAAAGGTTGGGAGACAGAACCTGCTCTGGGGGGTCAAGGACCATAACAAACCTCACTACTTTCTACTCCAAGTGCAAGGCACATTTCTTTGAGCTTCACTTCTCTAATATAAACATGCAGCAACAGGTATATTTAACAACAACAACAACAACAACAACAAACAAAACAAAAAATAACCCAAAACCACCCTACTGTAACAAGACCCTCCACTCCACGTGCTTTTCTCTCTGGGAAGAGGATGAGAGAGCAACCAACATGTTACAGATGTGTAATTATGTTCCTTAATGCACTATTAGAAGGTGCTCTGATACTATGATGATGAATGTGGTGTAAATGCCTATATAGAATAGAATAGAATAGGAAAGCAAAGAAAATACTTCACAGTAATCTTAGGGGGAGACAGGTCTCTAAAGGAAGAACCATGGAAACACTCAGCTGCTACAGCAATGGGTGCTGTGTAAAAATGCAGACAAATGAACAGATATAGTAGATGGACAGATATGATGGAAAGAAACAATGGATACAACAAACAGACAGAAAAACATTTGTATTTTAGCACATGTAGAAAATTTTGGTGCCACCTAGTGGAGATAAATAATAGACAAAAGTGCATATTAAATTCAATATGTATATACAGCAGAACCCCGTTTGTCTGATCTAATTGGACTGGGGCTAAATCGGATAATCTAAAATTCAGATAATCTGGAGAATGGGAAAGTACGAGGCTGCCGCACCATCTAGTGGCAACAGAAGAGATCACCCGCTTCTGAATCTGTGTGCGCTGGTTACTCGGTTAATACAGAGAGCTGGATAATGGAGGATCGGATAAACGGGGTCTTACTGTACTTGTTTAAGGAAGCCAATGGCACGTTATCTGTGTTTGTTTCAAGTATTTTAAATTAAGCATTTCTAAATGGTTATGTTTAATTATATTGTAAAGGGTAGTAGTTATCAGTTATATTTCAGGAAGATTTACTACTGACTTAAGTAGTCCCCTCCAGCATTAAGAAAGAATGGAGGTCAGATGTTAGCAAAACTGGGAAAGGATGAAATTGTCTATGAACATGCTGGTTTCAATTTAACAGTTCCGATCAGACGTAACTAACAGAATATTCGGGCCTGACTGCTGTGAAGTGTTTGCAAATTATGCTTAACCAGACGCTGTTTCAAAGTGAGACAGGTCCAGTCTACTCAAGAAAGGGCTTAGTGGTGAAGCAATCCTGGTATAACTGTAGCGGCAAAGATTCCTAGTGGAGACACAGCTTTTATCAGTGAAAGCATGCTTGTGCCAGCCTGGCTTGTACCAGTTCCCTGAATGACATTAGCTATACCAGCAAAAGGACATTTTTGCCAGTATAACTGCATCTACACTGGGTTTTTTTGCTGGTATTAAATGTTGTAAAGAATTACACCCCTAACCCTAATTATTATAGTGGCAAAAGTTCCTAGAATAGACCTGGCCATACACAAAGCACTAGATACTGCACTCAACAGGACAGGTACTCAAGCCACAACCTAAAGTAGGGTCAGCACATACTCCCTATCTGTAAAACTGGCGCTGAATTCAATGTGAGCTGGATCAAGCCCTTGATGATGACTGTTAGTCTGTAAAGAAACACGTGCAAACTACTGGCTTTTGTGAAATTGTATGAGTGTAAATGAAGACAGAATCCATTACAACCTGAGTTTATAATTCTTCAAGATGCACTGTAGACCCAGCTTTCTTCCTTTGCACATGAGGAGATGAGTTTTGGGTCGAACTTGGTAGTGGTGCTCTGGAACTCTGGAGATTGTGTGTGGCGGGGTTGGTTAATTTCAGTTCTTGTCATGTTGTCGCTGAGTTATTTGAATTAACTGGGAGAATTGACTGGTCTGTTCAATTAGTGTGTTTTAAAAAAACATTGTCAAGGGCACCCAGCGCATCGATTATTATAGTTGGTAAAAATCCAAATAAATCTGGCACTTTATTTTTAGAGATAATTATTTTGATGATAAATGTTAGACAATTTAGCAATTTCTAGGAATTACCAAAACTCATTTTCTCTTTAGACAAATATTATTTGCAATATTATTCCTTTATTATCTTCAATATGTTTTTGGAAGTTTACCGTCTCTATTGGCATTTTTTTCCTGCTGTTCTATGTCCTACCCCCCCACCCTTTATTAATTTATTTTATTAATGATTCATAGCACCATTGAGATTCTGTTCAGTCCTGTGTTATTAATGTTTTTATTGCTTAAATTTTCTCTAGAGGTTAGAAAATGTAAAATTTTCATTTTAGTTCAATACAATTTGATACCTCAGCTACTTTTGAATGAAAAAGGAATAGGTTAGTGGTTTTATGTAAGGAGTGACTTAGGCCTGATTATTTCACTTTCTTACAGACCCTGACTTTCATCTCTCCTGAGTAGAGACTCTGAACTGTGCTAAATCATGCAGAAGCTCTGACATGTGGTCAAATGCCCCTGAAGATTCGGTTGAGAGAGAATCAGTCTGGTTTCCCCTTGTGACCCAAAATTCACGTTTGAGCTTGAATCTACAAAGGTGAAATATTGGTCCAATGCTTTCAAATTTGGGAGCTTAAATGTTAACCACCAAAATCCATACTGAGGCACATAAGCAAATGGACTGATTTTCAGAGGTGCTATGTAGGTGTAACACACAGTGAAATCAATGGGAGCGGCAGATCCCCTGAAACTCAGGCCACAGTTTAGGTGACTACCTGTGGATTTAGTGTCTAATGATAAGCACCCATGTTTGAAAACATAGGAGTTGTGTTTGGACCTGATCTGTTGTCCATTATGTCAATGGCAAGGCTTCAGTTGGATTCAGCAGGCACTGGAGCAGGCCATTAACTCAAGCTTGTTCCTCGTTTTCCAGGGCTGCATTTTTGTTCAACATCTTTATTAATTTTTTGTTCAACATCTTTATTAATGATCTGGATGATGGGATGAGTTACACCCTCAGCAAGTTCATAGATGACACTAAGCTGGGAAGAGAGGTAGATATGCTAGAGGGTAGGGATAGGGTTCAGAGTGACCTAGACAATATGGAGGATTGGGCCAAAAGAAATCTGATGAGGTTCAACAAGGACAAGTGCAGAGTCCTGCACTTAGGAAGGAAGAATCCAATGCACTGCTACAGGCTGGGGACCGACTGGCTAAGCAGCAGTTCTGCAGAAGAGGACCTGGGGATTACAGTGGATGAGAAGCTGGATATGAGTCAGCAGTCGTGCCCTTGTTGCCAAGAAGGCCAATGGCATATTGGGCTGTATTAGTAGGACCATTGCCAGCAGATTGAGGGAAGTGATTATTCCCCCCTATTCAGCACTGGTGAGGCCACACCTAGAGTATTGTGTCCAGTTTTGGTCCCCCCACTACGGAAGGGATGTGGACAAATTGGAGAGAGTCCAGCGGAGGACAACAAAAATGATTAGGGGGCTGGGGCACATGACTTATGAGGAGAGGCTGAGGGAACTGAATTTATTTAGTCTGCAGAAGAGAAGAGTGAGGGGGGATTTGATAGCAGCCTTCAACTACCCGAAGGGGGGTTCCAAAGAGGATGGAGCTCGGCTGTTCTCAGTGGTGGCAGATGACAGAACAAGAAGCAATGGTCTCAAGTTTCAGTGGGGGAGGTGTAGGTTGGATATTAGGAAACACTATTTCACTAGGAGGGTGGTGACACACTGGAATGGGTTACGTAGGGAGGTGGTGGAATCTCCATCCATAGAGGTTCTTAAGGGCCGGCTAGACAAAGCCATAGCTGGAATGATTTAGTTGGTGTTGATCCTGCTTTGAGCAGGGGGTTGGACTAGATGACCTCCGGAGGTCTCTTTCAACCCTAATATTCTATGATTTTATGATTTACAAAAGAACTGGGGCACTCTTGTAGGGTCTTGTCATTCTCAGTGTAACTGCAAGCTTTTTCTAGGGAGCCTTCTACTCTACAGCTTAGGCTGTTATGAATTATTCTTCCCGAGCTACAAGTATCAGATAGACAGTGTGCAGATGCCGCTAGACACTTGTTTTATGTCTGCCTCCTTCCTGGTGTACATACAGTCAATACAATATGTTGTTGTAAGGCTTCATATAGAAACATGGGGACTTGCTGATAAGAGATGATTTGTTTTGGTGAAGATAACAAGAAGAAATAGAAGTTGCTGCTAATTAATATGTATGCCAAAGCTAACATGAATTCACCCTTATCTTTATGCATTAAGAAAAATAAAATAACGTGGCTTGCCAAAGACAGTAAGTAAACAGAATAAATTAAGTGTGATTGATCATTCTGACATGTTTATCCGCAGTTCCAATGTACTGTCTAATGTTTCTTATTCTGTTTTAAAAAAAGCAAAGCAACATTACATTTATCTTGTAAATTATCCTCCGAGTACCAGCAGCTGCAAGTGATTTGCTGTTAAAATGATTATTACGGTGCTGCCCTGAGGATGTTCATGCTTATGCCAAAAAGGTGACTCTCTGGTCTCTTGGGAATAGTGGGACCCAAACATTTGAACTGAAATTTGACACAAAGAGATTAAAAAAGGGTGACCAGCATAGGATAGTCAGAGGGGAAAACACTGAAGTTACCATTTTGGTAGTTGAACCTTTCACCCATCCCCATCCCATTTGTCTGTTTTGTCTACCTGTCACATTGTGTCTGACATGAAGATCATAAACTCTCTGAAGCAAGGCTAGTCTTCTTAGCTAGTTGTTTATACAGTGCCTAGCTTAATGGGGCCCTGATTCTTGACTGAGGTTCCTAAGTGCTATCATAACATAAATAATAATAGACCATGATTTTTAAATTGCAGTTACTGAGAGTACACATGCAAATCAGGTAGGTGCACGCACCCTGGATAGTTACAGTCACTTGTATGTGCCTGATTGGTAAGTACAGCTGCAGTAATTGCACATCCAAATTAGGATTGTATGTTTCGTCAGAGAATGAACTAATCATGGACCTAATCCTGCAATATTTACTCACATGATTATTTCTTACCTATGCAGATAGCTACATAATTTTAAATTGAACTGTTTTCAAGAAAATGTACTCCTTGCTTGAGCAAGAATTGTAGCATCAGATTCATATAAATCTTGTTTGATAAAATTTTGACTAAAATAGCATGTGATGTGTACAAAAGTATATATGAGAGGTGTAAATATCAGAGTGGGGGGGTTACATTTTTAAGGTGGTACATGCAAGCAGAACACCAAGTAAAAGAATGAAATTTTGAAAAAGAAAACTTAGGCCAAATATCATGAAAAATTTCAGATGGTAAAATCTGTTAGACGGTTAGATCGATTAGCCATATGCATTACAGAACTATCACTCAGACCCCTCTTTTTTTGTTTTTACTCATGTTGACATATACTCTGCAATTTGTATGACAACTAATGATCCCCAGCACCTGTTAGCCCTCATATTAAACTAAATAAATCATTAGTAGGAAGCTACCAGATTCACTGGGGCATTAGTTCATGAAGTTCAATTACTATGGAGGTACTTCCTGTGCTCCACACAAGGGTTTAGTTCTGGAATGGGGCATTCTTAACAGTTTTCCTCACTGATCCTGCTCAGTTCCACACTAGGCTCTTAGAAACTTAGACTCACACATCCCTCCAGAAGACATTTGGCCAGCACCAGGCACCTCTGTAGGTTTAGGGCTTGTCTACACTACAAAATTAAGTCCTCTTAAGTTAAGTCAATGCACAGCCACCGCAGTACTTAAAGTGGTGGTTCACGTCCACACTTGCTCCTTCCATTGGCGGTGCACGTCCTCACCAGGAGCATTTCCACCCATTGAAGTGGGGCATTGTGGGACACCAACAGCTGAAGCCCAGGAGCCCTGGGGCTGATAGCCTCAGCTGTCAACCCCACATGGGGTTCACAGCTTGCCCTTCCCTCCTCACTGCTGACAGACAGCCCAACACTGACAGCCCAATCAGTCAGCGGGGCTTGGGCTCAGAGCTGGGTGCCCTTCCCATCCCAGTGCTGACAGCCCGAGTTGTCAGTGCAGTGTTGGAGGGGGGACCCCAACTGTGAGCCCGCACCGGCTGACCACTTCGCTATCAAATATTGGGATGCGGGGTAGAGCTCCATCTGTCAGCCCTGCATGAGACTGACAGCCAACAGATGATGTAAGTAATGGCAAGGTCTACATGGACACTGCATTGCCCTGACTACATTGACATAAGCACTATGCCTCTAGTGGAGGTGGAATTATTATGTTGGCGTAGTGGGGGATTTACGTGGCAGAAGCAGCATTCTAGTGTAGACAATGACATAATTAGGTTGATGTAAGCCACCTTGCATCGACCTAACTCTGTAGTATAGGCCAGTCCTTAGAGCACTTAGAGCCTGAGCCTCTCTCACTTATAGCCTTTGGTGATGGAGTACACATACAGATCAGGTAGGTGCACTAACCCACAGAGGGCCCTGGGGCTAAAATGCTAATACTCAGCCACCACATGAGATACTTTACAACCACTGACCAATGCACCTCTCCTCACTGAAGTTAGGGAAGTGCTCTTAGCCCCCTATCTGCATTGTAGACAAGGTGCTGTTGTTAGTGCATTACCCGTTACAGGAAATTTCTGCTTTCCCATTCATAGACACTAACATGGGGGCAAAATCTCTTGGGATTTACTCTCTTCTAACTTGAGCCATTAGAGCTGGTTGAAAAATGGGAGCAATATTTTCATGTAAGTTCCCTCTCTACCCACCCACCCCCATACACTCCCTTCCTCTTTTTTCTGGGGTCAAAATTTCAAATTTTGGTGAGAAAAATCTTCAAAATGTCAACAAACCTGGGATGTAGATCAATATTTTTTATTAGGAGGACTAGGCTGTTAACCAAATTGATCTGCCCTGGCCACCCCACGCTCCTCCATGCTAATCCAGGACATTTTGTGCAGCAGCACTGTGTAAACTCAGCAGGTTCAACCTCTACAGCTGAACCCATTGGAGCTATGTGAGAAAATGTTCATTGAAATCAAATAACTCTAAAAGGCTGCTGTTACCAACATCTCTTGGGTTCTCAAATATTGGAAATCCATGGGAATGTGTGCATCTCTCCGAAAGTCACATTATTCCCAAGTGTTAAGGTTAAATATTTTGTCATGGTTATTTTTAGTGAAAGTAATGGACAGGTTGCGGGCAATAAACAAAAATTCATGGAAGCCTGTGACCTGTCTGTGACTTTTACGAAAAATAACCGGGGTGGGGGGCTCAGAGGAGGGAGGAATGACAGCTGGAGCCCCATGGGGGGGGAACTGACAGTCCGAGCCCCACCGCACGAGGGGGGCACCATCGCGGAGTCGGGGAGGAGGCACAGCCCCAACTCCAGCCTCGGCTGCAGCCATGGTGGGGAGCACAGCCCCATCCATAGGGCATGGATGTACAGCCCCAACTCCAGGCCGGGCCACAGCCACTGACTGCTAAAGCCAAAGAAGTCATGGAGGTCCAGTAAAGTCATGATAAACAGTAAAGTGACCTCTGTGACTAAATTGTATCCTTACCGATTGTTAGTCATTGCACGTTTGTTAGAAGCAATACTAGAAAACACAGTTGCTTCTGAGTTTGCTGAGTAAAAGGCTGGTAAGCTCCCAGGGTGACGCTGTGGACGGAAGGGCTAATGCAATCCGTGGATGTATAAACCAAGTAATCTTGAGTAGGAGCAGTGAGGTAATTTCCCCTCTGTATTTGGCATTGGTGTGACTGCTGCTAGAGTGCTGTGTCCAGTTCTGGTGCCCACAATTCAAGAAGGAGGTTGATAAATTAGAAGGGATTCAGAGAAGAATCAGGAGTAGAAAACAAGCTCACTGTTTAGTTTTATAAAGAGAAGGGTAAGTGGTGACTTGGTTACAGTCTACGGGTACCTACATTGAGAACAAATATTTGACATTGGGCTCTTCAATCTAGCACAGAAAGGCATAACATGATCTAATGTCTAGAAGCTGAAGCTCGACAAATTCAGAATGGAGAGGGTGTATATTTGTAGTTGTGAGGGTAATTAACCATGGGAACCATTTACCGAAACCATGGTGGATTCTTCCTCTCTGGCCATTTTTAAATCAAAGTTGGATGTTTTTCTAAAAGATACGCTCTAAGAATAATTTTAGGGAAATGCTGTGGCTTGTATTATACACAAGGTCAGACTCGATGATCACAATGGTCCCTTCTGGCCTTGGAATCTATGAATCTCTGAGATGCAGTATATACAAATTTTCAGCTGGAATGTGGTCTGTTAGGGGCCTTAAACAGGGTGCAGAGCTGCTGTGGCTCCTCTGTCTCCTGCAGTGAGTAAATCTTGGCACAAGAGAGAATGAGGCCTTCAGTGTCTCAACCACCAGACTAGTCAGTATGAACAGTAGGCCTCTGGGCCTGCCTGCAAATGAACTGTATGTAATTCTAATGGTTTTTATATAGAAGTGGTAACAGACTAGTAAATTCATGAGTTGTAGGAATATCATTAACAGAGACATTTTGTTCATAGCTTTCTCTTTAAGCCAGTGCATTTTAATTTGAATGCAAAGAGATCAGCTTATAGTCCTATTTATATTAACAGTAACATGATGTTTTACACAGGCCTTGTATAGCATATTTTATTTAGTAATTTATATTCTCAGGTAGGATACCAGCTAAATAACTGAGGGCCAGATCATTCTATCAGAAACATACATAAACTTTCACAAAAACTGTATGCCTCTGTTAGCATGTCCCTTCTGGTGCTTAAAAAAACCTTTTACAGATGTCATGGGAGCAAATTCTGGTCTCAGTTGCAATTAATGGAAGTTGAAATCAATGAGAATTGCATCTATGTAAATGAAACCAGATTTTGGCCTTAAGAATGGAAATGGAAAACAAAATTAAAACTTGAACTCTGAAAGCATTGATATTGATAGCCACAGAGTGTAAAAATTTATATAACCAACTCAAATTCATCTTTGCAGTACCATCTGCCCCTGAAGCCAATGGTGCTATGCCAGAGATAAGTTGAGTATTATGTATCTGTATCTCATTACGGGGACACAGTATAATGGAGGCAAATTGCCACTCTTGATTTTTTTTTGCACATCTCTGGAGATGGTGACCTTGAGCTCAGAAGATTCTGCCAGTCCACCACGCACATACTAGTAAATGAGAAATCTTTTACTGTTGGCACAAAGACGATGTACTAGTTTCCAATGGGGATTTTGTCTATGAGAACATCCTAATTTTTTAATGTTTGGATTTTCAGTTAAATTAGAGCACTCAACAGGGAGATTATTCCTCCAGAGGTTTCTATAACGTATATCTGTTTTTTCAAACGGCATTCCAAGAAACTGAGCAAATACTCTCCAAATTTCTCTTTTTGTGAACAGTATGCCATTTTTTTTGTTTTTAACACATCAAAATGGGAGCACTGAGACAGTGAATGGCGTAAATTACAGTTTGTCACAGTCAACATGGCATAAATGATCATTCTTTCTGCAGTATTTTCTTATATTATTTGTTGAGGAGGGGTGGTGAGGAAAGAAATACAAACTACTTATATTGATACGATCATTTTCACAAGGAGAAACTTTAATCGTCATCCAGATAACTAAGATGACCCCCAAATTTAAAATCTGCTTCTATTATGCTGCAAAATAGTCAGAAGGAAGATTAGGCCCAGCCTACCCTCAACTGTGACCAGTCAACCCACAGCATGGCCCAGGAGGGAGGAGGTAAGGTTGGCCTTTACAATCCACCGATCCTGGGCCAGCTTTGTGCCACACCACACCCCTGGCCTAATTTAGAAAAGCCTAACAGTCTTAAGTCTGGTCTGAGCCACAACAGCTGCCAAAAGCCCCAAGTGACCAGAGCTGAAGGAAGTCCCAGCCATACCCCCTTTCTTCAGCTGTGCCCACTGTGCTGGTAACTGTCAGTGCTGCAGGAGCTCCTACAATTCTGAACCATCAGAGGATTCCGCTTATATTAGGTTGACCCTCCCTTGGCTAACTAGGCCATCTCTAGGGCTGCTTCACATTGGTGAGGCAGCACAAAGTGGTCATGTTGCAGGGCTGGATCTAGCACTGTCATTCTACCATGCAGAACAGATTGTCCATTTTTAGCAACCATGAGCGCTGTCGTTATATTAATTATTATAATAATGCAAAACATTCAACCTGGGCATGAGTGATGAATGGGCGAGGAAGTGAAGGTGTCTACTACAAATAATGAGTTTTTGTGTGATTCATGCCCAGCAGTAGAGAGAAGCAAATTAGCACATTGACTTTCGTCAGCCTATTTTTAACCATCAGGAACTTTTAGAATTAAAGAAAAATAACTAGAGAAAATAGACCATAAAATAATTTAGTGGTGAATGTCAAACTTTGGCAGCTAATTCCATTTTTCATCATTCAGAGTACATGCCATAATATAAGATTACCTTTAACTTATATAGCACTTTCTGAGCTTCTCAAAGTACCTTTTACAAAGGTTAATCCTTATAGCATCCCCATGAGGTAGGTAAATATTACTGTCCCCATTTTATTGATCAGCAACCTCTGTCACAGAGAGTCTGCTTATCCACTGACTTATGTAGTGATTGACACCTGTCCAAAAGAGGCCAGGTCACAATGCTAATACATACGCAGGTGTCAAAGATGGCACAAGGTGTAGGGCAGTGGAGAAATAAGGCCCAGGCCCAGAAGGTTGATGGAGCTTGGGTCCAGGGCCAATAGCAGCCTATAGCAGGACCAGGACTAGAAGTACCAATCTTGTCTCTTAGCCTCGAACCCATCTTTTCTCTTCTTTCCTTATGAAAGCAATTAATCAAAACAGTGACCGCTCATTATTATGAGAAAGGAAATTCATAACTCTGTATATTATTCTGATTTTAAAAAAAAATATTTCTAACTCTTAGTGACACGACGGACACCAAAAACTCAACATTTTCCTACTCGGACACATATGATAATTCTCGCACTTTGAGTAGGAGATTCCACAGTATCGTAATGGGTGAAGAGTGGCAGTGGTTGACTTAATAATAGTGCCCACTGTGTTGTATATGGATGTTGAATCCAAGGGACGATCAGCCACCATCAAACTTGTCTTCTCAGCTTGCTTTTTCTGTAGTTAATGCAATTTTGTTTATGACTGATATGCAGGAAAAAATAAAATCCTTTCATGACACACAAATTATAGCTCCCGGTCAATTTTCACATCTAATCATGCAGCAAGCTCATGTCTTCAAAAGCAATATAAAGGGGGCACAGAATGAGAAAAATAATTAAAGATGGAGGGATACTATTATACATGTTGTATCTTCCAGTTGATGGCCAGAGACTCAAACTAGGGTCCTGTTGTCTCTGAACCCAAATGGAACTTACATATGAGCAGAGCCGGCATTAGGGGCTAGCAAGCAGGGCAATTGCCCAGCACCCCATGGCACAGGGGGCCCGTGAAGCTAAGTTAAAGATGGTGGGGCTCGGTCTTCAGTTGCAGCCCCCGGTGGTGGGGACTCAGGCTTCAGCCCTGGGCAGTGGGGCTTGGGCTTGGGCTTTGGCCCCAGGCAGTAGAGTTTGGGCTTCAGCGGGGTTGGGGCCCATTCCTTAGTTTCTGCCCTGGGCCCCAGCAAGTCTAACGTCAGCCCAACATCTGACCAAGACAGTAGGAGCTGTTCTAATGCACTCTGGATTAGAAGGTGTTCTTTCATATCTTATCAAACCTGACTTGCCTGTTTATGAATAGGACAGTACCTATCCAGAAGTAGTATCTGAGTGCCTCACAAACATGAATGGATTTACCTTTGTGAGGCAGGGAACCCTTATTCTCCATTTGCAGATAAGAAAACAGAACTACAAAAGAGAGATCGCACAGAAATTACTGTGATAGAGCCAGGTATGGAATGTAGAATCCCAGTCTAGTGTCTGACCAACAAGGCCAGCCTTCTTCCTGATGACAGTCTGGTATTGCTCCAAAGTGTTCTTTCCCCCTCTCTCCATTGAGCCTCACCAACATTATGGTTTGTTGTTTTGCTCCTTCTCTTCCTTTTGCTCACTCTTTCACTCCTTATCTACCATAGTCAGCTACCTATAATAAGCTTCTGGGGAAAAATAGCAAACGTAACCCTCTTTTAAGTGCTTCTGTATGAAGCAAAGGGATCAAAATAACTGATATCCACATCTGTGCATGGAGAACAGAATAACCAGGTTCTACCAGTATTTACTGTCTCAGCACAGGACTGGCCAAGGACTGACCAGTCATAGAGATCAAACTGCACAGGTCCTGGAACTAGGGGTGCTGGGACTGCTGTTGCACTCCCTAGCTTGAAGTGGTTTCCAGCATATACAGGGTTTATAGTTTGGTTGAATGGCTCTCAGCACCCCCACTATACAAATTGTTCCAGCACCACTGCCAAACTGTGTTAGCCCTAGAGGAGGAGGCTCTTGTATGTCTAGGGTGTGGCATACTAAAGGGTCAGTGCAAGGATGTATGTGCTAGTGAAGATTTTGCTGTAATGCTTCTGTAGATAAACAGACTACATCAGTTTTCACGAGCTGAAGTCCAGCAATCTCACTAGCACTAAGTTCACTTCAAAGAAAAAAAGTGGTCATGAGTTTGATGATCCATTGCAGGGTGTCTTCCCTGAAAATTTTCTGAGAAAGATGGCAAAGAACATGCCCCCCTAAGTAAATAGAACTGCATGCGTAGGCAGGAAAATAACCACAAATGAATAATATAATCAGGCTAAGAGTAGCAAACCTTGTGGGTTTACATCTAGAAACTGATCTTACTTACTAATTAAATCAGATCTAAAACTCTTTGCTTCTAATCTTATTCGGGAGCTCTTTTAAAAACTGACAGATTTTAGTTAAAGCCTCTGAAAGAAATTAATTACAATTCTGACATAAATATTAAGGTGTGGGTTTTTGGGTTTTTTTTTTTTTTTTAAGTTTTCAGGCAATTCCAGTAAGAATAAAACTAATGACTGTGTTTCTCAAAGCACATTTCCTCCAACAGGCACTGGAGACATTCTACAGTCATTATCAAATAAATAAGTTTTACCAGCATTGTGGGCCAAACTCTCTTCTCTTGATGCTGGGATAAATCAAGAGTAACTCCACTGAAGTCCATGGAGTTACACCAGTGTAAAACTTGGGTTAGTGAAAAGAGAACCAGGATCTATGGGGCAGTTTGTAGCATTTACCCACTGGCCCATGTTGGGGATAGTGCCATAGCTGCCCTGCCTCGTGAGGAACATTCCCTCCCTACCACCGATGGGATGGTGTGGTCTGTTGCTGCAAACCTTGTAGCCAACTGTACTGACCAGTGTGAAGAAGGTGTCATAGTTATACCTCTCAGATAGCCTTCCTTTTGAAGGACATCACTCATTTTAGCCCCAACGGCATCTACAAATGTGACATCCCCTAACTTTCATTATTGACCACCTGTATCAGGGTGGCTTTCCCCTTTAAGTGACATGCTGGCCAGTGGGGCTAACCAGACCAGTTCACAGTCAGCTGGAAAGGGAACAAGTGATTATAAAAGCCGACAAGTGGCTAGGTTGAGACGGAGCTGCAGGCTGAAAATAGACTCCTGCAGTAGGCCCTGAAGCAGGGGGGACTAAAGGGCAGGTGTCTGTCTTCCTTTCAGCACTGAGAGAGGCAAAGGCAGAAAGCCTCCAGGAAGTGCAGCTGATGCTGGACAGAGGAAGTACTTTTTGTTTTGATTTTGAAGAATAAAAATGCCCTGAAAGAGACTTGGGTGTGGCAGTGAGTCCTCCCTGGCCTGACCAGACAGGCCAGCGGCTCTCAGATGATGGTGAATGTGGGAAGGCAATTGACCAAGAAACTGAGGCAGCCCGAAGTCAGACTGAGTAGGTGGTGCAGCTATACCCCACAGCTCAATAATTCTTTGATTGTGCAAGTTGTCAAGCACTCTGACGCCGCCCAGAAAAACATTTAAGCATGTGTTTAAGTGCTTTGCTGTATCAAGGCCAAAACGTTCAGCATTCTGCAGGATCAAGCCCTAAAATCACTGTTTAAAAATGACAGGTTTCAGAGTGGTAGCCGTGTTAGTCTGTATCAGCAGAAAGAATGAGGAGTACTTGTGGCACCTTAGAGACTAACAAATTTCTTTGAGCATAAGATTTCGAGGGCCAAAACCCACTTCATCAGATGCATGCAGTGGAAAATACAGAAGGAAGATATATATATATATATATTCAGAGAACATGAATAAACGGGGGTTGCCATACCAACTCTTAATGAGACCAGTCGATTAAGGTTGGCTATTATCAGCAGGAGGAAAAAAAACTTTTGTAGTGATAATCAGGATGGCCCATTTCAAACAGTTGACAAGAAGGTGTGAGTAACAGTAGGGGGAAAATTAGCATGGAGAAATAGTTTTTAGTTAGTGTAGTGACTCATCCACTCCCAGTCTTTATTCAAGCTTAATTTAATTGTGTCTAGTTTGCAGATTAATTCCAGTTCTGCTGTTTCTCGTTGGAGTCTGTTTTTGAAGTATTTTTGTTGAATAATCGTGACTTTTAGGTCTGTAATTGAGTGTCCAGGAAGGTTGAAGTGTTCTCTGACTAGTTTTTGAATGTTATAATTCTTGATGTCTGATTTGTGTCCATTTATTCTTTTGCGTAGAGAATGTCCGGTTTGGCCAATGTACATGGCAGAGGGGCATTGCTGGCACGTGATGGCATATATCACATTGGTAGATGTGCAGGTGAATGAGCCTCTTATGGTGTGGCTGATGTGATTAGGTCCTCTGACGGTGTCTCTTGAATGGATATGTGGACAGAGTTGGCAACGAGCTTTGTTGCAAGGATAGGTTCATGGGTTAGTGTTTTTGTTGTGTGGTGTGTGGTTGCTGGTGAGTATTTGCTTCAGGTTGGGGGGCTGTCTGTAAGCAAGTACTGGCCTGTCTCCCAAGGTCTGTGAGAGTGAGGGATCATCCTTCAGGATAGGTTGTAGATCCTTGGTGATGTGCTGGAGAGGTTTTAGTTGGGGGCTGAAGGTGATGGCTAGTGGCGTTCTGTTACTTTCTTTGTTGGGCCGTCCCGTAGTAGGTGACTTCTGGGTACTCTTCTGGCTCTGTCAATCTGTTTCTTCACTTCAGCAGGTGGGTACTGTAGTTGTAAGAATGCTTGATAGAGATCTTGTAGGTGTTTGTCTCTGTCTGAGGGGTTGGAGCAAATGTGGTTGTATCTTAGAGCTTGGCTGTAGACAATGGATCATGTAGTGTGGTCTGGATGAAAGCTGGAGGCATGTAGGTAAGTATAGTGGTTAGTAGGTTTCCGGTATAGGGTGGTGTTTATGTGATCATCGCTTATTAGTACTGTAATGTCCAGGAAGTGGATCTCTTGTGTGGACTGGTCCAGGCTGAGGTTGATGGTGGGATGGAAATTGTTGAAATCATGGTGGAATTCCTCAAGGGCTTCTTTTCCATGGGTCCAGATGATGAAGATGTCATCAATGTAGTGCAAGTAGAGTAGGGGTATTAGGGGACGAGAGCTGAGGAAGCGTTGTTGGGCTCAGTGGCTTTATGTGTGATCATTCTTTCCTATAACTCCAGTCTGCCTATGGTATTGCAGCTCATTATGTAGGATTTCATAATGACTTTCAGACCAGCATTGCAATTTTATTTTACACATTTTGTTAGTTGTTGACATGCTAAGGGTTATTCATTGGGATGTCTACTCACAGTTAGCTATAACCACAGTTACAGATGATTCCTTTATTGAAGAATATGAGTCTGAATTTATAGTTAGCCATTTTAAGCCTGTTGGGCTAATTAGAAATTTTCTGTTAAATTTTAGTCCATTGTGTGTGTGTCATGATTCGGGACACAATAAATGTTCGGTTAACGCTATGTTTTTAAGGTGACTGGAGGACAAAAAGCTAGACAGATATTTTCAAAGCTGGCTAAGGGATTTAGACACCCAAGTTCCATTAAAAACAGTACTGGCTAATTTTAGATAGCTTTGGAAAACTCAACCGCTAGAAGATTTGCATTTTTTTTATCAGTGCAAATATTTCTCCTCTTACTTCTAGAAGCACTAGAAAGCAAGTTGAGGGCATACACACAGATGAGCTCAAATGAATCAGTCACAAGTACATATTCGTGTCAAAATAGATCAATTTAAATGATTCATAGAATTGCACCTCCAAGCTCTTGAAGAATATTGCATTACTATTCAGACACTTTTATGGTAGCCTTGCTCCAGGCTCTCGAGAGCTAGAGCTATGGTAGAGCTATAAAATATCAACACAGTCCAGAATAGGAAATTTCATATGTTACAGTACACATAGTTTTACAACATTTTTGTGGATTAATTCAAAAGAAATGTATAACAAATGGAACCATTTCCAATTAGTGTCTGTCCACATATACACATTGCACATCAGTGGTGAGTCACGCTTTGACCTTTTTGGCAGTGTTAAAGCAGAGAAAATATTGGCTTGTAGGAGATGGCACATGATTGAATAGGCTGGCAGTGCCAGTGTACTCCATTCTGTTACAACATGGGTCCTTTCTCCCGATGTCTGGTCTGTGTACAAGGCTTATGAGTTTTCAATAGCTGATGATTAGGGGACTTAGTCATTTTGCTCAAGAAGTAGCAGATCATGTTCTTAGTGCTAAAAGATCCCATGTTCCACTTCTGCTGAAAACCCAAGCAGGATTGGTTACACCATCGCCCCATATTTGGAGCTAGGATTCAGTCTAGTGTCTGCACAGGCACTGTATTGGAGCCTTTGCCAGATGGGGAAGTTGTGGTGATGGAAAAGAAAGTGTAATCTCCTCACCAGTGGAGGATCCACCAACGCCAGTCAAAAAGTGAGTGATGCTAGCAGGGAAGGAGGTATGGCCTGGATGACCATGGTATTTGTTAGTTCAACCTCCATCAGTACAGCTATCCTGAAACTCTGGCCATGACTTAGAGCTGCTCAGTCTTTATAGTAAATCTCAAGGGGTGATGGCAGAGGTGTAGGGGATATGCACCCCGGTGTGATGTGGTGTGTAGATCCATAGGGGTTCCTTATGCCTCAGCATACCAGAGGTGTATGGTGGCAGAGGTGAGTTAGGCCAATGCACTGGCCAGCACAGCTGAGTCAGCATGCCAGGGATATCTTCACTAGATATCAGGCTGGCACAGATTACCTCCCCTCGAAGGATGAGGAAATCAGGACACACATTATGGCACTGAGTATTACGATCTGGTTCCTCGTCTGCTCCTTGGGCTGCACCACTACACATTGCCCCTTGCTTAGGGTTTGTGGCAAAGTCACAATTTAGTGATGGAGGTAAGGTGTATGGTGGTAGCACAGCCTAATGGATAGACCCACTGGGACCATTATACTTAGACTTTTGTAAGGTATTTGACTTGGTACTGCACAACATTTTGTTTAAAAAACTAGAACAAAATTAAATTAATATAGCACACATTAAATGGATTAACAACTGGATAACTGATAGGTCTCAAAGTGTAACTGTAAATAGGGAATCATCATTGGGCAAGTCCATTTTTATTGGTGTACCACAGAGTTCTGTTTTTGACCCCATGCTATTTAACATTTTTGTCAATGTAGAAAAACATTAGATCTTCACTGATAAAGGTTTGCAGAGGATACAAAAATTGGAGAAGTGGTAAATAATGAAGAGGAAAGGTCACTGATTCAGAGTGATCTGGATCGATTGGTAAACTGGGCACAAGCAAACAATAGGCATTTTAATATGTCTAAAAGTAAATGCATATATCTGGGAACAAAGAATGTAGGCTGTACTTACAGGATAGGGACTCTATCCTTGGAAGCAGTGGCTCTGAAAAAGACTTGGGGGTTGTGGTGAATAATCAGTGAAACATGAGCTCCCAATGTGACTCTCTGGCCAAAAGAGCTAATGTGATCCTGGGATGCATAAACAGGGGAATCTTGTTGCATAGGAGTAGAGAGGTTATTTCACCTCTGTATTTTTTTCACTGATGTGAATCTGCTGGAATACTGTGCCCAGTTCTGGTGCCCACAATTCAAGAAGGATGTTGATAAATTGGAGAGGGTTCATAGAAGAGCCACGGGAATGATTAAAGGATTAGAAAATATTCCTTCCTGCGATAGACTCATGGAGCTCAATTTATTTATCTTAACAAAGAGAAGGTTAAGGGGTGTCTTTGATGACCGTTTATAAGTACCTATGTGGGAAACAAATATGTAATAATGGACACTTCAGTCTAGCACAGAAACATGTAACATGTCTTGAAGTTGAGCTGGACAAATTCAGACTGGAAATAAGATGTACATTTTTAACAGTGAGAGCAATTAACCACTGGAACAATTTACCAAGGGTTTTGCTGGATTCTCCATTCCTGACTATTTTAAAATCAAGATTGGATGTTTTTCTAAATATCTGCTCTAGGAATTATTTTGGGGATGCTGTATGTCTTGTGTTATACAGGAGGTCAGGTTAGATTATCATAATGGTCCCTTCTGATCTTAGAATTTATGAATCTATGAAATCTCTGTTGCTGGACTGCTGGGTGAACTTGGGCAAGTCACTTCACCTTTCTGTGCCTCAGTTTTCCCATCTATGTAATGGGGATGATAGTGCTGACCTCCTTTGAAAAGTGCTTTGAGATCTATGGATGAAAAGTGCTATATAAGAGCTAAAAGAAAAGGAGTACTTGTGGCACCTTAGAGACTAACCAATTTATTTGAGCATGAGCTTTCGTGAGCTACAGCTCACTTCATCAGATACATACCGTGGAAACTGCAGCAGACTTTATATATACACAGAGAATATGAAACAATACCTCCTCCCACCCCACTGTCCTGCTGGTAATAGCTTATCTAAAGTAATCGTCAGGTTAGGCCATTTCCAGCACAAATCCAGGTTTTCTCACCCTCCACCCCCCCACACAAATTCACTCTCCTGCTGGTGATAGCCCATCCAAAGTGACAACTCTTTACACAATGTGCATGATAATGAAGTTAGGCCATTTCCTGCACAAAAAATTTGTGCAGGAAATGGCCTAACTTCATTATCATGCACATTGTGTAAAGAGTTGTCACTTTGGATGGGCTATCACCAGCAGGAGAGTGAATTTGTGTGGGGGGGTGGAGGGTGAGAAAACCTGGATTTGTGCTGGAAATGGCCTAACCTGACGATTACTTTAGATAAGCTATTACCAGCAGGACAGTGGGGTGGGAGGAGGTATTGTTTCATATTCTCTGTGTATATATAAAGTCTGCTGCAGTTTCCACGGTATGTATCTGATGAAGTGAGCTGTAGCTCACGAAAGCTCATGCTCAAATAAATTGGTTAGTCTCTAAGGTGCCACAAGTACTCCTTTTCTTTTTGCGAATACAGACTAACACGGCTGTTACTCTGAAACATATAAGAGCTAGTTACATATATCCCAGTGCCCATCTGAGACACACTGTAGAGCAGGTTGGCTTCACTCTGTTCACTCTGGGGCCCAAAGATTTGAACTCTTCTGCTGTCCTTTGAATGGAAGAAAAGGATGCACTTTGTGCTCACATAGTACTGAAAATATGAACTGCTGAGAGGAAAGTCCTTGCTGAGTTTTCTTCTGAGGGTTTCAAATGCACAGAATTAAATGATATTTTCATATCTACTCTCTGTGCATTTTAAAATATAATTAAGTTTGTTGCATAATGATTGTACCTGAAGCAGATTAGACATTTGATATCAAAACCTCATCTAAATAAAAAAAAGATATATCTGGCAGCAGTTAATGTTTCAAACACCTTTGTAGATAAAAGGAGCAGAGGTTGTTTAGCTTAGATCTAGATCAAAGCTGTTTCAAGGTGGTCTGCTGAGTTTTGTTATTTTTTTAAAAATAAGTGGTCAAAGCCAGGTCTTTGTTGGCATGAATTTAGTATTGGAGTCCTAGCCCTGAAGAGAGAAGCCTATGGTTATTAAGAAAATAGATATATGTCTTGATCTGAAGACCCTCAAAGATTTCAGCAGGCTTTGGATCGAGGCCATAGTGTGGAGGACACTGGCAATACAAGCTACTGCATGATGTATTTTCTTGTATCCGGAGCCTGTGAACCATGTTTGATGTTCACACTTTTTAGGGGTTTTGGGAACCAAAGATGACATGGGCAGAAACTGTGGCTGGATACCGATTATGGCTGAGGAGTCATTTAATCCTCATCAATCTCTTTTTTTTTTTTGCATTGAGGAGGCTGCATTAGCTCGAAGGATATTGGATAGTACCGGTTTCTCAAGGGAAAAGGACAATAGTTAGAAAATAATTAAGAGAGTAGAAACTGGTCAGATAAACATTTTCCTAGCTAAAAAACATTCTTCTAAGTTATTGTGCCATATCTTGGTCTCATTAAAATCAATGGCGAAATTCTCATTGACTAAAATTAGACCAGGTTTGCCATACCTAAAGGCAGTAGGTGGCCCAGTTGGGATACTGATATACCGACAGACACATGCCCAGCACAGGATACATCTGCCATAATAAGGTAGAATTGATCGTGTTAGGCTGCAGGTGATCCTCTTGCTGATCCTCTAAGCTGAAGCAACTTGCTGTCTCATTTTCTGGTGAGTAGCACTTGGTGCTGAACCAGATACATGGTGTTTTCTCCAGCATGCAAGGCAGATGTCATTTGTTAGTAAAATGTCATGCATCATAACAGGATGCCACCCATCTTCCCAACCATCCAACACCTTCCTCTTCCCTTTTATCTCTTTGCTGCTGTATGGAAGTGCTGGTTTTAGCTCTTTGTACTGTATTTAATTAATCAATGTACTATCACAGCAGGGCACCCAATTTTCCTCTGTGTTCTTCCTTTGCAAAATGGCATATAGCCAGAGGTTGGCATGTAAATGGAAATAACTCTAGCCCCTACCCCTCCAGAAACCCCAATAAACCACTGTGTTTGCTACTGTGCACTTACACTGCAGTAAATCAGCAGTTGCTTCAATCACTCCAATCAGAATTACTCCTGATATACTTCAGGGTAAGTGAGATTAGAATCAGACTCTACAAATCTACATCCTAAACAGCAAAACAATTATTTGCGATTCTTCAAAAGCTAGATCGTCCTCTTGAACAATGATTTGTAAATGAAAGGGGGTTTAATTTTAAAGAAAGGTGAATCTATTTTGGTAAATCTATTACAAAATGTGCTTCACTCCCTTCTGAGCATCACTTCATATTCATTCCTCACATTGTTTGTATTTTCAATGCTGTGACACTAAATTACACTAAAAATTCTTGCTGACAAATGCATGCATGAAGAAATATGGTATTTCATATTCTAGCAGTATCCTGGGGAAATGTGGCACAATGTAGTATGATAGCCTATATCTTTTCTCACTCTTTCAGCACTGTATAAATTCATTCCTTCTCCTCCAAAAGCAATTAACATTATATTTTACTTAATCTTTTCCTTTGTTTACGAGTTTGTCGCTGTGTTTTACTTTATTATTTTTCCCATTTGTTGTATACAACAGCACAGGATTCTCAAAATAACATAAGACCCATGTGATGACTCAATTTTATCTGTGTAAGTGGCAACAAGCCAAACAATTGTGGTTTTCTTGCTGTGAAAATGATGTGGTTTTAAGATTTTAACTTATTGATTTTACGTGTGACATTAAGTATTCTGGAACTTGATCTGTTAAGAACCTTTCCCTTCCATAGTTCAAGGGCTGGATTTTGAAACCCGTACACTGGTGAGAAGTTGACCTAATTGGAGTTACTCATGTGAGTGACTGCTCATCAGTGTAAATGCGGAGTTCATAATCTGGCCCTAATTGGTGAGCTGGCTACTGCTCTGTGCTCTGAGCTCCCCTGTTTAACTCAATGGTATGTTCAGTGTAAACATTCTGACCTGAAAGAGCTCATTGTAACCAAATAAGATTTCTCATCTGATTAGGTTATGGTCTCCAAATAATTAACTGGGGGGGCTTAATCCTGCATAGTGCTTACTACTGTAAATTGAATGGGCCAGCTCATGGCATTACGTTCTATAGTAAGTCTTTGCAGGATCAGGCCTTAGGACAATTAGAACAGACACATATAATAATACATACATTTAGGACAGCCCTATGCAATTCTGTTCACCCCAGACTCAGATTTCCTCCACCCCGATAGTGAGTTACTTATCTTCACCCAATGCACACGCATCATCACCCTCCTCCTGGTGAAAGGTGGGTAAGCAGAATCCATGCCTGAGCTTGTACATTTCCAAGACAATTTATCAAGGCTGATTTCAGACATTTTGAAATGTCTTCACTTGGTGTAAATTGGCCTAACTTCATTGATATGGTCCTCTCTTATTTTATTTTTTAATGTCAGAATACAAACAATGGCCCAGCATTTACACATCTCTCCCACAAAGTTAGGCCATTGCTGTTGCATTTCTTACCACAGACACTCAGCAGCTGTTTGCCAGCAAGCTGGGAATGTCAGCTTAGCCTAATTCACAGATATTAGTTCGCTAGGAAATGTCTGATTCATAGAATGGTGATTTCTTTAATACATTGGCCAGTGTGCCTGTATTTTGATGTTCTAAAAATCTTTCACTATCATGCAACCCAGACAAAGCATTTTATGCAGTGTGCATGAACAGCCAGAAGGGTGTTCAGCTGCCAACTGAGTCATATAGGTAAGCTGATGGCATCATAACATTCATTAATCTTATCAGTGTGCAGTGAAAGTTGTTTGGTAATGTAATGTACCAAAGACCATGTACAACAGATTTTCTGAATGTCACATCAAATCATGCACTTTAAGTTAACGGCTGGGTCACATAGCAACAGTATTTCACTCTTTGCTATTCTGCTGTCCTAGGAATGCAGGTGTTGGAATGGAATGGCATCCCCTTGACTGCAAGAACTTATGAAGAAGTCCAGAGTATCATTAGTCAACAAAGTGGGGAAGCAGAAATATGTGTAAGACTGTGAGTTTTTCCCCATCTTTCTGTTTCCATTTTTTTTGGCTTTTCATTGCTTTTTTTGATTTACAATTGTTAAGGTGGAACCTTTGCTAGCCTTGAGGATTTGTACATTTATAAATAACTAGGAAAAGGGTTCAATGTGACTTTTGGAGGTTTATTTGTTCCATAATAAATAATTAAAAATACAACAAAGGGATGAGTTAAAAGAGATTTTAGCTAATTATGTTTTTATCCAGAATGATGTCTCCCTCTCTAGGACAAATTCTCCTCTCATTGCACAGGTACAATCCCATTGAATTCAGTGGGGTTGGCCAGTGTAAGCAGATAAGAATTTAGTCCTCCCATGACTTCTGTTGAAACATGTTATATTAGGATGGAAGCTGTAACTCATCTAAACACCATGAGACATGTATGTATTTCAATATAATCTTACATTCAATCCATTAAAGATTTCACCTTAAAAGAATAATTTTTCTCAGCACATTTGACTTTAACAGCATTGCAAATCTGTATCAGCTAAGAAGGGGCCATGCTTGGGAGCTGCTTTCTGTCATTAATCACGTCTCATTTATCGACTTAATAAAATAATGAGGGTATAAGGAAAGAGTTTCTTTTGTCTCAGGCTTCTCATTGCTTTCTTTAGGGACCTCAACATGCTCTCAGATTCTGAGAATCCCCAGCATTTGGAACTGCATGACCCAGTAAAGGCTGGTAGGTGAAAGCAGATTGCTTTCAAATGTATGTACTGGATGGCCATAAGCACCACAGCTGAAAATTGTGAATGGTATAGACAAAGTTTTGTTTGCATTTTAAGCACATAGCAGAAACTCATGAAATGTCTGGTATGTGACTTTATTTCCTAAATTTCTTAAAAATAAATGTTCTCTGCTCTGATTAGCTTATGAAGTCTTCCATTCCAGACTTCAGAGTCTCTTTCGTGCTCAGATCCTTTCTTAGTCCTTTTCTTTTTGCATGAATTTGCTCAGCAGTGACTTGACTTTATTACTCAGTTATTTAAACAAAAGATTTTGGATGAACTGTTGTCATACCAAAGTACGGGTTCTTAACAAAACTGGAAGAGTTCTAGAAGCTATAGGCATGGGGCCAGGTCTTCAGCTGGTGTAAATCAGCAGCTGAGGCTCTGGCTAATTATCAGCTGAGGATCTGGCCAATCATCTCTAATCTTACTGTAATAAAGGCAAACTTCCCTTGCTGGCTAAGGAAGATTTCTCCTAAACGGTTTATGTGATAGCTGGGGTTTGATGACTTGGTGTTGAGTGGGTGGAGAAGGGGACCTGTTGTTTTCAAGTTCTTTTTGCACTGAAATGTGGAGTCAGATCTTCAATTAGTGGAAATAAAAGCAGGCAATCTGACAACGTTGTTTATTTATTTAGTGTGTTGACCCACTGCTGGAATAGCCGGAGGACTGAATGGTTTAGCAATTATCAATGTAAAGCTCTTTTACCTCAATCCAGTAGACAAGGCGAAGTCCCCAGGGGTCGATCCTAAGCAGCTGGCTGCGGAGCTCCAAAAGGTTTCCCTACAGCAGTCCCCTTTGGTTGCTTCCTCAGCAGTGGAGAAGGGATCTCATGTCCATTCTGGCACTCCCTCTGCCTCCTCCAGTGCTGTTCCCAGTCCCGGCCAGCCTGGTTCACCCTCAGTGAGCAAAAAACGACACAGCAGCAAGGTAAGATGCTTCCACTTTTGATACGCTTCTCAGTTGTCCAGTGAGTAAAACGTGGTCACAAGAAGTGAGTAATTATCTACCTACATGACCTCTCCACTGTAGCAACAGAGTGACTCACACATGTAAATTAATTTACCCTCACCACACCCTCCTGACAGAGAAGAATATTATTGTTCCTATTTTATAGGTGGGGAACTGAGGTACAAAGATATGTGACTTACCCAAGATCACAGAGGAAGTGTGTGACAGCCAGGAATTGAACCAAGATATCTTTAGTCCAGTTTGAGTGCTTTAGCAAAAAGATTGTCCTGCTCATCCTTTCTCTGGTCTTTCATGTGCATCCTGTCTACTCTGTGGTGAAATACCAGCTTTAGTGAAGCCAGAACTCCATTGACCTCATCTGGTGTACACTGCAATTAAAAACCCGTGGCTGGTCTAAAGGCTGTTTAACTTCAGTGTAGATGTTCAGGCTTGGGCTGGGGCCCAGGTTCGAAGACCCTGCAAGATGGGTGAGGTGCAGCCCAAGCCTGAATGTCTACACTGCAGGTGAACTGCCCCTTGGCCTGAGCCCTGCAAGCCTGAGTCATCTGGCAGGGGCCAGCAACAGGTATCTAACTGCAGTGTAGACATATTCATTGTGGCCAGGACCTCACCCAGAAAAACACAGGGGGAGACTATCTATGACGTGCACAGTGCTGAGCCAAATACTGAAGTGTTATAAAGGATAAATAATCATAGTTGCAGTACTGATAATAATTGCTTTGAGTACCAGGAAGAGAGTTAACAACAACGTTATCAAGCTCTGCCTTTCTCACTAAACAACAGTATGAGTTAGTTATTAACTGTACCCTCAGATCTTCTTTGACAAATATTGTTCATTTCTCAGCTGAACTGCTTTATGCCTGAGATACCAAACACACATTCAAAAGGCATTAGCAATATTTTTCATATGGGAAGTTGGGGGAAAAAGGGCTATAAAGTTATGCATGATTTTGCTACATTTTCATCAAAAGACTTGTTGCCTGCAATAGAAATCAACGTTGGAAGGATTGCACTCCTTGTGCAATTTGTAAGGAAGAGTGCTCAAATCTTTTCTAAAGGAAGCTGTTAGGATAGTGAAAAGCTGAACATTAAGAATAGTTCCAAATGTGAAAGTAATGCACTTCCTAGCTACTTGATTATCTATATTTAGAGCTCTGTATAGAATTTTATAAGGTCTCCCATTATTTTTGTCATTCTTTATTTATTTATTTGTACTGTGGTAGCACCTAGGAACACCAGGCATGAGCCAGGACCCCATTGTGCTAGGTGCCGTACAAACACAGAAAAAAGATGGTCCCTTCCCCAAAGAGCTTACAATTTAAGTAAATTGTGGATCTAAGTACCTTCTGTGAGAGGTAAACACAAGAATCTGTCTGTCTCTCCTTCTGCTGACCCAGCAGGAACAAGCTCAGACCTATAATCAGGAGTTTTTTAGAGAGTTGCTCTGGGAAAGCTGCATCAGTGAGATAGGTTATGCTTTTAATGATGATCCTTTACGTGAGTTCCGCAGTCTTGGTCCAGATCCTGAGAAAACTGTGTGCCTTTTAGATAAGAGTCTTCCTCTGTTTGTTAGCCACTTTAGTTTGGGGGTAAATTATTGTCCTTAAGGGAAGAGGAATAAATATAGCAGGAGGGCAAACTTTTACTGAGGGGACTGGACAGAAATCCCATAGATGGGTTAAACACAAGCTACTTCATGCCAGAAAGGTACATATTAAACCCATAATGTTTCACAGAGGAAAAGCAATCCAATATGCATTATTGTTTTATAAATGTACTTCTTAAAAATTAAGTAAAATGGGTCTTGGCATTCAAATTAAGAAGATTAAGTAATTTAAAACTCTTTTTTCTGTAAATCATATCAAAAGTATATATTCCCTATATAATAATCATTCCTATCACTGACATATCGTGACTTCTGGACTATAAGGTGGATAGAAAGCTGGCTAGATTGTCGGGCTCAACGGGTAGTGATCAATGGCTCCATGTCTAATTGGCAGCCGGTATCAAGTAGAGTTCCCCAAGGTTCGGTCCTGGGGCTGGTTTTGTTCAATATCTTCATAAATGATCTGGAGGATGGTGTGGATTGCACCCTCAGCAAGTTTGCAGATGACACTAAACTGGGAGGAGAGGTAGATACGCTGGAGGGTAGGGATAGGATACAGAGGGACCTAGACAAATTGGAGGATTGGGCCAAAAGAAATCTGATGAGGTTCAACAAGGACAAGTGCAGAGTCCTGCACTTAGGATGGAAGAATCCCATGCACCGCTACAGACTAGGGACCAAATGGCTTGGCAGCAGTTCTGCAGAAAAGGACCTAGGGGTGACAGTGGACGAGAAGCTGGATATGAGTCAACAGTGTGCCCTTGTTGCGAAGAAGGCAATGGCATTTTGGGATGTATAAGTAGGGGCATTGCCAGCAGATCGAGGGACGTGATCGTTCCCCTCTATTCGACACTGGGGAGGCCTCATCTGGAGTACTGTGTCCAGTTTTGGGCCCCTCACTACAAGAAGGATGTGGAAAAATTGGAAAGAGTCCAGCGGAGGGCAACAAAAATGATTAGGGGACTGGAACACATGAGTTATGAGGAGAGGCTGAGGGAACTGGGGATGTTTAGTCTACGGAAGAGAAGAATGAGGGGGATTTGATAGCTGCTTTCAGCTACCTGAAGGGGGGTTCCAAAGAGGATAGCTCTAGACTGTTCTCAGTTGTAGCAGATGACAGAACAAGGAGTAATGGTCTCAAGTTGCAGTGGGGGAGATTTAGGTTGGATATTAGGAAAAACTTTTTCACTAGGAGGGTGGTGAAACACTGGAATGTGTTACCTAGGGAGGTGGTGGAATCTCCTTCCTTAGAAGTTTTTAAGGTCAGGCTTGACAAAGCCCTGGCTGGGATGATTTAGTTGAGGATTGGTCCTGCTTTGAGCAGGGGGTTGGATTAGATGACATCCTGAGGTCCCTTCCAACCCTGATATTCTATGATTCTATGATTCTGTTTCTTGATCTACACAACAAGTTCATAACTCTACTGAGATCTATTAGATCGCAGTATTATAACTTATTCAATTTGGAGCTCCCTTCTACTTTTGATTTATGACATTGGCAGTCAGAATACAACCTTGATCCATCACATTTGTAAAAGTTTCATGATGGCCTAAATGTTTCAAAGTGTCTAGGTCTTCCTTTTGGTAGTCGATAAAATCTTCTGCTTAAAGGTTTTTGTATAGCACATTTGATGTACTTCAAAAATGATGTAGGAGTCTCTGATATCCTGTAATGCAGATTCCATCATATTTAATAATTTGTCCCATTACCATAGAGAGTGATAGAGCATAACATCAGAGCCTGGCATTACAAGAGCTCCCCATCACAATAATGACAGCCTTCCCTAGGAAGTTTCACAGCATTACAAAGCACCAGTTCTTCTATGGAAAAAGAAATGTAACAAAAGAAATTGAATGATGAGGCAGAGAAGGGAGTTAACATTTTGAGCCATGAATAGGTTATGTCTTGTACAAGTCTATTTCTTTTCTAAACTGATGCACGATCGTGTTGCAGTTCAGATTACATGCTGGATACTAGGCATCTGGCTATAAAATGTCCATCAGGAACAATTTTCTTTGCCTCTTAAAGAAGAATAGGCTGCTTTTCTAAGTCCTTTCTGAAACAGCAGTGAGTTGCTTTTCCTTCTGCCAAATTAATCTTTAATAATGCCCTGATTCAGCAAGATACTTAATCATGTGCCTCACTTTAAGCATGTGGTCAGTCCCACAGAGTGACATTTCAATCAACTGACTTAAAAAAACTCTACTTGAATATTTAAATTAAAGTGTGTGCTTAAGTGTTTTGCTGAATTGGAGCATAAAGAATGAATAAGAATCATTTTAAAAGGCTGTAAAGTTGTTAAAGCTTAACAGAGGAATTTACAATGTTCTATATAGCGTATGTGTGTTTTTGCAGATACACACTATGGAGCCCCAGTGACATCTTAGTTAAAAGGTGTAAATAGCTTTGCATTATAAGTTCAGTTTGGAAAACCACACAACCCCTGCTTTCAGCCTAAAGTTTATCAGATGGTGTTTCCTGGCAGAAGATTTCTTTTTTACCCAATATTTGTGATGAATCAGCTGTAGCATTTGTGAGTTTCTAAGTTTTGAAAAATAAGCCTGCATCCACCCTAGAATAGCTTGTATCTGTAGTCCAGTTAACCAATGATACCAGTCTTGTCAGCTATAGTGTAGACAGACTTCAGCATTTTTAAGCACCATCTAATGAAAATCTGCCCTGAGCTATCAACAAGTAACATTCATTGCTTTGCTGGGGCCAGGACAAGGCCTGTGAACTGACAGAAGCTGGGATTGAATGACAGGGGATGGATCTCTCAATAATTGCCTCTTTCTGCTCATTCCCTCTGAACCATCTAGCACTGGACACAGTTGGAGACAGGATACTTGAATAGATGGACCATTAGTCTGCTCAGTATGGCTGTTCTTACATTCTTATGAACCATTTAAGCCCTGTTGTGAGAGCTTAAATAGGATTTAAATGATGCATAGGCTATGAATTAAGAAGTAAATTTTAGTCAATAGTGTCTTTGAATATTTTTTTCAAAGGTTAAGTGGCTAATTTTAGGAGTTGTTAAACTGCATCTGCCCACGGGGCTGTGGTGCTCCCTGGGAATTGTAGTTCAGGTGCTTCATGTCCTGTTGTCTCCTATGGACTAGGCTTCTTGGCTGGACTACACTTCCCATGATGCACTCCTCCCTCCCTCTGACTGAGTTGTGTGGGGCATTGTGGGAATCCCATCACTGCAGTGCATCATGGGAGATGTAGTGGATGTGGGGGGATGTTAGGAGGAGTCTGGTAAGAAAAGCAGATTTTTGACAGTTGGGCCAGGAGTCTGGTAAGGAAAGCCTGTACACACCTCTGTTGAGCACAGATAGGTAGGATAATGGGAACTTACCAATTCTCCTGGTTGGGGAGGAGGGTTTTGTGGCCTTCTGGAGGAGACAGAGCAAATTGCCATAGAAATGACATGGTCCATTTAAAAATGGATTCATCCCTATGTATCTCGGGTGTATCCACACAGCGAGCTAGTCCTCCAAGTCTGCTTCTTGGGTCAATCTCTACCAGGTATTAGGTCTTACTCAGAAGCTGTGATGCCTTTAGCTCTTCCATTGCCCTTTAATCACTTCTCTGAGAAGTTAGTGCAACAAGGAGCACCAAAGAGTCCTGTGGCACCTTATAGACTAACAGACGTATTGGAGCATAAGCTTTCGTGGGTGAATACCCACTTTGTCAGTAACTCCCACGCACATTTCTGCTAGGAATCTACTGTTGGGTTTTTTTTGTGGGGACCGTGCCTCAAAGAGCATAAGCTCCCATTCTCTGCCATCCTATGGATTGTGACATGTATGCATTACTCTCCTACTTCTTCATGTCATGTCTGCTTCCTACCCATCTTCTATCCCCTTTGTTTCCATCATCACCGTGCAGCACAGCGGAGCAGAGTTCTGCATAATGAGGCACTATGGCCATGGATTAAATTCAATGTAAGCAAATTCAAGGCCGAGGCACACTGAAAGGAAAACTTCATAATAGTTTGTACTCACTCATGGATTCTGAAACAGCTGCAACATTTAAAGATAAAGATCTAGGAGTCAAGATAGACAGTATAACAAAGAAGACAGCTTAATATGCACTGGCAGTCCAAAGATCAAGTAAGAGATTAGGTTGCATTAAGAACGCAGAGAACAATATAGAAAATATGATTATGTCTTTATATAAATTGATGGTTTGTCCTTAGCCTGAATATTTCATTTACTTTTGGTAACCTCATCTCAAAAAGAGCACCGCAGAAATAAAAAAGGCCAAACAGGGCATTGAAAGCAACTAGAGACAAGGAGATTCTTCAGAAAAGATTAGGATTCATTTAACTGGCAGTATAAGCAGGTGTAACCCTACAGAAATCAGTGGAGTTAGGCCCACTTATGTCATCAGCAAATTTGGCCCTTGGACTGTTTAGCATGTAAAGAAGACGAGTAAGAGAAGATATTATACAAGTATATCATTAAAAAATAGTTGAGAAGCCCATTTATTATCATAAAAAATACCTTGCCAGATCTCAGAGCCCTTTACAAAGGAGGCATTTTACATATGGGGAAACTGTGGCACAAGCAGGTGAAGTAAGTTGCCCAAGGTCATGCAGTGTTCCAGTGAGAGAGCTGAGGCCAGAACTCAGGTCTCCAGAGTCATATTTAACAGTCTTATTTAACTAGTCTCCTAATAAAATAACAAGGAGAAACTCGATGAAATGTGTAGACAATAAACTTAAACATAACAGGAATTTGTTATGTAACGTAGCATTAATTTTATAATTGTCCTCCAGGGCAATGAGTCCAATTGCTTTGTAAGATTCTAAAAAGGATCAGACACAGACCAGATGCGTGACAGTAGTCTCTGCTGCTGCACTAGCCGTAGGAGAAAAATTACCAGGGTCACCAATTCTCAGTACTCTCCTAACGCACAACCATCTGGGGGCAGGAACATGTGTTTCCCCATGGCACTTATTCATGTGACATTAATGTGGCAGGAGAGGGTGGGGTATTCCTCCAAACACTGTGTAGAAGCCAGGGTCAAAAAAGAATTCCTATGTTCCTATTAGAGATTGCCCTTAACTACAACATTTGAATATAGGGGTTAGGTTCATTTCCAGTTCCTGCAGAATTTTACGATATTTATTCAATAGAATACATTGGGCCAGTTTGTGCCTATCTCTTGCGCAGAGGTGGGGGAAGAACACAAAGAGGATTTTCCTTCATCCCCCTCCCTATGTGAGTCACCCTGAGCGAAGTCCAGCAGCAATTGCAGTCCTTACTAGAGCTGGGTGGGGAAATGTAGTTCCGTTTTTTGGAGGATTTTGATATTTCAAAATTTGGTTTCATTCCGATTCAAGATTTTCTGCAAAAGGGAGCGAAGCCCTGGCTTCAGGGCAGTCTGCCTGCCTGGCTGCCCTAAAGCTATGGACTCCAGAAGCCAGGGGTCCCTGACTGGGAGGCAGTCTGCCTGGTGGGCTGACTGGATACCAGGGATCTTAGGAGCCCAGGCTACCAAGGAGCCTTGAGCTTGGGAGCTGGGCCTTCCAGGATCTTGGCTCCCTGACAGAAGTGCTGCTGAGGATCTGGGTGTGAGAGCTGGCAGGAAACACGGCAGGGTTTAGTCAGAATCCTGTCTGGTTGCCAGTGGAGTTTCCACTGAAATTGAACCATACTTTCTGCACAACCCTTTGATTTTGACAAATTGCAAATTCCAACAAAACTGTATTGCATCTGAATTTTTCAAACCAGCGCTAATTCCTACACACAAGGAGACTAGGGAACTGCTCCCATTTCATGCACCCAGGCAGGAAAGGACACTGCACTGCCCTTAGTCATGGTTCAACATATGCACAACCCAGAGCTCCAGCCCCTGCCCCTCCAGGGGCTCCAGCCCCTGCTCAAGATGAGCCCCTGTCTCGTCTTGAACTGTTGCTTTTCAATGCATTGACACATTCTTTTTGATCTTTGGAGGGCTGCAGCAGCTGTGATACATATTTCACAGCATGACCTTAGCACTGCAAGAGGTGTCGTATGGACCTAGAATGCCTGGCAGATTGCAATTCACATCTGCAAGTTAGAAGGAGGTCAATCTTCTGAGCATTTGTTTACTGGCTGTAAGCATAGTGAGTTTGTCTTTGTTTGGAACTCTCATTGTCTGCTGCATCAACCAAGGAATCAGGTATGGAGAGAATATAAAAGTATTGAAAACTTTGATGTAGAACCTGATAGACCCAGGTTGCATGACCAGTCATTGGAAGAATGGAAGCAGCTCCAGGCTGGCTCAAGGACACCATCATATAATGAAAGAGGATATCAATCAAATGGTGAAATTTGTCTTAAATTGAAGAAACATAATTATCTAGGAATGCTTTTGTCCTTGTCAGCAATTCATGGACCTCAATAAAGGAGAATAAATAGGAAGAGGCAGGGATATACAGAGATTTGAAGAAGGGGACCAGAAGCTTAAATTTGATATGATAGTAGATGGGGAGCCAGTGGAAAGATTCAAAGAGGGCAGTGACATGAACAAATTGATGGGCACGGAAGATGATACTTAAGAATCAATGAATGACTATCAACAGAAACTGATTTGGAATTGTCACATCCACTTGAAAATTCACTCACTTTCATCCTCTTCTCTGTGATCATCCAAGAGGTTGATGGGAAAATAATTGGCCTTGACCTAAAGTAGTTTAATCCATGCAACTCTACCGAAATCCAGCTGTGCCATCTCTGGAAAGTCAATTAGGTCTGGTCTACACCTAAAAATTAGATTGACACAGCTACCTCACTCAGAGCTATGAAAAATGTCACACCCTGTGTGAGATAGTTAGGTCAATCCACCCCCTACTGTAGCTACCACCTTTCGGAGAGGGGAATTAACTGCCTCTACCTCTGCCTCTTCTGCCAATGTCAGAAGCATCTACACTACAGTGGCACAGCTGCAGCACTGTAGCTCTGCTGCTGTAGTGTAGACTTACCCTTAATCTCTGTGCTCCAGTTCCCTCTCTGTCAAATGAGAATGATGCTACTTCTTTTCCTCCCGGATGTTGTCTGTCTTATCTGTTTAGACCCAGGATCGGCAGCCTTTGGCATGCGGCTTGTCAGGGAAATCCACTGGTGGGCTGGGCCGGTTTGTTTACCTGCAGCATCTGCAGGTTCGGGCGATCGCAGCTCCCACTGGCCACGGTTCACCATTCCAGGCCAATGGGGGCTGCAGGAAGTGGCGGTCAGCACATCCCTTGGCCGGCGCCGCTTCCCGCAGCCCCCATTGGCCTGGAATGGTGAACCGCGGCCAGTGGGAGCTGCGATCGGCCGAACCTGCAGATGCTGCAGGTAAACAAACCGTCCCGGCCCACCAGCAGATTTCCCTGACAGGCTGCGTGCCAAAGGTTGCCGATCCCTGATTTAGACTGTAAACAATTTGGGACTGAGACTGTTTCTTTCTCAGTGTTTGTACAATACCTACCCTAAAGATTTCAGGTGAGGTCACTAGGTGCCAATGAAAATACTATAATAATAATTAATTAGTAATCGATTGAGTCAGCAGAAAAGTGGCTTTCTAAGGTAAGTGGTAGGTAGAGCAGTGTAAACAGAGCTTTGTAAAAATGTTACCATTGAAAGACTGTTATGTTTAACCTATGTGTCTCGCTATATTTTTTCATCTGGTAGCCCACTGAAGCCACAAAGTCCACATCCCATCCAATCACTGGAGAAATTCAGGTAAATACATACAGAATTTATTGCAGCTGAACGTGTTTAGGTTTAGAATGAGTTTTCAGAAGGGAACCTGTGCTGTGTGATTTGGGCTGATTCTGAGGTAATTTGGACCCTTGAAATGTCACTAAAGCCATTGGGATGACATGGGTTTAAGCAGTGCCGGATTTGGACCTCTGACTTTATTATCAGTGTGTGGAATACAAGATCAATTCAACAGTGGCATGGGAATTCCTACTGCTCTCAAAAGGTCTAAAAAATAAATTGAACTTGATTCCAATCTGCAATCCTTGGACACTCGCTGTGATTCACTGAACATATATGCAAGCAAAGTTGTGGATTTTCCAAGAAGCAGTTAAATTTTTTCCATGCAGTGCTGAGTAGCTGAATATATCTGAATTGAATTGACCTCAGTGGTGCTTTAAAAATAAAAAGTTCACTAACCTCTGGAAATGAAAGTTTGGTGGGCATAGATTGCCTCCCAGTTCCATGTGAGCTCCCATTTCAGGGTCACCTTACTCAAAAGGGAGTCCCACTGACTTCAAAGTGCAGGTGGGCCCCCACAGAGTGGGTAAGCTCCCAACCTCCTGGCTGGAAGCCCTTTCTGCTGCTGCTAGGGAGCTGGGGAAAGCAGCTGGTAGCAACTTTCCTCCTCTGTCTACATCTGTCCCCTTCGTCCACTTTCAATAGTGGCTCGGAGAGCCAAGTGTCCATGGTTTAAAGCAAGACAGCCTAAGGGAATAACTGGTTCTGGCAGCCTCTTTTGTTAACTTTTAGCAGATATGGTATAAGGAGCAGAGACACTGATGGTTTGTGGGATACGGGACAGCTATACCATAGGTGCAGAGTGAAGAAAAGGACAGTACCACCAGAGACATGGGGAAATGAAGAAAGGAGCCAAGAGAGTCTTGAGAGTCAAGAGAAGATGATACAAGTTAGGATGGTCATTTAGGGTGTGTGGGAAAAAGTCCATTTCAAATTATGGGGAGGGTGCACTTTGAAGCTGTGTGAGTGAATATTGGCTACTCTTCTGACTGGGAACAATCCTGTACTGTCAATGGGATAGACTGAGATGGCTTATGGTTGTGAGTGCATAAGACTGATTGATGGAGCGCACACTACCATGCTGGTTTTAGAATCTCTACCTGAGATCTCTAGTGTAAGAGCTAAGGCTGTTGACCAGGTCATTCTCTTTTTTTGTGGAGGCACGAACAATCATTTTAGCAGGAAGCAGAATCTGTTTCTGTGCTCCCAGGTCACTGAAAGATTAAATCATCTGCTGAAATGAGTCACTTGTCAAGTAGATGTGAATAGGTGTTGCTGCATTTAATAAACATTTATGCAAAGGGTTTCAGGGGAAAACTGAATTCTTAAGTAAGCAAAGGAAAAAATAATTCTCAAGTATTTTTATGCCCACTCTAGCTTCAAATCAACTATGACAAGCACCTTGGCAACCTCATCATCCACATTCTTCAAGCAAGAAACCTAGCTCCACGAGACAACAATGGCTATTCTGACCCTTTCGTTAAAGTCTATCTACTTCCAGGGAGAGGGTAAGTAGAGGGGAAATTTCAGATTGAACTCTGTTGCTTTTCATTTGTCTTTGATGCCAGTCCTGAAAAACAGAACTTAGATTAAAACTTCAGAAAATCTGGTTAGTATCAAGCAGCACTGAACATCTCTTTGCTCTTTTTTTTAACAAGACAGTGCAAATAAAGGGCCCAATCCTATTTCCTGTGAAATCCATGTGAGTTTTGTCATTGATTTCAGTGGGATCTGAAGCAGGCCTGTAGATTTCATCTTTATTTTGAATTTTTACAGAATAAAAGTCACACACGTGCACAAATTATGTTAAAATAACATTGTGGTCTGGTGAAACCCACCAGATCCATGGAGTTCAGAGTTTTCCTTAGGAATCTGTCTTTTACTCTGCTCTGCCTGTTTTTTCTGGTTCTTATGTTTTTGGGAGACTGTAATGAAGGACACTGCAAGGTGAGACTAGGGTGGAATTTCATCTTTGGCTCATCTTTTTTTCTAGTTTTTGTGAATTTAAGACCAAGATTTGCCATGTTAATTCCATGTTCAATAATCTCTCTATGATTGGTTTTAAAGGTACAGTGTAAATTTAAAAAGGAGAGCTATTAGAAAACATCCCTTTCAGGGAGCATATGAGAGTTAAAATATTTGATAGGTTGTTATGTGGGGTTCCCCACTGAAGTGTTTGTGTAGTGTTTTATAATTTTTTTCACAGATCATAATGACTCCTTTGAACCATTAGTATAATAGCAAATCTATAATCAGTGCTCCTTTCTAATGCATACTGCTGTCTGATAAACTGTAATGACTTTGGTTTTAGGTCCTGATCTCGCAAGCAGTTACACATGTGCAGAACAAACAGTCCCACTGACTTAAATAGTGGAACTACATTTAACTTTATGTAGGTTTATTCAGTTTATGTAACATGCATAAGAACTTGCAGGACCAGCGCCTTATTTTGCAGTGGCACAATCTGCAGGGACCTGGGTTTGGGCAATCAATCTAATGGTTAGAGTCAGGAGCCTGGAACCAAAGCCAGAGTCAGAATCTGAGTCAAAGATCAGAGAGCATGGCTACTCTGGAAACTTCAAAGCGCGGTCGCAAGAGCACTCCCATGGCAGCACTTTGAAGCACTCCTGGTAATCCACCTCCATGAGGGGATTAGCTCTGAGCGCTGGGAGCACGGCTCCCTGTTTACAGTAGCGCTTTAAAGTGCTCTGACTTGCTGTGCACAGGGGCTGATTTTTCACACTCCTGAGCTGGCTGGTTAGAGCACTATAAAATGTAAGTGTAGCCAAGCCCAGAGCCAGAGTCTGGTTCCAAGCCAAAAGTCAGTGCCCGAGTCTGGTGCCAAGCCAGTGGTCAGAGTCAGGAGTCAAGGCAGGCATCAAAGCTGTAGTCAGCATCGGGTTAGGGCACAAGATCACAGACCTAGAGCGAAGCAGGAAAACAGGAACTGGGAATAGATGGGGGTCTGAGTTAAGGAGAGCATGAACAAATGAGAAGGGAGGGCTCAGGAGTTACGCAAGCAGGCAGGGTCCATAGTAACAGCCAACCAAGGATTCACCTAGCTGCTCAGACACCTTCCTCTGCCTCTTTCTGGTTTGTATAGTGCATCCCAGCCAATCTGTAAGGCTGGACATTTCCCCCAAACAGGAATTTTGTGGACGGGGTCCTAGGTGAACTATATCTTTACTAACCCCTTTCTCAACTGGTTCAGGTGAGCTGCCAATGTCTCGCAACCCACAGGCCCGGGTTTGAGGCCTGTAATCCTTCATACAATCCTGTAAATGTTCATGCATGTGAATAATCCCATTAGCCCTAAGAGAGTCTTAGGCCTCGACCACATTAGTTAAAAATGTATGTCTGACCTTTGTACTTAGGAGAGGTGAAAGCTGTTGGAGAATATTTGTTTCAGAGGCATTATGCCCCTCTAGTATAGCTAGATTTATTTTTTGAATCAAACCTTTATCAGCTATTGTCCCATCAAGTGGGTTCATGCCTTTCAGCTGCTTGTAAATTAAATTTTAAAATTAACTATTTTATATAAATGACTTTTTCCAACAATGCAGCACAACAGTCAGCTCTTGAGTGTGTACACTAGTATTTTAAAACAGTAGTTCCTTAAGAGTCTTAGAATATGACTTACTGCACATATTTGGCCATCACATAATACATTACTTCAAGAACTTAAATTCTCTTGGACATAATTGATGGCAATCGCTCCAGAGGATCTGTGACAGTCATTCAGGCTATCAATCTGCTGTCTCAAGCAATCCGTAGGTATGGATTGGTGGCCCAATTCTGCAAACTCTTACTTACCTATGTTAAAATAATGCATATGGACTTTAATAGGCTCCAACTCTGCAAGAACATATGGACAGATTCAGCTTCACACATGTAAGTTATTCCCATAAGCAGTCCCATTCATTTCAATTACTCAATCTTGCAAACATTTATACAGATGAACAAGTAACTCACATAACCATTAAATTTATTTATATATATTTAAAAATATATTTTTTCTTTGCACAATACCCATCATCATTAGTCCATATAGTGGAATATTGGCCTGCACTTTAAAAGTGAACCTATTTTTGAGCTATGCCATAGTAGCATGATGCCTCTGAAATTAGTAGTTTCCTTTTGGTTTTGGCCTCCTCTAATTTATATATATACTATATATACTATATATAGTATATACTATATACTAAACTCCATAGTTGCATCATATAAGCAAACTGTGTAAATATGTGCAGATATGCTGAATTGCACACACAACTATTTGTTTTACACCTGCAAATGGATTTGCCTGCAATTTTGGTAAGTGTAGCTAATGAGACTCTCTTGAAAATTTGACACTTATTACCCAAATGTTCAGCTTAGGATGAATTTCTGAACTATGGTCCCAATTCAGCAAGGTACTTAACCACACATATAGCTAAAAGCACATGAATTGTCCCATTGAAAACATGGTTGATTCAGGCTATAAAGGGCTCAGTCTTGCTCCTAGAGAAATTGGTCATGAAATTCCCATTGAAATCAGTAGGTCCAAAATGGCTAAAAAAGACCATTTATGATGGATATATAGTAAATCCTTACGTATTGTGACATCTACAGTTCCATTTTATGTAAAAACTGAGTTTTAATTACTTGTGCCTATTGTCATATGAGAAGTTGGAGGGAGAGGGAGGGGAGTTATTACCCTGATTTTGTAGAAATAAGACTTTAAGTTAGAGATAGGTCCAAGCTACAAAGTTCTGACCTGAATTCAAATCCAGTTCCAAACGGGGACAAAGTTCTGGGGCATTTAAATTTCCATTGTGGTTTGGGCCCATTTCTAGTTCAAACTATGATTAATGTTATCATTCACAATGGGACATATTGCTTTGGGGATTCTTTTTACATACCACTGACAATTAAAGTGGAGAGATGCTCAGTAATTTCATTACTTTTATCTGAATACAAATGCATTCACTGATTGCTAATACATATCTTTCTTTTTGATGTAGTTCAATCCACATCAAAATATGTATTCTTGTTAATGTCTGTTTCCTGTGATTCTGAAACTAGAAACTGCTCATTTATTATTCACATGTTCTCTCTTTCGTTTCTGTCTATTCCCATTTTCTCTCATGCTGCTTCCTCCACTTTCCTATCTCCATTTATTACACTGTCTCCTCACTGGGTCCATGCAGACAAGTCATGGTTGTCCAGAATGCAAGGTAGAGTGACTTATCTTTCAATTTTATTCTTTGAAGCATGCATGCATCAAGCTGTGATTACCTTATGCATGTACCTGTAGATTTTCATTGAGTTCTGGTGACCTATAAATCCAGGAATCAAGACTGGCTTTGCTGTTCACTGTCTAATGAATCTGATTTCCAGAAGGGAAAGAAATTGGTGGAGGAGGGGGGGAATTGTTGTGGTTCCTGATGCAGTAACGTTTTAGGATCAAACTCTGTAGTTCTTAATTATTTAAAACTTCCACTGAAGTGAATGGGAATTTTGTTCAATCAAATACTGCGTAAATTGGTCCTTACTCTTTGATGCTTGTGATTAACTGTGAACTTGTCACATAATTTTCAGCAGAGGTTACTGCTGAGAGACAATCAGAGATGCTGACATTATTTGGAAGTGACCCAATTCTACCTTTCTTTGGAGAACTATTGTACACCTTATACAAAACCTTTGCCTAGAATTATATTATAGATTATTGTACTAGATGGATTTATAGCTTTCTAGCAAAAGTCCACATATAAATGGCAGTCTGAAGTAAGCAGAACTGAAATATTAGTTAGATTTACCTGTGCTGGGTTTTGGAGTACAGGTATAAAACAGATTAAATGACAAAATTCTGCTCTTAAATACACCAGTGTCAACCCACAGCAGAGTGGGTACAGAACCAGATTTTCTGTTTTGTTGGAAATTCCATGATTTTGAATTTTTTTCTATTCCAAAACAGAATGAAAACAAAACTAAACAAAAATGAAATTTTCCTATGAAACCAAATACCAAAACAAAATTCATTTCAGGTCAATCAAAATATTTCATTTGGATAAAATATAAACATTTCATTGCAATTTTGACGTTAAAAACATTTTCCACTATGTTTTTGTGGAAAAACAATTAATTTTGTTCTGAAAAGTCATTTGTAAATGAAAAATTGGAATGTTCCCTTCAAAAAATGTCAAAGCACTTTTGTCTGAGATTTGGATGGGAGGGGTAAGGAGTGGGGGGCGCGAGGGTGAGAAGGGTGGAAGAGGGTCCTAAAGAAAATTTTATTGAAATTGACACATTTTACAAAACCTGTCAATTCAGAGGAAAATGGCCTATTTGTCAAAAAACACTTGTTTTGACTAAAAATTTCTGACCAGCTCCAACTCAGAGTAATACCAGATACAATTCAGTGCTCTAATCTCACATTTATTTAAAAAGGAAAATTTAAGCAGGCTAATAGGTGGCTTTTTTAATAAACAAATTCCGCTCTGCCTCAAATCACGGTTATTTCATAATTAATATAATTATATAATTCATGTATTCAAACGTTAATTTTTCCATGTAAGAGTAGTCTAATACTTTCTTTATTCTATAAGTAATGTATTGTGTTACTGCATATAGCAACAGGGTATAAAAGGGGAAACCCAGAGAAATGATAAAGAAAAGGAAGAGCCTCTGTTTGTGTTCTTTCCACATATGGCATGTCTTATGAGTTTCAAGTATGAACTCCATTGGGAGTTGACTAGTTTTAATGAAGGTGTTGTATCAAAGCATCACCATCTGTTAATCACAGGCAAAGGGAAAAGTGGTAATCTAGTGGGACAGATCCAATGTATTTGCCAGGTCTTTCTTCTTAAAATTGCACAGTCCTTCAAGTGGCATTCTGCTTTGTGTGGGCTTTTCTAGATTTAGTCAGTGTTGTTGTTTTTTAATTTCTTGCTGTGCAACAGACTCAGTCCCTTTTGCAATAGCACTTCAGGCCAAATTCTGCTCTCACAGATATAAAACTGGAGTAACTCAGGGTCAGCCTTAGGGAAAAGGATGCCCTGGATGAACTTATATTTTGGCACTCCTGGCAGAGGCACCCGCCCATGACCCCTGGCCCCCACAGTCTCCCCACTATTGCCCCTGACCCCCGCAGGCTCTCCAGGCTCCCCACCCTCATTGCGCCCAAGCCCCACTTCCTCCCCACAGTGCTTAATTTATAATGAGAGACCTGCCAGGGCTCAGGCCCATTAACCCTTGGCACAAATTAAGCACTGGTTGGGTGGCTCAGAAATTCCCTCTCTGTGCAGCCTGGTCTGGATAGCCGGAGAGCAGCAGTGGATGGCCAGGTGCCCAGCTCTGAAGGCAGAGCCACTGCCACGAGTGACTGGCTGTCCAGGCCGGGCTACACAGAGAGGGAGTTTCTGAGCCCAGGGCCTTCCCCAGCCGTATACCTCTTGACCACTGCGCCCGCGGGAAGGGGATACCAGGGGTTGGCCCACTGGCTCCGCAGGGGCGAGCCTGTTGCCTGTGTCTCCCCGCCAGTTGGCAGCTCCAGGTGCCATCACCTTCCCCTCTGCCTGGCTTGCCAGTGGCTCCAGCCCCAGACTTGCCCACACAACCCCCCCTCTCTGGCAGCCCAGGCCCACCAGCTTGCAACACTCAGGTGGTGCCCCCCCACGACCCCGACCATGGCACCTTGGACAGTCACCCATGTTGCCCACCCCTAAGGCTAACCCAGGAGTAACTGCCCGGAGTTCATGGGAATTACTCAAGATTTACAGTGGTATCAAGGAGACCAGCAGGGGGGTCCAATCCCCTACCCACTTTCAAAACCCAAGATCTCCTCCCCTGAAACCAGTATATCCCTTGAGTACCAGAATCATCCAGACCAAGTTCCAGTGCCTCTGAACTGTCTTCAAGCTCCTGTGTTCCCCACTGTCCCTGCCCCCTTTCTCCTGCCCCTGGGTAGGAGGGAAATGGATTCCAACTTGTGCAAGGGGAGTCTGGGTGAGTTAATTTTTACAAGTCGGCATTAGCTGATCAGAAAAGTAGTGTGAGGACAGAGAGATGCTCACCCCAGTCCTGCCCTTCTCAGCTTACCCCATCTCCAGATGTGCAGAGACAGCTTCAGAAAGGCCTAAGGAGGGGCTTGGGAGCAGGAGAATGGGGGGAACATGCCACTGAGTTTGTCTGGTTTTCTTAATAGGCATAAATATTTAAGTGGACCATGAAATAGGATTAGTCATCATAGTCTTTCTGCTTCCCAGAGAGGTTTACGGTTTGGTGGTGTTGGTGGTAGTGGGGTGGTTGTTTTTGCCTTCTTTGCAAAGAATGCAGAGTAATAAGACTATAGGGTGAATTTCTTTTTAACATGCATTCATTCCCCCTGAAATCCCATCCATCTTTCTTACTGATGCATGATAAAAAAGAAAAAGAAAAAGAGCTCCTTTTTTAACAGATATCTTTACACTCTGAGGTTGTCAGACCCAATTGCATTATGGACATGTTCTGCTTTCCTCTCTTAAGTGGACGTGGGAAGATACTCTGCTTTACAAACCACAGTGCCCTACACATTTTTTAGTAAATTGGAGAACAGTAGTACATCATGTTTTGAAAGAAAATGAATGGGGCTGTGTGAAATGGGCTAGGTGTGGGATGCAGAAGAGCTGCAAGTCACTGTCTTTACAGATTTCAGAGTAGCAGCCCTGTTAGTCTGTATTCGCAAAAAGAAAAGGAGTACTTGTGGCGCCTTAGAGACTAACACATTTATTTGAGCTGTAGCTCACGAAAGCTTATGCTCAAATAAATTTGTTCGTCTCTAAGGTGCCACAAGTCCTCCTTTTCTTTTTGTCTTTACAGAGTGTCACTCAGAACTGAATGTCTGAGGAAAAGAGGCAGGAGAGGGATTTCATGTCACTGTGCTCACAAATGCCTCGTTATTACGGAGCAGACCTCAGATGTGCTGTATGTTCCTCAGGGCCTGTGATGTAATATAGTGTGAGAAAGAGGAGAATGTGGGCCTTTGGGCCTTTCTGAAAAATATGTATATAGATAGAAAAACAGATATGAGACAATAGAGTAGAGCCTGTCAGAAAATGGTAAGTATTTTCTGTGGAAAAAAATTGGAAAGAACTTTTCACAACTGTTTGCACAATTTATTTCAGTGGAGCCACTTGTATAGTATAATGTACTGTTTGACATGAGTAAGAGTATCGACTACGACCACTGTGTCCAAAGCTGTAATTATGCAAGTACTCAAAATGAGGCAATCCGTACTGGTGTTTACTCCATTAGAACCATAGCAGAGGGAGGAAATCATATTTGCCAAAAGAACAGGGACAAATCAAGCTGGGAAATATTACTTATACGCTTTCAGAGTGGTCTTAAAACAAGGAAGAATAATCAAAAATAAAATAAACCAATCTTCAAGTCTTTGATTGTTCCTTTACATTAGGGCCATGTTTAAATGTAAATAAAAGAGCAGTTAACTTTCATTTATCAAAATGGTTCTGCACTTTAAATCTATTTGGGTGCTCAGAATCCTAGAAGTTCTTGGTATTTTCTTAGGTAACCCTATGACATCTTTTCCATTAACATTTTATATTAAATTAAAATTGGTATACAAGTGGATCTAGCATCAGGGCTTATAGTGCCCAAGGAATCCATAATGTATGAAAGGTGAGTGCATTACTTGCTCTTCACCCAGGAAATGCAGAGTATAATTGAGTATATTTCAGCTCCTTTTTAATGCAGCTAATTCAGCCAAACTTCTTATACTTGCCTATTGATAAAAACGAGCTTGATGCACTTTTATGCTTGGTCTCACTACAGTCAGAGGCGAAGCCAGAGAACAGGATCAGTATGAAATTATGTTTCTTTCATTAACAGTATATCAGTGTACCATTGCTTTCATTTAATGTTCCTATAAGATGAGACTCCTGTGATTAAAGAATACAAAATAAAAATAAAATGGATTAAGCCTACCTAAATGTGATAACAGAAAGATGTTCTTTGGGAAAGAAACACATTATCATTTACAGTTGTAATTAAAGCCCTGCTCTAAAGAGGCAGGAGGTATGTATAACTACAGTAAAAAAAAAAAAAAAAAAAAAAGGCTTGTGTTTCCTGATGCTGGAGGTTGAACAGTTTTCTTGTAGGCAGGCTGAGCTTTCAGAAGGCTCATAACGTCAGCTTTTTAAAGATAGCATCATGAAACCATGGTACAGCAGCTTGGGCAATGCAGATAAAGAAGGTAGGCGCTCATTGTATTCTTATAGCCCTGAGTTGTTGCAGGTTTTTTTCTATTTCCATAAAATATATTCTGTACAAGAACAGAAGGAAACAAAAGAGGACTAATGTAATGTTCCCTTCCTTTGTTCAAATTCAGTGCTGAGTACAAGCGGAGGACTAAATACGTGCAGAAAAGCTTGAATCCCGAGTGGAATCAGACGGTCATTTATAAAAGTATCTCCATGGAGCAGGTACATGACTATTAACACTATCCACTGTGATTTTCTGTTCTATTATTTGTATGGCCAGTAACTGTCATTGTGGAATCAGGGGTGATATTGGAGGGAGTTCATCCCCCTGAGAAATCCTGCTATCAAATTGAAGGGAAGCTTGAATGATTTCCTTGCCTCTGATAGAGTTCACTCTCTCTACAGATACAGTTTGAGCATCTCTGCCAGAGATTTAGTTGCCCCTTCAACTCGTAAAAATACTTCCCAATAGTTTTGGTTTTTTTACTTTGGAATTCACCGTATTTCACCTACTATCAGTTATTTAAAAAAGCGTTTGGAGGCAAATACCCTTGATCCCTCTATTAGTTCTATACGAACATACACATCATTTAAAGTCACACCAGGTCAACATTACTATGCTGGACTATCAATATACTTAGTGTATTTTCCAGGGATAAGTAAGTTCAAGCACATTTAACATAGATTTGTTCACCAAGTGGCATAGGCGTCAACTTCTGCTGGCACTGGTCGGTGCTCAATCCCCCTCTGTCCCCGGCCCCTCCCTGACTTCACCCCATCCTGCCCCTGCCCTGCCCCCTTCCCCAAAGTCCCTGCCCCAACTCTGCCCCCTCCCTGCCCCTATTCCAATCCCTTCCCCAAATCCTGGCCCCGGCCCTGCCTCTTCCCCACCTCCTCCCCTGAGCACGCCACAGTCCCACTCCTCCCCATCCCTCTCAGAGCTTGTTACGCCATGAAACAGCTGTATTGCGGTGGCAAGTGCTGGGAGAAGAAGCGGGAAATGGCGCGCTCAGAAGAGGAGGCGGAGGTGAGGTAGGGCGGGGGGGGCAGAGCAGGGAGGGAGCGGAGCTTGGCTGCTGGTGGGTGCAAAGCACCCACCAATTTTCCCCGTGGTTGCTCTAGCTCTGGAGCATCCACAGAGTTAGCGCCTATGCCAAGTGTTGTTGTCTTTGTCTCACTGTCTGGAGTGGCTCACGACCCTGAGTGCCAACCTTGGGGCAGACTGTCAAGAAGCAGGGGAAAAACTCCAACCTGGTTGTATGTTCTATAATGAGATTTAGTAACAACCTAGTAACAAGTGTGATCTCCTAAAGCACTATACCAGTCTTACCATGGAGTCACAGAGAGTCCCACTGCCACCCGGGCAAGATGGACATTATAACAGATGGTTGCTTTACACCAAAAATCACAACAATATTCAGGTTAGTCCCAGTCCTGAAGGACCAGTCACTTACTTCAGGCCAGTTGTACTCAGATCTGAAACCAAAGACAGTACTTGTAGCTAATCCTGTAACAAACCAGCCACAGGTTTAGTAACTAGGAAAAAGAAATAAGAGTTCTTTACAAGAGTAAAGCAGGTAAACACACACACACACACACACACACACACACACGAGTTACAGTCAGCTTTCAAAAAGTAATAGAAACTTCTGTAGTAAGCAGACTCTATGTATCCTTTAGGGCTAACCCAGGCAAAACATACTTAGAAAGCCTCACCCTCAGAGTTCAAGCAGCAAAAGAATAATAAATTCTCCTTAACAGGCATTTTTATTCCCTTCCCCCAGCATCCCAGTGATAAAATGAGGGGTTGGGCACGTAATCTCTTCAGGGCTGTGGGAGACAAAATCAACAAAATCTTTGTTCCACGATGGCCCATTTGGATTCAATAGTCTTTCCTCATGGGCAGGAATCTGTAGGAATCCAGCATTTTGCATTAGGTGAAGTCTTCTTTATTGTTTGGTGAGCTACATAGTTTCAAAGCAAACATTTTACAGTTATAGAACAAACACTTCAGTATTACCTTATAGCATGGTTTTAAGTGAGATTATGCATGCAGCAATTTACAGGCATTTCATAAAGTCTAAACACTAGACATATAGATATAAATTCAGTACCTATCTTAATAATACTCCAGAGGTAATACTGACTGGTTTACCGTTATGCATTTGTCAGTGTTCAGTGAGGTCTAAGGGCTTTGGCATTAGTTTGCACTTGGTCTGGTGGCGTCACCATCTTCTTTTGAGACAGCCTAGTTAGCTGATGACCATCAGAGATCTTCCTTCCTGGCATCTAGCAGGTCTAAGATGCACCTGCTGAGTCTCAGGATTGTAACTAGAGACTCAGGCTTTGAGTGTTTTCCAGGTCTGTGAGGCTGCCTCCAGGATCCCACACTTTCAGCAATGCACAGCTGCAGGCATGGCAACTCTGAATGTGATGCTGAATTAACTAGAGAGAGTGAGTCAAGACATAGAGCATGTCTAAGATGTAGAAACAAGAAGTCTTGCTCCTTACAGTCATCCAGATTCACTTATATTAGGGGTTCTGTTGTTTTCTATATTTAAATAAAATACATATGGAATGTTGCTTTTTCACACATAACAGTGAGGGGCTTAAGGATGGGCTTAGTCCCCTGAGAGGAACATTTTAGGGTTTCTATTTTCCAAGAGTAGACCGGCTTCAGTCACAGTTAGGGAGGGGAGTCCCTCATGTTCTCAAAAGCTTTCTCCTGCTTACTATTGTTAGTTTTCTAAATCTAATCTTGAGTTCCGAAATCAGCTGTGGTAGCCTTTAGCATGGCAGTGGTCTGAGTGTGAGAAAGAGAAGTTTTGTCCTTTTTAAAAAAATATGACAAAACGAGGGTCTCCCTCCTGGTTTAAATCCAAAAATTATGGAGTAATGGACCTAGACAGATTATTTGTTTCCAGCACCTGGATCCAGTTGCATTTCCCGAATGTTCCTGTATTTCTTAGCATTTAAGTTCTTGACACTTTCAGATTTGATTTTTCACAGCCATCCAATCTCTCAGTACTTTATAAATGACTTCAGCATGCCAAGCTTGCTACTGCAGAATGTCCAGATTTTTTCAGCTGCCTTGATCTGGTCCTTCATCCTGACACACAGCCCTTAAAATTAGCCTCCCAATTTCAAACTTGATTATTTATTCTTCTCTTTCAGTGATGACAGTGTGGATTAGTGAATTCGTTTTTGCATGAAGCAACACTAAGAAGGCTGGAGAGGGGACTAATGTGGTTCACAGGATTGATAATGGGTAGGGCTGCATGTCAGTCATGGAGGTCATGGAAGTCACAGATTCCGTGACTTTCCGCAGTGTCCGTGACTTCTGCAGGAGTCAGTGTGGATGACCTCAGGGCCGCCCAAACAGCTGGCTCTGGGGCCAGCTGCTCAGGTGGCCCCAGGGACAGCCAAGCCCTGGGGACAGCCACACCAGCCACTGCTCAGGTGGCCCCCGGCAGCTGTCCCAGGGCGGCCAGAGCAGCCGCAGTCTGTGGCCCAGGCAGCATTCCCTGGGTGGCCGGCCAGAGCAGCTGTGGTCTCTGGCCCCAGGCAGTGGTCCCCAGGCAGCTGGCAGGAGCAGCCCCAGTCCACGGCCCCCGGCAGCAGGTGCCGCTGGCCCCGGGTGCCTCCAGCCTCAGGAGCCACCTCTGCCCCCAGCAATGACCACCCCAGCAGCGTCCCCCACAAAACATCCCTCCCCACACTCCCCCGCCCAAGTTTTAGTCACAGGTATTTTTAGTATAAGTCATGGACAGATCATGGCCATGAAGTTTTGTGACCTGTCTATGACTTTTACTAAAAATACTCATGACTAAATCGTAGCCTTAATAATGGGCTATGGAGTCTTTTACTGCTAAGGTCATGGGCTGAAATCCAGCTCAGTTATGGCTTTCAGGGTTTGTGTAAACTTGTATTTTGGTGTCACACCTTGGGGGTTTGCATACATAGCATTTCAAACTAATCCAAAAGTTCAAAGTGAAATTCAACCAAATCCCTGCCTGTTTTCACAGTGAAGGTATGCGAAATGAAAATGGTATGGCTGCAATGCAGCCCCTAAACCTCCCAGGTTCACTAAAGAGGTTTGTAAATCTTAGCAAACTTTCCAAATAATCCAGGCTGATTTTCAAGTTTAAAATGGTTTGGTTTCAGGGTCTGCTGTGAACATGTCACAGGTCTAGTTAGCAGGGACTGAACATCAAAAATTTATTTGGTGACCTTAAATGAGCTGATGTTCTCAGCCAGAGCCTAGTAGAAAGTTGTCTGTATCTCAGCCACTCTTACCACAGGCCCTAATTGGCAAAGTAACAGTCAAAAGTTTGCCGTTCAGGATGCCAGCTAGGGCCTGTGCTAAGAGTGGCTGAAATACTGACACCTGCTCACTGAGCTAAGATCAAAGAATTTAAAATGTGACAAAAAAGAATTTTAAATTTTTTTAACCTTTGCTTCTACTGTCACTACAATCGTATTCTGTTCTCTTCCATGGAGGTTCTGGGCAAAATTTTCAGAATGAATAGTTTATTCAAGGAAAAATGCAGTTTTATTCCAACTTTCAGCAAATTTGACAAATAGTTTCAGAATGGTTGGAGGAAGAAATGGTGTTGATGCTGGTATCCTTCCCATTTACAACCTTTAGCCCAGTGGTTCAGGCACTGGACTTTCTTGATTCAACAAAAATTCCAAAAAAAATCAGATTCTGTTTGATCCAAACTGCATTTTGTTTTTAATTTTTCAGAAAGACCATGTCACCCAACCAAAAAATCAGTTATTCACCTTGCTCTATGTTAATACAGCACTCATCACCTTGGTATCTGAGTGCCTTCCAGTAATACATTAAAGAGAAGTATATTAAGAGATGTGACTAACATCTGTCACATGTTGTTTGTTCTTTCGTCGTCTCTGCCAGGGGAGAACTGTGTGCAACATAGTGTCTTTTTTTGGTAGGGACTTTTCTTTTCACACCTCTCCTGGCATGTATCTGTTGGCTAGAGAGAATGAGATGGTTGTGTAGGTGGATGATTCTTCTCTTAGGAAAATTCAGTGCTATTCCATGAATTAGCAAGAGTTCCACAGAGCAGCAAGGTTAAATACCTTGCCAAGATAGCAAATAGCACCATAGTCCCTCCCAGCATTGGATCTTTCCTGATATTTGTGATTCCAGTTGTTCCTAGAGTATATGATGGCTGCAAATGCACATATAAATAAACATATACTACAGCTTGGAGAATTGTCTCCATGTCAAGGTGTTCATAGTGTCTGGACGCATAGCCAACATGGATTGATATTTCACAACAGTTTGATAATGACTATAAATAGGAGTTTAAGAGAATAACAATGCTGGTTGCAGAACAGATGTTCTGATCAGCAAACTACTTAAGCTACATCGGATTGTGAATTAGCCATATACTGTCAGCAATCATTTCCTTGCTAGTGTTGGCTCAAAAACTTGATAAAACTATTCTTTCAGAGAAGCATTTTCCACTCCGCCATCAGTTTGGAGAGTTGGTCTGAAATGCATAAGATGAAATTAATTAAAGATAAGAACAAAGTCCTGCACTTAGGAAGAAAAAATCAAATGCACAACTTACAAAATGGGGAATAATTGGTGAGGTTACTGCTGAAAAGTTTCAGAGGGTCATACTGGATCACAAATTGAATTGAGTCAATAATGTGATACAATTGCAAATAAGGCTAATATCATTCTGGAGTGTATTAACAGGAGGTAATTGTCCTGATCTACCCAACACTGATGGGGCCTCAGCTGGAGTAATTTGTCCAGTTCTGGGCAGGACACATTAGGAAAGATAAAATTGGAATGAGTCCAGAGGAGAGCAACAAAAATGATAAAAGTTTAGAAACCTGAACTCTGAGGCAAGATTAACAAAAAACTGGGCAGATTTAGTCTTGAGAAAAAAAGACTGATGCGGGGAACCGATAACAGTCTTCAAATATTTTGAGGGCTGTTATAAAAAGGACAATAATCAATTGTTCTCCATATCCACTGAAGGTAGGACAAGAAGTAATGTGCTTAATCTATGGCAAGGGAGACTTAGACATTAGGAAAAGCTTTCTAACTATAAGGGTAGTTAGATTCTGGAATGGGCTTCCATGGGAGATAGTGGAATTCCCATCACTGGAGGGTTTTAAAAGCAGGATGTACAAACACCTGTGATGGATGGTCTAGGTTTATTTGGTCCTTCCTCAGCACAGGGCACTGGACTTGATGACCTCTCAAGGCCGTTTGATTCTATGATCAAAGGCATGCTCGCCTGCTGACAGCAAATAAGTATTATTAAATGTTTGTTAATATAGTCTTTTTAACGTCACTGTCTAGACATTGGCTGGTTATACAATTTTTCATTTTCGTTTTCTCTTTCATAACATAGCAGAAATTAAACTGAAAATAATTATGAGAAAGACTTTTGAATGAAACAGACTTTTTCAAGACCATAATGATTAATTTTGCAATATAGCAAGTTCCAGTTAGACAGTTAAATGGAAAAAATAAGTAAAACTGAGTATTTATTTCATAATTAATTTTTTTGGAAGGGGAGAATGATGGAGATATTTTAATTTAGGGAGGGGTTCTAGACATATATTACAAACATTGCTATGTATACTCAGTGCAAGTCCCCTTTCTTTGGATAGGTGTAAGATGGAGTGATGAGAGCAGATGATTTGGCATTAAAAGTACTGAGTTTTATTCCTACCTTTGCCATTGACACCGTACATGACCTTGGACAAATTAAAAAAAAAAAGTCTGCCACAGTTTTCTGATCAGTCTAAAGTGGGTAGCAATACATTACAGGAGTATTGTGAGGCTCAGTTCTTTAATGTTTGTAAAACATTTACACTTCCTTGAATGAAATTAATATATAATAGATTTATTTAGAAAGGATATAGTTTTCAAAGGCATTTAAGTGACTTAGGATCCTGAGATAATTTTCAAAAGTGACTCAGGCACGTTGGAGCCTAAGTCTCATTGAAAGTCACTTAGGTTCCTGAATGCCTTAGTCACTTTTGAAAATGCAGTGTAGGTTCCTAAATCATTTAAGCTCTTTTGAAAATTATATCCACATTCCCTTTCTGCCCCGAGTTCCCTGTGTACCGAGTCCTTTATAACAATGTAAAAGGCAATGCATTTAAAAACCTCATAGAATATTAATATAAAACTAAATAAGTACAAATAATTATAAAATTATTATTCAGTATTAATTATTCTGCACCATGCGTCTTGGCATAAATTAGTACTATGCTCTTCCAAAGCGGCTTTGAAGAAAAGGAATAAGAGAAGGCTCTACATCTGGCGTAGGAGTCAGGGCCTGCATAAAAATATTCTGCTTGCTCCATTCAGTGAGTTGTGTGAATTTTCCCAGGGGAGAATATAGAAAATATTCCCAATGGTATGTACCATAGCTACACGTACACAAATATCATAGTCATCAGCAATATCACGCAGGCAGTGATCTCCAGACCTTCAAATGGAGACCTCTGCCATGTGAACTATTAATATAGTAGTTAGCTGTTAGTTGTGTCTGAGCCAGTTACTAGAGGAGACATTAATCACATAAGCAGGGGAGAAGGGTCTGACATTCTAGGCAGTATATGGGGAAATGGCAGACATTAGCTGTTACTCCGCATGTCCCCCCAGGCTGTTCTCTGGAATCTGAGGTTCACAGGAGTTCAGATCCAAGAACATGGCAACATTTATCACTCTATCTCTGGTGACATAGATACTTTATGTGGAGTCTAGTGCCAATCACTAGGCAACTGTCACCTGTCATCAGCAGGGCTACATTTCAGTATCTTCCGCTCCAGTAATACATGTTCCTAACACTTGAGCTAAAGGAGAATTGTTATTAGTTGTAATAGTATTACAGTGAATTTCATCCAGATACCCTCTGTAGCCTACCAACAAAAGGCAACATAATCATAATCTGAGCAAGTCGAACATTCCACCATGTAGGCTGTGTTATACATACACATATTACTCAATACATTTCAGTAAATTTACGTTAGTGTCACAAAGTCCTGTACACAGCACTCAATTTTATGAATACTAGGAATGGGCAAACCTTGCAGGGTTTTAGATTTTGTAAACTTGACATGCTTTTAGGGGGTCTGGAGAGGATAGCTTGGAATTCTCACTAAACTAAGTTTGTGGTGGTAAAACTTTTTTGCCCTATAATTTATACCCAGATTTATTTTGAGCGAGTCAATTGAAAGTGTTTTGTCTAGCTCAAAAGAAGCTTGTGCTCTGCTATACATCAGAAATAAAAAAAACATTCCTCTAAAGTTAAACTGCACTAAGCGGTGGCCTATATACAGTAAAGATCCTGTATCTATTTTTGTCATAATTTTTTCCTGTGTCCTCTCTATTCCCCTTTTCAATGTATTATAAATGTATTATATTTGATACAGTGCAGTAACCTTAACATGTTATGTGGTTTTACATTCTATATTGCAAAAGTAACAGACATGAGACAAAATGAAACTTGTAGTCAAATGACTGCTTAGTTTAAAGTACCCTCATAAAAAAATTGGTTTATGATTCAGACACAACAAACCGTTCCTTTCTTTTCTACCTAGCATCACTCCTCTCTGAGCAGTCAATGTTAGGTGACTTGCCTTAATAGGCACTAAAAGAAATCATGATGATGGGTACTGAATGGATGGACTGACAGAACTAGAACTAGAAAACACCTGGTTTATGCAGAGACTATCATCTCTAAGGACCGTAAGGATGAAATCCTGGTCCCACTGAAGTCAATGGTAAAACTGCCATTAGTAGCTTGATTGGGCCCAGAATTTCATCCAAATTGCCACATGATGTGTCACAATGCTCACTTTTATCTAGCAACTTCCCACACAAGAAACACCCACTAACTGATTCAGGCTCAGCAATGCCTTTGTCTCACCATGACTGGCGCCTAGCCAAAGTTGCTTCCTGATCAAAGCGTGATCATGGCCATCTAGCTGTCCTTCGCCTGGGAACACTTGTTCTTTTCCTGATGAGTGCACTCCCCACCTACACAGACACACCTGCCCAGGTTTAGAAAAATTACTTGCAATCACATCACCCGTTAACTTCCTGAGGGGACCTTAAATCACTGGCTTCAGCAGCTAAAATTGGATTATGTAAAACAGCACCTCACTTTGCTCAGATAGAGTCACACACAAGGGCTACTTGTAAAATCTCTAATCACAAAATGCTCTTGATTCCTTAATTGTGGTACATATGTCTTCAGACAAATACTTCCCCTCAACTCATGTTTGAAACTTATCTCATGCACCCTGCTTAGCAGAGTTCCTCTGATGATTGTCCATTATCCTGGTATTTTATAAAAGCTTTATTAAGTTAAGAGGATTAAAACAGACACTACAAAAAATGTGGAGTACTATAAATTTCCAGCTCTGTTTTATTATCTTGCTAATACAAAAATGCAGTTCCAGCATAGGGCCAGTTGCTTGAAATCCTGGTCTGCTGGATAAGATAGCTCCATCTGAAGAGGGGTGTGATTCTTGTTCAGTGGTGCAAACATAAATTATGCAGGTTAAATACACAATGAAACTTTTTTTTCAGATTTAGACTTAAGAGAAATGATAAGAGAGTGAAGAAGAGAGAGACTAATGTGCTGGCAACATTTTAATAAAGGGCTCCCTCAAAAACATTCTGCCTCACTTGGCAGTGCTGTCTGTGTCAAATACTCTTCCCACACAATAAAATATGTATCAGTTCCCACACAAAAATTCAATCAGATCCATACTTTTTCCCCTCCTAGATCCATCTATCCTCTATTTGACATTGGTGAGGCCTCATCTGGAGTACTGTGTCCAGTTTTGGGCCCTACACTACAAGAAGGATGTGGATAAATTGGAGAGAGTCCAGTGAAGGGCAACAAAAATGATTAGGGGTCTGGAACACATGACTTATGAGGAGAGGCTGAGGGAACTGGGATTGTTTAGTCTGCAGAAGAGAAGAATGAGGGGGGATTTGATAGCTGCTTTCAACTACCTGAGAGGTGGTTCCAGAGAGGATGGTTCTAGACTATTCTCAGTGGTAGAAGAGGACAGGACAAGGAGTAATGGTCTCAAGTTGCAGTGGGGGAGGTTTAGGTTGGATATTAGGAAAAATTTTTTCACTAGGAGGGTGGTGAAACACTGGACTGCGTTACCTAGGGAGGTGGTAGAATCTCCTTCCTTAGAAGTTTTTAAGGTCAGGCTTGACAAAGCCCTGGCTGGGATGATTTAATTGGGGATTGGTCCTGCTTTGAGCAGGGGGTTGGACTAGATGACCTCCTGAGGTCCCTTCCAACCCTGATATTCTATGATTCTATGATTCCTTCTGTGCCAGTCCAGCACATTCATAACTTGTAGAGAAGAGGCACTCTTTAGAACATCTCTCTAAATGTTTAAATATCTTTGCCTATAATTTGTAAAGGGCATTCACAAATGATATGCTAAGCTTTCCCTGCTATCCTGCCACTTTATATAGTCTCTTGTTCAAACTTCTGTTTAATTTTTCACAGGATATTTCCAATAAAAACGTGTTCTATGTTGCCCGAGTGGATAGGATATAAAAAAAAGAGAGAGAACAGAATTTCACTTAGTTAAGAGCACTTTTTAAATCTTTGCTTTCAAACCATATTTTTATTGTTGCCCTATTAGCAAGTGCATTATGTATTCCCCCAAAAAATATTTAAAAATCTCCTGGGGGGGGGGGTAGGATATACTTATTTTAACATAATTTTCAAAGAAACTGGCACTGCATAACTGTTCGTTTTACTAAGACTAAGTGAGACCAGAAGATATTTTGTAACAACAATTACTATAAATCCACTTTTTATTGTGAAGGTCTTCTACATCATTAAGAATATCTGTATTAAACTGGTTTCAGAGTAGCAGCCCTGTTAGTCTGTGTCCGCAAAAAGAAAAGGAGTAGTTGTGGCACCTTAGAGACTAACAAATTTATTTGAGCATAAGCTTTTGTGAGCTGCAGCTCACTTCATTGGATGCATTCAATGGAAAATACAGTGGGGAGATTTATATACACAGAGAACATGAAACAACGGGTGTTACCATACACACTGTAGCGAGAGTGATCACTTAAGGTGAGCTATTACCAGAAGGAGCAGAGAGGACCTTTTGTAGTGATAATCAAGGTGGGCCATTTCCAGCAGTTGACAAGAACATCTGGCGAACAGCGGAGGGGGGTTGATGTGCTTAGGCCCTCTGATGGTGTCCCCTGAATAGAGGAAGTAGAGTAGGGGCTTTAGGGGATGAGAGCTGAGGAAGCTTTGTTCTAAGTCAGCCATAAAAATGTTGGCATACTGTGTGGCCATGCGGGTACCCATAGCTGTGCCGCTGATTTGAAGGTATACATTGCACTACATTGATGACATCTTCATCATCTGGACCCATGGAAAAGAAGCCCTTGAGGAATTCCACCATGATTTCCACAATTTCCATCCCACCATCAACCTCAGCCTGGACCAGTCCACACAAGAGATCCACTTCCTGGACACTACGGTGCTAATAAGTGATGGTCACATAAACACCACCCTATACCAGAAACCTACTGACCGCTATACTTAACTACATGCCTCCAGCTTTCATCCAGACCACACCACATGATCCATGTCTACAGCCAAGCTCTACGATACCACCGCATTTGCTCCAACCCCTCAGACAGGGACAAACACCTACAAGATCTCTATCAAGCATTCTTACAACTACAATACCCACCTGCTGAAGTGAAGAAACAGATTGACAGAGCCAGAAGAGTACCCAGAAGTTACTTACTACAGGACAGGCCCAACAAAGAAAATAACAGAACGCCACTAGCCATCACCTTCAGCCCCCAACTAAAACCTCTCCAACGCATCATCAAGGATCTACAACCTATCCTGAAGGACGACCCATCACTCTCACAGATCTTGGGAGACAGGCCAATCCTTGCTTACAGACAGCCCCTCAACCTGAAGCAAATACTCACCAGCAACCACACACCACACAACAGAACCACTAACCCAGGAACCTAGCCTTGCAACAAAGCCCGTTGCCAGCTGTGTCCACATATCTATTCAGGGGACACCATCATAGGGCCTAATCACATCAGCCACACTATCAGAGGCTCATTCACCTGCACATCTACCTATGTGATATATGCCATTATGTGCCAGCAATGCCCTCTGCCATGTACATTGGCCAAACTGGACAGTGTCTATGCAAAAGAATAAATGGACACAAATCAGACGTCAAGAATTGTAACATTCAAAAACCAGTCGGAGAACACTTCAATCTCTTTGGTCACTCGATTACAGACCTAAAAGTGGCAATTCTTCAACAAAAAAACTTCAAAAACAGACTCCAAGGAGAGACTGCTGAATTGGAATTAATTTGCAAACTGGATACAATTAACTTAGGCTTGAATAAAGACTGGGAGTGGATGGGTCATTACACAAAGTAAAACTATTTCCCCTCCCCCTCCCACCCCCCGCTGTTCCTCAGGCGTTCTTGTCAACTGCTGGAAATGGCCCACCTTGGTTATCACTACAAAAAGTTTTTTCCCCATCCCCATTCTCCTGCTGGTAATAGCTCACCTTACCTGATCACTTTTGTTACAGTGTGTATGGTAACACCCATTGTTTGTACAGATGTGTAGTCACTATCAACATTTAAAAAGTCACAGTATGGGCCTTGTGCTGGACACACTGTCGGGCTTTCAAAAGCAACTTCTCAGAGTCTCAGCAGTGCCTTGTACAAGCCCATCCGTCTTGACAACAAACTCCAGCTTTGCCCAAAATTAATTTTCTGAGATCAAGGTTGATGTGGGGATAAAAAATTGTCTGGCTATCACATTGAAAAAGAATGCAGGCAATTAATAAAAATAGAAGCTATTGTATGGATGCGACATGAGGTTTATGATGGCAATTGGGATTAATCATCTTTTGATTTAAACTGTAGCTGAAGAAGAAAACACTGGAAGTGACTGTCTGGGATTATGATAGATTCTCCTCCAATGACTTTCTGGGTGAAGTGAGTATCTAATTTCCTCTCTTCCTGCAAACTCCCTCCCCACCTCTTGGGAGACACTTGATTAAATGCACATTGATAATAAGAGATTGTTTGTTTGGTGGTTGTGGGACTCACGGAAACATTTTTCTTTAGGCTTAGCTGCTAGGCCATAACTATACTACTGCCCGACTTCATAAGAAATGTGTGAGATTTCCTTCATTCACCCACAAAGGGCACCAAACTTTTCTGTCTCTTGTTATATCGTAGTAGGGCTAATTTTGTGCATTTAGGATTAAGTGATTCTGCTGAATAGTTGCACTAATTTAGCTCAGTGTTTCAAAAGTAACTTGACGAGGGATTTCAGCTCTGACAAATAGAGTCTGTCTTTGTCTCAGGACTGATGAGTTTTCTATAGTGTGGGGAGAAGAGCGGCCATGCCAATGAGAAAAGGACCAAATTCTGCCTGCAGGCCAGGGTTTTGCAAGGCACTTAAGCACACGCAATTGCAAAGAAGTCAGTAGCATGACGCAGCTGTAACTGAAAGCACAGTCTTGCATAGTTTATTCCTAATGTCTCAATAACACTGCTCCAGGTCAGCAATGATGAAAAGCTTGGATACAACCTGCTTTCCCTTTTTGTTTTAAAGCATATGTAATATGAATTACCAGCAATAACCATGTCAAATCAGTAATTAAAATTGTTATTACCACAGAGGATAACAATTAGAAACAATTACCCAGAAAAATCAATTACTAAAATTACCATTTGGATCAAGTGATACTAATGTGAAAAAAATTGCTTACCCTCCATTTAAGGTGTATTATACAGCATATGCAATGAAATGTTATTCAGTTTAGCACCAGATATGCTTTATTGTGACCATAATACCAGGCAAGTTATGTCAGCACTTATATAATCTCTAGAACAAATGTAAGGATGAGTTTAAAAAGCAATTACATGATTACTTACATCCTACCTACCACATCACATTGTTGCTGTCTTCAGCATACTTATCATACCCCAAAATGCATGACTTTAGCGAGTATCTACATCATTATTATTTATGACCTGTAGATTAAATTGGTGTTTTAATGACTGCTTCTCTGGCATGATTAAAACTTTTGACTTGAAATATGAGCACCATCTGCAAGTATTTAATCTAATTTATAACTTCATTTTTATTTAAATGTGAATGCAGTTCCTCGTTGGGAAAGTGAGAGAGTGAGAGAGAGCGCAAACAAGTATATTTCAGGCCCATTATTTAGGGGCTGTCAAGAATTAAATCAGAAGGAAACCTAACAAGTGACGGTGGATGTGGGGTGCATCCAAAAATATAACTTGTCAATGACTGTTGTCTCTAAGGGCACCACTGATGAAGCAACTAAAAGCCCCCCAAAGAGACCAAGCCAGAGCTTGGGTCTTGCCCAGCATATGAGAGCTAAAGACAAATGTCTTTTCTGCCCCCCTGGAGAGAGACAGACTTGAGGAGACTTCCCAGGTAGAGCTGAGAAGTCTTTCATAAATTCATTGGACTGCTGAATCAGTCTGTATTTTTTTCTCTAATCAGATGACAAAGGCTTGGTTCCTAAAGTATTTGCACCCTTTCTTTCTGCCAGCACTAGAGAAGATTCTATTACATGTATGAGTTTATTGGGAGCCTGCAAGGGTTACAACCTGTAGGGGCTTCTGTTTTAATTATCTACAGCTTCTGCCTGTTGTCCAACTGGCTTGCTGCTAAGTATCCAAGCATTTGGTCTACAGGACAGTCACACAGTGACCTCATCCTGGGGTCAGATACCAAGAGCTGTTCCACACAGAATATTGGTCTGTATGTAGATCAGTCTAATTCTAACATTCTTGTGCTTTGGTGCTCCTACCATTTCCAAAGGACAACTTGCCAAGAACTCAGCATCAGGAAATATTTTCTGCCATTAGTAGGCCTAATTTCCATGACACTACTCTTTGCTAAATTCCTTTTTAAACACCCTAAACTATTCATCTCTACTTACTGCTCCATCTATGAGTGGTCTCTTTGCCTTTGCCTCACCCTGACCAGCCTCTTTGGTGAGTCTGTGGTAGCCTGCTTATGGGACAGCGATCAATGACAGCTCTCCAAGCTGTATTCTACATGCACCACATTCAGTATCCCTTGGATAGAGTTCCTCCAGTCCTTAGTTAACCTTTGGTAGCTTCAGACAGTGGGCCTGATGTATACCTGTCTGCTATTTAGGCTGGGAACTGTTCTCCTTTAGCCCTGGTCTACGCTGGGAGGGATTGATCTAAGTTACGCAACTTCAGCTACGTGAATAATGTAGCTGAAGTCGACATTCTTAGATCTACTCACCATGGTGTCTTCGCTGCGGTGAGTCAACTGCTGCCACTCCCTCGTCGACTCTGCCTGTGCCTCTCACGGCGGTGGAGTACAAGAGTCGATGGGAGAGCACGTGGGGATCGATTTATCATGCCTAGACTAGACATGATAGATCAACCACCACTGGATCGATGGCTGCTCACCAATCTGGTGGGTAGTGTAGACGTACCCTTAGACTCCGCAATAATTAGAGGCCTTCTCCGGAGCACTGGAGAAGTTCTAGAAAAGTGGAAGAGAGCGAATGTGCCAATTTTTAAAAAGGGTAAATAGGATGACCGCAGATCATTATAGGCCTGTCAGCCTGACATTGATCCTGGGAAAGATAGTGGAGCAGCTTATAAGAGACTCAATAGTGAATTAAAAGAGGGTAATGTGATTAATGCCAATCACCATGGGTTTTATGGAAACTAGATCTGTCAAACTAACTTGGTATCTCTTTTTTTTGGTAATATTACTAGTTTGGTTGATAAAGGTAGTAGTGTTCAGGTAATATACTTAGGCTTCTATAAAGCCTTTGACTTGATACCACACAACATTTTGATTAAGAAACTAGAATGATAGAAAATTAACATGGCACATAATAAATAAATGAAAAACTGGCTGACTGATAGGTCTCAAAATGTAACTGTAAATGGGGGATCATAATTGAGCTGGCGTGTTTCCAGTGGGATCCTGCAGGGATCTGTTCTTTGCCCTATTCTATTTAATATTTTTATCAGTGACATGAAAAAAAACATGAAATTCTATAAGTACCTACATGGGGAACAAATATTCTCCATCACTGACAATTTTTAAATCAAGCTTGAATGTTTTTCAAATGTAATGCTCTAGAAATTATCTGGAGGGAGTTCTATGGCCTGTGCTGCACAGAAAGTCAGACTAAATGATCACAGTGGTCCCTTCTGGCCTTAGAATCTCTGAATCCTTAAGTAGCTGCTCCTTTAAGATGGCTGAGGCTGCTGCTTCTAGACTACAATATGGCCCAAAGTTTTACCCCCACAGCCTCTTTTCTGTTCCAAATATATAAGGTGTTTGTTTGTTTGTTTATGGTGGAGCACTCAGCTGTTCTTTAATGCCTTAAAGAGTGGGTCTAGAGGATTGTTCATCCCCTCGGCAACTCTTGCTTTGGTCGCTGGAAGTTGTCTTCAACTTATTCTGTGCTCCCTGCTCCCCTTTATGAACTCAATCTCTCCCCAAAGAGCTCTGCTTCCTAAGGTCAGAAGATGTTTGTAATCAACTGCCTATTCTACCTCCTTTGCACTGACTGAGTCCTAAAGAGAACCTCCCCTTTCTGGACAGATCTTTTGAAAGGCTTCCAAGACTCCTGCCAGCAGCACTAGTTGCCCAGAGCAGTGGGTCTCAGCAAAGTAAAGTCAGAGGAGCACAGGCTACATCATTTAAAGGTCTGCACAGTTGTTCCTCTCATGGCAATGCTCTCAAGGCATTGTCTTCCCCTCCCCAATGCAGCTCTGATTCCTAAAAGGCATCATTGAGTACAGTATTTTTAAGCAATAGAAAATAATTGTTCCCTTAATATTTAAAGTTATAGCTATCTCTTTCCTTTGTGGGGTAAAAAATAATAGATATTAACATTTGAATATAATCACTAAGCACATATAAATACTTAAAGAACCTTTCACCATCATTCTTACATTATATAAGATCTCTTTAGTAACAAATATTCATTAACATCTCATCTTCCCCTTATAGGTTTTACATTGGTATGATTCTATTAATTTTTGTGAGATACTTTTGACTTACACCAGCATCATTGAGATTAGATTCAGTCCACTTTGTGTCTCATGTTATATCTTAATCAGATATATCATATGTCATTGTGCAGATATTGATTGAGCTATCCAGCACCTCTCAGCTTGACAACACCCCAAGGTGGTATTCTCTGAAGGAGCAGACTGAAAGTATTGACCATGGAAAATCTCATTCTGGGCAGAGCAGCCAGCAATCACCAAAGCCATCTGTCATCAAGAGCAGAAGTCATGGAATCTTCCCTGACCCATCCAAGGGTAAAAGCTATGAAAAATTTCCCTAACAAGTCATCAGAAATCTATGATGTAACAGAACCTTTTGTGATTTTCAGGGTCCCATGGAAAAACAGAGTGACTCGCATATATTTTCTACATACTTTTATTAAAAGCTAAATTCAGCCTCACAGTGATTTCGGTAGAGTTAAACTGCTTACACCAAAGCTGAATTTGGCCTTTTCAGTACCACTTTATTAAGAAATTGCGTCTTTCAAACAGTATATTATAAAGTGAGATCCTATGTGTTCTGCATAGGTATTAGAGATCTTATGGTACTTTTCATTTGCCTATGTCTTTGGCCAAAATTCAAAACATATACCGCTTTGGATTAGGCTTTATTTTTCATTTCATTTAGTATTTTATGGCACTGTGTTTTGAGCATGTGTGCTAATATTTAAACTGTTGTCGTCTGACATTGTCAAACTGACATGTTTGTAAAGAATCATAATGAGTGTAAGTTCATTTCACCTTCATTATGGGCCTGAGTAGAATCTGGCTTACACTGGTGTAAATCGGGAGTAACTCCATTGAAATCAGTAGAGGTAGTGGAATTCAGTGGAGTTACACTACTGTGAGTGAGTGAAGAATCAGGCTCAATGTCTCCAAAACCGACCGTCAATGTGTATAATTCTTCAGAATATTTTTTTCAAACTAAATATAGCAGCTTCCCAATATCTCAGCTGGCAAACATTGTGTATCTGCAACACATGTAGTACCAGAGCAATGTCCATCTGATAAACCAGTACAAATGGAGGCCAGATGACAGCAGCGAACTAAGAGGATAGTGTTCTGGTAACAACACACGGTCTGTCTTATTTCTCTTTGGTGTAAGTTTGCTTTGATGACAATTCTGTAAAGCACCGTGTACTTGCAACGACAATATCCTCTCTTGTCTAAATCAGAGATGGCTGTGGATATAATTATATAAGGGCTAGATTGTGACTTGAACTGCACACCACTACAGGGAGATCCTAAACTTGCTCGGCCTACCTTGGACTTGAGTCTGGACACTCAGGGGTAAATGGTGCTGCTTGCCTGCTTCCTTCTTGTAGCACAGGTGGGTAAGGAAGAACTGGAAATGTGATAAGCTTTGGCTCCACCCACCAGCTCACCAGCGAGCAAAGCTGGGTCAGCATGGGAGGTGTCCAAATTTGCTGCTTGTATAGGTCAGCAGCAAACTATACCTTGGACCACAGAGCAACAGGAAAGCAGGGAGGGAATTGTGCCTCAGTGCATGCTAGGGCTACTGCTGGAGTGATGCACTTCAGAACTGTGCCTGGAAACACAATTTTGTGAGAGAGAGATTATTTATTTAATAGAAGTAACACTCCCATTTATCCTTTTCCCCATCAGACATGCAGATGCCCACCATTGAGAAATCTCACAGCAGTCCAGGGAGCTCTAAATCTTCTTCAGAAGGACATCTGCGCTCTCATGGACCATCTCGCAGCCAAAGCAAAACCAGCGTCACTCAAACCCACCTTGAAGACGCTGGGGCAGCCATCGCTGCTGCTGAAGCAGCTGTCCAACAGCTTCGCCTTCAACCAAGTAAAAGACGCAAATAAATTCCTCAGCATGGCAGCTTAATGTTCATCTGTTGCCTTTTTCCCCTGCTGTCCTTCCCGGTTTGCTTTTTGTTTGTTTCCGTTCTTGGAACACTCTGCTCACTCTGTTCAATGTATTTCTTTGTGTGTGTGTGTGTGTGTGTGTGTGTGTGTGAACACATATAAGTACAATATACTCCTCCTGTTTAGAAGTCTTTTTTTTTTTAATTTATATAGACTGCAGTAAAACTGGCTGTTTCACCATCACTCCCTCCATTCGTGGCCCATGACATTCCAGAGCTGTGCATGACTCATGGAATCTTCCACTGTGTGTTGTTGTTTTGGTGTTGCTAAATATCTCAACCACAGAAATAATCAAACCCTCAGATAGGTGGCTGCCAGCTTTCAAAGAATCACATCCAGTATGCATTGAGAGCACATTAACAGCATGATATTAACATCAGAAAACAATCAGTGCATCTACACTGGAGGACAATGGTGGGGAGGATTTCAGGTTGAAAAAACAGTTGTTACTTAACAACGTGACTCAATTTCCTATATTTGAAGCATGGCTGCTTATAAGTCTCTAACATTCCATTCTTTTGAAAGGCTTATTAAAGGCAACCTGCTCCGTACAACGTTTCAGATAAATTCGTATTCGTGAACAGTGGGACGACAATAAATACACCAGACTATTAACAAGGAACTTAGGTACTGAATAGAATTAATAATCTTATCATTCCACTCTCCTTGGGCTTTTCTAAGCCAATTGCTGTAGTAGTGGATTCAATTTCATTAGCTGCTTTATGCACAGATTGATTTAGGGCTAGAACAGGATTTATCTGGTAGCTGGAAATAGATTCACAAATGACAAACCTTCCATTCAGAATTCTAGGACTACAGAGTACAGTTCAGACCTGCACGTTATTACTGGTTGAGGATTTAGTTTCTGCAAATTAAAACCTTCCAACTGTGGACTCCCGGTGTTTGTCTTCAGGGTTTGTTCGTGTACCATAAACTCATTGTGGTATAAAACACAAAGGGGGGAAAAACTATTTTCCTTGTCCCACCATCATTAATAAAGAAACAGCCAGTTTTAACACCCTTTAATGCTGTGCATGTGGTGTCTCTTTGGTGTTTGAAAACCCTACTTATTTAAGTACAGAACAAAACACTTCTGTCTGCATGAATAACATTTAAGCTGGTTCCATCTGAGGATACATACTCTGGGTTTCCATTTCACCCACACTGCCACAGCAGCACATAAAAGCGGTCAGTCTAATCATGCCAGGAAGCAGCACAGACACAGCATAGCAGGAGTCCTCCCAATTCAAAGAACTCAGTCTGACAATCTGCCTCCACCAGCCAATGACAACAAAGACCAAAGCCAACTAGCCCTCAGAAAAGTGATGTCTGATGGACCAGTCAAGCCCGAAGGAGGTGAGCAGAAAGACATGGCCAAGAAACCAACCGAAGCCAAAATCCTTCTTGCCATGTCTACTGATTCATTGCAGAGTTTAATTATTTATTTACCCTCTGTAAACTGCTGTAAATGTCAAAGCAAATCAAGATCTTTACTTGATCTTACCATAATTGTGTAAGTTCCTAACAAAACAATGTGCTAAGTAACATGATAGAACCGTGATTTGTGCACTTCCATGCTGCTGGGGGACCTGCTCTTCTGTCGAAAAATGGATTAACTGTGTTCACACTGCCTAATACAATGCATGCCTTTAACCAGGTCTGCTTAAGCATGCTTTAACAATTCTTGTGTTATTATAAAATACTAATTGCACACTTCTACTGCTGGAATTCCAGCTAGGACACAGAGCCATTCTCCTCCCCCGACCCCATGTTGTTGTAAGTGCCAATGCATTACTTCAAATGCAGAGTTTTGCAAATACCAGTGGAAAGGAATAAAGGAATAGTATGCTAGCAATATCTAAAGTAGAAATATGTTCCTCTCTGTTGTGGGCAATTGTGCTACCAAACCTACATGTTAGGTGTGCCATCATCCACCTATCTACCACTGCTTCCTAACCAGAACTTCATCTGATGCAAATCAGCTAAATCCATTGTCTTTTGGAGCACTTCTCTGGTTTACATCTGCTGTGGAATTGGTCCAGATTATACTGCTTGAGTCTTAAACTATGTGGTGTCTGAGCGAAAGTAGATGGGTAGGACAGCTTTATTATTTTACCCCAGTGCAGAAGATAACAAAACCAAAAACTCTTATTTTGTTTCTAGTCCCCCATTTATTACCCTTCTGTTTTTATCTCAAATTTTCCATGGCTCCCTAGAATGGAAAGAGACTATTGAACAATTATTATTATTAATACTAATAGCAAGAAAAACCCAAAACATATGAATGTTCTTCAACCAAATGGAATGTTTATATGGGGCATAAGAACATATTTAGTAGCACTATCCAGAGAATGGAGATTCCATTTTGTGGAGGCTTTTGGGATTTAGAAATTTATTTTCATTCCAATTTGGAATAAAACCTGAACATTTCAAAATTCTCTGCAAAGGAAAAGTCCCAAAAACATTTTGTTTGGGGTTGTTTGGACTTTTTAAATTTTTATATTATATTATATATTCTACTGAAAGAAAATGAAATGAAAAGGCATTTTAATATGAAAAATCAAAACCTTTTGTTTCTAAAATGTTGAGACAAGATGCTTTAAGCATCAGCTCAACTTCTTCCCGTCTAAAACACAATTTTGGCAAAATCAACATAATTTTATTAAGTCTTTTGGTTTTTGATGGAACTACAATTTCTCATGGAAAATGGTCCCATTGAAGATTTTCTGAACAGCTTCAATATTTAGCCAACCTTCCTTGATTGGGAAATCTCATCAGAATATATTCTCTCTTGATAGGTCTAGCACTTCCTAAGAGATGTGTGAACTGAGCTAGGATGCAGGAACTCATGAGTTCTAACTGTTTTTTATTCAGAATTAGCATTAACTGTATAATTTATTCAACAAATTTTTGCATCATTGTCGTGTTCTCCAGATCATTCCCTGTCCTCAAATTTGTTTGATCAGAATTATTTGCCAGTCACTCTTCTGCAACTCATTCATGGCAGATAATTTTGAATATTTGATTTTCAAGCTGTTTTGATTGACCTTTTACCAAGCTCTGGAATGTGAATGACTTATATAGCAAAAATAAAATGAAGTTATAGAGATATGCACAAAATAAATTACTCTGTTGACTTGATATAAATAGCCTTTTCAAAGTATAGAATATGTTTTTCTTGGTCCAAAGAGCAACCCATGCACTTTCAGTCTCAGTGACTTTTACTTTAGATTAACGGAAACAACAAAGTAAGGAAGAACAACAGCAAAGTCTGCATGACACGATGGAAGAACACAGTATGAGCTTTACATGTGAGATGCTGTATCAGTTCTGCCACACAAAAATGGCAGCAGCTCATACAGACAGCAGACTCCTATGAAGTTAGAAGTACAGAACCCAGAAAATAAACTCACAGTGGTTACCTAACTTCACAGGTGATACAAGATAGTTGGTCACTTCTCAGTGCACATGCTGTTGTACAGGGAGCTCAAGCAGAACACAGTGGTCTCTCTCCATGTAGCTCACTTCTTTACACAACAATTCTGCTGCCAATGGTTTTGCGCAACTGCAGAGAAGGTGATGGGCTTTGCCCTGAAATGCAACAGGCTTCATCTTGATTCTGTCAGTGCATAAAAATGTTGCACAGTTAGCTGACTGATCGGTGTTAAAGACGCAGAGGAGGACGTTTTGTAGGCTCAGGAAGACCCTTTTATATCTTTCAGAGGTGCCCGCATTGAAAGTAAAAGTTGCAGAAGCTGAGTAGAGGATTCAAGCTATAAACTTCATAATAGCCAGCTGCGTATTGTCTATGTGCTTCCAAGCAGACACCACTGTGTATCCCATGGGAGAATGGTACATTAGTGTACTTGTTCTTATGAGAGAATGGCATACTAGTGGAGTTTAGTGTCAAAAGGGCAATATGGACATGAAGTGAGATAAGACTGGTTTTAATTGAGTTTGCCTTCTTGCTTATGCTCAATTTCTTTTACCTGACACAAATAAGAAACTGCTGTGGAAAAAAAAAACGTAAGTAGTTTAGGGATATAAAACAAGGTAGAAGTGTTGTGTACTAAGCAGATATATATGCTACTGCATTGTAAACTTGGTTAGATATAAGTTAGTCAGCACAGTGTAATTTTGAGCCATTTACCAGAAGAAATGCAATATTCTGCAGTTCCTCTCAGTAGCTTTTATTTTACTGGCTTTGGCTAATTTGGAATGGAAATGCAACTGATTTTCTGGGTACTTCATATTGCTTGGACTGGATAGGATTGTGTAGCGATTTAAATACCAGCTTAAGGGTCCTTCATATACAGAAGCATTGAATGTTTCTAACAGGCAATAACAGGTTTTCATTTCTTGCCATAGTTTGGGATAACTCCTTCACACTTTAAATAATTTACTGCCCAATAAAGCTGCTTTATGCCAAGCTTCTCTGGGCTCCTAATATCAGGGTAAATTAAATAAGCTTTCTTATTGAGACAAACAACTAGTTTTCCAGACTCCTTCTGTCATTGTCAAAACAAGAACAGTTTGTCCCTGTTCTGTGCAGACAGCAATAATCTTAGGCTGTCTTTGGTTCCAGCCTGAGTACTGGCACCTTTTGCTGTTGCTAGTCTTGCTCTTTTTTCTTCCACCATTTTAAAATGACATGTAATTTCAGGAAATTGCTCAGAGTCTTTGTCCAAAAACTCCTATTTCAAAAGTCTGTTAGACAGTGGCCTGAGCCCCAGGGAGCATCTGTGCTAGAACTAGATTGTTAAGATTGCTCTGTTGAGTAAAGAAACAACATTGCAGCACTTTTAGTAGGACGCTATCCTGCCACCATTACTCACATTGTGGGAAGTCCCACTAAAATTTCACAAAATTATACATACAAAACATATGGTCAAATCAACACATAATGTAAAAATCAATATAAAAGGGCAGATATGTGGGAGTACTCATGGAGTAAAGTATTATCCAGAGTGAGGAAGGATGGCAGAATGGAACTCTTAGGGCTAAATTATGGTATATCCCACTGATCAGTGTTTGTTGTACCCCACCCCCCCATACTCAGTTCACAAAGAATGTGAGAGTTACAGATAAAGAGCTTCTAGTAATTCATGCTTTTTGCTCCAGCAGGCCCTGGTTCTGTCTTTGGCATTGGCCGAGATGATGTAATTTTGCCACAGCTCTGGGTTGAGGATACTTGGTGATGCATTGCTGCAGAAGGACAACCAGCTGGCATTCTTTCTCCTAAAGCTCTCTGGTTACATTGGAGGAAGTAACACATTCCACCAGCTTGATCACCTGGTTGGCACATTTAGGATGGGAGGCAGAAATGTGGCTCCACTTAATTCCTACCTGCTCTTTCTTTGGTTGCTTGCTGAAGGAGCAAGTTGATAGAACCACCAGGTCCTCCAAAGCTCCAAATCTTGTGATGCACTCCTGATTTGGACACATTGTACTCCTTTTTAAAAGGCTAGGTTTTATTACCGAAATTCTTTGGAATGTGTCTTTACCATTCAGTTGGATTGTCTCTTGTCAAAGGCAATTGGTTGAATCCAAACTTGGTGGAGAGGGGAGGTAAGCAGGACTATGGAATCAATTATTTATGTGCCTGAAGTCTTTCTGAGGGTTATATATTGCAATTTTCCAGACATTCTAAACAAGTCCAGGAGCCACTGTAAACAGGCCTATCCCTTGAGTGAGAAATGAAATACTAGGACCGCTGTGCTCTCTGGATCATAACACAGACACTGGTTTCACTGAGCAACTTTAAGGGAGCAATGGTTTTTAATCTTATCTCAGTCATGAGCAAACCTCAAAGGTTTAGAGAGTCATCCTGGGCATGTAAGAACAATAGAAGAACATAAGCATGACCATACTAGGCCAGACCAATGGTCCATCTAGCCCAGTATCCTGTCTTCAGGCCAGGGCTAATGTCAGGTGTTTCACAGGGAATGAACAGAACAGGCAATCATCAAGTGATCTATCAATGATCATCCACTCCCAGCTTCTGGCAGTCAGGGGCTAGGGACATCCAGATTATGGGGTTGCATCCCTGACCGTCTTGGCTCATTGCCACTGATAGATCTATTCTTTATGAACTTATCTAGTTCTTTTTGAACCCCAGTATAGTTTTGGCCTTCACAACATCCCCTGGCAATGAGTTCCACAGGTTGACTGTGTGTTGTGTGAAGAAGTACTTCCTTTTGTTTGTTTTAAACCTGCTGCCTATTAACTTCATTGGTCTTGTGTTATTAGAAGGAGTGAATAACACTTCCTTATTCACTTTCTCTACACCATTTCATGATTTTATAGACCTATTTTATATCCCCCTTAGTCATCTCTTTTCCAAGCTGGATAGTCCCAGTTTTATTAATCTCTCCTCATATGGAAACTATTCCAGATCCTTAATAATTTTTGATGCCCTTCTCTGTACCTTTTCAAATTCTAATATATAATATAAAGAATTTGAAAAGGTGCAGAGAAGGGCATCAAAATTATATATATATTAGATGGGGTACCCAGAACAGTAAACAGTATTTAAAGTGTGGGTGTACCACAGATTTATATAGAGGCACTATCATATTTTCTGTCTTATTATCGATCCCTTTCCTAATGATTCCTAATGTTCTGTTAGCTCTTTTGACTGCCACTGCACTTTGAGTGGTTGTTTTCAGAAAACTATCCACAATGACTCAAAAATCTTTCTTGGTAACATCTAATTTAGATCCCATCATTTTATATGTACAGTTGGAATTATGTATTCCAATGTGCATTAGTTGCATTTATCAACACTGAATTTCATCTGCCATTTTGCTGTCCAGTCACCCAGTTTTGTTTGATCCCTTTGTAACTCGTCATAGTCCGCTCTGGACTTAATTATCTTGAGTAATGTTGTATTGTTTACAAATTTTCCCACCTTACTATTTATCCAGCTCATTTATGAATATGTTGAACAGCACTGGTCCCAGTACAGACCCCTGCACACCACTATTTACCTCCCTCCATTGTGAAAACTGACCATTTATTCCTACCTTTGTTTTCTGTCTCTTAACCAGTTACCAGTCCATTAGAGGACCTTCCCTCTTATCCCATGACAGCTTAAGAGCCTTTCATGAGGGACATTGTCAAAGGCTTTCTAAAAGTCCAAGTACACTCTATCCACTGGATCTCCCTTGTCCAGATGTTTGTTGATCCCCCTCAAAGTATTCTAGCAGATTGGTGAGCCATGATTTCCCGTTACAAATTCCATGTTGACTCTTCTCCAACAAATCATGTTCATCTCTTTATCTGATAATTCTGTTCTTTACTATGGTTTCAGCCAATTTACCTGGTACTGAAGTTAGGCTTACCAGCCTGTACTTGCCATTATTGCCTCTGTAGCCTTTTTTAAAAATTGGCATCACATCCTCCAGTCATCTAGTAAATGATTTAACATTTGATTTAAATTATGTTTTACATGCCCCAGAGAGTAGTTCTGTAATTTCATGTTTGAGTTTCTTCAGAACTCTTGGATGAATACCATCTGGTCCTGGTGACTTATTACTGTTTAATTTATCAATTTGTACAAAAACCTCCTCTAACTGACACCTCAATCTGGGACAGTTCCTCAGATTGGTCACCTAAAAAGAATGGCTCAGGTGTGGGAACTTCCTTCACATCTTCTACAGTGAAGACCAATGCAAAGAATTCATGTAGCTTCACTACAGTGGCCTTCCTTAAGTGCTCCTTTAGCACCTTGATCGTCCAGTGGCCCCACTGGTTGTTTGGCAGGCTTCATACTTCTGATGTACTTAAAAAAATATTGTTAGCTTTTGAGTTTTTGGCTAGTTACTCTTTCAATTCTTTTTTGGCCTGCCTAATTATACTTTTATACTTGAGATGCCAAAGTTTATGCTTCTTTCTATTTTCCTCAGTAGGATTTAGCTTCCAATTTTTAAAGGATCCCTTTTTGCGTCTAATTATTTCTTTTACTTCTTGTTTAGCCATGGTGGTACTTTTTTGGTCCTCTTACTTTTTTTTTTTTATTTGGGGTATACATTTAATTGGAGCCTCTGCTGTGGTATTTTAAAAATGTTTCCATGCAGCTTGCAGGCATTTCACTTTTGTGACTATATCTTTTAATTTATGTTTAATTAGCTTCCTCATTTTTGTGTAGTTCCCATCTCTGACGTTAAATACTATTGTGGTGACTTCTTTGATGTTCCGTCCTCCCACGCCCACACACCCTGAAAATCCTAAATAATTATAGAAGCTGCCCATACTTCTGTCTTTATTCTGCCAAACTGGGCTGAAAAATCTAGCAAGAATGGATTCTCTCATGAGGTTTCTGGTGCTTACTATTTGGGTTGCAACTTGTACAGGCTTTCTGGTGGCACTTTGGCACTTCAGCTTCTGGTCCTGTCAGTCATGTAAAAAGGAATAACAGTTGGGATGGAGGAAAAGATACTTTCTGCAATTTAGAACTCAGAAGAAGGTTCTTTTTGAGATAGCTATTATTTTTTCTGAATCAGTTGGCCCCACATTTAATCTCAAGTTCCCCTCTTGAAACAAACTGCTTATCCAGTCTAGATGAATGGCTGGGAAGTCTGGCGGTGCTTAGTAGTTTCCATTTCACTGTTGATTGATTTGACAGCACAGGGCTGTAGGTGCTGTGTGAATTATCTCCCTTATACTTAGCTTTAAAAAAAAAACACATGCACATTTCTTTTCTGTAGTCTCAAGCCCCCTTCACTGGGAGATTTAGTAGTAGTATTTGGCTTCTTTTTTCCCCTTCTCATTGATTTTAAAATGACATTATCCTTTAGTACGTTTGAGGCCTGGAACTCATGTTTCTCCAGTTATGGAGTCTGATTCTCTAACTGGCTCCATAAATACAAGTTTAACCCCACCCCACCCCACCCTATCCTATGTGGAGACAACTAGTATTGTGTTAAGTTGGGTTTTTTTATTTTGGAGAAGTGAGGAATATTCAATTTTCTTTATCCTGCCATTGTTTTCTAAGGTAGGTATATAGAGATAGCTGCATGAATAGCTTGCTGTTGGCAGGAAAGTCTTCACTGGGATCCATTAATGGCACTGAATGCAGAAGACATATTGGTGGCACCTGTATATGTCTAATCCTTTTTCATGGAGGACTAGAAAGATTTTTTAAAAAGCCTGTGATGGAGGCGAAGGTTCACATGCCTAAATACTCGATTACTTTCCACTTTCTTAGTCTTAGGGTTTTTTTGGGTACAGCATGGACAGAAGCAGATGCAGAGGAAAGAATAACATTTCAGCCTAGAAGGCAATCAATAGTTATTCCAATCCCATTCATGCACAATTCAATAGAAGCCTTTCTATTAAAAATAAAATCTGGACATTTTCTTTATATAAACTCAAATGAAAAAGAGCAAACTGGTAGCAGTTCTGGTGCCATTAATCTCATGACGAATATCAGTCACTGGTGCCATTAGACCCATGATGCTAGTGTTAACGAATCATCTTATTGCTGGCAATTAAATATATACTGAGACACCATTAGCCACTGCAGCTCAAAATTAGATAAAGAACAAGATGATAAGTTAACAGTAGAAGTTTATCAACCATCTAATCGGAATGGACCCCAAAACAAATGGCCAATAGCAGAAATCCAAACCACTACCAAGGAGGAGACTAATATTACATCATCTAATCCTCAGCCCCTACTTCGATCACCCCATGCAGTTGGACAATTTTTCCAGTGCCCCTTATGGCTGTTGGCAGTGTCTTGGTTGCACTTCTTAGACTACTGTTTCTACCCAGTGCTCCAGTCTAAGTACCATTTTCTCACACGTTGCCTCACAGGAGTTTAGAATGTCAAAGGACACAGAAATGGAAGGGATATTTTGGGTCATAAGTCCACTATCCTGCTATTGCAGGCAACCCCATCATATAATCTTGACATTGTTATCACCAGGAGTTGAACCCAAGATCTCTAGAGTTAACACATGAGCACAGCCAGTAGAGCAGATTGAAAGTTTTCCATCAAAACTGTTTTTCCATGGGTTTTTGATTAAATGAAAATGTTCACAAAAAAGTGTCTGCTTTCTGTGGAAAGATTCAAGATTTTGTTGAATAACTAAATGTTTTTGGCCAAAAACTGAAAACATTATGGCTGCAAACTTTCTGGTTTTTGGTTTTTCAATTAAAAGTCAAAACTTTTTGTGGGGAAAAAACAGATCTACTCTACAGCACTAGGTCACCATGCTGGCAACAGTGGCAGACTTATTCCCTTTGTGGATCAGACACAAAATCCAGATATAAACCTAAACTTGGGCTCACCACATCTAATATTCAATTCCAGTAACAGAGTTGATGGGAAAGGAAATCAGTGTGGAAAAATGTAAAGTAGGGTAGAGTAAAGAATAGAAACTAAAAATACTGAATGCAAAATACACCCTCAAAGGACATTTTATTTCAAATGAGCACCAGGAAAGAAGTTTGGTGTTCCCAGAGAATAAAACTCTAACACCTTCAAAATGTAAGTAAAATCCAGGAGATAAATTCAGCTATTGAGTACAAATAGTCTTATGACAGCATTTAAGTACTTCATAAAGGAAAAATCAAAGCACAACTACAAAATGGGGAATAACTGGCTAGGTGGTAATAATGCTGAAAAGATTCTGGAGGCTTATAATGGATCATAAATTGAATGTGAGCTAACCATGTGATGCAGTTGCAAAAAAGCCTAATATCATTCCAAGATGTATTAACAGGAATGTTGTATATAAGACAGAGGAATTAATTGGCCCACTCTACTTGGCATTGGTAAGGCCTCAGCTGGAGTATTATGCCAAGTTTTGGGTGCCAGCCTTTAGGAAAGATGTGGACAAGTTGGAGAGAGTTTAGAAGAAAGCTACACAAATCACAAAAGAAAACCTGACCTGTGAAGAAAGGTTAAAAAACCTGGGCTTATTCAGACTTGAGAAAAAAAGACTGAGGAGGGAGGGAACTGATAGTATTCATGTACATTAAGACTGTTTTAAAGAGGATGGTGAGCAATTGTTCTTCATGTCCACTGAAGGTAGGATGCAAAGTAATGGGGTTAATCTGCAGCAAGGGAGATTTAGGCTAGACATTGGGAAAAACTTTCTAACTATAAGGATAGTTAAGCACTGGAATAGGCTTCCAAGGGAGGTTGTGGAATCCCCGTCACTGGAAGAAGAGTAGATTAGACAAACACCTATCAGAATGGTCTATATGTTCTTGGTCCTGCCTCAGCACAAGGTATGGACTAGATGACCTCTTAAGGTCTCTTCCAGCCCTATATTTCTATGATTCTAAGGTTAGGTGAGGTTAGGTCTAAAGTTAGGTGAGGTCTTCTTTGGAATGCTGTGCTGAATTCTGTATTCCTACTACTACCCATAAGGATATAGAGGAAGAGGAGGTCCACTGGAGGACAAATTTAATGACTTGGGGACTCCAGGAACTAGTCTTTACAGACTAAACAAGGAAACTGGGCCATATCATTCCCCTCTGATTTAACAATGGACAAGCTGAGATGTGGACTAATGACCCTAACTGGCAAGTAACTCCGTAATGAAGAAGCATCAACACCATCCCTCTGCACAGTCACCATTTTGGGTTTTTATGGGTTTTGTGGGGGTACGGCTGCTCAGATGTGATGGTGTGAGGAGGGAGCCAGTTTATGTGACATCATCCTATGGCACACCTATGCCGAAACAACCACTGGGATTAGTGTTGATCCTGCAAACAGTCTCAGAAATTAGATTAAGGGTGGCTCTGGTTCAGGCGTGAGCAAGGAGGAATCCAGATTGCCAGAAGTAGGAGGCCATGGTGTACAGTGGGGGGCTTGGCCTGAGATTTCTTCAGCTGCCCCACGAATCTCTGGAAATATATGCTTTTGGCAGGCCTTCTACTCCCTACACAATCCAGCTCCCTACTCACATGAGTTATCAGAAGTACCACAAATGGCAGAGTTCCTAGTGTAATTTCACCTATCCGATGGGGTCTTCTTTGGCAGAGTATGTTATAGTGCTGTATCTGTCTTCTCTGGAAAAACAGAGGCTTTGGTGGGTATCTCACTGAGCCAGGCTTGATTTCGAAAGTTACCTGCTAATCGTCTCTTAAGAGTGATTATAATTTAAGTGCAAAGGGTCATGAAATACAGCTGAAAACCAGTGGGGTCTTAGAGGAACCTAGTAGTATTCAAATAGATGGACTGAGTGAATGAAAGCAGCTGATGGTAATAGCGTTTTAAATAGTTACTGAATTTACAAGGGAAGAATCATTGTGGGAATATGAACTCAGGGTTAGGACAGACCAATGATTCATGGTGCACTGTTTTCTTTTATTCCTATTTTCCAATGTTAATTATTAATCCATTTTCAAAATATATTTAGGGTGTCTTATTTAACTTTGGGTCACATTGCAAGACAGTTTGCAGAAGCCTGCACCGGAAATAACACACACGAAGTCAAACATAAATATCATTAACTTATTTGGGTTCTGGGCTGTATTTGAAATTATTTGCTTTTAGATTTTTGACACATTTCATGTATAAATGTAATCCCTTTGAATTCTTTGTCTTCAAGTTTTAAGGCTGACCAAGATGACAGCAAAACTTTACTAAAGTGAGAGCTTCTAGTACAAATGTTTCTATCCTCAGCATTATATCCATTCTACTAAAATAAGTGAAAAGTGCCATCCATAGCTATCTTTTCAAGAAAAAAAACCCTATATTTATTTTCCTGGGCAGTTGTGTTATTCAGTGTGTGAACAGATATTGTTCATTGTTCTTTTATTAAGTGTAATGTCACAGTGTGTCATCTGTGTATATTTCTCAACTTGCCGAGGGCCAAATGCAGGACAATTAATTAGTTTGGAGTATCAAAAATAGTAAACCAGAATAAAGCATCTAAAGCAAAAATAATTTCTTTAGAGTTGACATACAGTCACCACATGAAATTAGCCTAAGAAATAGAGGTTTAGCACCAGTTTACTAAATTGCTAAGTGCTGTGCTTAAAAACTCAAGGCATACCAAAGATATTCATGAGCAGTTGAGAAATGTAATGATATGATGTCTGAAGAGGAGGATGTTTCCGTACACAATTTGTGTGGGACTAGATGGTGTATCGATGGTACTTCCTTTGGATTCCCTGTACTATATCAAAAGTCATCAAATTCAATGAAGGAATGTTTCATAAAGAATAACAGGAAGGTACATTGGGATTCTCATTGTACGACTATCCTACTCACTTTGTCAAATGAATATGAAGTAAAGTAGAGCGTAAAGGTGTTTGCAGCATTTAATTGTGATGAATAGCTCATTCTTAACATTGATTACATTTATACCTTACAAGCTTTTTTGTAACCCATTATTCCTGCTCTGTACAGCAAGGTCTACCAACCACCGACCTACAGAAAGTTCTGTCTCCACTGGCTCGTCAGCCAGTAGTTTTGGCAGTGGATATAGCATGGATAGCGAAGGAAGCAGCAGCACCACAGGGGAGAACAATCTGTTTCCTATTCCAAGGATGTAAGGCTTTTTCTTTAATACACTGTATTGTCCTGACAGTACTATGTACATCACTTGGAGGCCTCAGGCTTCCTCATATGTCATTTCTTCCCAAGACTTGTTATACAATCTAACAGCTAATAGCATTTAACTGGATAGGACTCTCGTCAGAGTCCGTAATTGCATTTTCCAATGTTGCACAATTAGAAATGTTCAAGCCCACTACACCCATGATTCTACAGAAAAAACTAATTGCAATAATCCAGGAGCAACCTCATCCTCATCCCTTTTTGTGCACATTTGTAGAGATGGGCTTGAGTCACAAAGCACTGATGGAGAGCAGAACTTCTGCTAAATTTGGGGATGTTCAATTTGGGTTTTTAGTTTGGCCCCATTCTAGACACAGGTGCTAACAGCAAAATTCAGATCCAGATCTGGATCCAAACCTCCCCAAAATTTAGGAATTTGAATGGAGTTTTTGGTGCAGCCCCATGTCTGCATTATCGTAGTAGTTTGAGGAAGACTTCTTCATCATATCCCTTCTCTTGCCAATATAGGGGTATTCTCCACAGTTTAACAAGTTTCACCATCAGCAAGTTTATCCTTATTTTACAACACTAAGCTTTATTATTGTTAACTTTATCCATTACTTCTAATTATACCCCTTGTATCATGCTAGATAATTCCTCTCCCCTTCTGATGTTAACACTCTTCAGAAGGAAATAGATCAATTGTTTTCAGACTCTGTCTGGTCCATGAAACATTTGCCAATGGTCTTTGAAGAGCTAGCTGGTCACACCCTTGCTGGCTATGCATATTTACCCTATTCCCTGCAGCACCCAATTCCACCACTGTGTGGTACTAAGAGTCAGTTAATGCTGCTAGGAAGAGTACTGTCTATGGCTTGGCACCCTTTGGCCCTCTGCAGAGGGGAGTATAAAACATGGGGCTGTCTGAGACCTAACAGCAACATGATTGCCATTGCTAGAGAGGTGTGTGGACGCTGAGCACCTCTCTTCAGTAGAGAAACTCTGATTTCCTCCAGCTGTGACTCTGACCCCATATTTCTAAACCAGACCCACACTTTGCCAGTGCCAGGGCTATCAGCCCAATACTGGCCCGGAACCACACTAATGTTTAATGAACTTTTTCAAGTAAATCTTCCTTTCCTGTGCCTTTTCTGAGCACACTATTATCAGTTCTTGCTCTGCAGTCCTGAAATCGGATGCACAGGAGATGAAAGCAACTTTTTTAAAGGTTCTTGAATTTATAAATGAAACAAAACCAATTTGTTCTCTCGAGTTTGTGACATTCCAAAGTGCTTATCCCTTGTTGAAATGTAGTGGAATGGCAAATGACTGTAACTTATTAGATGCTAAAAAGGAAAAGAGCTATCAATCCTACTTTTAAGTTTCCCCTTCAGCAATTTAGGGGAGGGGAGAAATGAGCTCAGGCTGTAAAGTTCCATCTGATTAATTTTTTATTGAATCTTTCACTCACCCTTGCTGTAGATTAAAACAAATTGTACTTCAGAGGAACAAAAATTATTTTAAATTGTATTTTACAACCTAGATGCATAATTACTTTATAATGATTCCTAAAGATAAAATATAAGTTCATGGCATGTTAGGGAAGCCTGAGTTTTAAACCACTCTTATTTTGGGCCTAGAGGTGATGCCCATTTGAATATCTAGCTAAGAAAAAAAATTTAACAGTGATACTATGGGGATTATTTGATGAGGTAGGTAATTAGAAGCATGTCATTGCAGATGTTAGACATTGTTACAAACGTCAAGGGAAATTAATAATTATATAACAATAGAAGAAAGCATTTTATAAAATCACCACATTTGGTGGGTCATTTTTTGCATCTCTCATTATCAAAATGCCAGAGCTTGTATGAAACTTCTGAAAATTACCAATGTCACTCATACCAAACCCTGCTGGAGAATAGGGGCCAGATTCTTCATTGCCCAGTCCATTGTGTAGACTTTTACACCAGTGCAAAGTGGCAGGTGTGAAATGCTACTAAACTAGAATGATAAATGACAACACAATTTGCAGGGAATCTGACCCTGGGTACTAATAATTCTCTACAGCATATTTGCCATACTTCATAAAGTATGAAAAAAAGAAATACTTTGCTAGGCAATTAAACTGAACTCAAAAATCTGTTTTATATTTACTTTTTCCCTTCATTTTTTTTTATTTTATCACAGAGAAGGACAACTTCCTACTGTAATGTGAAATTTAAGAGCCTGATCCTCAGCTGGTGTAGCTCAACACTGCTCCATTTGACTACAATGGAACAATGCCGATTTGCACCAGTTGAGGATCTGGCACCATATCTCTCTCTCACGGTATATTGTAAGGTTACCCATTGTAAATGGGAAGAGTCAATTCAAAATTGCAAAGTTTATTTTCTGGAGGATTGTAATCATGCCTCAAAGCTAGTTGCACCTTGCTAGAATAGTCAAGGAGTAAATTGAAATAAACAAAACAGGACCAGATACTGATCTCTGTTACACCTATGTAACAGAGATAAAAACCTGCCCATATTAACCAAGTGAATAGTAGAAATAACTCTTCTTCTAAATCAAAGGAATTTTATCACACTGGTTAGCTGTCAAGATCAGACCTAATTGATGAGATCAGGGTTACAGTGTCTAAATGATGAGTTGTTTATCATGCTCAATGAGTATGAAAGAACCTTCCCTTCCGAGCCTGAACTATAGTGTCACAACAGTTATTAAAGAAATACTGTGATTGAGCAAAAATTTGTCTTACTGTACAAATCACAGTAATCTAATTTAAATATCTTGCTGAGGAGACCTCTTATGGTATAAGAGCACTGACTCATGAATGATGGAACCAAAAACTTAAAGAAACAAGGTGGGTGAGGTAATATTTTTTACTGGACCCACTTCTGTTAGTGAGAGAAACAAGTTTTCAAGCTTACACAGAGCTCTACTGCAGATCTGGGAAAAATAGCTAAATACAAGGTGAAACAGATTGTTTAGCATAAGTAGTTAATATATCTCATGCAAGGTGCAGAGGCCTGCTAACACCTCGCCAGTCATAGTGGGGGAAAGGGGTGGGGGGGAAGCTGGGGAAGAGGGGGGTTGTGTGTTATAGATTATTGTAATAGACCATAAATAGAGGTCAGATGTGAAGTGATTATTTTGTGAAAAGTGTTCACTCGTGGCTGATACTGTGTTTTTGTCTTTTATATCTTTCTGTGTGCGTTCATTGGAAAGCGTAGTGATTGACTGGTTTCACCTACATAGTTGTTATTGGGGCATTTTTTCCCTCCTTTTTTCCCTCTGACTGGAGAGGTGTTAAGGGGCTACTTCACCTTGAATGGTCCCTTGAAATACATGTTAACTAATTATGCTAAACAATCTGTTCCACCCTGTATTTAGCTGTGACACTCAGTACATTTCCCAGACCTGAAGAAGAGCTCTGTGTAAACTTGCAAGCTTCTGTCTCTCTGCAACAGAAGTTGGTCCAATAAAAGATATTACCTCACCCACCTTGTTTCCCTGATATCCTGCAAGCAACATGACTGCAACAACACTGCATATGGCCAAAAGCTGTGATATACACTGGACCCTCGCTAGAACGCGTGTTTATATAGTGCGAATTCGCATATAACGCAGTCACGGCCATGGATCCCAAATTTAATTACTTTAATTGCAATTCATTTTAACACAGTCCCCGCTATAACGTGGTCCCCGTGTTAATGCAGTACCACATCCCAAATCCCACATTCTAGCGAGGGTCTGGTGTACTAGAATGTACATGGGATAATGCTTGTGTAACAGAGATCAGTTTCTGGACCCGTGTTATTTATTTCACCTTTCCCCTTAACCATAATAGACTGTGGGGAGAGTAGAATTTGATCAAGTAACAAGGTTTCAGATTATGTGATTACAAGCTTCTGCAAAAAGAATGTAGCTTCTCTGAAGTCTCTTCCAGTTGACAATGGGAGACTTGCTGTTTACAGACACAAGAATTTCTGCATGTCCAATCAGAATCTCTGAAAAGTTATTGCCTTTTCTGTTATTTCTGAAAAATATTTGGCACCCTTGAAGGATGTCAGGAAGTGATTGTTTCTTCTTTTTTTGGACTGTACCAATACTCTTTCTGTTTGAGGATTTCTTTTGTGCTTTGGTATCTTCTGTTCAAGACTTCATTGACAGTTACAAAACTGCTTTTTTCGACAGAGGGAAGATGGGCCAGAATGGACAAGAATCAGTAAAGCAGTCAGGAGTGGGATTAACTGATGCAGAAGGTAAAATGAAATACAAACAACATTACACAGTGGTGCCTGACAGTTTATACAAAAGAGTAATTATTCTTTCAACTTTTCACGTTATGAAGTATTAGCTAAATCTGTTTTTGTATTACAGTCTTAAGGCCTGACTCTGAGGGCCCTTGCTACACCCTAGTAGTGTCAAGGGGCTTTAGTGTAAATGAGAATCAGACTGTATCTGTTAATTTAAGGTCATTCAGGAGCCACATTGCAATGAATAAGAATTCCCACCCAGCAGTTCTCATTGCCTTTCATGCTACTGGAGTGAAAACAAATGCTTAATATAGTCTATAGAACTGATTCCATGCCCCCACTGAATTCAATAGAAAGACTTCAGTGGACACTGAATCAGGCTCTTCTTAGTACATTTCAGGCTACCCACTTATTATATGAAATGTAATATGAGGAGGCTCTTGTTAGGATATAGATATTCAGGCCTGTCTGTAAAGGCCTATACTCTAAGAATTTAGGTGTATTCTTATCACTTGGCTAGTGATAGAGGTATAAAAGAAAGAATCAAAACCACTGTCTGCCAGTGTAAGGGCCTTCTCTTACTGTGACAGTTTGTGGCCCTGTGCTTAGGCTCAGGCCTTTGGCTAAGCAGCAGAGGCAGCCATAAGCTGGGAAGCGAACGGTCACATCCTCACATTCCAAACTAGTCACACTGAAATAAGGTGCTATTGGGCTGTTAGGCACTATCAGGACAGGATAGTTCCTATCACCTCCAGAGAAAGGGAAGTGCCTAGACAATGTAAAAGGAAACTTAGTTTGATAGCATCCTGTCTGGCAAGAACTCACTTATCAATAGCTGGGATGTGAAATCCTCACTTCTGTATTGTTTTGTCATTATAGTTCCCACTTTGCTGTTGTTTGTCTGTATAATCTCTGTCTGGTTCTGTGATTGTTCCTGTCTGCTGTATAATTAATTTTGCTGGGTGTAAACTAATTGAGGTGGTGGGATATAATTGGTTACATAATCATGTTACAATATGTTAGGATTGGTTAGTTAAATTTCAGGAAAATGATTGGTTAAGGTATAGCTAAGCAGAAGTCAAGTTTTACTATATAATCTGTAGTCAATGAGGAAGTGACTGGGTGTGGGTGTGGGTGGGGGTGGGCATGTGGGTGTGTGAGATGGGAACAGGGAATGGGGGTAAGAAAATTGGAATCATGTTTTGCTAAAGGGGGAAATGGGAACAGGGAATGGGAGTAAGGAAGTTGGAATCATGTTTAGCTAAGGGTAGGAATGGGAACAGGGACACAGGTGTAAGGCTCTGTGGTGTCAGAGCTGGGAAGGAGGATACTAAGGAAGGAAACTGGAATCATGCTTGCTGGAAGTTCACCCCAATAAACATCGAATTGTTTGCACCTTTGGACTTCGGGTATTGTTGCTCTCTGTTCATGCGAGAAGGACCAGGGAAGTAAGTGGGTGAAGGAATAAGCCCTCTAACAGCTCTATCCAACATTAAGTTAAAATAACCTCGTTAACCCTAGCCTGATTCTTGCTTGCATGTATATACCTGCCTCTGGAAATTTCCACTACATGCATCTGACGAAGTGGGTATTCACCCACGAAAGCTTATGCTCCAATACGTCTGTTAGTCTATAAGGTGCCACAGGATCTTTGCCGCTTTTAAAATAAAGAGACTATCTTAACCTGCAGCCTGACTGCTGGTCTTGTACCCAGATGAAGCTCCTTCAGAATATTCATTTGATGGGGAAGATCTTGGATCTTTTTATTTAAATCTATGAGGAAAGTTAGTGTCCATGACAGCGAGGACAATGTGTCTATCTGTGGCCTGTGAGGTTTCCCGCACAGCTGTCCCAAAGTTGCTCAGACCACAAATATAACACCCCTGCTAATCCTGCATGGGCATCTCTTCAGCAGATACCGACAGTAATATCTAAAATGGGTCATGGGTACACCAACAGAATGAACTATCAAAGAACAGTGTTGGTGGGAATTAGCAAGATAAAGCCAAGGTCCATAAAAGGGGGTGATTAGAATTAGAGCTGGTTGGAAGATGAGGCTTTTTTCTGTGGAAAAATCATGTTTCTGGTGAAAAATGAAAATCACAAATATTTCCTCTAAAAACATATATTTCAGTTTTGAAATGCTTCTGCAGTGCCTTATAGGAATTGTAGTTTGGTTGTATCATGCTCCCATTCTCCCCTCTAGGTCAGGCACCCTGGGCAGACTACATGATGCATAAACACCTCCCTTCTGGGTGAGAAGAGGAGTTGCACCCATCATGGCAGTCATAGTGCATCATGGGACATGACATCTCCCTGGGGAGCATGGCCTGTGTAGGAGAATGGGTGGAGAAAGTTTTTGTGAAAAAAATTTAAGTCAAAGCCTCAATTTTTCATTGTAAGACAGTTTCAGTGGAAAATTTTTGACCAGCCCTAACTAAAGTGAGTCCATGAAACTCATTTTCACTTGTGAGTATTAAGTCCCTACTTGAATCTGGGCCTGAAAGATTAGTACCCTGATCCCAGGTGCCACCTAGGATAAACACCAAAATCTGGAAAGTTATGTTTCAGTGTGTTATGCATATTTTTTATTCTCTAAACAATATTTTTAGAAGTGATTATATTACTATGATTGTAACTGGTGCTGTACAGCCTGCTAGGCTATTCTGTCAAGAGATTCCCACGCAAAAGATGTTTGCCCTTTAGACATTGAAGCTTTCCATTTTTTAATTCCTGCATTGTTGGTTTTTAGTCATCCTGTGCACTGTTTCACTCTACGTGGTGATTAAAACTCAGAATTTGAGTCTCCTCTCACACTAGACTAAGGCTGTGTCTACACTACGGACCTTATCGCAGCTCAGCTGTACTGCTGCAGCTGCACCGTTGTAAGGTTTCCTGTGTAGCCACTCTGTGCTGATGGAAGAGAGCTCTCCCACTGGCATAATAAAACGAGTGGCGGTAGCTTTGTTGGCGGGAGGGAGTCTCTGTCCACTCCGGTGCTTTTGTTTGTGAAACTTACGTCATCCTTGACCAACAAAAGTTTTGCTGACAAAACTGCTAGTGTAGACAAAGCCTCAGTATGGAGTAACTCCATTGAAGCCAAAAGAGTTATACTGGTGTGAGAGAAGAATCAGGCCCTTAGATGGGGCTGGAACCAATCTGATGAGTTCCATCTACTAGTACTCAGAGTAGTTCAGCAGTTTGGTTCAACAGTTCCAAAGGCAGCTGTATCAAAATCGGCATTTCACATTTAAATATCTTTAAACAAATATAGGGATTTAAACTGAGAAAAGCGGTCTCATGTTTGGAAAGAAGGCCAGGAAATCCCTCCTCCCGCCCTACCACCCCCCATAAGTTTAAAGTCACAGATGGGAGGCAGGGTATTTAAAAAAATACAGAGAAGAGAGGAATAGGTTTTGCAAGGCTCCTCTCAAATTTTGCACATTCTTTGTAGGTCATTAAGATGTGCAAGTATTTACAGATTATTTACAGATCTGTACTTAGATGTCTAAATGACCAAAATTAAAGGTGTGTATATCACTGCACAGGAGAAATTGTGCAGTTATCTGCACCTCTAATTTTGCAGACAAAAGAGAAAAAAAAGAAGAGAAGAAATTTTAAGGTTAAAATGTGATCCTTAATGTCCATTGCAAGAGTAGGGTTATAAGTATAATTCTAATAAATATGATTCCCTGAATTATACTTAAGGAGAGTTTGATTTATTTTACCTTCACGGAATTAATGATGCCTTTGAGTGAGCTCAGTGAGCCAAAGTATAGTATAGGACAGGAATCAAATAAATAGTAAAGCTATATACATTTGGGCTCACCTGAGATATTCCCTCCTTCACATTGAATTCACATTCTATGTTTATATACAGTAACAGATGCCTTGAAAAAAACCCTCAGGTCTTTACATCCTCTACCTTTAGAATGTTTGAAATCTAGATCCAGATTTTGATCCAAATTTTGTGATTTAGATCTGTTTCTAATATCCAATAATACCAATGCTCAGAAGCAGTGTTTACCAGTAATTATGAAAGTAAAAATAATTGCTTGAGCCCTGGCACCTCTTTCATTACAAATTAAACACTGCTCAGAAGGAAACAAACATTTAAAATAGACTAAGTTGTCATTCATAATGTCTATGTTCATCTTGCTCGCTCTCTCTCTATTTAAATTTCATCCAATAGAAATATTAGGAAGGAAACACAGGACTTTAATAGAAAATTATCTATGGATGTCTTACATAATGGGTGATGTATATTTTAATGTATGTGCATATACAAATAAACAGTACTAGATGATAGTGCACTTGCTTAAATTTTTACTACTGTCTGCATAGAATGCAATTTGATATTTGATACATCTAGACTTTTAAAGAGGAACAACTGTAGCTTAAGGAGCAGGATATAAAAAAGCTGGTGGAGCAACACATTGAATAGGTTTTTTCTCTGACACATTTGTGAATTCCCCTAAAGTAAATAGGCAGCAAGAATACACTGATGCCACTGTAGCAGTCTCAGGGGACTAGATGCTGTGCTACGCCTCCTGAGTGACATAACCCGAAGATAAGAGGAGTAGCCAAAGATAGCTTTAGCCACCTTTGCACCACTTGATTTCTAGGCTCCCATAGAGAACAAAACAGTTCCTGGCAAAAGTTAGGGCAGGCCTGGGAGCTGCTGTAACTCATGGCAGTCTGTCCTGAGTTGTCTATAGGCTCTGCGGCATTTCAGAATCCTTGTAGCACAGGGTACTATGACCACATCCATTATGGCCGGACTTGTGAGAAGAGGTAGTGTAGAGGAGTTTAAGTTGGCACTAAGCCGATCCTGCACTGGGAGCATTCTCTGTTGGCCCTTTGCCACTCATTTATAGTGACCTAAGCAGCTGCTTTTATTTGTCAGGGTAAATTGAAACAAATGTGTAGATAATCTCCGCAAAAGAGACCACTAATTCATTAGAGAGGGGTTGAGGAAGCAGACTTCAGACATCAACTGATAGTGTGAAAAGGAGTGAGCTTACATTAGAGCTGAAGGTGTTTTGTTACCATTAATCAAAGATTTGATAATGATTAAACTGTCGGGTTCAATTGGGCAGCTACAGACACTTTGCCTGTGTGTGACTGGCATGTCTGGAACGAACAGTCCATGCAGGCAAAGATCTTGGTAGCCCTTTAAGTGGTAATATTTTACAAACATATTTTTGGCCCACATTTTCTTCAGGATGTTACACTTTTCTTCAGCATTAGCCATGCATGTCGTCTTGCTCCACCTAATTTTTTTGTCTTGAGCAAACCTATTTATTATGTCTGAGGCTGGAAAATTCCACTCTCCTTTCAGCTTTTCTCTTGCTTGGTGTTTATCTATAGAGGCAAGACAAGAGTTTCATATCCATGCCAGTGGGTTCCTGTGATTCTGAAAAGTTTTATCTCCACTGGGAGTTTGGAAATAGCCAGATTCATTGTGTAAATACTGAATTGTTCGGTATATGTAAGGAGATGAGAGAAGGAGAATGCATAACCCCCCTTACTAGCAAGAATGATCCCCAATGATCCCATGTGTCCTGAATTAAGGTTGTGTTTATTTTAGTTTAACAGAACTTTATCTATTGTTTGCTACAACTTAATGCCAGCTCCATATCTCTTTAGTAGCACATTGCCTGGCAACACACTCAGCCAGTGAAACACCAAAAGAGAAGTATTAGTTCAGAAAGCTCACTGGCCGATTATGCTGTGACAGCTGATTCCAGCAGTTTCTAAAATGTACCTCTTATAAATTACTCTGTAAAGCCCAGCCTGTATGGAACTCCTTTTGACGGTAATGAGAGTTTCAATATATAAAGCACTTTCAGAAGAAGGTCCAGTGGCAGAGAGCTTAAGCTACGGCTGGAATGGTTTTGTACATAAGCACTGAAGTTCTGTCTAACTTCTCCATGGCAATTTTAGACTAGTATTCACAACTATCTATGCTATTAGCAGCAGCTATTGTGAGCTTGTCTGACGGTGATATAATACCTGCACTATTTGCTGCCTTCCAAAATGTTTCAAGAATCACAGGTATGTCAAACCATTGCTAATGCCTTTTTTTTTTTAAATCATGGTCTGGTCTTGCAAGTATTTTTCTTTAATCAATAGAAGTTTATAGTTACTGTCCATATGACAATTGATTTGACCATAATGGATATTGACCCAAGACGTTACAGAGAAAACGAGCCAACCTGAAGTGTTACCGATACTATCTAGCTGTGATTGAATAGATATTTTTAGTTTTTAAATTCATCTCCAGGAGTGCCGTGCAAGAGAAAATTTTCAAATCCTTTTAAGATCTTGCTTCAAGAGCCCGATGAGTCAAGAGACAGTGTTCTTTTTAATAGTAGTAGGCTACGGGCTTTGTGGGCTTATTGTGCCGTCCTTACTTACACTGAGTCAATGGGACTATTTGTGGAATAAAACACTACTCAGAGTGAGTAAAGATGCCAGAATTTGGTGCTGAATGAGCAAGAGAGCTATATGAAATGAGGCACTTCCTGTTTTCTGCATTAAAAGCTTTAAAAAAAAAGCTGCTGGTATGCTGAGAATGTTTCAGCCTTACGTGTTTTTTTCTCAACTGCCTTTTGATATAAAATCCCTATCGTGCTTTGTGCCATCAAGTCCTAACTCACATCTACCATCTAGGGCTCCCCACAGCATAAGATTAATCAATGCCAGAAATATTTAAAGGAGAAAATATCAGCAAGGATGATCTCTGGCACTGAAAAATTGCTTCAGTGCTGGGAGAAAGTGGCACAGAGGAATGGAAAATAAGCAGGGAAAGAAAGTGTTTGTCTGCAATTTGTCTACCTTGTGTTGACTGATGTAGCGCTCCTCCTTTGCTCTCTGAAATTCTGCTTTTCATTACACAAGTTAAAGGAATCAGATATATTTTTAAATAATGGGTGATTAAGAGGAAATGTTATTAGTGTACAGGACTAGGATCTAGGAAGTCTAAGAGGCACTGCTGAATGTCATTTTATGGCTATGTGGACTTGAGCCAGTTCCTTATCCACTAAGGATGACCACATATTTGCAATAAAAATTGTTTGTCAGTGAAAACTTGGGTTTTCAACTAAATAAAAACGTTCATTTCAGCTTTCCATGGAAAAATGTTTTTTTAATTAATCAAAAAAAGAATGCCAGAAATATTCAGTCAAAAATCAAAATACTTTGATTTGGATATGCTGCCACAGTGCCTCATGGGAGTTGCAGTTCAGTTGCCTCATGTTCCCATTCTGCTCTATTGGCCTGGCTCTCCAGTTGGACTACATCTCCCATGATGCACCATGGCTTGGGACATCCATGATGCATGACTCCAAGAGAGGAGGCCATGGTGAATTGTGGGAGACAAAGATGTACTGGGCTACTACTAATGCATTCTATGGATGTCTTTCTCCGTTCACGAATGGCTTGCTATATATTTCTTCTTTTTTTCTGCAGCCTTTGTTAATAGAGTCTTAGCAATTTTAACTGCTGATTTGGCTTTGCCATTTGATCGGCTATGGTATGATTATGATGTGGTATGATTAATTTGATTGGCTATGTTACAGTGCTGATGTAATATTCAAATTCTGAGATAAATTCCAAAATTCACAGCAAGTAAATTGGGGTTCATTGTCTGAAACTAAAGATTCGTGGATACCATTCATGCTGAAATGTTTAATTGCTTTCTTTGTGATTATTATTGAAGTAGTGTCTGACAGTTTGTGTAGTTCCTAGAAGTCTGAATAATAATCTTCCACAATGAGGTAGTTTGTGTGGTTTGCAATGAAAAAATCCATTCCTACTTTGCTTCAAGGTCTCTTGAGAACACTGTATATTTTAATTGTCTTTTTGCTGCTTGACCTGCATTGCCCCACATGCTCATCAGGTGTCTGATACCCTTGGTCATATTTGGCTAGTATTCAGTGTTTGTTATTTACAGGATCACTCTGGTATATTCCTGAGTTTCTATTCTCAGTGATCCAGTTATTATGATTCTACCGCCTTTATGTAGGCTGCTATATTGGACTCTCAGCTCATCTTGATAGTTTCAGTATTCTTGGGAGGCAGGTGGGGCTTCTCCCTTGGTATCTGGCCATCCTGACGGAATGACAGATGCCAGCACTTGTAAATCTTGTCCTGTATAGTTTGTTGGGTTTTTTTCTTATGCAATAGTCTTAGTTTCTGATTTCATGTACCTGCAGCCGCTGCCTCACTTCTGTCACCATGTTTAATAGTCAAGCATTAAAAGGGAAAGAGACACTACAGTGTAACATTCAACCTTTATTCCATCCTCCATATACACTCTGCTCCCTCATCAGGAACTTCCTGAATGTAGAGTTCTCTAAGAGTCTAGACTTCATCATACTGCATTTTCTTCTATTGTGAAGCTATTTATAGTAACAAATGGAATTTACACTAAGGGTGAATTTGGACCTGAGGGCAGAGACTATAAGGAGAGAGGAATCTGAACTATGTTGGAAAGAGATATAGAGGACAGGCCAAAGTACCTGGAGAAAGAAGTCCTTGTAGCTACTTTCTGTGGGCCCCAGTTGTGCAACTCTTTTTTGTAATGGTTGGTACTTACTCACAGTAAATCAACTGAGCTACTTGTGTTAGTAAGTGTTCATCAACACTTGTAAATGTTGCCCAGTGTGACCCAGAGAGTAAAATGCTCAACTATCCCTAAAGCCCATTTTGCTCAAAGTCTATTTGAAGGAGTTACACATTTTGAGTAAAAGGTAGATTAGTTTAACTCTGGGACTATGCTCCTCACTGACATCAAACTGAGTGTAGTTTAGAGCATGGGGAAGCAGGAAATGACATGATAAAGGGAAATTTGCCTATTGGACAGATATGGATCTGAGTTAACAGACTATTGCCAAAGTTACTGTGAGGGAGTGTTTTATTTATCATTCATATAAATATATTATTGCTGTGTTTTCCCAAGGTCATTGTGTGTTCCCTTTCCCCCTAATAAAGTTTTCCTTATTTCATACACAAACTGAATATCTGCAAGTGGGGAAGTAGTGCCTATTAAGGATGCCCATGGAAGGTATTTAGTGATCCCAGAAATTCTGGGAGGGGGCTCGAGCTGGGGGTGTTTGTTAGTTTTGGCACCCAGCTGTTTGAACCCAGCCCTTGTTACTGCCAATAGCACATGACCAGAAGGGTTACATTACTAATCCTATATATTCTAATAGCTCACTTTCTTTCCTATAAGAAATTACCATGATCAGAGTAGGCTAACTGCTTAGTGTCATGACAAGGCATTAATTTAGATTATCAAGTGTGCTGTAGAGTATCATAAAGTTTAATAAGCAATAAAGTAGTTAGAAATGGAAAGGTTAATATGAAGTGTTGCCAGTTAATGTTTGCCCATTATTCCAAAAGAAATTCAGTTAAGATTAAATATAAAGTAAAATCATATGCTGAGGTTGCGTGAGTTTCCATGCAAAAAACATGCATTCCATGTGTGGACTGAAAAAGCCCAAAATATGAAAGCGTTGTCAGTGGGCCAGATCCTTTGTCTACTTGGGGCCAGCTGCTGTAAATTCAACTCAATGGAGGTATGATGATCTTACAGCAGCTTGTGCTATCTTTTCTTTGGTTAAAGTTTTCTTACATTTGGTGAGTTATACTAAATGATTGATTAAATAAAATACAGCTCTGTAAATCAAATCTAGGGTTTTTGGGGGGAAAATTGCTGTCTCTAGCAGAAAATGGAAATAATATCTGTATAAAGAGAACCAGTATTCCTTTTTCCTCTTTTAAAGATAAGATATCAGGAAACAGATTTTTAAAGTTACCAACAAAACTACTTTTTGCAAGACCTTTTTCCCTTTAATTTGAAATACCAGATTTTCTTTCTTTCTTTCTTTCTTTCTTTCTTTCTTTCTTTCTTTCTTTCTTTCTTTCTTTCTTTCTTTCTTTCTTTCTTTCTTTCTTTCTTCTGATATATCAAATCTATACATTTTTTATTAACACACTTAATTAGCTTTAGGTCCAACTTCGATTTCAATAGATGCTGTGGTATGTCAGTGTGTCAGTCTACCCCTTTATGTAACTGAAATTACACCTACTTCTTCAAACAGTTGTCTAAACATAACTAGTGTTTATGAAGGGTGAAATCCTGACCTCACTGAAATCAAGGGGATTTTTCAGAGTTTCAGTAGGTCACAAATTTCACCCAAAGCGTTCTGAGAATTCTCAGTAATCTATGAATGATGTTATTTATTATCATGTGCTTTTTTGCATTTTGTTGGGGCAGTACCACCTTTCCACAATATGCGCAGTAAAAGACAAATGGACAGTGGGCTAGCTTCTCCCCTCATCCCAGTGTAAATCAGAATTAACTCCACCTCAGTCAGTGGAGTTACATCAGCCTAAAACTGTCATGAGAGGAAAATCAGGCCTGAAGTGATCACCAAAAGAGACGCTCTCAGATATTGTGACCAACACAGAACTATACACATAAAGTAACATTGGCGAAACCAGGAAAATTAAGTTAAAAACAGTTGGCCAGTTGAGCAACTAAGTGGCTACAAATAATGCTGCAAGGTGGAAGATCTGGGTTATTGAACAACCAGGAGATCAGACTCCATAGCATTTACAGTAACTGTTTTATTTCATGAAACAGCATTTTTGTCTTGCCTTCCCTGTGATCTCTCATTCCCCAGATTCTCATTGATTTGTGGTTTTCAGAGCTTCAGTGTACTTCACTTAAATAAGCAAGTTTCCTTTAGCTCTTGACAGTTGTTTATACAAATGCAAGAAAACATAGATCATAGAATATCAGGGTTGGAAGGGACCTCAGGAGGTCATCTAGTCCAACCCCCTGCTCAAAGCAGGACCAATCCCCAATTAAATCATCCCAGCCAGGGCTTTGTCAAGCCTGACCTTAAAAACTTCTAAGGAAGGAGATTCCACCACCTCCCTAGGTAATGCATTCCAGTGCTTCACCACCCTCCTAGTGAAAAAGTTTTTCCTAATATCCAGCCTAAACCTCCCCCACTGCAACTTGAGACCATTACTCCTCGTTCTGTCATCCTCTGCAGCACATTACCATTGGAATTCTGATCACCCATCTTGTCCGACAGAGTTCTCTGAGATATACCATGTACTGTGTAATTTCTCGCCCCTGGGCTGATTTCAATTCTGCCATCGCTAGTTCTCTTAGAATTCTAGTGAGAGCGAAATAAAGGCCAAGATTTATTAACAATTTGAACTGAGAATTTGTATAGAGCAGCAAGTTAGCAGCAGAAGCAAAGGCAACAATTCAAATTTAATTTAGGTAGCTGTAACCTCAGAAACTTAGATTTGAGTTAAGAAGTCAACCTTGATTAGCTAACTTCACAGGTCAATCCTTTGTGCTGAGTTATGTCATGTTCGGAATGTTCAGGCTCCTGGAATTAGATTGGCTCCAAGAGATCTATTTATATCGGGCATTCCCAGTGCTATAAACAGTTCCCTGGTGTTGTGGGTAACAGTTAAAAAAATAAAAACTTGTTTTAAACAAGGAGAAGAGCATGGTTAAACTGAACTGGCCCCAGCTGTGTGTGTGGGATTCTCCATTCATCAAGAGCACATTTTAGTTCCATGAGCTTTTGTAGTCTGCAGAGTAAATTTCAGTCTTGTGACTGCTGGGCAGTGGATTCCAGAGCTCTTCAGCCAAATTTGGTCTCACCCCTGGAACTTATGTGTCATTGCTGGTCTCGCATGGAGGAGGGAGCAAATCCCTTAGTTCTCCATCAGAAATCCCAGTGACTTTTCATTTGTGCTAATCCACAATAGCTGCTCCAGAGTATCTGTATATGTACGATGGGGAAGAGTTGTAAGGCGGTAGGTTGTAGTGGTTAGTGATTTCACTGGGAGTTTTGCCTGTGTAGGAAGTGAAGGATTTGGCCATTCATTCTTTCAGAGTTTGTAAATCTAATTTGCTCAGCCACTCTAATAATCCCTCTGCATAATGAGGATCTTACACTGGTTTTATGCCAGTGTCAATCCATTAATTTTAAAGCATTGAGAATGCTATACCAGATCAAACTCATGGTCCATCTAGTCCAGTATCTTGCCTCCAATGGTAGCCCGTAGAAGAAGAAGCAGCAAGAAAAACTGCAGTAGTCAGTTATGGGGTAATCTGCCACTGGGAAGTCTTCTTGTACCCCATAGTAGAATGATAGAATCATTGAAATGTAGGAAGGGACCTCAGTAAGTCACCTAGTTTATTCCCATGCATTGAGGCAGGACTAAGTATTATCTTGAACATCCCTAACAGATGTTTGTCTAACCTGTTCTTAAAAGCCTCCATGACAGAGAATCCACAACCTCCCTGGGTAATTTGTTATAGTGCTTAACTACCCTTACAGTTAGGAAGTTTTTCTTAATGTCTAACCTAAATTTCTCTTACTGCAATTTAAGCCCATTACTTCTTCTCCTGTCCTTAGTTGTTAAGGAGAACAATGTATCACCCTTCTCTATAACAGCCTTCTACTACTAGAACACTGTTATCTTGTCCCCCGTCAGTCTTCTCTTATCCATACCAGGTTTTTTTTTTCAATCTTCCTTCATAGGTCATGTTTTCTAGACCTTTCATCATTTTTGTTCCTCTCCTCTGGATTTTCTCCACTTTGTCCACACCTTTCCTGAAGTGTGGTGCCAAGAACTGGACACAATATTTAGAGATCAGTATAAATCCTGAAGCATGAACATTTATATTTCCTCCCCAAAAAAACCCTTTTTTGAGTATTTCCAGTTATAATTCTTATAATGTGTATAATTTTGTACTAGCCCTTTGAATCCTTCAAAGTTCTTGAATTCAAGAACATCCTGTGGCAATGAGTTCCATTGTTGAATTATGTGAATTTCAGTGTATTTAGATGCCTAAAGATGCATAGATAGGTGTGTATTCAGTCTGAGATCAGAATCAGGCCTTATGTATTCACAGAGTCACATGGAAAAGCATTTAACAATCCAACAGCTGGTTTCATGCTCTGTCTCATCCTCACTATATTATTAATTAATATTTGTATGTGTTATTTAGTTAGCTGTGACAATACACTCAGTGCTGCACAAGACACTGAAATAAAGACAGTTTCTATCTCAAAAAGCTTTGTTTACATGATAGACATTATAGAAAGTTAATATAAATTTGGCAGAAAGTAACTTTTAAGCACATTTCCTTTAGTTGACAAAAAATGCTAATCTGATTCAGTGTGCAGTACTAAAACAACTGCTGTGCTCAACAGCCAGTGTAATTGCCAATTGAGGTGCTAAATTCTGAAATTATTTTGTACTAATAAGAACCACAAGATAGTGTCAATCTATTTTTTGTTAGGAAAAGCATAAACTGGACAGGCCAGAATGAATATTTTGTGAAAAATGTACTTTGGGAGGAATTTGAGGTCAACACTTTACTCTCCGTTACATACAGTACAGCTCTATTGAAGTCAATATGGGTGCAACTGTGTAGCAGAGAGCAGGTTTTATCTCATCAGTGATGAAAATTATAGTTGGTCACAAACACAGTTTAAGGATCAAAACTCAATGTTAGGATCAATTTCATATTACAGGTTTCAGAGTAGCAGCCGTGTTAATCTGTATTCGCAAAAAGAAAAGGAGGACTTGTGGCACCTTAGAGACTAACCAATTTATGTTTCATATTAGGAGCTTGAGAATACGGTACTAATACTAGTCCAAATTCTACTTCCATTACGCTTGTATAGCCTGATTGCCTTACATGATATAACTCAAGATTTTGCCTTTAATTTCCAATAGCTGAAGTTAAAAGGACAGTTACAGGGGTATAATGGCAAATCTAGCGGGAGTTTATCTAAACCTCCAAAGTTTTTGAGGGGAACGGGCTTGAATATGGATGTGGTGGAGCACAGACATCCCACACCGGCCAGGAGAGCGTCAACGAACTGCTCTGGGCTCTATCACATGCACAGGCGCTGACTTTCCAATGTGCTGGGGGGGGTGCTCGACCCCCAGCTCTGCACCAGGTCCCACTCCACCCCTTCCTCCAAGGCCCTGCCCCACCTCTTCCCGCCCCCACTCCATCCTCGTTCCACTTCTTCCCACCCATTCTGCCCCCAGCGTGCCACGCCCTCGCTCTTCCCGCTCCCTCCCAAAGCCTCCTGCATGCCGCGAAACAGCTGTTTGCGGCAGGCAGGAGGCACGGAGAGGGAGGGGGAGGTGCTCATCAGCAGGGCCACCGGTGGGTGGCAAAAACTGGGGGGCAATGGGGGAGCTTATGGGGGTCTGCTGGTGTCCCACGAGTCTGCGCCTATGATCACATGTGCAATAGGTGTCAGGCTTCGGGAAAGGAGTTAAAAGGGGAGAGGAGAGCCCAGCTCAGTTGGGAGCTGGCTGGGAGGGAGTGGAGACTTCCACCTCTTATGCTGTGAGAGAAGCCTGGCTGGGTCAGGAATTGATTAGAGACTATGCCTGCCAGAGCCTCCCTCAGGGAAGATAGGTCTGACTTGGGACAGTTGTTCCAGTTTGCTACCAGTGACTTTCCTGCTGTTGCTTGGCAGGAGTGGCAAGCGGGTCTGGATGGGGAGTGGGAGGGAGCCACTTCTCACACCGCCTGGGCCTGGCTGTCAGTGCCAGGGACAGGTGCTGAGTGAGCCAGACACATGCTGCGGGGGAGAGGAGACAGCCGGGCTCTCTCTCAAGCAGCTACTGCACTGCACAGAACAGCGACCGGAGCATGAGAAGTGGCTGGTCTGGCCCCTTCCACTCCCTGCCTGGGCCCAGCTGCCAGGGACAAGGGCCGAGTGCACTGGGGGGCAAGCGGAGCAGGAGAAATACAGAGCCCTCTCCCCACCATAGGTAACTCTGGTCGAGTGGGGAGAGTGCAACAGGCCAAGCAGAAATTGGGTGGGGCATTTGACCCTACATGCGCCCCATGTGTCGCCTGTCTCAGTTGGGATTGGTCTGAACACTTTTGTACAGATTTATGAACTCAAGGAGATGGGCTAACTTAGCCCTAATTGTGTCTTGCTTAACTTAACTATTTACAGTGTCATGTTCAGAGCTGCTTAGCACCAATGCAGCTCCCCTTGGAGAACGGCATAAACCAAATACTAAACACCCATAAGAACAAGTTATTCTATAGTTGCCCAATAAAGGGCTTCTTGAACCTTCATCTGCAGCATCTATACAAGGTTTGTTTCTATTATTGGCCACTTGCCAGTATACTGGACAAAATGGATGATTGGTTTGATTTGCCATGGCAAAGTCCTATGTTTCGTAGGATATTTTTTGGACACACTATTCGGGTGAGATATTGGTCTCAAATTGCAGAAAGTTTAAGGGAACAGATGAACTCACAAGAATTATGATATGTGGGGTGAAGTTTATATTAATCTTAGAAGATCAACTGTTCTCCTCGGATTCCCACTATGTTGTGCTCACGTCTCATGAAAACAGCTGTTTTTTCAAGACATATAAAAGCATATATCATTAAGGCTGATAAAATGAGATGCTCTGCTATAGTTACCATGGCACAGTGGAGTGAAATCTCCATTACTGTGCACGTTTACTGTGGAAAAGGCCCCTTGTGTTATTACAGTATCTACAGGATTACATCAACAGGCATTATCTGTCTGTGGTACTTATATGGCCCTAATTACTGTAGTATCTCAGTCATCAATGTATTTATCCTCACAACACCTCTGTGAGATAGGGAAGTGCTGTTAACCCCATTTTACAGATGGGCAACTGATACATAAAGGAGCTTGGTCAAAGTCACACAAGACATCTGTGGAGAACCCAAGTCCTAGACTAGTGGCCTGACCACAAGACCATCTTTTCTTCTCTGATAGTCTGCCATAGTGTAATGGCCTTCTGAAAAGGAATGTAGATTTGCTAGTGTCAGTAGTATAAATGAATACCAGAGTTGATCCCTTCTTTAATTTTGAGGAAAATCTAAACTTCCCTACTTAACCATATCTGTCGGATAGACTCAGGGACTCCTTCCCCAACATGGGAACCTCTGCCTTACTGTAGGATAGCCCCAAAGTGGAACGCTGAATACAAATACCTCTGAATTTGTGCCCAAAATCTATGGCACAGGCCGATTTCTAGTCACTAGTTGCCATGGTCCATGGTCCATGAGAAGAGGCAAGAGAAGAAGAAGCTTATTTTGCTTTTCTGTTACAAGGCTAAAAACAGTGAAGCAGAACATGTGCTTGTCTAAGCTGTGTGGCACAGTATTGCCATTATCATTTTTGCATAAACTCATCAGGGTTAACATCTCATCCCATCCTACTCACCCTAACACAATATTAGAAGCCCTCTGGGAATCAAGACCAAAGCTAGTGGTTATCTAAGAAATACACAAACATGACTAACCATTCTCTATAAAGATATAGTAATCTGCTTTCCTCTGCCCCCCTGCAGCAAAACTCACCAGTGAACAAACAGGGCTTGCTTTCCTGCAGTAGTGCTAACTTGTTGATTGCACCACTGTTGTATTTAAAGCTCTTTCCCTAAGGCAGCCTTTCTCTATTGTTGACAATAAAATGGATGGTCTCTGAAAGGAGCCTTTTGTGCCAGTGTTTGGCTGCAAACAATTGGGGGATAATGCAAGGACTGCAAAGGAGATTTAATATCCTTTCAACCTCTCTAGAAGATTGGAGCTAAAAATGTACAATCAAAGCCTAAAGCAGTAACAGAAAAATATTCTGAAAGTGCTGGTTCTGTCAGTTGGAGACAATGCACTTTTACCCCCAAGTAATCACATTTTATCGGAGTTCATCTCAGACTATGTGGTGCTTATTCAATCATTCTAAACAGAGTTTGTTTAGGACTTTAGAACTAACCAGTAAGGCCTATTTTGTGTCCTCTCCACTCTGCTTTCTCCCAGATGGACACCTCTGTAATGATTTCAATATAGTGTCTTCAGGCAGCATCATCTTGGGCTATGATCTTGGGAGATATCACTAGTTAACAAGGTCAAACCTAGGAGCATCACAAGCACCAGCACATCCCAAGAGGTGATTTAATAGGCCACAGATATCCCTCATAGTCAGACTGATGCCCAGGATGGTGTTAGGGAAGGCCTGCTCGTTTGCTGGAGGTGCCATCTTGAAGGTAAGATTTAAAGCGAGGTCCTGCCCACTGCTGGTTATTCAACATCTCATAGAACTTGTCATAATTATTGTGTCTTGGCCAGATTCCCACTCAAATAATTACATTCTGCTACCTAAAATTCCCCACAGCAGTTTCAAATATACTAGTATTTTTTTCTTCTCTTTTTGCTATGTCTGTCTACAGCACACAGCACTTATACAGATATGGTCACTCTCATCACAGGCTTTATAAATGAGGTATTGTAGAAAATGTCAGTGTGCTATAAAAGCAGAGACAATTTACTAGATCCTGCTCTTTGCTAGAAAAGAAGGAGGATGGTCTTGTGGAAGCTCTACTGTTAATGTGCCCAGCTTTTGTATCCCAATACATGGTGTTTACATCTAATAGTACACACATGCCCAGCAATTCAATGTTCTTGTTTACTGTGTCTGGCAGCATTATCAAGAAGAGACACAGAATTTTGCAGCATGTGAACTGTCCTTTAGTGAAATGAAAGGTATTTCACGCACAGCTGAGAAGCCTCATACGGTATGTCTGCACTACAATTAAAGACCTGCAGTTGACCCATACCAGATGACTCAGGCTGTCAGGGCTTGGGCTGCGAGGCTGTTTAATTGCCGTGTAGATGTCCGGGCTCTAGACTGGAGCCCTGATTCTAGGACCCTGCCTGGTGGGAAGTTCCCAGAACTCAGGCTACAGCCTGAGCCAGAACATCTACATTGCAATTGAACAGCCCATTAGCCCACGCCCCGCAAGTCCTAGGTCAGTGTCTAATTACTGTGTAGACATACCTTTAATTGCAGTGTAGACATTCAGGCTCGAGTTGCAGCCCAAGCTCTGGGACCTCCCCACCGCGCAGGGTGCTACAGCCCAGGCTCCACCCCAAGCCCGAACATCTACACTGCAATTAAGCCCAAGTCAACCCACAAGCCCAAGTCAGCTGGCATGGGCCAGCCACAGGGTTTTTTATTTCAGATTAGACCTACCCATAGTGTGTTCTGTCTGTCTGGTGTTCTGAAATAGTTAAGAAAAATGGACTCTGTTGCCATAGATCGAGCTGGTAGCCTTGTCCATCATTGAGGTTGCCTGATACTTTCTTTTATAAGACCCCGTTTACAGCTGCTTATAGCTTTGTGGAAAAAATAGGATGTGATCATGTAATTAATTATAATGAATATCCCCAAGGGAGGCAAATTAAGGTTGCACAGGCAATCTTAATGCTGGCATTTCCTAATTTAGGATAGAGGAGTTTTTAGCATAATTAATGTTACATGTTGCAGAAGAACTCAAGTTATGGATTACCAGTGAAATCCTTCAGTTGATTTCTAGATTCCTAGATCAGGTGTGTTGGGCAGTATTGGGAGTAAAGATGTCCATGATCCTGCATTAAATCTTGATCCTACAGGCACTGAACACTCTGACCCCAGTCCAGCAAAGCACCTGAGCATATGACTAACTCTAAGCATGAGTCATCCCATTGATTTCACATCCTTACAGTTAAGTGCCTTTGCTAGATCAGGCCCAGAACGCTCAGCACCTTGCAGGATCCAGCCTGTAATGACAGCTGTTGGAGATTTACCCAGTTGCTCCTGCTCACTAGGTGGAGTTAAGCCTAAGGGGATGTGATGCTGATCATTAGCTCCTTGGACACAGAATTCCTATTCCACATCCCACTCCTATTTGATCCTGTCCTCTTGAAGGTTAGGGCATCAGCATACAGGACACTTGAGACTTATCTCTGCTCAATGCAGAGGATTGCACCATTGCTTAATCTTACTTCTCCCAAGACTTAAAGTGGCAAATAAGTTGCACAATATTTCACTGCAACTCTGCAAGCAGTTTCAAGATCAAGGCCATAGTCTCGCAGATCTAGGTGATGTCCTTGACTGCCAGCTTCTGTATTTGGATTCTTCCTTAGTTGAAAGATGTGTAAAAGATTATCTAGATACAGAACACATCCTACTGGCTTCACACAGTGAAGCTACACAATGTTACAGTTAGAGATGGGCAAAAATATTGGGACAAATAGTTTATTTGTGGGAAAAAAATGCAATTTTGGTCAATCTGAAACCATTCACGAGTTTAACCTGAATTCACAAAATAGTTCCATCCAGCTCTAGTTGTAATATTGTTTATCTGTTGCAGCCAACTGGGGAAATTCCAGCTCATGTGCTGCATCTTGAAACAGGTCGGAGCCCTTAGCTAGTAAAAATTTAATGATGTAAAAACAAAAACCCAATTGGTCTCTTCATTCATCTACCCTTCTTAGCTCTCCATCTCCATGCAAGTTTGCATAAAAAGCAAACTGATCAGGGGGCAGATTCTCATTTGTACTAAATAAAGATGGGAGTGGACTTGGGGGAGTGTCCACCTTTTCCCAAACCACTTTGCTCATCCTTATGTTTAAAGCAAGATATAGCCATTCCTAGATAACCTGGGTGCCAGCAGGGTGGATGTAAACCTTTCAAGGATCCCAGTACTATTACAAAGACTTTCAAGTGAACTTCTGACTAAGCTAGAAACAATTTCTTTACATTCACTGTGAAATGAATTAGATGTTCAGAGTAGCTATTAGAGCTTTAATGGGGTACTGTATTCCACAGATGAAAAATAATGACCTTGCTAAGTGGCAAATGGGTGACAGAGTGTAAATGATGCATTCTCAATCAAAAGCGCAGATTAAAAAGTGAAGGCTTCAGACAGAAGGTTAACAACTGTTGAATAATTTTTTACAAAGGGCAGTATATGAAATGAATAATTAACCAGGGATGCTGGGGAAGGAGCTGAAATGCATACTGATGCCTCTACTATAATTTATATGACGGATAAATGCCGGCACTACTTTCTAAGGTCCAGTGTGTGTTTGCTGGTCAGAAACCAATTTTATAATGATCAGAAGTGTCTCTGACACTTTCGTTCAATATTAACTGAAAATTGTGATTGCTGGCTATGTGTGGCCCTGATGAAAATTAAGAGGACTAATTCAAAAACTTTGGTCCTCTCAGGCACTCCTGTTTCAATCTGCTCTTTGATTTCAGCAGATAAATGCTCTGATAGGTCATGGGGTTCAAGTACTGTGCCTTTACTTTGGCATGTTGCTAAGCATCTCCTGTACAAGATGCTGTATGTATATCACTTCTAGTGACTAAAATGGGCAAGTTAAATGTTCAGCATCTTGCAGCAGGCAGACACCAGCTCACAGGATTGGGCCCATTGGCTGGAGATGAAGGTCACAGGTTTACAGCATTTGCTGAGCTGCCACAGCAACATAAATTACTGCCCAGATGGTTCATGTCTACTTCTAACAGTAATGAGTCTCATAAGCTGAGCCAGGCTTGAAGTGGCATTTCTATGTGGACTCTTGGATTGCACACAAGTTAAACAACCTATTTTCCGGCTTTCTACAGCACCTATGACCATAGTATCTAAGGACCAGATTATTAAAGATATTTAGTTGCCTAAAGGTACAGATACGCACCTGTCTGTGCATTCTTAGGCATCTAAATACCTTTAAAATGGACCTAAGTGCTTCCAGGTGGGGGAATTTTCTGCTCTTGTCTCCCATTTTTGGATGAGAAGTTTCTGCTTGGATATGATTCTATTTTCATTGTGCCAGTTACATGGGAAATTATTTGTCAAAGAGGATGGTCTTGCAACATGTCCTGAAAGAGGTCAGACTGTAATTTACACTCTTCTCCTGGCTGTTCACTCCACAGTTGAATCTCCTCATTATGTATTATTACAAACTGATCAGATTCAGATGAGATTAGAAGTGGACAAATGAGAGTACTTAGCTCAGGTATCTTTTGGAGAATTCATGCCATTTGAAAGACCACCTTCACTTATGTTTTAAACCAAAATATTACAGAAAAGATCTGAGGACAGGTCATGTTGGATGGACAGTGCCTTTTGTCTATGCATTTTTAACATGTTATTCCACATGACTAACATACATGTCATGATACTGTCACAGGCAGTCAACACTACTGGAAAAGAAATCTGCTTTAGCTGAAGTCATAATTGCATAGAGACAATTGAATGTTTTTGTTTTGCATGTGATATGATAGACATAAAACAATACTGAAAATTTATGTTAGAAATACATTTTGAAAGTCATCTTCAGAGTAACTATCTTGTAACGAAAAGAATTGAAATGGTTGAGGCTATCGTAAAGTACAGGGATTGTGAAATACATTTGGAATAAAATACTCACCATTTCATCTCATCGAATATCGCATTTTTATTTCTTTAAGCATTTATTCTTATCTGAGTGTTTTTTGTGCACTTCCTGTGTGCTGATAGGGTGGAAAAGTCTAAATTTAGGTCAAACTATAACTGATTGATCTAAACTTGATATCATTGTTTGACGTTCTTCAGATAGTTTTCATCTGTTTTATTTTCATAGTTAGCCATAAAGGTGGCCCTGTAAAGTAAGGAACTGATGGCCCGGATCCCCTGGGAGGTTAATATAAGGGAGAAAGAAGTCCAGGAGAGCTGGCTGTATTTTAAAGAAGCCTTATTGAGGGCACAGGAAAAAAACCATTCCAATGTGTGGAAAGAATAGTAAATATGGCAGGCGACCAGCTTGGCTTAAGAGAGAAATCTTCAGTGGGCTTAAACACAAAAAGGAAGTTTACAAGAAGTGGAAACTTGGACAGATGACTAGGGAGGAGTATAAAAATATTGCTCGAGCATGTAGGGGTGTAATCAGGAAGGCCCAAGCACAATTGGAGTTGCAGTTAGCAAGGGATGTGAAGGGTAACAAGAAGGGTTTCTACAGGTATGTTAGCACTGAATGCAGGAGGCAGCCTAGTAACAGATGATGTGGAAAAAGCTGAAAGTACTCAATACTTTTTTTGCCCTGGTCTTCACAGACAAGGTCAGCTCCCAGGCTGCTGCAGTGGTCAGCATAGTATGAGGAGGAGGTGAGCAGCCCTCAGTGGTGAAACAACAGGTTAAGGACTATTTAGAAAAGCTGGACATGCACAAGTCCATGGGTCAACAAGGTCAAGTGCACAGTCCTGCACTTAAGATGGAAGAATCCCATGCACTGCTACAGGCTTGGGACAGACTGGCTGAGCAGCAGTTCTGCAGAAAAGGACCTGGGGATTATAGTGGACGAGAAGCTGGGTGTAAGTCAACAATGTGCCCTTGTTGCCAAGAAGGTGAACAGCATATTGGGCTGCATTAGTAGGAGCATTGCCAGCAGATCGAGGGAAGTGATTATTCCCCTCTATTCGCCACTGGTGAGGCCACGCCTGGAATACTGCGTCCAGTTTTGGGCCCCCCACTACAGAAAGGATGTGGACAAATGGGAGAGAGTCCAGCGAAGGGCAACAAAAATGATTAGGGGCCTGGGGCACATGACTTATGAGGAGAGGCTGAAGGAACTGGGCTTATTTAGTCTGCAGAAGAGAAGAGTGAGGAGGGATTTGACAGCAGCCTTCAACTACCTGAAGATGGGTTCCAAAGAGGATGGAGCTAGGCTGTTTTCAGTGGTGGCAGATGACAGAACAAGGAGCAATGGTCTCAAGTGGGAGGTCTAGGTTGGATATTAGGAAAAACTGTTTCACTAGGAGGGTGGTGAAGCACTGGAACGGGTTCCCTAGGGAGGTGGTGGAATCTCCATCCTTAGAGGTTTTTAAGGCCCCGGCTTGACAAAGCCCTGGCTGGGATGATTTAGTTGGTGTTGGTCCTACTTTGAGCAGAGGGTTGGACTAGATGATCTTTTGAGGTCTCTTCTAACCCTAATCTTCTATGATTCTATGGTTCTATGATTCTAAATTCAACAGGAGCATCTAGCGCAAATCTTCCGTTTCTTTGGAATTAGAGTCTAGCTTGCCCTGACTAACAGTAAATTACTTATATTACAGAGTATCCACAGGTGGTGAGTTATATGGCCCAGGGTGCCTGTGCTTCAGGAATATTCAGGGCCTGGGGGCCCTACTCCACCAATGTTCAGGCCGGGTCTCTCCCCTGGCCCTGCCTGCTGCCCCCGCATGCCTCCCCCAGAGTATCTCCCGGCCCCGCCTGCCACCCCCGGACAATTTAAAAGGACCCGAGGGCCCCTGGCCGCCACCGCCACCACTGGCAGCACAGTGGGGCTAAGACAGCTTCCGCCCTTGCTCTGCACTGCTCCCAAAAGCGGCCGGCACATCCCTGCAGCCCCAGGCAGCAGGGTGTCTCTGCATGGTGCCCCTACCCTGAGCACTGATTCCACAGCTCCCATTGGCCGAGAACTGAGGGACAATGGGAGCTGTGGGGGCGGTGCTTGCGGGCAACAGCGTGCAGAGACCCCCCCAGCCACCCCGCATAGGAGCCGCTGCCAGAGGGATCTGTGGGTCGCTTTTGGGAGCCACCCAAGGTAAGAGCCACACCCTCCACCCTCTCCCACACCCCAACCCCTTGCCCCAGCCCAGAGTTTACACCATGCACCCAAACTCCCTCCCAGAGCCTGCCCGCCACACCTCCTCCTGCACCCCACCCCCCTGCCCCAGTCCGCACCCAAACTCCCTCCCAGAGCCTGCACCCCTCCCGCATCCAAACTCCCTCCCAGAGCCCACACCCTTCATCCCCTCCCACACCCCAAACCCCTGCCCCAGGCCAGAGCCCGCACCCAGCACCCAAACTCCATCCCAGAGCCCACACCCCTCCCGCACCCAAACTCCCTCCCAGAGACCGCACCCCTTCCACACCCAAACTCCCTCCCAGAGCCTTAGGCTTGTGTGTGTGTGTCGCCCCTGAGAGTATCGTTTAGAAGTTGTAATAATTTTGAATACCAACATTAAAGAGCACAGAAAACAGGCTCTCAGCACCTTCTGAAAATGGGGCATAAAGTCAGGCAGTGAGGCCAGAAGGAGGCTGCAGTGTGGAAGTCTGCAGTCAGTCTTTGGGCTTAGAGAGGGAAAAGAGGAAAGCAGAAGCCCTGGGATCCTGGTTCTGAGGAAAGGTTTTACGCAGAAAAGTGATGGATAAGGAAGCCTGACAGACACAGGGAAGGAAGCAGCCAAGGGAAATAGCAGCAAGTTTTGGGATGGAGCAGATGTTGGCTGCTGATTGTAGGGTTCCTGGGCCCACATCCCCCTACCAGCCACTGGGGAAGTGACACAGTCTGGTCAATAGAACAGAAGACTGCCTGAGACAGATCGTCCAGTGGGACTTTGAACCCCCGGAAAACTATAGTATCCTGGCCAGAGAGCCAAGCCATGAAGAGGGAGCATCCTGATTCATACAGAGGAAGCACTCAGCTCCTAAAGGGTAAAAGGGGACACAGCACGAGCAATACTGATACTAAACTGGGAGGAGTGGTAGATATGCTGGAGGGCAGGGATAGGATACAGAAGGACCTAGACAAATTGGAGGATTGGGCCAAAAGAAATCTGATGAGGTTCAATAAGGATAAGTGCAGGGTCCTGCACTTAGGATGGAAGAATCCAATGCACCGCTACAGACTAGGGGCCGAATGGCTAGGCAGCAGTTCTGCGGGAAAGGACCTAGGGGTGACACTGGACGAGAAGCTGGATAGGAGTCAGCAGTGTGCCCTTGTTTCCAAGAAGGCCAATGGCATTTTGGGATGTATAAGTAGGGGCATAGCGAGCAGATCAAGGGACGTGATCGTTCCCCTCTATTCGACATTGGTGAGGCCTCATCTGGAGTACTGTGTCCAGTTTTGGGCCCCACACTACAAGAAGGATGTGGATAAACTGGAGAGAGTCCAGCGAAGGGCAACAAAAATGATTAGGGGTCTAGAACACATGACTTATGAGGAGAGGCTGAGGGAGCTGGGATTGTTTAGTCTGCAGAAGAGAAGAATGAGGGGGGATTTGATAGCTGCTTTCAACTACCTGAAAGGGGGTTCCAAAGAGGATGGCTCTAGACTGTTCTCAATAGTAGCAGATGACAGAACGAGGAGTAATGGTCTCAAGTTGCAGTGGGGGAGGTTTAGATTGGATATTAGGAAAAACTTTTTCACTATGTGGGTGGTGAAACACTGGAATGCGTTACCTAGGGAGGTGGTAGAATCTCCTTCCTTAGAAGTTTTTAAGGTCAGGCTTGACAAAGCCCTGGCTGGGATGATTTAACTGGGAATTGGTCCTGCTTCGAGCAGGGGGTTGGACTAGATGACCTTCTGGGGTCCCTTCCAACCCTGATATTCTATGATTCTATGATTCTATGATTCAATAGAAGAGGCAGGCATGAGATTGGAAGGAGCTATTCCCCAGAGGTAACTGCAAGGAGGTTTCCCGCTGGTAAGCAGAGTACCCAATGACAGGCCCTTTAGGAGTCTTTGTGATTGTTCTGGTGAAGCTGGAGATATTGAACAGAGGTCCTGATACTTGTGGTCATTAGAGGTTTCATGCCCCATTTCAGAAGGCATAATCTCTATCCTGGCCAAATTCCAAATCAGGCAATTAATTTGGCCTCCCTAAATTTCCTCTGCATTTTTCTGTAAACAGCCTTCTCTCTCACTTCCTGCCCTTCGTAGCTGGACACTGTTAAACAATGGTTACATCAACCACAGCTATGGCTGAACCATACTGGGGAATGATAGTGATCCCTATAACAGTTTGTCACATTTCATCAATACTTCGGGATTTTTTGTGGTGTAAAGTACGGTAGCTTATTAATAACTTTCATTAAACAGTAGAAAGTAAGAAAGAAAGAAAGAAAGAAAAGCAATATTCGAGCCCCAAATGTTCAAGAATCATGAGACTGGCTTAAAAATCATGAGATAGAACTTTTATTTTTGTCTGGTTTCTGAGGGTTTTAGGGTACACTTAGTTCACATTTTCATGCTTTTCACAATTAAAAACTTACTTTTTTGAATGAAAGATGAGATTCTCATGCCTCCAGGACTGGGGCTTTAAGTAAAACAGCAAATATCACAGACTCATGAATAAATCACAAAAGTTGGCAACACTGAAATTTGGATTCCAAGGCCTTGGAGAAGTCTTGTGATGTTGTGACAATGAATTCACTCCTCCAACCAGCACTATTCCCTGCAGATAGACTTGCTGAGGTTGATACAGCCTAACTCTTTCTAAGGCTATGTCTACACTGCAGCCGGGATAAATGGTCTGAGATCAATCCACCGGGCGATTAATTTAGCGGGTCTAGTGAAGATCCACCAAATCGATAGCAGATCTCTCTCCAGTCAACCCTAGTGCTCTACCCCCGATGAGAAGAGTAAGGTAAGTTGATGGGAGAGTTTCTCCCATCGACTGCCCCTCCTCCCTCGGTGTAGACCCCGCAGTACCTCGACCTAAGGTATGTCGATTCCAGCTACGTTATTCACGTAGCTGGAGTTGGGTAGCGTAGGTCAACTTACCATGGTAGTGTAGACATAGCCTAAGTCATTTCGTGGTTACTACTGAGCAGCTGCATGGGGACCCAGTCTACTGGATTGAGGTTCACTTACTCAGCAGATGGGTCTAACAAATATTTATTAAGGCAAAACACTCAGAGTAGTGATCAACTACTCATAAGCTTCTGCAGGCCTAAATATGACTTTCTTCCCAACACAGTCAATAATATCGTGACAGGTTTCAGAGTAACAGCCGTGTTAGTCTGTATTAGCAAAAAGAAAAGGAGTACTTGTGGCACCTTAGAGACTAACCAATTTATTTGAGCATAAGCTTTCGTGAGCTACAGCTCACTTCATCGGATGCATTCATCATGGCATCTACTAGGCCTATGCTGCCAAGGGGCAATGAGGGACTTTTAGATCAGTTGCAGAAGCTAGAGCTGTCCTTACAGAAGGTCTTTACCACCATGGCTCTGAGAGATCCCAGCCTATTGGATCTGGATCCAAATAATCGGGAGTCCTCTGCCTCACTAAAATCCATGATTTACAAATCTGTCATCCTTGAGGAATGTTTCTGCTTCTGTGCTCCCCTCCTACAGTTTCTCTGCAGCATCAAGTGATCTTGCTTATAGAAACTTTAGAGATGTAGAAATGAGGTGTGTGGTTCTTTTTATCTACCTACCAAAATGTTACAATCTGCAATATTAGGCCTGATTCTGATATCACACATGTGTCCACTGATATAACTCGTTTCGCTTCAGTGGAGTCCCTCCAGATTTATACCAGTGTAAGTGAGATCAGATGTAGACCCACTGGTTTTTTTCCCTTCAGATTTTTCTTTCATACATAGGTCTTCAGCACAGGTAAGATCGAGCGTTGTTGTTGGGGTTTTTTGTTTTTTTTCTTTATTCCCCGACCCCTTATTATTTCTTGATGGTCTAAATTGTTATGCAAGATGTTTTTGTTCAAGTATATCCCTGTAGACTTTATGCATATAAATGAATTCAAAAGTGCAATGAAATCAGAGATTTAGAATGCACCTATTATAGCAGCTACATGGCACCAGTGGTGCATAGATGAAAAATAACAGAGCTGGTAAGTGCCGAATGAGAGCCAAAATGTAAATTATGTGTTGATCAAAAGCACAGATTTAAAAACATGAAGACTTCAGACAGAAGGGTAACTAACTTAAATAGTTTTTACAAAGAGCTATATAGAAAATGAAGAATTAACAGGGCAGAGATGGAAACAACCACAACAACTTTGAATAACCTCTCCTGTGTATCATCACAAAGTGTGGACATTACTGTATTCTGCTAGAAATTGACTATTCTCCACTGACTCTATTCAGTCTCATCCCTTCCAAGAAGAATTTGAAGTAACAGAATTACAGTTTGGGATGAGTTGGTTCCACATTCATTGTGATGAATGAAACATGATCCTCCTTCCCTGTACTACAGTCCAAATTATGCTCTTATGTAAGCGCACCTTATTAGTAATTGCATGTGTGCATCTGAGGGCAGAATAGGGTGACCAGACATCCCGATAAAATCGGGACTGTCCTGATCTTTAGTTCTTTGTCCCGCGTCCCAACCGATGCCATTTGTCCAAATATTGCGGCTTTGGCTGCTCCAGAGGGTTTTTTTTTGTTCTTTTTTTACTTCGGCAACTCTGGCTGCTTTTTTTTTTTTTTTGCTTCCCCCATGTGTCCCGATATTTTGTCCATTTCATCTGGTCACCCTAGGGCAGAATGTTGCCACAAGTCCCACAGCCAGCCCCAGTACGACACCGACAACACTGGAAGGTAGACTTAGATTTCTTGAAGTCTATTACGTTATTCTAATACAAAGAGTTTTGCTAGACTCATGCATAGCTATTACTGCTCTTACCAATACATTAAACTGGCTATTCTGTGGACCAGATTCCATGATCTTACTTACACCGACTAATACTTATTTACTTGTTTGTATTTACAGTATTTACAGTAGTGCCTAGGAGCCCTAGTCTAGGATCCTTGTGCTAGGTACTGTACAAACACCGAAAGTCACACTGAAGTCAGTGGGACTACTCAAAAAGGGCTATACACAGCTGTTACTCTAACAGCATAATCTGCTTTTCACTTGAAGGATCCATGCGGCAGCAACTGCTCCGGTGCCCTACACTTTGTCGTATGTATTCCAAAAGGGAGTCCGGAGGTGCATCGGCACAACTTCAAGAGAGCACCTCCATTTGATTGAATAGGCTGGCAACTCCTATAGAAATCTGAGGGCCACTTTATGCCCTTAGATGATGAGCCTCTTGGAGTTGAGAGTAGGCTGGGAAATTACGGTCTCTTTCTTAAAAGTTTAACTTATGGCCCCCAGGGGTTAACAAGAAATGAAACTGTGCCTAGTGCGTGTCATTTAACAATACTAAAGTACTGCATTAGCTTGTATATGCCTATAGATACATCCTTTTCTCTTCCCCTCACCCTCTCACAACAAAAAGCTGTAAACAGCTCTGTATGTAAATGTGTGTAAGATGCATTTTTATGGTTTTTTTAAATGACTGTAGCAACTCAAGCTGTGAATAACATGTGAAAGGAAACAACCTGTTCCACTGCATACAGAATACAAGCAATGCTGTGCTGCGTTCTCTGTGCAGTACATGCACAGTCGGGCATTATTCAGCTTAACTGAAATGAAAGCCTATCCCAGATCGCACATATACAAATTTGCATACACTTTAGGCAAATCCCTGAAATGCTCAGGCACAGTATGGGGCATTCTAGGACAGAGGGAGAGCGTCAAAAATACTGACTTCCCTTGCCTTCAAACGGCTAAGGCAGAAAACCTCAGTGTTGTTCTAACATAGTTTTATTTGTAAAGATTTTCAAAAGTGGATGCTTAAAGTTGGACACTTAAGTCCATATTTAGGAGGCGAAATAAGAAGCTTGACTTTCAAAAGTGCTGCGCTTCCAGCAGCTCCCACTGAAGTCACCACTTTTGAAAATCAGGCCATTTATCTAGTTACCTAAATAACTTATTTAATAAATTAAATAAGGATTTAGATGTCTAACTTTAAGCATTCACTTTTTAAGATCTTGGCCAAGGTATTTTCTTCAGTTCATACCTACACATGATTGGAGACAAATGAAATTTGAGCACACAATGCTGATGTCACTTTAAAATCATCTCTGTGCTGAAGAAAAGGGGTTGGGGGGGAGCTCTTTGTGAATGTCACTATGTTACACCTGCTTTTGTTTTTGTGGACAGGCAGACATTTTGTCTTTTTCTCATGTTGCTCCCCCAAGTGGATAAAGTGTGAAATTTCCTAAACCGGAATTTCTAATGGCAGTAGTGATCACAGGAATTGAGTTTTCAATCTAATGTTAAGGCAATTTGCTTGGTATCTTTCATTCCCCCCTCCTCCCATGTTTTACACTATAGCACTTATGTTGCTCTCATCATATAACAGTGCATTCCACATTACATGAATGTAGGTGTCCAGGCTCCCAGCTGTGTCAGCTACAGAATATTCTATCCAATGAATTATATTCTAATATTCTACTTGGATCCACAGAGTTGTGGGATGGATAAACCCAATTTGCCAGATCTCTTTCCTACAATTTATTATCTAGTGCTTTTTTTACTCTAGTTTTAAGTGTCTGAAGCAATGGGCTTTCTACCAGTTTCCTTGGCAGATTATCCCAATGTCTACTATCTATTTTCTACCTTAGACTAAAGTGGTAATATTGGACCTGATCCAAAGCTCACTGAATTTAATAAAAGTCTTTGCATTGACTTCAGTCATCTTAGGTTCAGGTCCATTATGCTCTCATTGTCCTATAATGTAATCCAGATTGGTATTAATTCATTTGTTCAGCTTTCCAGCAGTTAAACCAGAATGTGTAAATTCCTGGGAGTTCAGTAATTGCTATGAGCAAAGAGGGTAACCAAATTTGCTATAGGATGCTTGTAGCAGGGAGGACACCCACTCAGGCCCAGAGGGGTTTAGAACAGCCCTGAGAGATGGCTGTTGTAGAAGGAAGGCAGCGGGGCTGATTGGGGAAGCAGCCTCAGCTGGTGGCCATGCCCCAATCAGGGCCCAGCTGGCTCTATAAAGGTTGTGAGCCAGAGGCCCAGAGAGACTCTCTCTAGCTTCTGAGAGGGAGGGACCTAAGCAGAGTACCTAGATTGGAGCAGGGCTGGAGGAGCTGGGGAGCTCCAGTCAGGAAAGCCCCAGGCTGCAGCCTAGCATTAGACCCAATAGGTGCTGGGGTTGCAGGGGACAGCCCAAGGTTAGACAGAGGCAGCAGGTCCAAACCCAACCTTGCCTGTGATGAGTGGTTCATACTGCAGTCTGCCCCAGGCTGTGGGGGCTAGCTGGTGACTGGCAGGAGCCTATGACTGAGGTGAGGTAGGGATAGTGGGTGGGGGGGTTCCCCTGGGAGGGGGAGACCCAGAACTGTGGGGGCAGCACCCAGAAGAAAGGGGCACAGGGGTCCTGGGAGGGACACGGGAGCCAGCAGTAGGGCAAGACATCGGTTTGAGGATGATGCTCTGGGGGCTGATGAGCTAATTCCCTGAGATGACCAGCAAGAGGTGCTGCCAGTGAGTCTGTGCCCTGTGACAAGTGGTGGCAAATGTAGGCATAGGCGGTCTGCCCCTGATACAAGGGATAAGGGCATGGACAGCAGGACTATTACCCAACAGGAGTGACCCAGGGGATGATAGATCCTGGGTACATGGGGGTCTTCTATGGGGAGGCCCTGGATGCAGTCCCTGGTTGGACCACAGGGTCAGCGCCCTAGAGGAAGGGACTGACCACCTGCAGGGGATCCGGGGGGCCCAACGGGACATATGGGAGGCGCAATGGGCCCTCCATAAGAGCATAGGCCAGCTGGTGGAGGAGCAGCGGGCTCTGACAAAGATCCTCTGGGAGAAGTTGCGGAGGAAACAGTGGAGAGTGGCCGAACAGCGGACATGTTACGCCTGCAGAAGGCAGGGACATTTAAAAAGGGATTGTCCCTACTGGGACTGGGGCAGGGCACCTCGCCTGGAGGAGAGACGGGGACAATTCCTGCAGACAGTCCACCAGGTGAGGGAACCCTGGTGGCTGCCAACCTGTTGGGCCTGTGGGCAGAAGGGCCACTTGTGGTGGGCATGCCCAAGACAGGGACACAGAAAGGTCCAGGGCAGAGAAGAGGTGGAGGGCTTGTTGGGGCTGCCGGGCACTGGGCCATAAGGAGGAGGGGAACTGGCAGGAGGAGGTGCCTGTGGGCCCAGAAGGACCAAACCTGAAGGAGGCAACCTCCCGAATGGAGGGAACCCTGCAGGAGGTGGGAACCCAGACCGTCAAAGGGCTAATTGCTGAGGATGAGACCCAGACCATGTGGGCCCAGCGGGAGGCCGGGACTCAGGTTTGGGGAGCCCACGTAACAGTGGGAATGCAGACCCGGGGAAGAGGGTCTGGAAAACCCAGACGTACGGGCGTGGCTGGAGGCCGCAGAACGGGCTCACCGGAGGGCGGAGACCCAGGTCCAGGAGATGTCCCGACCCTGGGAGGCCGGGGAGAAGACGTGTGCAAGCCTGGAGGGCTAGTCCCAGGGAGTCCTGGCTGAGAGGCCCCTCTTCCCCCAGGTGTGGGGGTTTTGAGGGGGGTGGGGTGTAGCGGGGTAGACACCCGCTCAGGCCCAGAGGGGTTTAGAACAGCCCTGAGAGAGGGCTCTTGTAGAAGGAAGGCAGTGGGGATGACTGGGGAAGCAGTCTCAGCTGGGGGCCATGCCCCAATCAGGGCTCAGCTGGGTCTATAAAGGCTGTGAGCCAGAGGCCCAGAGAGACTCTCTAGCTTCTGAGAGAGAGGGACCAAAGTAGAGTACCTAGATTGGAGCAGGGCCGGGGGAGGACCGGAGGAGCTGGGGAGCTCCAGCCAGGAAAGCCCCAGGCTGCGGCCTACAATTAGGCCCAGCAGGTACTGGGGTTGCAGGGGACAGCCCAAGGTTAGACAGAGGCAGCAGGTCCAAACCCAACTTTGCCTGTGATGTGTGGCTCATACTGCAGTCTGCCCCAGGGCACAGGGACTAGCTGGTGACTGGCAGGAGCCTACGACTGAGATGAGGTAGGGATAGTGGGTGGGGGGTTCCCCTGGGAGGGGGAGACCCAGAATTGTTGGGTACTGCCAGGGGACAGCACCCAGAGGAAAGGGGCACAGGGGTCCTGGGAGAGACATGGTGGCCAGCAGCAAAGCGAGACACCGGCCTGAGGAGGGAGCTCCGGAGGCTGGTGAGCTAATTCCCTGAGACTACCAGTAGGAGGCACCGCCGGTGAGTCTGCACCCGGTGACAGTGCTCAAGAAATTAAAATCTTTGTTCTTGCCTTTCCTTGTCCACTGAAATCCGAGTATGTAAGTATCTGGCATTATTTTGGCCAAGACAGCAAAATCTGACTCAGGAAGGGGTTTGACAGTCAGAACTGCCGTTACAGTTATGGATAAACCTTGCAATCAAGATGAAAAGGAATGATAAATTTGCTTGGTTGGAGAAGGGAGGAAAACAGATTTTGAAATTATCATAAACTGAGCAAGAACCTAAGCAGTTTCTCTCTAGCTGTCTTCCTATTGTATAAGTAAGAAACACTTTGTGTATTATATAACAGAATGGAAAAAAGCTTGCAGATTCACTTGTCCTACTTTCACAGAACACTTATGGTATATTAGACCAAGATGATTGTCCTCTTGTAGTGAGGTTATATTAAATGCAGGTTTTTAATGGGAGCTTGCAGATTTGCTCTTTCTCTAGCAAAACTGTGTTTTCTTAGGCTACGGCTATACTACAGAGCTTACAGCGGCAGAGCTACACCCATGCTGAATAAGCCACACCCCTGAGTGACCTAAGTTACACCAACCTGGGTGCCAGTATAGACAGCACTATGTTGGCAGGAGAGCTTCTCCCACTGACCTAGCTACCACCGCTCATGGGGCTGGAGTATTTAAGCCGAGAGGAGAGCTCTCTCCCGTTAGCTTAGAGCATCTGCACTAGCAGATGTAAGCTCTGAATTGTAGCCATAGCCTTATTCACACCCTGAGCGACATAACTTATACTGACATAATCTGTAGTGTGTTCATAGCTTTAGCAAAACTCTAATAGAATGGGATCATCCTAAGGCTTAATGTGTATTATATTAATCAGGGTTTGGGTAGCAGTGTATATGTGACATAAATTGTTTCCTTCTCCTTATTTGAGCTACTGCCCATACAAAAACAAGGGCTGTGTGTGCCTTCCATAATCAGAATTCATTTTAGCTGTGCTGATGCAGACAATGGGTCTGTATCTGGAGACTCTGATATCACCCTTTATATAAGGTGATGTTAAAGTAATGGGAAGATTGAACCAAGCTTAATCAGAATATCACAGTGGAATATTCATCGCCATTTATCTTGCTGTGATTAAAGATATGGAGAGTTATAATGCTATTTTAAGAAATTCATTGAGACTGTAAACCTAAGCTTGAAATTTGAATGAACTGTACAGTAGGCTTCAGAGTAAGCCGTGTTAGTCTGTATCCGCAAAAAGAAAAGGAGGACTTGTGGCATCTTAGAGCTGTAGCTCACGAAAGCTTTTGCTCAAATAAATTTTAATCTCTAAGGTGCCACAAGTCCTCCTTTTCTTTGTACAGTAGGTGTTACCAAAACAGTTCACATTAGAGCATGAGGTGACAAATCCTCAAAGTATATAGGTGCCTAAAGAGAAGATAAAACCTAAATGGGATTTTCAAAGCACCAAAGTGAATTAGGCACCAAACTCACATAGGTTGACTCATTTTGGTGCTTTTGAAAATTCCACATGGTGCTTATCTCCATCTTCAGGTGCCCAAATACATTTGAGAATATGGGCCTTACTCCCTCTTCACAGCAAAGGATAAACTAGGGAAGGATTGTGACTGTGAGTTACACTTTGTGAGTTACACTGGTTAGCTGCTAAGGTGGTGCAGTTATGTGTTGCCCTGAACTCAGGGAAGCTTGTTAGTCTACAGCCTAGTTATATGGTAGACAACAAATCCATAAACCCACATGTCTTAGCTATGTTCTGTAAAGTTGTTAAATATCTTAGTGAGACATTTTCAATGCCAAACAAAACTGGCAAATAGATTTTCCATCCCAACCTCACCCTGGGGCTTGCCAGAGGGAAAGGTCATCCAGGATTTGCATTTCCCAGATATCCCAGCCACAATCAGTGGTGACCATTTAAGGGCTACTCTGGCTGGCTCTTGGCCAGAAATGCCACTTGGGGGCCCTACATGCTGGGGTACCAATGCAGCCAGCATTGTGTGCTCTGCACTGTTTTATACTGTTGTCACAAATATGGGGCTGCCCCTTTCTGTTTTAATAGTCTCATTAACTTTCGTACTTATCAAACACATGCACTGATTCCTACAAAATCTATACAGTTGCCAATTTTGCATCAAATGAGTTCTTCTGGCTTTATTCCCTTTATTTTAATTGCATGCATGTGTTAAACCAATCTACAGGGTCAGAATATTTTACTTTTTCATTGGGATCATGTCTGGCACAGAAACCTATTTGCGCTCCATACAGAAATTGCGACACTGATTTAGCCAACATCAAAGCTAATCTCTACCATTCTATGATGGCAAAAATCAAATAAACATGCCTTCTTATATCTGAAGTTGAAGGAGAATGACTTTAAAAAATCATGGTGTGAACCTCTTTAAGGTTTTTAATCATTCTGCTTTAGACTTAGCACCTCATGGTGCTCCCTGGTTTAAGTCAATGAAAGTTTCACTTGTCTCTTCAATAGAAGCAAAACTATATTAAGATTTACAAATACATTTCCAAACAGAATACACTTTAAAAGCAGCAATTATTTTATCACAAGATGTGGTCTAAGCAAATCTGGTCTCTGAGTCATCCACCTCAGTGTTCCTGCACTTGCTCTGACCTGTCTCTTCACTTTCAGATTCCTAACCTGCTTAGGATCTTTTGTAAACCCCAGCAGGCACCAATTTTCATTTCTAGGTGCCTAAAGCCCTTTGTAACTCTGACCACAGGTTCTTTAGCTCAAGCTATAGAGACTCTGGCTTTTAGCTCTGGAGATTCTCCATGCTGGACAATGTTAGAGATGGAACATTTTGCAAGTTCATATTGTTTACATGATTTTTTGTTTTCAGAAAGTTTACTATCTCATGCAGGAATTTTCTGCTGCTAGCATTAATATTCCTGTGGTAATCCTGCTGCAAATTCTTCAGCTCAGAGCTCTGGGGAAGAAAGAGCATCCCTGGGGTGTTTCTAATGGCATGGCTATTAGTACAAGGATGGACTTAAGTTGATTGCTTTGGGGAAGGTGTTTTTAAATTGCTGCAGAATAAGAACATAAAGTATATTTCATGGATAAATTGTTGTTTCCCAGTAGCTCTACAGAGTATGATTTATGGTAATACTAAAGCTAATAATTATATTTCTAAACTACCTTCCCCAGCACTTTGGACACAGCTCCATGACTCCTGATAAATAGGGCCCTACCAAATTCACAGCCATGAAAAACGTGTCAAGAACTGTGAAATCTGGTCTCCCCAGTGAAACCTGGCTATTGTAGGGGGGTTGCAGTGCATTCAGAGCTGGGTGACTGGAGAGTGGCAGCTGCTGGCTGGGCACCAGTGCTGAAGGTATTGCCACCACCAGCAGCAATGCAGAAGTGAGGGTGGCATGGTAGGGGAGGAGTACTCACCTTGGGGGAGGAGGAATGGCCGGCCTTGTGGATGATTACCCAGTATGCCATGGTCAGGGGGGTGCCATGGTCAGGGGGGTGCCATGGTCACACACACACATGCCCCAGCCAGTCCAAGGCCCTGTTAAGCTCTGGGCCTGGAGCTGGAGGGGGCAGGGCTGGCAGCTGCTAATCCTGATTGGGCTGGGGAGGGATGGAACTTCCTCTTCCCCTGCATGGACCACTCCTGGGGCAGGTCAGACCCACCTCTGGGAACCTCCCCCGGCTGTAGGAAGCTCCATGGCTGCTGGCTGGGAGCCCAGCTCTGGAGGCACTGTAGCACAGAAGTGGGGCGGGGGGGTGGTCATGGTATTGCCAACACTTGCAATAGCCTTGCGACCTCCCCCCATCCTCTAGGGCCTCCTTTTGGGTCAGGACCCCCATGGTTAGAACACTGTGAAAGTTCAGATTGAAATATCTGAAACCGTGACGCTTAAGATTTTTAAAAATCCTATGACCATAAAGTTTACCAAAATGGACCGTGAATTTGGTAGGGCCCTACTGATAAATATAATAAAGGAATACGAAGACCACTGCCTATCGTGCTGACCAGTATTATATCACTACGTCCTCGTGCTCCCTGATGTCTCTTTTCGTACACTTATATTGTGAACTTTTTGGTACTGTAATTTTGTTCTGTGTTGTACAGCACCTAGCACCATGAGGTCCTGGTCCATGACAGGGCTCCTAGGCACTACCAAAGTACAAATAAATAATAACTATTAATGAAGATGCAATATCGGGAAGCTTTTTTATGAAGACCCTCAACTATGAACACAAGATATTACATGGCTGGGGTGGGGGAGGAGCCAAAGCATCTGTATGTGAGAGAGCAGGAGTTTTGATCTCCTATAAAAGTTTAAAGCAGAATGTTTTAAAGTATTGCTTAAAAGTGGCAAAGGATGCATTGTGATGAATGTAAAAAAGGCAACAAATTTCACACTATTGAGTCCAGCTGAGCAAAGTTGTCAAAGTATGGTGGTAGAGTTCCAAAGGGGCTGCAGTCGTCTGAGTACAGATGTCAGGAATGAAGTATTGGATGAATCTGCTTTGATTAGACTGTGGGGCAGTGAAGTTGGCCTGCAGAGTACTGGCAGGTATGTTGTCATTCTGAGTTTAGCTCATATTTGAGAGTAGGTACATGCACATATAGCTAGAGAGATCTAAAACCCTGCAAATTATCCCAATGCAAAGGAAAGATTGTAATCACTATTGTTACCATCTCAAAATGTAATTGCAAATGGGGAATCCTCATTGAGAAGGCATGTCTCTAGTAGGGTCCTGTAGGGATCGTTTCTTAGCCCTAATTTAACATTTTTATCTATGATCTGGAGGAAAACATAAAATTATCACTGATAATGTTTGCACAAAAATTAGGGGAGTGGTAAATAAGAGGACATGTCACTGACAAAGCAAGGATTGCTTGGTAAACTGAGCACAAAAAACCAAAAAGCATTTGAATATAGCTGGATGTAAATGTATACATCTAGGAAAAAAGAATGTAGGCCATATGTACACGATGGGAGATTCTATCTTGGGAAGCAGTGACTCTGAAAAGGAGCTGTTTCAGAGTCGCAGCCGTGTTAGTCTGTATTCACAAAAAGAAAAGGAGTACTTGTGGCACCTTAGAGATTAACCAATTTATTTGCGCATAAATCTCTAAGGTGCCACAAGTACTCCTTTTCTTTTTGAAAAGGAGCTGTGTGTCATGGTGGATAATCAGTTGAACATGAACTCCCAGTGTGATGCTGTGGCCAAAAGGGCTAATGCAATCCTCAGATGCATAAACAGGGGGCTCTCAAGTAGGAGCAGAAAGGTTACATTATGTCTGTATTTGGCACAGTGCTGCTACTGGAATACTGTAACCAATTCTGGTGTCCATAATTCAAGAAGAATGTTGATAAATTGGAGCAAATTCAGAGAAGAGCCATGGAAAAAGGACCAGAAAACATGCCTTACAGTGACAGGCTCAATGAGTTCAATCTAGTTAGCTTAACAGAGAGAAGAGCAAGGTGTTGTTTAGTTATGGTGTATAAGTACCTACATGTGGAACAAATATATAATGGGCTCTTCAGTATAGTAGAGAAAGGTACAACATGATCCAGTGGTTGGATGTTGAAGTTAAGAACTGTATAAAGAGGACAGTGACCAATTATTTACATGTCCACTGAAGGTATTACAAGAAGTAATGGGGTTTATTTGTAGCAAGGAAGATTTAGGTTAGGTATGAGGGAAAACTATCTATTCTAAAGACAGTTAAACACTGAAATAAGCTTCCAAGGGAGACTCTGGAGTCCCCATTTTTTTAGGTTTTTAAGAACAGGTTAAACAAACAGCTGTCTGGGGTGATATAGATTTACTTGGCCCTACTTCAGTGCAGGGGGTTGGACTAGATGACCTGTCGAGGTCCCTTCCAGCCTGCATTTTTCTGATTCTACCTCTGACCTTAGGGATCATGCAAGATTTGAAGGCAGCAGCTAAAGAAGCAGAGACCACCAGACCTGCTGTGGTCTGCTGGACTACCTGAAATATCAGCCAATGGAGGAGGGAGGGCAGAGCTGAGAGCCACTAATTTGGATTTGGAGAGTGGTGGTGGAAAATGTTAGTGACATCAAGGATGTGGTAGGTGGGTCGATCAAACAACTGGTTACTTTCAGAAAGGGAGAGTGAAGGGATGGAACCAGGCTGCAAACTGACTTTAGGAGTTTTCAGGGAATGTACTTATGAGGCTAAAGGAGAAAGATGTGACTCATTTGGGAGATAGATAGGACCCAAAGAACAGAGGGGAAGGGGAAGATCTCAAAGCAGTGAGAATAGAATAGAAAACCTCTGGCATATGAAGGATTTGAGACACTCCTTATAATATTCATCCATCATTACTTCAGAATAGCTCTGCCGCTGGCTCATGTCACCATGACAGGATGAAATGCATTATGACATGAACTGAGACCATTGCAAATAACTGGAATGATTTTTTTTTAATAAAAAGCGTAAATTGTTGAGCTAACTTCTGCTGTTTGTATGCAGGGAACGCTCCCCATTGACTGGTAGTTTTGCCTGAGTAAGGGCTGCAGGGTTTTTCTCATATGATTGGAATTATAGGCTCGTATGATTTTCAAAATGCCAGTTAATACCATGATGGATGAGGTAATATCAGTCAGCTGGAATTTAAATAATAGTTAGCATTTACAGCACTATTTATTTTCAGACTGATTTACCATGATGGACCATTGTGATACGCCTGTCTTTTGGGGCAAGAAGGCGGGATGAAACCACAGTGCTCCAGAGACACAGAAGGCATTCAGCAGAGGCTACACAACTGCTACTGCATCCTTTGGTGGAGAGAAGCTTATAGCCCCATGTGTGGCCAGCTAGCTCCACTGGTCAGTGCATGGTGGAGGAGGACACAGGCATGGCACTAGCTCCTCTCTCCACCCTCTTTGGGTTATCATGTATTCCCAAGAGGGCACAAAGGCTGCAATTCTGCTGTTCCTCACATGGAATACAGAAGGGGGAGAAGAAAAGGAGTACTTGTGGCACCTTAGAGACTAACCAATTTATTTGAGCATGAGCTTTCGTGAGCTACAGCTCACTTCATCAGATGCATACCGTGGAAACTGCAGCAGACTTTATATATACACAGAGAATATGAAACAATACCTCCTCCCACCCCACTGTCCTGCTGGTAATAGCTTATCTAAAGTAATCTTCAGGTTAGGCCATTTCCAGCACAAATCCAGGTTTTCTCACCTGGATTTGTGCTGGAAATGGCCTAACCTGAAGATTACTTTAGATAAGCTATTACCAGCAGGACAGTGGGGTGGGAGGAGGTATTGTTTCATATTCTCTGTGTATATATAAAGTCTGCTGCAGTTTCCACGGTATGCATCTGATGAAGTGAGCTGTAGCTCACGAAAGCTCATGCTCAAATAAATTGGTTAGTCTCTAAGGTGCCACAAGTACTCCTTTTCTTTTTGCGAATACAGACTAACACGGCTGTTACTCTGAAAGAAGGGGGAGAGAAGCCCCTTTCTTTGCTGTGTATCTGGTGCTATATAATGAATCCAAAAGGATAGGATTCATGGTTAGGTAGGTAAGTATTATCCCTATATTAGAGGTGAGGTAGAGAGCTAAACTGGCTTTTCCAAGGCCACAAAGTCAATTTGGGAGTTCTAGGTACTCATTCATGACTTCAGGAGTTCTAGGTACTCATTCATGCACCCAGACTTCAATACCCTTTTGCAATGTTAATGCTGTAATACCATAATGCTACCCATTCTAGCTTTTTTTCTAAGTACTGTGGAGGGAGAAAGTTGGATTTTTATTCTTCTAATTTAGCTGAACCAAAGAACATGCTAGGTTAAGTGATACAAATGCCTAACTGCACGCACAATGCTTAATCGCAGAATACATCCTGTCTCATTATACCATGCTAGAAATCATTATAACTGTTCCATGTCCACATGACTAGATATCCGTGTGACAAAAGTAAAGGAAATATCAAAAAAGAAATGCCAATATTCCATCAATGAATATTGTGCGGTTCCCACAGCTCATTAATTCAATCCCTTTTGGGTATTAAAACATAAAGAAGTAAAGAAATGGAATTAGATTCCAACAAAGGAAGTCTTTATTTCAGTTCTTATGCCTGTAATGACACTCTGATGATTACCACACATCTCTTCATCTTATGCTGTACATTGCAAGATTATGGAAATTGTATGAAGTGTCATTTATTTTAGGATGAGCGATGTAACATTTACAGTCAAAAATAGCAAGTATTCAGAGCATACTTAAAAATAGCTTTTAGGACCAATTAGAAGATAAGGAATTAACTTAAACTTAATGCAGAATATTCTTCCAAAACAGAACATGTATACCAGAAGCCTTGCACACCATCTAAAGTAAAATCTGTAAGGTTTTCCTCATTATTTAGCCAGCTGTCTCTTCCCTTATGTATATATACTTCCATGTAGGATAATCTGGTCTTGGGTTTGGCATTCGGAATGTTCATTAAGGAGATAAATCCTGCCCATTCCTCTGTGAGTCTGGAAGGCTTCATTGTATTGGAACAATGCAATTTGTTGGCAGGATTCAAGGGGGTATATATATTCTGTGTGCAGTGCAGGTGCCATCTCCCTGCACATGCTCAGTGGGAGAAACGGGGGGGTGTGGTTTAAATAATCCACTGCTACATGGCTCCTCCCCACCAACACATACAGTAGAGTAGGGAGCACTGCAGTCAGAGAGAAATTCTGTTGCCACCATGTGCCTGGCAAGGGCCCCTCATTCATTCTGCCTAATTTTCCAGCACCCAGATGAGTTACTTGGTTTGGATGTTAGGGAGAGGATTTGGGCTATAAAGAATAAAGTATAATGTGGCAGAAAGCACCAATTCAAGAGGCCGGTCCATTTGGGAGGTGGGCAGAAGGGAGATAGTCTGTGGTTCTACCTCTCTCATGTTGAGGAACATAGCCCCTGTGAGCTGTGCATTTTCTGTGTACACTGGAAGTAGTGTCTGTCTTACAAGCTAATATAGGAACACTGAGAAACACTGGGGAGGGGTTGTCATTTTGCTTCTTTTCTAGCAGGAGTCTTCTGTCTCTGTTTATTTATTTATTTATTTGCATTGTAGCAGCACCTAGGAGCTCCAGTCATGGACCATTGTGCTCGGTGCTGTACAAACACAGAACAAAAAAATGGGCTCTGCCCTAACGGGACTACAAATTCTGTGCATTCTCAACAGTTTTGCTGAACTGGGCTGGAAGAAGAAGAAGAATGACCAGAGCTGAGCTAATAACTGACTGTTTGGTTCAGTGGTAGTTACAAAAAAAAATAAAAAAAAATATTTTGGTCAAAACTAACTAAAAATGGTTAGCATTTTCTGTGAATTGAAAAAGTCCATTTCAGGTCTGTTCCAGATTGGGAATTCAAACCTAGGTCTCCCACATCCCAGAGGAGTGCCCGAAGTACTGGGATATAGGTCAGAGGGTGGGCCAGCAGCATCACCCCACCATCTCCTCCAAATATTTTCAGGTCGACTGAAACAGCATTTTCAGTGAATAAACTATTCATCCAGTTTTGCTCCAAAGACTTTGTCACTGATCCCATAGTCAATGGTTTCACTACTCAAATGGTGCTTCAACCAAAGGGTAACATCACTGTTCATTCCTTCCTAGGACAAGCTCTGGCTGATAGCAGGTATCTGATTAAAAATAAATTAAGATAAAGGGTGAAATTCATGCCTTATGAATAGACATAACTTTCAAAAGAGGGTAGCTGGAGGTTCTGGTACTAATAATTAACTTAAACAACACTGCAAAATGACATTACAAATACTTCCAACTTTGCAGAGCTGAAACAAAGCCCCATGATTTATAAATGCAGTAAATTGGTACAATAACTGCAGATAAATGAATTAATAAATAAATTCTCTAGTCATCCAATGTCCTAGCAATATGGAGGCTCATAGTTATATATGAATAAGGGTTTATATCATGGGCACTAGAGCAAATTAAGTTTATAACGCCCCTCAACTTCTTAAGGTTACCATTTAACAAAATAGTTTTCAGCAAATTATTGAATCAATTAGTTCTTAATTGCTAATGGATGCTTAATAAATCTGATGGCCTAATAATAAGCAATAATTATCCTGTCTTGCAGAAACTCATTAAATACTTAATCATAGCTATATTTTTTAAAGACTCTAATTACATAGTTCTTGCTAACACAGTTCTAAGGTGGTTTTAATTCAGCTAGACATGCCCGTTACCCTGCACTTGAGTAAATATGTTTTTGACAACGAGGTAAGATTTTAATAATGTACAAAAACTGTCTTATTTCAGGAGAGGATGAGTGCACAAGGTTTGGATTTTTTCTGGATAAACCATCAATGTATCATCAACTGTGCAATGAAGGTCCAATCCTATAAGGTATTGAGCACCTTGAACTCCAAGATCAGCCACAAAGATGCAGGAGAATAAATTTTAAACTATCTCAAAATAGGTAAAGCCAAGCCCATTTTTAAAGAAATGCTCAGTCTTCACCAACCATGAACCCTCATGAACAGTTCTAGACAGTTATATAGTGACTACCCCATCAATGTAGCCCTTCTTTAAATGTGTTTGTATTCTGCGAACCAAAACCCCGAACCAATGCGGATATGGGATACGTCTTATATCCCATTCAGAGTGATTATGCCAGGGTGGGTGAAAGGAGAGAATGGAAAGAGGAAGCCAAAGAGTTGGAAGGAAGTGAGGTAAATTCTGAGTCTTTAAAACAGTTTTGGTTCTTTAAATCAACAATGTGATTCAGTCCCCTGTTTCATGAGGCTGGTGCAAGGGCTCAAAGAGTCAGGTTAAACATCTTCAATCTCACACAGTGGGAGAAGTGAAAATGAGTTAGGAGATACAGGAGTGCTATCAGGTTTCAAGTATCCTCCCCAAGGAAATATGTTTTCCCTGTGTAGCTGTTATAGCAGAAAAGTATCTGTGGAGATACACACTGATCTACAGTAAAATGCTAGATATTGAGACACTGAAGTGCTGCATCATAAAATGGGACTGACATTTTCAGGCACACTGTAAGATATTGTAAGCATATCTCTCTCTCTCTCTCTAGTCCACTGAATCCCATGTAACATTTCTCCATGCTGACTGATTTTGTGTTATTTTGAAAAGACATGTAAGTGAAGGGGAGAAAAAATAAAAAAGGAAGCAGACTCCGCCAGGAAAGCTGTTGCCTCAACAAATGTTGCAAATGAATGTAAAAGGGGTGGGGATGGAAGAGACAATAAAATAAAAAGCTTGGCAGCTGTTCTAGGAAAGGCTGGTGGTTAAGTGAAGATTGCCTGAAACTAATCACACGTTTCTGCTACAACTGTTTATACTGGCTTCACGTAGTTAATTATTATGGGATTCAATGCAAAAACAACACTGACCAAAGCACTAGCAACAGCAAGTGGTAGATTTGCCACTGTAGCTTTGAAATGTGTGCTGCCTTCATAAACACCTTTGCTAGTCTGTCTACAGAGCAAAACACAGCTCTACCCCCGTCTCTATTTCTGAGTCTTTCAGTACTTGGGGTCCAAGCCTGCAATGTGCTGAATACTGTCAGTTTCTATTGGTTGCTCAGCACTTTGCAGGTTAATACCATTGCCATCTTAAAATCTCACTGAGGCACATCAGATGGAACCGATTTATGGGTAATGGTAATAACGTATCTGACCATCCTCTTCACCAGTCTTGGCTATTGGTAAACCATTTCTGCCACAGTCACAGATCCTAACACCATGGGTGTCATTGCCCTTTCACACATATGTGCTTTACATTGGTGTAATTACACTCAGGGGGTTAGACCTATTTTGCATGAGAAGAGAGTCAAGCTCTATACATTGTGTTAGTGGGTCTGGCAAAAAAAAAATGAGTGCTCTGATTGATGGAATGTAAGTCAAAGCAAAACTCTCATGAATGGATTAAGAGCAGGAGCAGACCTTCAAGGGAAGGTTTTCTGATTGCCAGGCTTGACAGTAATTTCACCTGCCCACATAAGAGCCCCTTCTGTCCCTCTAGGGGTGAAATCCTGACTCCACTAAAGTCAATGGGAAGACTTCAGCTGAGTGAGGATTTCATCCTCTGATGCTACCAGGTGCCAGTCTGTGGTCATTCTGTAATGAGCTGACTGCTTTCCATGACTCAATACAAATTTATTTAAATGGGGAAAACAATATAGTGTGTGAGGATTTTCTCATGGAAATCTGTGCTCCAGCAGCTGGTGCTGTGTAATGGGAACTATTCAAGTGCTGTAATATATTCATGGGACATGGAAGTAGCATCTAAAAGTCACTTTGGGAGTTTTGACGCTTTAAGAAAAGCAAGATTTTGTAGCAATTTGAAAGGCACATGTTTAATTGTTTCCATTCATCAAGATCACTTTTTATGATAACTCCTTGGCACCATCTGCAAGGATTTCCTGGTAATGCATTAAACTCCAGACTGCTGGCACCAAAGAGTTAGACACCAAAGACTCTCACAGACTTCACTGGGCTTTGGATCAGGCCCCAAGTGAAGAAGAAGGTGAAACATTATGTTACACCAGCAAAGTGGCAGGTACAGGTAATCTAGGCACAGCCCCTCTTTGGGGTTATTGCAGAGCCAGGACATGTTCTGCCAGGAGCACCGGGGAGTGCTCATACATCTCTGCCCATTTAAGCAATGCAGCATATCACCCTCCACTCTGGGCATCTAGCCAAGAGCAATGCCTGGGCTGTGGGCCTGCCACTCTGCCTAGTCCATGTGCAGGCTGCACAAAGGTGGAGGAAGGCTCTTTTCTTCTGCCCCCTTCCCTGCACTGTACATGCACATAATGGCTGGGGAAAATATCGTATATCGTCTAAAGGGAATATAATTGCATAGCTTCACATACAAATGTAATGGTTTGACATAGAGTAGTCCTGTCCAGAGAGCTATTAGGGAATTCATGACCGTTCAAAATAATTGCACTTACATGTTTATTGGATGAATTTGATTTTTATAAATCTTTATTGTACATTGAATAATATCCCTTATTCTTTTTGAATGGAGTAATTTCAGAGTCCTGACCTAAAACTTTCAATAGCATCTCAGTGGCTTAGGAACTTAAACCCATTTACTTTCAGTGATACTTAGACAGATCGGGCCCATTTTCAAAAAGTATTTAGATGCCTAAAATGCAGATAGGCACCCAACAGAATCTTTAAAACTCCTAGAAGCGTAACGCCCATGTGAGTTAGGTACCTATGTGCTTTTGGAAGGCCCATTAGGCGCCTATCTGCAGTATTAGCTACTTCAACACGTTTGAAAATCTGGCCCAAAATAACTGTCGCTTTGGAAAATGGGATTAGGCTCCTAACTCACTTTAGAAAATATTCCCTTATTTGCTTCTTGAATTAAATAAGTTCTGATGTCTGTGACTGTATGTGCTACTGTTGACTGCATATGTCTACCCTGTTTGCTTTTATCTAGTCATTGTTTTTATACAGCACCTCTCATTGTAACAAATGAGAAAAGTATAACACAATCTCCTTCCTAAATACAGTACTTAGAGCCCCCCTCCATTTCCCTTCACTATAATGGGTTTTGTTTTTCTGCTTTCCAGGTAAAACCCAGGTGATAGGTGAAATCAAGATTGCATTGAAGAAGGAAATGAAGACTGATGGAGAACAGCTAATAGTTGAAATCCTTCAGTGCAGAAATATCACCTACAAGTTTAAATCTCCAGATCACTTACCAGGTACCAGTCAGAAACAGCTTTATGATACAGTAATGAGCAACAAGCAGGACACTGACTCACACATTTAATGATGTTATTGCCATAGAAAAATCATTTTGTTTGTTAAGCAAAATGACGTATGTTTTTTTTGTTCCTGTGAACATTTTTGATGAAAATGTGTTTTTTGAAATTTTTCTTGAAATGTTTTTTGCATTTATGTCGAATTCAAAATGTTTCAATTTATTGTTGCATTAAAAATGAACGTTTGTCAGTTTTGTGTTTTCACAAAAAAAATAGACATTTCTGGTGAAAATTTCTGTTTTGTCAAAAAAAGGTACTTTTCATTGAAAAAATATTTCAGATGAAAATTTCCTAACAGCAGTAATATTTTGACAGAGCCATAAAGACATCAAGACTGGTTTTGCTGTCAGTGACACCAGTGCAAATCCAGAGTAACTTCCTTGGCTTCAGTGGAGTGACTCTAGTTTCACTCCGGTGTAAATGACAGCAGGATATGGCTCCACGGTATACAGAGGTGTATTTTGTCTCCGTACTTCTCATCCATTGAAATCTGTAGTGACAATGACACCTTAAGAGCACCTGTATCATAGGTTGAATCTTTCTTCCACAGATCTGTATGTGAAGCTGTATGTTGTCAATATCTCTACCCAGAAGAGAGTAATTAAGAAGAAAACCAGAGTGTGCAGGCATGACCGAGAGCCTTCATTTAACGAGACGTTTAGATTTAGTTTGAGTCCTGCTGGGCATTCTCTTCAGGTAATTCTGCATCTTATTACAACATAATTTTATATGTCTTCCATGCTGTGCTTTGGGAATTAGAGATCAAACTCCCATTCCCAGTGACTTGCCTAACAGGTTACTTAAAAAATAAGATTGCAAAGGAAATAGCACCGTTATCTCCACTCTCTTGCTTTCTTTTAGTAGGTTGAATGCAGTGTACCTAATGTCATGTCTTTAGGGGAAGGATGGTCTTGTAGGTGAATTAATCACAAGACTAAGGGCTTGGCTACACTTGCGACTTACAGCATAATAAAGGAGCCCCATACGCACTAGCTCACTACCCATCCACACTGGCACGTAGAGCGCTCTGACTCCGTGGCTATAACGCTGCTGGTACTCCACCTCGGCGAGTGGAATAACGTTTGCTGTGCCCCCGCTGGAGCACTGCTGCGCCACTGTGAATGAGGTGTTGCATTACTGCTCTCTGATTGACCTCCGGAAATGTCCCATAATCCCCTTAGGTCAAGTGGCCACTCTTGTCATTGTTTTGAACTCGCTGTAGGAATGCGGATATGCCCTTTCAAAGCTTTGTTTCTGACAGCTGGCTGCTTATTTGCTCCGGGACAAAGGAACCATTACTGAGGAATGCTGCTTGCTTTGAGTGAGTGAGAGAGAGGCAGGCAGCGGGAGAGGGAGGTCTGCTGCTGTCTGAACTTACAAGACAGCATGCTGACACGCTCTCAGCCCCCCAAAACCCACTCTCTCTCCCTCCACATACACACAACGCACTCCCTGTCACACCCCACCCCCCTGCATTTGAAAAGCACGTTGCAGCCAGTTGCATGCTGGGATAGCTATCACAATGCACTGCTGTTTGCGGCATTGCAAAAGCTGCTAATGTGGCCACGCCAGTGCGCTTCCAGCTGAGAGTGTAAACACTCGGCAGCGTTTTCCCTGCTGTGGTCTTCGAAGGCTGCTTTAACTCCCAGCGCTCTACAACTGCAAGTGTAGCCATGCCCTAAGAGTCAGAAGATTTGGGTACTAGTCACAGCTATGCCTCTGACTCATGAACACAGATTCTGCAAGTTGCATAGTCTCTATTTCCCCATCGCTAAAAGGGGATAATGATATTTACTCAGCTCTGCAGAGAACTTTGAGATCTTCAGATGCAAAATGCTACTTAACAGCCAGGTGTTGTTATCATTTATTAGAAATAATTTACTGAAGCTCAAAGAGATAGATGTGAAGCATAGCGCACTGGAGCCAGCTTGTTTAATTTACAATCTGGCATACATCAAAGCTTGAGTGGAGCTGCACCAGGAGGCAAAATCCCTCTTCCTGCTGCTCAGCATGTCAGTGGGCTGTGCACATTGCCACAGCTCTCACTGGTGCACCCTGCTTTCCTCGGTGTGTCCAGCTAGCTGCTTGGGTTGGTGCAAAGGTAGGCGACAGCCTACGTCTCTTCTTAATTTTCATTACCTGTTAACCCTAATAAAAAGAACAGGAGTACTTGTGGCACCTTAGAGACTAACACATTTATTTGAGCATAAGCTTTCGTGACCTACAGCTCACTTCATCTAAACATAACAATGTCTCTTTATTATAGGCAGGACTGATGGTACCACCTACTATTATTATGGTTGCCCAACATATAGTTACTTATAACGGCCAAACTTTAACCATTTTGGGCTACAATTTTCCATACGGGGTGTCTGCTTCAGGCTGAATTGGTTTGAAAAATGTCGGCCCACACAGCTGAGCTCTTTCAAAGAGGCTACAGAAAATTTATTGTTTTGCCCATGTTAAAAATTTCCGATGACCTTTTCTTTGAAAAGATCTAGTGCCCCTGTGCTTTGCAGCAGGGACTTGAAATTTGGCAGGGGATATTATTTTTGTTTCAGGATGTATTTTTTGCCATCCCCATTGTTCTGTTTGGACCCAGCAGAGAAGTAAATAGGCACAGAGGGAGCTAATAGAAACACAGCCCTCTGCTGTGTGGTGGCTTTTTTGTCCTAGCTGCAAATCAGAAACCAACATGAAAGAGAGGCAAATCAGAAACCAACATGCATTAGGGAGTGGGGGGACTGTTCAAACATTTAAAGGGACGTGCTATCACACCTATGAAAATCTGCTCAAATCTTGCCTTTGAAAAATTGCAGCTCACACATGCTCAAAAGGTTGTTTTGTTTTGTTTTTTCAATTTTGAGCAGCTAAAATCTCCAAACATTCTATCTACTCTGGGCATGCTCCAGCTCAAGGCTGAGCAGCACTTTTCTTGCAATTGCAGCTCAGGGCTTCTGTGGGCAATGCTGGGGTCTGGGCCTGGGTTTGAGACTGAGCATACTGGAACTGAGAACAGTCATTCCTGTGCTCTAAATGCCCCTCCTGCTGGACCCAGGCAATGTGGAGGTAGAAGCTGTCTGAAGCTGCAGAGGGGATAAGAGCTGAATCTTCACGGATGGGGCAGTAGACGAAGGCAAGGAGCTTGAAGGAATAGACTGGGACCAGAGGCTAGGAGGTGGGGAGAAGGAGCCTGGGAGTTGGGGTGAGGAGGTGACTGGGACAAGCAACCTTAATTATGGCATTTCTTAACTTTTGAGTGCTTGATTTTGCAACGTTCATCGTGTTGTTTTGACATAGTTTTCCTGTGTATAATATTTATATAGTGCCTTTCATCTGAGACTTTAAAAATGCATGACTGACACTCATGAAGACAGCCTCTCAACACCTTTATGAAGTATTATTGTACCCATTTTACACATGAGGAAAATAAGGTTGTGACGGGTTGGATCACAGAAACCCCCTTGGGACTGCCAGCTGATGTCCCAAGACTACTTCTGCCCCTGCTTTCCCTGCCAGCTTGGACTCTGGAACCCTGCCTGGTTGTGCCAGACACGCTTCCTGGTTACAAACACAGACCTAGGTCTGAAGCACATCCCACAAACTGCAGGCTTAACTGAAAGCAGCCTAAGAAGTGTTCCTGTCTTTAACACTCAGATGCCCAACTCCCAATGGGGTCCAAACCCCAAATAAATCCGTTTTACCCTCTATAAAGCTTATACAGGGTAAACTCATAAATTATTTTCGCTCTATAACACTGATAGAGAGATATGCACAGCTGTTTGCCCCCCCCACCCCAGGTATTAATACATATTCTAGGTTAATTAATAAGTAAAAATTGATTTTATTAAATACAGGAAGTAGAATTTAAGTGGTTCCAAGTAATACCAGACAGAACAAAGTGAATTACCAAGAAAAATAAAATAAAACATGCAAGCCTATGCCTAATACAGTAAGAAAGTGATTACAGATGAAACCTCACCCTTAGAGGTGTTCCAGTAAGCTTCTTTTACAGACTAACCTCCTTCTAGTCTGGGTCCAGCAATCACTCCCATCCTTGTGGCTACTGTCCTTTGTTCCAGTCTCTTTCAGGTAACCTTCAGGGGTGGAGAGGCTACCTCTTGAGCCAGCTGAAGACAAAATGGAGGGGTTTCCCAGGGGCTTAAATAGACTTTCTCTCGTGGGTGGAGACTGCCTCCTCTCTCCTATGCAAAGTCCAACTCCAAGATGGAGTTTTGGAGTCACATGGGCAAGTCACATGTCCATGCATGACTCAGTTTTTACAGGCAGCAGCCATTGACCACATTCTATCTTGAATGTTTCCAGGAAGACTTCTTATGTGGATTGGAGTCTTCCAAGATCAATTGTTCATTAAGTGTTTCTTGACTGGGCACTTAATTTGCACATTCCTTTCTCAAGAAGCTAACCAAATGCTTCACTAAGGCTACTTAAAATCAAGCAAGTACACAGCCAATATTCATAACTTCGAGTACAAAAATGATACATGCCTACAAATGGGATGAATATATTCAGTAGATCATAACCTTTCCGGAGATATGTTATATGGCATATGTAGCATAAAATATATTCCAGTTATGTTATATTTACATTCATAAGCATATTTCCATAAAGCATTATGGGGGTGCAACGTCACAAAGGTACATAGAGATTAAGTCCCAAATGCACACACCTAGATGTCTAAAACTGGGCTCCCAAAATTATAGGCCATTGTCAAAAATTTGGCCACATTTTGCGTTTGAGCTGAGGATAGACTCCAGGACTGCTGAATTCCATTCATCTGCTCTAGCCAGTAGATCACAGAACAAGGAAGTGGAATAGAGGAGAAGCTCTGCGTTCACTGCATTTCCTCTCAAATGGGGTAATATCCTTGTGTAGTAGGCTGTGCGTTGATGTTTCCTTACTGTTCTACAGGTGCAAACCTAGACGTCAACATTTCTGAATCTTTATTGTACACCAGCAAGTGGTATGTGTAATTAAGCAAATAAGACAATTTTAACCATGGTTTTTTTTCTTCCCAGATTCTGCTTGTCTCCAATGGAGGGAAGTTTATGAAAAAGACACTGATTGGTGAAGCTTATATCTGGCTTGACAAAGTGGATCTAAGGAAAAGAATAGTAAACTGGCACAAACTGATGGTCAGCTCTACACAAACACATTGAGCAGACAAGTCTGCTTAGGGCACTAAACCTTGCAGCGTCTGCTGTAAATGGCATTACTCCAAGACTATAGTTTAATATTGTGTTTAGCTAGGCTTTCAGAATACCAAGTAGGGAAGAGTGAGCTCTGGGCTACATAGCACACTTAAATGAGGGCTAGTCAACTTGTTTTGCTGTAAAAGATAGCAAAGAAAAAAAGTGAGCCCAGAACTAAAAGCGAGGAAGTTTGAAAAGAAGATGGATATGAGGGCTCCTTGACGTTGGACTCTTTGTGGCTGTCAGGAGAGTAACTCAGAAAGAAATAATGAAGGCTTGAAGGCAGCTGTTAATGCAGAGTTTGGCTGCGGCTGGAAGTAATGTGTCTGAGAGAGCAATCTGCGTTTCTGTGCAACCAGAAGGAGATCATTTTATGCAAAAGCACCTAGGATGACTGGTTTTTCAAATCTCACTTATCAGAAGTGTAAAACTTGTTCCTCTGCACCTTAAAATCTCTGATAATTTGTTGTTGTGAGATTATGCCACAGGACACAAACTGCAGGCTGTTTGTAGTGGTGGGAACATTATTTTACATGTTTTTTTTTCCCTTTATGTAAAGAAGATACACTATATAGAGAATCAGATCAAAATTATTTCATTTTTGTTTCCATGCATTAACAATGGGTGTAGGTCTCGGTCCTGGAATGTAAAGAATAAAAGCACACCCGTGGCTATTTTTTGTTTTTGGAGGGTGGTTGGAAAGAGAAAGGATCAAATGGAAATTGCACTAAATAAGGATGGGGGTGGGAGAGAATGTTTTCTGTGCGAATGAAACTGCAATTCATCCTTCCCTTTGGGTCAGCGGTTTACAAAAATGGGTTTGTCTCTTTACAGTTTAAGCACTGAGATCAATGCTATAATTTCAACTATTCCCTTTTTGTCTCCAACCATCAGCCTTACCCTTAGACTGTTTAAAGGCAGTAAAAGTTTAAAATATATAGTATGTACTCTGAAACATTAGACCCATTGTGCTAATGCTACCCTGCTGTTTGTGGAGCTCTGGATCAACAACAACCTCAGCAACACACACACTCCTTCTTGACAGCTAACAAGAAGGAATAACAAAATGTTTACCATCTGGGGATTGAAACATTAATGCGTGTCAAGAATTTCCTTTGAGAATCTCAGGTGAATGACTGAAACTAGTCCATTCAAATGTGGCTTGACAGTTATGAAATATGTAATTAAATGAAGGTCACTGGCAACACTATAGCTTAAGGTTGTGTCGGAGATTCCAAAATAAAAGTTCTATTTTCAGGTGTTTATAACTCAGCGGTAACAATTTCCTTTCGACTGAAACTTTGCATAGGGGATCTTAAACTGGGTGTGATAATTTTCTTCTAACTCAGATTAAAAGAAAAAGGCAAGTACTTTCATCATTCTTAAAATTGTAGAAATATTTAAAATAAATTGGCATGGGATTAATTCCCTTACTGTTCAAAAATGGCTTCATATTTTATACCTTCATATTTTGAAGCGATTTGGCAGGGGATTACCCTGAAAGATCATTGCTTTTTTGTATTTAAAAAGAAAGTGACCAAATGTAAAATGCTGGCAAGTGTTTACTGTGTTTACCCAACAGGAACTTTTCATACACCATTTTAAGTACCCATGTTGTTTTTTTTTACTAGGGTAAAAACATGACTTACATGGTCAATTCAAATTATTCCTTGGGATAAGAATTATATGCTTTAAATAAAATAGGGATAGATGAGAAACCAGATTGACTCTGAAAGAGCTATTGCAGTTGTTTAACTTGATGACACTTTTCTACATATTTTTTTCCATTTATTTATTCAAAATTAAAAATAACACCATGGGAAATGAGTGCAATATAGAGCAATGGGAAAATGTTAGGGATACACAAACCAAAGAAAGACAAGTAAGTCCAAGTTAAGGCTTTGGTGTACCACATTTTACTTGCAACACAATGCATTCCTACCAAAATGCCATAAGTTATCATAAAGACACAACAGCACTGTCAGTGGCAGCATGGCGTGTGCTTTGACTTTTAGTGTTGTGCTTTTGTCAGTGTTTTACCCAACTTCGATCTTATGTAATCACAGTCTGTTGGTGATCATATAAAATATCCTAAATATTGTGATTTATATGGAGAGTAAGATTCTTAAAAACCAAAATCCCCAACCAAACCAAAAATCCCTAAGTGGGATTTTTTTAAAAAAAAAATCTTTCATGTAAGTATTGCTCCTTTGTTGAGTTATTTTAAATGCCTGATGTCTACAGTAAGTCCTTTCTTTTCTGAAATGTCCAATTTCAATTACTGCATGAAGTAAAAGCAGTGAGACGTTCAATTTTGTGCAAACTGCTGGTAATTTTGTTCTTGCTCAGATTTATTATGAAGGCCGCGAGTCATGCTGATGGTTGCTATGGAGATTTCCAGTAGGCGCTAGTACTAACTGGATGGCTTACTAGGAAGCCTATAATCATTATTCTTAATTGACGAAAGTGGGCTGGCATACTTTGCTCTTACATGCATTCACAAATGTTTCTGGTATTTTTATGAAACGGGATTGCTTGTTTGGTGTGGCTGGGGTTGTCCAGGAAAGCCACAGTTACTTTGGAATTAGCTTTCTGAAATGGGTTTAATTCATGCATCTTTATATATTGAAATTCAAGTGTGACTTGTCTGTTGGAATCCCACAGAGAAATACAAAGGATAGTGGCTGTCAGGAAAACTGGTCACTATTAGCAATGGCTTGACCAACAGCAGTAGTGAGAGGACTCTTTTAATTTCATAGTTGTTCTCCTGTGCAAAGAGATAGTGACAGAGCTGGGTCCATACACTTTCCCTTTTGTGAGATTACCATCAATTCAGAGTTCGCAAGATGCTTCCAAAGTGTGCCAAGTTCCTTTTTTGATCAGATCTCTAGGTTGTACTGGAATCATTCTATGCAACACTGTTTCGTGTTTGAATGCATTTTTCTTTTTTGGGTGAATGAAGTCAGGAAAAAAAACCCTTCTTGTGACATTAAAAAAAAAAAAAACCCACCAAACAAGGACTATTAGTATTTTTTACTTTTTTTGTATATATTGCAACATATTCTTTCACCCCTCCCCCCCATTTTATGTTTCTTCTAGTGGCTGAAAGTCCTTAGATGTGGCAGCAGATCTTATCCTCTCTAAATGATTGATTATTAGTGAATTCACACGTTTCTTTGAAGATGCATATTGTGGCTAGGCAATGGCAGAAGCATTTTAATTTGTTTTATTCATACGTCTGCTGAGTCAACAGAGATTGAAGTTGCTTCTTTGTTCAAGGCCTTGTACAGTGGAAACAAGCTGAATTACAAGAAAAAGCACAGTGTATGTGTTTACAAATAACAGGGATTTCTAATGTGGTCATTACTATTATGCATACAATGAGCAACAAACCATTTTCTTTTTTCCTAGTTCACACTAAACGTGAGAGTTTCTATGATGACTGTTGAGCTAGTACATTATCATTACACTTTAAAGGGATAGTATCCAGGGGAAATATGAGTGCTGCTGCTTTATTATTACCCACGTTTTTTACATCATATCTCAGCGGAAGTAATAAGGGCCTGATCCAACGCCTATCGAAGTCAATGGTAATCTTTCCATTCACTTCAGTGTGGTTTTGGATCAAGACCTAGGAATTGATAGAGTTAATTTTCTGGATACATAGGTGTTCCAATGGTTAGATTGTGGGGGATACTGTAGCTGGTAACCAGCTGATATTGATTCTGACTCTAGGAATGAGGAGGAGGAGGACTGCTGGGGAAGAAGAAGCTAGTGTACCCTATAGAAATGATTTAATTAGTATTTAGTTTCATGGAAATATCATAAAGATGTTAATAGTATTTTTTTAATCTTATTATTTGAATCATAACTGACAATATTTTTAAGTACTTTATTTTCATTGCTACAGTGTCTGTATCCCAGATTCCACTAAGTATCTATCTAGATATGTACATACATATATGTATAAGAGAAAAATTGCATCTGTGTAACTGAAACTTGAAGTAATAATGGAACAGAGAGGTAGTTCAGTGTAAGTATCCACCTACATCACATTTGGGGCCCGATCCTGCATTCCTGGTTGCACCCGGGCTGAAGGATTGGGCCTTCTTTTTGAATTGCTAGTTGCCTTTGGTAAGAAAGTAGAAAGAATAAGCAAAATCTGGATACTCTCTCTTTAAATCATAAGATGCATTTTGATGTTTTCCGTATGTTCTGGTTTATCCTTTTTTAAAAGAAGATTAATAAATATACTGATGAGCTCAAAATTATAATATATATTATATATATATATATATATCCATAACTCAGACTACGTGATTTGAGAGAAAGCAGTTTTCTTAATTTGTTACCCTGTAAATAAGTATACATTTTTGTATAACAAATCAAGTTTGAATTATGAATTCCATCTGGTGTCCAAGCATGTGAATGTGAGTATTATTTGACTGTATCTTGTATAGATGTTCAGTGACGTGCTCAGGTGCTCAGCAATAGCTGACTAGCGTGTGTGCTGTCATGCTAGCAGACTATGTGTACAGCGTATCCAATGTTTAAAAAAAATCTACAAAAATACCTTAAAAAAAAACAAACAACAAGAAGAGTAGTCCTTGGAGAAATGTAATGTTTCTTCAATGAATGTTGCATGCATTGATGGTGGTTTGTTAATTTTTTTTTGTTTTGTTTTATTTATTTTGCTTCTGAATTCTCTCAGCAAAACAAAACAAACTTGTTCTAAAAATTGTATAAATTGAGACAAAAGCAGTATGAGAACTGTATACAGAAAATGCTTGTAAATCTGTCTCGGTTTCCACTTTATGTATAAATCCATGTTATGGTTTTGTGGTTGTATACAGGATGTATCTTGAGAACTTATGCAAATTGTGCTGTATAAAGGCTGTTACCCCAGTCTGACTAATAAATATTTAAAATATCCACTTTGGTTTTTTTTTCCCCATTGAATGCATAAATCTATACACATAGGAATTTTGCCGGCCTTAATTCATCCTCCACATTGACTTTAGTGGGCTTACAGTAGGGTTGAATTTAGCCCAGCTGTGATGCTGTACCCAACACCTACCTAGTGAAGCTACCATTCCGAACCCTACATGGGCACCCCCTTCCAAGGTGTTTGCAATTCCGCCATTTTCCCACATTTTCAGTGTTAAATAGGGCTTGCTTTGCCCTAGGGTCCCTCAGACAGATTAGCACCCGCATTCCCCAAGAGGAATCTCGATGCCTTGCCTGTATTCCTCCTGGCGTCTCCCAGATAGCACACTTCAGTGTGATTCTAGCAGCACCCTGGAAGCACGTGCAGCATATTGCCTCCTCCACACCTGGCTAACTCTGGTATAAAGATGAGATGGAGACATGCCCTAGTGCTGTACTATCCACTACTAGGGATCTATCACCCATGACAGCACTAGGAACACACAGAGACAATATTCCCTCCCCACCTTCCAATGGGATTCTGGCCAACTCCAATAGAAAAAGGGAGAATGGACTCCCCTTCTGGTACCCTGTTCCTGGACTATTGTGCTACCCCCATAGCAAGCCTCTATTAACTATTCTTACAATTTATAAAACTATTATAATAAATTATTAAAATTATTTCTGATTTTTCAGCTCTTGAGTCTGTTTGGAAATAAAGAAGTAGTGGCAGCATGATTTAATGAATCCCATGATCAAATTCATTACGAGAACATGAACAAATTAATTAAACTGAGGATTTTCTGGATTCACAGAGGATTTTGAAAAAACATTGGCTGCTAATCCTAAAAAGTTAAATCTGTAATAACATCCACAATTCTCACTCCGCATCAGAAAGTGACAAAATACACTGTTAATACACAAAGATTTTAAATCCTGCTCGAAATGGGAATTGAACACAAATTATTTGCTACAAAGGAGAATCAAGATTATATGAATTATGACATATAAAAAGAATAAATCAGCAAGAAGTGTGTGGAATACAGAATTCCTTTTCCAAGCCACATGAATTGTTCAGATGTTTTTTACAGAAAATTTTTGCAAACTGCAGTTTCCAGACCTGCTTTGAGATAAATGCATCCAGAAATGGCAAAGTACAAGGGAACGGAAAACCTTATGGCTTTAATCTGTCATGATGTTTATAAGGTGCTGTGTTGTAGTAGCCATGCTGGCCCCAGGATATGTAAGAGACCTGATATGAGCGGTACTATCTTTTATTGAACTAAATTCTGTTGGCGGAAGGGACTGAGGAGAAGCTAATAAAGCAGATAATTTGGAGGCATGGCCTGGGAAAGAACAAAACTGGCTGCATCCTAGTAATATTCAAGAGAATTACTGTCAGTGCAGCCTGTTAAATTTTCAAGAGCTACCAAAGCACAAGGAAGTTTATCATAATATTTAGCAAGCATTTTTCATTCATAGACTTGCATGTGGGAACAAAGTGAGTAAGCAGATCAGGTGACTTCCTCCAGTCTCATTGTGTGTTACACAGAGCCAGTGGCAGAGCTCGGGTCTGCTTTCCAGTCCATACCCAATCAATCAGACCATGCCAAGCAGAAGACATGTAGGCACATAGGTCACTTTATCATAACACACTTACGTGCCTAGGAAATTTGGGTGCCCACAGGGATAAGTGGCAGCTGAATGGGTGCTTTGAGAATCTCTATTTGAATTTAGGCACCAAAAGTGGCAGTTAGCCACCTAATTCCTCTGTGTAGCAGCAGCAGGGCCAGGAATACCGTAAAATCCGCAGAATAGTTCCAAATTGATACATTGACTTTCTATTTTTGCCAAACCATTATGTTATGGCAGCACTGATTTTGAGCACCTTTTCTTTTTCTTCCTACCTCCGACACATCGTAATATGCACATACTTTGGAATCTATTTTCCTTCATCATTAACCACCCTTGACGTAAGCAGGTACCTGCTGTGCTTTAGAATGCCTTTGAAGAAGTCCTAGAATCATAGAATATCAGGGTTGGAGGGGACCTCAGTAGGTTGTCTAGTCCAACCCCCTGCTCAAAGTCATTTGTGGATTCTCCTTCCCCGTGCAACAGTGGATGGACGCCTGGAAGTTCCTGTCTCTTCAACCGTCTCTCCTCCTCTGCTTCCTTCTCTTCAGCCTTCTCTCCTCCTCACCCCTTCCAGCTATGTCTAGTCCCTCAGGTAAAGTGGTTATTTCATGCAGGATACAGCATACTAGGAGTAGCCTAATGACCTTCATGGGGCTGTACTTTAGTGGCCCCACACTGGACAGAGGGAAATCCCTCCACTGCATCTTCAAGATGCCAAAGGTTCTCTCTATCACTAACTGAGTGTGTTTGTGGACACAACTGTATCGCTCTTAAGCCTCAGTTGTTGGGTTTCCTATGGGTGAGGCGCCAGGGCTGGAAGGGGGATCCTCTGTCACCTCTAAGGGTCTGTGATGGGGTCCACTCACCCCGCATTGGATGGGGAAGGGTTAACCCTATATTGTGGGCTGAGACAGCCACACCCCCTCAACTCTACTGGGAATACTCCAAATGCACTAGTATAAAAGGGAGCAGCTTAGCTTAGTGGGGGGAGCTGACCGCTGGAGAGGAAGGATGGACGCTACAGGCTCCAGCCAAGGATCAGGCCGTGGGAACCAGAGATGCCGCAACCCATGCAGATGTCAGGTTACCCACAGAGGCCCTGCAGAGTCCAGAGTTGCTGGGGACAGTGCAGCCCAGGGAACCCAGAGACAGAGAAGATGCCCAGACCGCAGCAGCGTGAACCATGGTAGGAAGCAGCACAAGGGAATTAGATCGTAGCCCAGCTAGTGAACCAGAACTTTGAGTCAGTGTGTTTCGGTCAGACCCCTCCTCCCCGCTGACTCAGTGGCATGCGTTCTTGCCACTATCAGGGGCTGGAGCCTCCCCGGGATGCTACCACCCCCATTTTGTGCATGGCGGCCCCCTTCCCCAACTGAGGCCACTATGCCTTACTGCCCTGCTAACAGATGTGGATGTATTGACTTTGGCCACTACGCCTTACTACCCCGCTAACAGAGGCGAATCTATGGACTTTGGCCGTTAGGCCTTACTGCCCTGCTGAATCACGTAAATCTAGTGACTTTGGCTGCTGGGTCTTACTTCCCTGCTAACTGGGGCTAATGTATTGACTCTGGTCATTGGGCCACACTGCCCTCCTAACAGGGGCGCATATACATTAGGATTAAGGCATCTGTCCCCATGGTAGGGTGGCAGTGTGTAAAGGTGGTAGTGTCCAGTAGAGCAGTCCAGTATTGCAGCCAGAACATGCTGTGGATTGGGCTTGTGTGGTTGATGCATGTGGCGTGATTGGTGATGCGTGGGGGAGGTGAGTTCCCCATGTCTTACCTTACCAGTGTGGCTTTCTCTAAGGAAGGTCCACGATAGACAGGGTCTTCTCTGTAAGACGATTGCAAGAAAAGTGCAGAGAGAAGTGTATTCCACTGTACATGGCTTTTATAGATTTAATAAAAGCCTTTGATAGAGTTAGTCATCAGGACTTTACATTGTTTTGAAGAAGCCTGGTTGTCCACCTATATTGCTAAACCTTGTGAAATCCTTACAAAATGGCATGAAGGCAACTGTAATATAGGAAAACCAAGGGTCTGACTCATTTAACATCAACAATTGAGTAAAGCAGGATTGGATACTGGCTCCTACATTGTTTAATATTTATTTCTCATTCCTGCTTCAACATGTGTTCCACGATGTTTGAGAGGATGTGTCTTAGCGCTAGACATGATGGAGGTTTGTTTAAAGATATTGCAAGGTTCAGAGTTAAGGTGAAGGTGAAGGAGATCATCATACGGGACCTATTGTTTACAGATGATGCACTCCTTGTGGCTCACAATGTTAACACTTTACAACATCTTATGACCAAGTTATCTGACTCATACAAAATCTTTGGGCTAGCAATAAGCTTGAAGAGGACTGTTGTCATGCACCAAGGCTCTTCAGAACCAGCTCAAGATACCACCTTTGACGGCATTTGTCTGGATGTTGTTGACCACTTTTGCTACCTTGGCTCTACTGTTACCAGCAACGTAGATCTTGATGCTTAACTTGACTGTAGAATTGGCCAAGCAGCCAGGAACTCTGGTCTTTTGCAAGACAGAGCTTGGAACAATAACAAATTGTTAACTAAAGTGAAAAAAACATATTTATTATATGTGTTTTATCCACTCTGCTATATGGCTCAGAAACATGGACAACTTATGGCTAACATACCAAAAGACTAAACAGATTTTAAGTCAGATGCTTGCGTAAAATTATTTTAATAAGATTATCTTGCCATCTTATTCAAATAATTTTGAATGACAAATGACAGAATGACAAATATGGAAGTGTTTTAAATTGTGCTGGTATGTCATTCATGGGAATATTGATTAGTAAGAAAAGTCTCAGTTGGCTTGGACATGTCAAGCGGATGCTGGATTACAAGATAGTGAAGAGTGCGTGGTACTCTGAAGCTCACAAAGGGTCTAAAAAGAGAGACAGTCCACAGTACAGATTTTGGAATTCCTGCAAGGATGACTTAATATCCTTTGGAATCTCTGTGGATGGTTGGCAGGGTCAGCTTGTCGATGGAGCGAGGCGTTGCGAGGCCAACTGGCTCAAGCTTTGTGGTGACCGGCGTCAGAGGAGGAAAGAATCTATGGCTGGGATTCAGGGCATTGCTAGGGTGTGGGTAGATGGAACTGTCACACATGCATCAGACTCCGCAGTCATCAGATAACTCGAAGGCATACACACCGTGCTCTGTAAAGAGTGACAGTGTCATAGACCTAACAGACACCCATAGGGAAACTCTCCTTGGTGCCTGAGACCAAATGAACAGCATGCAAGGTATTTGGCTATGACATCTAGAAATTCCATTCTGACATTGCATGCTGCCATCATGTTCATTTCATAATCCCTGTGTCTGTTCATACACACCTGGGCACCCTGTTGTGGCTTCCTGAGGTTCACGTATGTGTCATTGACCGCTCTGAACTGAAGGGAAGTATGTGTTTTGGTAGAATTCTGTCATGGTTCTCCTCCAGGCGGGTGGCTCTGCAGGGAACTGAGTGTATTGTATTAACCTGCATGGCTGACTGTAGGAAAGTGACCAGAAAGTGATCAGGTACCCTTGAAGTGCTTGAGTCACTGATTCCGGTGATCTGGGCAGTGACCCAGTCCCCACTAAGGCAACAGCAGTGCTTACCTTTATGGGAATGGGACTGCATGACTCCTGTGGGTAGCAGTGGCTAGGTCCTCCTGAAGGATGTCACACAGGTGGTACGTAGTGTCTGGGTTGAAGTTGTCGTGCCCTATGCAGGCCCAGTCTGAGACCCCTATAAAACTGCAGGGAGGTCAGATGATGCAGATATTTCCTTGCATATGGTGAGATCTGGCCTGTGCTGCAGCACTACACTGCTATTGATCATTATTAGTACATCCAACTCTCCAGCCTTCCCAGCACATGATCCCTTCCCCCCTTCTGTCCCCAGGCATCCAAGCCCACTCCCTAGACCTGTCCCAGCTCTCTCGCTCTCTCTCTCTTTCTCTCCAGACTCTCTCTCTCTCCAGAACTGAGGTTCCCCTTCCCTGCCCCACCCCATCTGGCTACCCCAGATATTCCTCACCTTCACCCCTGAATTTGACCTACTACCTAACCCCCTGCACAGATAACCCGTCCCTCATTCCTGATCAGCTACCTGTAAGGATTGATGGGAATTCAACCCAGGCCTGGAGGGCTCCCAGGCAACCAACGTCCCCACGCTGCCACCCAGCAGCAGCTATATCCTGGCTGCTCCCTGTGACTCAATCTGCAGAGACTGAACACCACAGAAAGTTCCACCTTGAGTGATCTGGCTGACAGTGGGCTTAGTTATCCCTGACTGGCTCCTTGATCCTAGATAAGCTCATGGGGTGTACCTAGAAGTGTCCAGGCAACAATGTGGATTCCTGGCTAGCAGCCATGACTGTCCTGCATCTGAACTCTTGGTATTGATCTTGGTTCTGATTTGGATTCTTTCTGCCAATCAGCCCCCAGAACCGCAACACGGACTCTGATATCTGATATTGACCCTAGGCCTGATTCCTGACTCTGTCTCTCTCTAACCCTCATCTTGATTCCGATTCTCAGCCCGGTTTGACCCTCAGCTTAACTCTTTTGGCTCTTGATCCTGACACTGGCTCTGACCCCTGTCTTTATTTCCTGGCTCCTCAGCTCCCGCCACTAGTTCTGACTTTCTCCACACCAAATCCTGGTTCCCAACAGGTTTTTTCTTTCTCTCTCTCACACACATACACATGCTCTTCTTATGATGACCTGTGGCACTGGCTGCATTTTCTTGTGGCTACTCAAATGCCCCTCCACCCAACTGTGGCCTGCATCTAGCCCTCCCACATTGGAGGAGGACGTGTATTGGGTGTTAGCCATTCTCTGAGCACATTTACCAGGTTGGGCCTCACAGGCAAGATAGGTGCTTCTCCATCTGTTTTACCCTGCTTTTTGGCTAGCTCTGGAGTTTAGAAGGGAGATAGATGTTCAGAGGGCTAGAAGGAGGCAGCAGTACGTGTGCCCAAAGGTAGAAATGTAAGGGCCAAAGGGCAGTTAGGCATTTAAGTCACTTTGTGAATGTAGCCCAGAGTCTTATTCTTATTGCAGCTTGTTTTATTTACATTATATGTGCTGGTCTTTGAACAGAGGTGGTCAAATAGCACATGGGTATTCCCCTAATTCAGGAATCTCCCAAACAGCAACACCACCTCAAGAATTGCAGTGTTGTCAGTTCCTGTGATTTTTATGGTGAGTCTAATGATTTTTGGTGATTTAATTAAAGCTTCTAGAGGCCAGAGATTATGTAAGAATTTCAGCTTTCACTTTTTAAAGTAAACTTCTAGCCTTCTTGACATGGAGAAGAGCCTGAACTGACTGTACCCTAAAGGCTCCAAAGCTAGATGAAAAATAAAAAGAACCGCCAATATTTTATTTTTTAAATCTTCTGATTTTGTGGGGCTTGACTCATGATTTTTAAACAGTTGGGGTTGACAATACTGGAATAAACTCTAGATAGAAAGATTAAGGAGCAAATTCTCCTGCTGACTACAACAGCTCCCCCAAAAAGAAGCTTCATTCCAAAACTAATAACAATGCAATATTTCTTCAAAGACTGAATAGTGCTCGCATGCCAAGAAAAATAAAGGTTCCAGAGTAGCAGCCGTGTTAATCTTGTATCAGCAAAAAAAAAAAAAAAAAAAAAATGAAATGAGGAGGACTTGTGGCACCTTAGAAACTAACAAATTTATTTGGGCATAAGCTTTCGTGGCCTAAAACCCACTTCATTGGATGCATGGAGTGGAAAATACAGTAGGAAGATATATATACACAGAGAACTTGAAAAAATGGGTGTTCCCATACCAACTGTAATGAGACCAATTAATTAAGCGCTATTATCAGCAGGAGAAAAAAACCCTTTTGTAATGGTAATCAGGATGGCCCATTTCAAACAGTTGACAAGAAGGTGTGAGTAACAGTAGGGGAAAAATTAGCATGGCGAAATAGTTTTTACTTTGCGTAATGGCCCATCCACTCCCAGTCTTTATTCAAGCCTAATTTAATGGTGTCCAGTTTGAAAATTAATTCCAATTCTGCAGTTTCTCGTTGGAGTCTGTTTTTGAAGTTTTTTTGTGGGAGAACTGCGACTTTCAGGTCTGAAATTGAGTGACCAGGGAGGTTGAAGTGTTCTCTGACTGGTTTTTGAATGTTATAATTCTTGATGTCTGATTTGTGTTCATTTATTCTTTTGCATAGCGATTGTCCGGTTTGGCCAATGTACATGGCAGAGGGGCATTGTTGGCATATGATGGCATATATCACATTGGTAGATGTGCAGGTGAACGAGCCTCTTATGGTGTGGCTGATGTGATTAGGTCCTATGATGGTGTACCTTGAATAGATATGTGGACAGAGTTGGCAATGGGCTTTGTTGCAAGGATAGGTTCCTGGGTTAGTGTTTTTGTTGTGTGGTGTGTGGTTGCTAGTGAGTATTTGCTTCAGGTTGGGGGGCTGTCTGTAAGCGATGACTGGCCTGTCTCCCAAGATCTGTGAGAATCAGGGATTGTCCTTCAGGATAAGTTGTAGATCCTTGATGATGTGCTGGAGAGTTTTAAGTTGGGGGCTGAAGGTGACGGCTAGTGTCGTTCTGTTACTTTCTTTGTTGGGCCTGTCCTGGAGTAGGTGACTTCTGGGTATTCTTCTGGCTCTGTCAATCTGTTTCTTCACTTCAGCAGGTGGGTATTGTAGTTTTAAGAATGCTTGATAGAAATCTTGTAGGTGTTTGTCTCTGTCTGAGGGATTGGAGCAAATGCGGTTGTATCTTAGAGCTTGGCTGTAGACAATGGATTGTGTGATGTGGTCTGGATGAAAGCTGGAGGCATGTAGGTAAGTATAGCAGTCAGTAGGTTTCTGGTATAGGGTGGTGTTTATGTGGCCATTGCTTATTAGCACTGTAGTGTCCAGGAAGTGGATCTCTTGTGTGGACTGGTCCATGCTGAGGTTGATGGTGGGGTGGAAATTGTTGAAATCATGGTGGAATTCCTCAAGGGCTTCTTTTCCATGGGTCCAGATGACGAAGATGTCATCAATGTAGCATAAATAGAGTAGGGGCATTAGGGGAGGAGAGCTGAGGAAGTGTTGTTCTAAGTCAGCCATAAAAGTGTTGGCATATTGTGGGGCCATGCGGGCAGCCATAGCAGTGCTGCTGACTTGAAGGTATATATTGTCCCCAAATGTGAAATAGTTATGGATGAGGACAAAGTCACAAAGTTCAGCCACCAGGTTTGCCATGACATTATCGGTGATACTGTTCCTGATGGCTTGTAGTCCATCTTTGTGTGGAGTGTTGGTGTAGAGGGCTTCTACATCCATAGTGGCCAGGATGGTGTTTTCTGGAAGATCACCAATGGAAAATACAGGTGCTTAAAGCTATGCCACACTGCCATCTGCTGGCTCTGACCATAACAATAACATATGCCCATTCAACATTGACCTGTGCTGGAACAGAACTGGACCTTATCCAAAGTCTATTCAGTCAGTGGAAAGTCCCATTAACTTCAGTAGAGTTTGGATAATCTCATATGGTAAGGGTCTGTCTACACAGAAATGCTCCAGGGAGGTATTGTTTATTAAAATAAATCCAGAAACTCTTAAAGCAAATTAAAATAAAGCTCTCCCAGATAAGGTTTAATCACTACAGTCTCTTCAGTTGACTCGGAAAGCAGCTGTCAGCAGGTGACTTGACAACGGAGCTGAGAGAAATGTAAAAAAAATTCCCATCAGAAGTCTTAATGAGGGCAAACTCTGATGATGGTCTGAAGTTTGGCACTGGAGAAAATAAAATGCACCTGAAAAGAGAGTTCTTGATATTGAGTTACCTTGAACAATTTTAAAGGGCAAACCTGCTCTCATGCATCCTGAATGTGTAGAAGGAAGAGGCACTCAGGAGGATCTTTCCATCTTGCTGGAAAAATGTAATCAGCACTTGGGAATTAAAAAAAAAGAAAAAACATCAAGGGGTGAAAAAGATTAATTGATACTTTCAATTAGAAGCATTAAATATCACCTCCAGGATGCTAGCGCTAAGTGTGAAAACAATGTGCCAGTACTTCTTGTTGGTGTGGAATTTTTAAAAATGCTCCTGCAGCCATGGATTTGCACATTTCAGCAACATTCAGCAGCATCATTTTTCCCCAGTGGCTCTTGACCTCATTTTCAGCAGAGAAAAGACAATGAGAGCATCAAAATTCAATCTAATCAGTAATTACAAATCCCCAAGTGATTTTAGACATCTTTTTGATTATGAAATATTCTAATCGTTATTTTATTGGCTGTTACATGATGTATGACTATAAATATAAATATAGCATCCTAGAGACAATTCTGGCACTAAATAGAACTATACGTAGTATTACCAAATAAAACCTGCTTAATTACTGTAAAAATAAGTTGCATATTTAAAAATGTGTGTTATTATTTTTCTTTGCAATGGTTCTTACATAAGTCTTAACATAGCACAAAAATAACTTGATGCACTTCTTTTTTTTTTTTTTACACAATTTATAATGGCTGGTATATTTTCAAATGAAGGAGAAACAAGGGGGGGAAATCAAATGCCCAGCCTAGCCCACATTATTTAAAAACTAGAGGGGAGGGGGCTATCCATGTACAGGAGAGTATAGCAACATATTCAGTACTACCCAGTTTATCAAGGCTGTACTCATTCTAGTAAAAAATAGAGAAAGCAGAGTTCTATACCACATACATTTATGACGAATGCAGATGTATGTGCTGTGCAGTGTTTTATATTACGTCATGGATCACCTTACTGACCACACTGAAGTGTGCTCAATGTACCCCAACAGCAATAATACAAACAAGTGGGCAGCAGAGCTAGTGGACAGCATAACAGAACTAGGGACAAATTGTGTCCTCAGTTACCTCTTGGATGGTGTTTCAATAGTGCAACTGAGGACAGACTGTTTCATTCTGCTTCTTTAAATTTTCAGGGCAAGGGTGGGAGGTGAAGCTATTGCTCATGTTGAGCATGTCAATGAGGCTATTTCTAGTCCCTTTGTGCCACTCTGGAAAGGGGCTGAAAAGCCATCAGATCTCCCTAGGTAAGGATTCTCCTGGTGTGTGGGACTCACCAGCAAGCACAGAGCCAGGGTAGTCTGCCACAGGTGGCATGCCTGGAGCCTTATTGCCTTCCTGCAGTCTTCAGCTGGTGTGATGCTTGTTGTAGGTCATAGCCAACGGGCATAGATTAGAGCAGCTTTGAGGCTGCTCGATTCCATGCCAAGGTCAGACCAGCTTAGAATTGGGCTTAATATCAGGGAAATGCAACTGGCTGCTTTATGGCCCCCACCTCAACTGCACCCAACAGGAACTGGGTGAAACTGAGAATCTAGGTGATGCTCTCCAGATGTTCACATAAGATTCAGATCTGAATAGTTCCTATTAACACTTTTCTGGAGTGTGACATACAGGCCCCATACCCACATCAGCCTAGTTACCTCTCAAATCTACCTACTTTGAGAACTCTAGTGCCACTGTTCACCCTAGAATCCCACACTCCTACAGGGTCCTGGAGCAGGATCTCAGGTTAGGACAAAGGCTCCTTGCCCCCAGGGCCATCCACACAGAGCTAGATATATTAGTTATATCAATTATTTACACCACCCTATGTAGTAAATTTGCTATGCCATTTGATAACATTGTAGCAAACCGTACAAAATCATCTTAGTAGGATGGTTCTGCATCTTCCATTATTCATTTGAGGCATAAAGGACCAGAAATGTACTCCTGCCATAACACCACTGACTTTAACAGAGTTATTCCAGCACAGGAATTTGGTCAATAATGCTTAATAAATATTCCATTAGGAATCAGGTTTGTGAAGAGAGGAGATAAAAGACTTTATTAAAGGCATAAACATTAAACTCAAATCAAGTCTGCTCAGGCTTCTGGAACTTCTAGTTCCGAGGATGCATGCTCAGAGGTTTTAACATATGCATTAGCATACTCACTCCCACGTGGTCATTATTTTATTATATTTGCATAGACATCCCGTACTTATATTCAGATAGCCTTATTGGGGACAAAAATCACTTTCATTCCAAGGATGGGATTTGCAAAAGTGCCTAAGTGACTCAGAAGCACAAGCTTTTGAAAATCCTTCTCTAAGTTATGTTTTTGTTGATGTTGAAATTGAGTTAACAAAAAATGAGAAGTTGAGTTTTTCAGTTGTCGTCAACTTGGTGAAAATGAAGAAATTGCCGATTTCACTCTGTGCTAAGCAGAAAGCCAACATTAATAACCTTTAAAGGGGAAATTTTATTTGTAGAGAGGTCATGAATTATTACAAAGAGGCCCTGGGGTTCTGAATTTTTAATATTATATTTTAATGATCATGTTGGATCCACAGTATATGTTCAATAAAACTTGGAAGCCCTCCTTCATTCAAACTTCAAAAGAATTTAAAGAGCAGCTGACTAGGCAATGGTCTACAGAGATGACAACAAGGAATGAAAAAGAAAGCGTGTAATCTCCCTGAGGAAAAACAAATACAGAGCCTGTATAAATCTAGAGCATCTGGAAGAGAACTGTTGCAGAGGAAGACAATAAGAATAAATTATATGGTTACAACTATGATGGAAGACAGCAGAAAAATAAATTTGGTGCTTTTGCAAAATTAACATAGTAAAAGAAAGCATTAATGTGCATTATATGGAAATGCCATTTTTCACAAACACCACTGTTACCTATTGTTTATTTAGAAAGCACAGTTAAGGCTGAAATAATACTGTAATTACCTGAAAAAAACCCAGAGCATTGTTTATGTTTGTCACTTAAAATGAATATCTTCCATAAACTGGAATCATGGTATACTTGATCAAGATTCTTGGAACCCAGCTGCTCACCCCCAAAAGATTTAGTTTCACAAAGTTATGGTATCTGTTCCCACCATAAATAACAGCATTAATTTCTCAACAGCATTAATTTCTACTCTCTAGGAATTTAGTTTTTAAATAAAAGAATAATAAAATAGAAGAATATTTTATGTAAACATAATATGAATGCTAGAGCTGCTTGAAATTTTTCCGTTGGAAAAAATTGAGATTAAAAAATGGCTTTTTTCTCTAAAGAAAATTGTTCAATGAAAATGTTTTTTTCAAAAATTTTCAGTTTTACAATTGCAAAAAATTGCCCCCTATTTTTTTTTTTTTTGCATTTTTTTTCAAGGGAAAAATTTGGGGGCAATTTTTCAAATGAAAAATTCAGTTTCTGAAAACTAAACACAAAAACTTTTCATTTTTGGTGTCAGGTTAAAAAAAATTGAAGAGTTCTGTGAAAAGTTTCCTAAAACATATAAAAACTTTTCCTTTTTCTTTTTTTGAAAATTTTCTGAGGAAATACTGACCAATATTTTCCCAATCAGTTCTAATGAAAACAGCAAGAATGGCAGTGTAACCTAGCTGAAGTCACTTGCAATTGCTGCTTTAAACAGGCCATCAAAACAATCAACCCAAAAGTTGTAATTTACTCATAATTACTACAGAGTGATACCTGAGCCATTATAGTATTACATCTACTTAGACCAGGTATCTCAGAGACCACTAAGAGACTTCAGAATGACAACCATTGTTCTTGTAGAACAGCTACTATTATTATTTAGACAGAAGTAGTGTTTAGCAGCCCCACTCTGTAATCATGACCCCATTGTGGTTGGTCACAATAACCTTCCTGAGATGCTACCCCGAAAAATGAGTTTTGGGGTGCTGCCACAGTAACCTTTCTGTTGCCCCCTTAATATGCTCTTCCTGGGTAAAAGTTCTTGGGGTTGCTAAGGAAACACTCAAAGGACAGGGATCTAGCCTTCTGATAAAGTAAGTGACACAGGCAGTAATCTTTCCAAAACAAAGTATCCTTTTAGTAAAATAACTAATAGTCCCTAGTACAGTGTATTCTAAAAATCCTAAATAAAGCACAAAAAATCCCTGAGACACAAATCCCTTTTTGCAAGTTAAAGAGCACTTAAACTACAATAGCATATAGTTCAAATGATACTAAGTGAAGTTGTTTGTTGCAAGTGGCCAGTTTGCAACAAATTGCTGACAGCAGATCTAAAATTGCTTTAAAGTTCACATAGATAAAATACAGTTAAAACACACACACACACCTCAAGCATACACATCATAAGTACTATAAAAACTATCCTAATCTAATACTAAAGCTATAGTTAAAGACTATTAAGCTTATTCTATAAATCCTTTGCTGTTTTCTCTTTAAAAATCAAATCACTGCTGCTGCTGTTCAGCTCCTGGTCAGCCAATTCTGTTTCGTTTCAGCTTTTTTTCCCTCTCCCTCTGCAGTTGTCTTTGGCTTTTCTTTCTGGCACGTTAGCTTCTCCTGTACGGGTCTTGCCTTCTCAGATGCAGCCTTCAGGCTCTCCAAAATGCTGCTGGCAGCTGGCCTTTGATGCTACATGGTATCCCTGTCATTATATAGCTTCCTATTCTTGGCTAGTCACTCACAGTCTTGATCATTACTTCAGACTTCTGATTGGCAGGTTTGACCTTTAAAACAAGTTGTAACGAGTATGAGTGGGTTCTGGCCAGTTAGAGGCTTAGCTGACTGGCCTCTCTGTCATCTCTCCCTTTCTTGCACATGCTCACTGTTATTGTTTACTTCAAATTAGGACTCTACCGACCCCAACACACACTTTTTGCCAAGGCACCATCTTGGAAATTCTGGGCTTTCTGCCAGGGCACTGTTTTAAAAAAATGTTTAATTGTCCTAGGTTCTTACTAAGCATGCTCAGGGTCCACAGGGCCATCTCAGAGTGGAGTAGTTTTTACTTATTCAGGATAGAGATCAGAAATACAAAGGAGAGACTGGAGAATTTTCTCTGGTAATAGGGATTTGGCAGGAGGATATGGTTGCCAACCCTCCAGGATTGGCCTGGAGTCTCCTGAAACTGGAATCTCCTGGCAGCCATTGAAAGCAATCCAGGAGATTTTAATAGGATATTTTAAGAAAATGATATTACATCATGTTGGGGAAAAAAATCTCATGGAATCGCGTCAGTTAGAGTTGGCAACCCTACATGAGGCACATGGGTTGCCAAAAGGAAGAGTTTGGAGAAGGAACTAATCAGTTAGTCTGCAGGCACATGGCTACAAGGCTAAGCTTCAGTGGCAGCATCTCTGTAAATAGTTATTTTAATAAAGAACCAGTTTAGTTTAGTGTTGTGAACCTATCGATCTATGAAAGAGCCAATATAGTTTAATAAGAATGGAGCCCTCTCATGTTATTACCCAGCACATGTTACATGAACTACTGTATAGACATAACACATACAGAAAAAAAAATCCTTGTCCCAAGAGATTTCAAGATATATTTCAATCTATTCATTTTTTATGGCTATAAACTAGTTTGTCAATAATTATCAGTTTTCAGAAAAAAATGGAGTCTTAATTATTACTTTTCTACTAATCATTAACAGACAAATCTTGAGAGCAGGCATTTTGAGACAATAATTTAGAATAAATAAAATGCATTCACTAAATGAAGTCATGTCTTACTCTCTCATTTTTGTCCTGTATTGGTGTTTAATATTCAAATCAATAGTCTTAAGGTGTTCTATAGTGCTGCAGCAAGCTGTTCCCTACAGATTCACATGCCAGGGCCCCAGCCCCTGGAAGCATGTGAGAAATGCACAAGAGCTCCCTGACTGCCTCAGGCAAAAATAATAAACTAAAAATAACCAAGAAGCTTGCTGAGCTGCCACTGGCAACCTTCTGAATTCAATGTTTGTAAGCAAGTGAGCCTGGAAAATTCAAAAGAAAAATTACTGTTACAAGGACATTAATTTAATGGACATTTAAATTAATTAAGGGGTCGGTCCTGGGGCCGGTTTTGTTCAATATCTTCATAAATGATCTGGAGGATGGTGTAGATTGCACTCTCAGCAAATTTGCGGATGATACTAAACTGGGAGGAGTGGTAGATACGCTGGAGGGGAGGGATAGGATACAGAAGGACTTAGACAAATTGGAGGATTGTGTTATACCAATAAAATAAAAACCAGCAGGATCTTATTAAAGGGAAAAAGGCAAAATACCACATTTATTGTGAATACAGAAAGAATCCTAGTAAGCAGTTAGTTATAGTTATAACATTCCATTCAATCTCATATTTATTCACACATTCATTCATACAAACACACACACACACACAGGTTCTGCAAGGTTGTTATCATAGTTACCAGCCTTAGAGTTGCTCATGTCAAGCCACTGGCAAGGTGGCCTGGACATGAGGAGGGAGCAGGGCCTTGTCAGATGCTCATCTGATGCTCCTGGAAGTTGGTTTGCAGAATCAGACCCCCAAAGTTCTCATTTTTTAGAGTCTATTTTTATAGGAATTTCTTCCTATGCCAGTCTATGGGAATTGCTGCTTCCTGCTGTTGCTGAATCAATCAGCAGATAGCACATTCCTGACGGCTCCAAGATGTTATCTTGTTCTTTGGTTCTCCCATTCTTGAGGCTGTTGGGTGGATTCCAGTCTGCCCTCCGGGGGGTCCTCTGGTTATTTCCACTTGACGCCTTCTTCAGCCGATGGACACTGGATTCTTAGGCTGGCACCTCCCTGATCATTCAGTTATTATCCACACCAAGCATCCATCCACATACATCCTCTATCTCTATTTTAATCACAATTGTTAATACAACAAAAGGGTGGGGAGTCTCTGGGTGCTGTTTCTGTTGTTAGAGTATTGCTTTGAGTCTCTCTCTCTGTGAATTGCTTTGAGAATAGACTCTGTCTTAGAATGTACTAACACAATTAGCAGCTTGCAAGTTTCACACATACAGGGAGAGAAACAGTACCAAAAACCAAGAGACCTCTTAATTAGTAATACCCTGGAATTTAAACTCTGGGGAATCAAATTCATTTGTGATTTTAATACAGAACTTCTTTAATATGATCCAACAATTGGGCCAAAAGAAATCTGATGAGGTTCAATAAGGATAAGTGCAGGGTCCTGCACTTAGGACGGAAGAATCCAATGCACCGCTACAGACTAGGGGCCGAATGGCTAGGCAGCAGTTCTGCGGAAAAGGACCTAGGGGTGACAGTGGACGAGAAGCTGGATATGAGTCAGCAGTGTGCCCTTGTTGCCAAGAAGGCCAATGGCATTTTGGGATATATAAGTAGGGGCATAGCGAGCAGATCGAGGGACGTGATCGTTCCCCTCTATTCGACATTGGTGAGGCCTCATCTGGAGTACTGTGTCCAGTTTTGGGCCCCACACTACAAGAAGGATGTGGATAAATTGGAGAGAGTCCAGCGAAGGGTAACAAAAATGATTAGGGGTCTAGAACACATGACTTATGAGGAGAGGCTGAGGGAGCTGGGATTGTTTAGTCTGCAGAAGAGAAGAATGAGGGGGGATTTGATAGCTGCTTTCAACTACCTGAAAGGGGATTCCAAAGAGGATGGCTCTAGACTGTTCTCAATGGTAGCAGATGACAGAACGAGGAGTAATGGTCTCAAGTTGCAGTGGGGGAGGTTTAGATTGGATATTAGGAAAAACTTTTTCACTATGAGGGTGGTGAAACACTGGAATGCGTTACCTAGGGAGGTGGTAGAATCTCCTTCCTTAGAGGTTTTTAAGGTCAGGCTTGACAAAGCCCTGGCTGGGATGATTTAACTGGGAATTGGTCCTGCTTCGAGCAGGGGGTTGGACTAGATGACCTTCTGGGGTCCCTTCCAACCCTGATATTCTATGATTCTATGATGCTATGAATTTCCTATTAATGTTCTCTGGGTCTTTTGCCTTCTGCAGGGCATGCTAAATGTACTTTTGAAATTCTCAGTCCTGGCTCATGCAGCCATACTGGGGCTAGTCAAGGACACTCCTGCCAGAGGTGAATACTCAGTAGTCCCACCTCTCTTCATATAGTTATAGCGGATGTCTGGCCAGGGGAGAGGGAGGTGTAGATTAGCATACATCTAAATGTGTCCTCTCCTGTCTGGCCCAGGATTAGGGGAGCAAAAAGCAGGTTTAGAGCCCCCTTTCTCACCCTTCCCCACTCATCTGCACCAAGTGTAATCACAGCACAGCTGAGGATCCGGCCCTATATTTTTAAGCAAACATGGACTGTATTTAAAGCTTATGCTCTAATAAATTTGTTAGTCTCTAAGGTGCCACAAGTACTTCTGTTCTTTCTAAGACATTGTAAAAGATCATGTTACCTACACACAACCACTTGGGCTGTAGCAAATTCAAAGAGAGAACTGGTTAAAAATTCTTTCACTGAATGCGGATAATAGAGCTCAAAGGTTTATTTTTCACCAGAGCTGCAATTTCACCTCCCTCCTGAGTAAATATGAAATGATTGGAATACACCCGCCCCATCTACTGGATGCTGAAGGGAATGCAACTCAGAAACAAAAGACTTGAGAAACCAAGTGCAGGAGAAATGACTGCTGAAAGCCAGTAGAAAGGGGGAGAGCCACTTCCCTCACTCACACTTCTTCTACACATTTTTTGAGCCTAATATTTTAGTCTCTAGAGGTACTTCGTGAATTTTACTTCTCTTGGCACATCAACTGCTGACTGAAACAGTGGCTTGAATGTCAATTACACTTTCTGTCAGCACTGACCTCAGTGCAGCTCTTGGGTGCTGAGAACTTTTGGAAACCAATGAGATGGCTAACTGGTGCGGGGGAGGGGTCACACACTTCAGAGCTTCTGTAGGCAGAGCTCATTGCTCACACCAGGGCTCCTTGAATTCCTTCATGCCACTCCACAAGCCCCCTCCCAGCCCCCTCTATTTTAGGGACTCCTTGCAACTCCCTGCACCCCCTTCCTCTTTCCTGGGACTCTGTGTGGGCCTCCCATTTCCCTTTCCATCCATACCAAGGTCCTATATTCTCTCCCCCAGTGCCAGGGGCTCTGTGTGCACCCCCATTTCTCTCTTCCTGCCCACACCTTCCCATCCTGGGTGACCAGATACCAAGTGTGAAAAATTGGGACCAGGGTGTGTGGGGGGAAATAATAGATTCATAGATTCATAGATATTTGGGTCAGAAGGGACCATTATGATCATCTAGTCTGACCTCCTGCACAACGCAGGCCACAATAGGAGCCTATATATGACAAAGCCCCAAAACTCAGAACAACTGGTCACCCTATCTGCCTCCCAATACCACAGGTGCCTAAATATATAGATTTTGAAATCTAAATTAAAGCTTCTATTATTAAAAATCTTTACCATTGGTGGTATTTATTATTCGTATCCGGGTAGCACCCAGGAGCCTCAGTCATGGCCCGGTCCGCACGATGCTAAGTACTGTACAAATACAGAACAAAGAGATGCTGTCTTCCTCAAAAAGCTCACAAACCATGATGCCTGCTATGGAAGAAGATTTAAATGCTCGCGCAGGAATTGGAGGGAAAGTGGCAGCAAGTGTAAGATGTGACCATCTACCCCTAATACTTAAGGCCGCCCACTACAGTGACAAGAAACTCTGCAACAGCCATGCTGCTGCATATGCCTTTGTTTTCGATGCCCCAATCTGGGGACTGATCGAAATCATCTACTCGCTTATAAATATACCAGTAACATCCTAGAATCTTCTGTACAGAGGCAGTATTAATATACTAAAATATTCATGAAGGCCTAATTATGGAAGAGGCTTTTAGCATTTTGAAAAGAAGAGAATTTTCCTATTACATCATGTAACAAACAATACCATGAAGTAGGAGGACACCAAATACAGGACTAGTTAACTATTCTGCTTTCTCAGCAGACTCACACATCTCAAGTTAACGATACCATATTTGCATTTAGATGCAATATCAATCCTGTCTCTAGCCATAAATAACCACCTGTTCCAGGAGTTGTGTTTTAATATAGAGTTCACCCATTACCTGGGCTCACATTTGAATTCACACACAGCCGTATTTATTAGTACAACTAGGATATATGACAGACTCCCAGAAATTAGAGATGCAATGGACCTAATACAAGTAGGTCACCTAGTTGTTCCCAAGCACTCAAAACCTGGGAAATGCTTGCCTGTGCAACCTTCATTTGGTCCCCTTGTGCATTTTGAGACAGTGTTTAATTACACGATTACACAGTATTTTCCATAGTTTGACAACATTATAAACAACTGAAAACAATGTCTTATAATGGAAGGTGTTGGGTAACTTTAACAACAGGTATTGCTACCTCCACCGCCTATAACATACACTTATACACAGGCATTAGTCAGGGAGTCATAGTGAAGGCTTCAGAGTAACAGCCGTGTTAGTCTGTATTCGCAAAAAGAAAAGGAGTACTTGTGGCACCTTAGAGACTAACCAATTTATTTGAGCATGAGCTTTCGTGAGCAACAGCTCACTTCATCGGATGCATACTGTGGAAAGTGTAGAATATCTTTTTATACACATAAAGCATGAAAAAATACCTCCTCCCACCCCACTCTCCTGCTGGTAATAGCTTATCTAAAGTGATCACTCTCCTTACAATCCAGACTCCAGCAAGAAACTGTTGAATTGGAATTCATTTGCAAATTGGATACAATTAACTTAGGCTTGAATAGAGACTGGGAGTGGCTAAGTCATTATGCAAGGTAACCTATTTCCCCTTGTTTTTTCCTACCCCCCTCCGACGTTCTTGTTAAACCCTGGATTTGTGCTGGAAATGGCCCACCTTGATTATCATACACATTGTAAGGAGAGTGGTCACTTTAGATAAGCTATTACCAGCAGGAGAGTGGGTTTGTGTGTGGGGGTGGGGGGGTGAGAAAACCTGGATTTGTGCTGGAAATGGCCCACCTTGATTATCATACACATTGTAAGGAGAGTGGTCACTTTAGATAAGCTATTACCAGCAGGAGAGTGGGTTTGTGTGTGGGGGTGGGGGGGTGAGAAAACCTGGATTTGTGCTGGAAATGGCCCACCTTGATTATCATACACTTTGTAAGGAGAGTGGTCACTTTAGATAAGCTATTACCAGCAGGAGAGTGGGTTTGTGTGTGGGGGTGGGGGGGTGAGAAAACCTGGATTTGTGCTGGAAATGGCCCAACTTGATTATCATACACATTGTAAGGAGAGTGATCACTTTAGATAAGCTATTACCAGCAGGAGAGTGAGGTGGGAGGAGGTAGTTTTTCATGCTTTATGTGTATAAAAAGATCTTCTACACTTTCCACAGTATGCATCCGATGAAGTGAGCTGTAGCTCACGAAAGCTTATGCTCAAATAAATTGGTTAGTCTCTAAGGTGCCACAAGTACTCCTTTTCTCTTTAGTGAAGGCTGTGACCCCTTTTTGCTAGGTGCTGTAAAATCTCGTATGAAGACAAGATTCTCTCTGTGAAGAGTTTACAGTGTAAGACAAAATATGCAGGGTCAAAGGAGAGTGATACAATCAAATATGTACATTTTTAATATACATGTCTATGTCTTGGCAGGTGGCAGTTTTGAGAAGCAGCTCCCAACAGCAGCTGGAAAATTAAACTGAACCTGACTGCCTAATTCATACACTTGAGAGCCAGGCTGCCAGTGGGGCTAGATAGTGGAGGGAAGACTAAGCCAGGAGCTTGACTCACAGCTGTCATTACAGCCAACCCTCAATGCTCAGAATAGTCTGCACATGGCTGGGACCATCCAGATACGTGCATACAGCTCGACCAAGTATATTGTCACCAGTTCCTCTCATCCAACTCCACCCTAGATGCCTTGGGCAAAGGATTTCATAATCTATTTTACCAGTCCTGAAGATAAATTTAAAGGCCCTTGCCAACTGACTTGCTTGCAGTATTGCCAAACCCAAGCCTTCAAAAATCATGCATCAAACCTCCCCCACTTTCTCTGCACTCCTCCCCTCCCCCCGATTATTAGATTTTCAAAATTAATGAATTCACATGTGGGGTTATTTGCCTTCTCTTTTCTCTCCTCTCCTCCAGAAATGAGCTCTTCCTCCCCCCTCAGGCCAGTTCAAAAGGCAGTCACCTTGGGTGCCAACTTTCCAGGGCTTCATTTTTGTTCCTTCCTTCTTCATTCTTTGATTGGCTGGCCAGTTTTACTGTGTTGATTGGCTTGCCTTTTTTTCACTCCTCCATACTCTGGCTGACCATTTTTGCTCCAATGAGAAGTCAGCTGTAGTTGGTTTGATTTTTTTGGCTTTGTATTTTTCTTTGTTACTCGGGGGCATGAGGGGGGAGGGGGAGCAATCAAAACACTTTCTGCCATTCCCACCAAAATGACTAGGGCGACTCGTGCTCCAATCCAATCCCCAAGCTTTTCTCTGAAACCAAGAGAGAGAAAAACTTAACTTTTAAAATTTTTAATGAACACTGGGACTCTTATGTAATCACAAGAGCTGGAGCTTAAACAAAAGTTCCAAATATAGTAAAACTTCTGATAAAATTCTTAGAGTTGACAACTGTCATAGAGTCACCGGGGCGATGCTCTGGAACTACTCCGTATGAAGCCAGCCAGGACTCTGGGGGATCATGCCTCGTCTCTCTGAGCATTGCTCTTGTTTCCAGAGCAAGAAGCTTACACAGCGTCGACCTTCCTGGGTCTGACCTTGGAGCATTCAGCATCCCCTTCCACACCATGCGCTTCCCGCAGCGAGTCCACCCAGGCAGGGCTCCTGGGGAAGCCAGAGGGCCCTGCATCCCAACTCCGCAGTCAGACTATCAGCCAGTGTAAAATGGAAGGTTTATTAGTTGACAGGAACACAGCATAGAACAGAACTTTTTAGCACAGATATCAGTGACTTTCAGCTAAGCCATCTTGGGGAGTCCTGGGCCAGGCAGCCTGGACTCCCCCTCTTCCAGTCCCCCCAGGCAGACTGCCTGCTTCCAGCGACCCGACCTCAGACACCCTCACTGCCCCTCCTCCTTCTCCTTCGCTTTGTCTCACATCTTGGGCAAAGAGTCACCTGGTTGTATCCCCATCCTGGGTTTCAAGTTATGAAGGGCAAGGGTCATAGCATATGTGCAGGCAGCTTGAGCAGCTTCACCTGCCCCAGAGGTCTCAGTCAAAGTCACACGCCCCTATTCCCACCACCGAGTTATTGGTGCAGCACACAGGGAAGCTGAGGCAAACACAGTATTAACGCAAAACAGTAAAATTCACATAGGCTCAACAGTAAAACCCACATACAACATAACAAGGGAAAATCCCTACTTCATCACAACAACACTGTGATTCTAATTTCCAGGGTCTGATATCTCTGGGTTTACATATATAGTAAGGTGAAGGGTAAGAAACCTGGGGAAGAAAGAGGAAGAGGGGAGAAGACAGTACTCTTTATTTGCATTGGTCACAATGAATTTCCACAGCATAATTTTGCACACCTACTTATCACTTGCACTGCATTTGTGCATTCACATAGCTGGAAACCTACACAGTCTTAGGTGCGCATAAATCCCCAATTTTTACAAGTATATATGGAAGTTTGCACACACATTAGAATTGCAACTGCATGTCTATGAATGGGCATCTGCCTTTTGACTAAAAAACATCACCCGATTAACACTGCTGTCTCAGTTTCCTGTTCATTAAAGGTCAATAATATTTACTTGCTCCACTGCTGCCGTGAATTAATTTTGAACTCTAATTAGTCCCACAGGCGTAAGGGTCTGCAAGACCAGTCCTAATTAGCTATTATTTATAAAGCCTTTTGAAGCTAAGTGTGAGGGAGTACAGATTTCAAACCCACACATACAAGTCCCCAGGCAGCACTCAGGTCAGGCCATAACCACGGCCACCGCCAAATAATTAGGGAAGGGCTAGCTAGCTAAGGGGCGCCCCCACCCCAAAGATCCCAATTGGGGGAACATCTCCCCCACAATTGACTAAGCACTGATGTATAAGCCAGGAAGTAACAACAGGAAGTTATCGGAGCAACTAGAGGAAGCCTTGGTTGTCTGCTGCTATAGATCCCGTCCGCTAACCTGAGCCCTGCATTCCTGACTGCTGCTGCTGGTTCCTGTTCTCACATCCCAGACTCCTGTCTACTTCCAGGCCCCTGCTCCTCAGCCTTACCGCAATGCTGTCCCTGGCTCTGACCCGTGGCCTGGCACCTGACTCCATCTCCAGCGCTGATCTTCAGCTTGGTACCTATGTCTTTGATTTTGACCCTCTGCTCAGACCATTAGGCCTGACTCCTGGTCTGACCATTAGCCATGACCACCCATTCCCCAGGTGTTGCAATAAGTGTTCAAGTTATTATAACCTTGTTCACAGAATATCAAGGTTGGAAGAGACCTCAGGAGGTCATCTGATCCAACCCCCTGCTCAAAGCATGACCAGTCCCCAATTTTTGCCCCAGATCCCAAATGGCCCCCTCAAGGATTGAACTTACAACCCTGGGTTTAGCAGGCTAATGCTCAAACCACTGAGATAACCTTCTTTGAGGTACTTGTAGACACAGATCACTTTTGAAAACTACACATGTCTTTGTTGTATAAATTTTGGCTCCTTCACAATTACTGAATATGTACAGTGTTTGACATTTCCTAGATGTGCATCTATTTTTAATCACTCACCACTTGGGGAATCTGATGAGGCTAGCAAATTAGGCCCTTATTTGTAGTTTTAATGAGCAAATGCTACATGCTACCAGCAGATGGTGGAAGAGCACCAGGAAAAGAGATTATACTTTAGTTACTAGCTGTTGAAAAAAATGGAAAAGCAGAAACAAACAAAGGAAGTTTTTCTCTTTTTAGAAGTCTATAAAGTGTTTCACAAAAGTGATCGCAGTTCAATTTCATAATCTAATCCAGGTGTTTGAAGTAGCATCTTGATCTGAGGATACTATGATGGACTTTGAGTTCTTTCATTTTTATGTATTGATTTTAAATTTTAAGGGTCTTATCTGTCCAGAAAGTTAATCCAAACAATCAATGGCCCCTACTACTTTAGATCACTGTGTTCATAAAATACACAAGCCAAAAAAAATGTAAATATGGGTGTCTAAAGATAGGTACCTAAATACATATTTATGCACCAGAATAAATAACCAGATTTCCAGAGGTGTCGGGCACTGGTATGTCTCATTTCATCTGAGTGGAAATTGTGGCTCTTTCAATATGAAGTCAATTTTATGCTAACATATGAAATTTTTAAAGTGTTCTTTTTAAACAGCTTGATTACATTTTTCAGGGTATGTCTACACTACGAAATTAGGTTGAATTTATAGAAGTCGGTTTTTTAGAAATCGGTTTTATATATTCGAGTGTGTGTGTCCCCACAGAAAATGCTCTAAGTGCATTAAGAGCATTAACTCGGCGGAGCGCTTCCACAGTACCGAGGCTAGAGTCGACTTCCGGAGCGTTGCACTGTGGGTAGCTATCCCACAGTTCCCGCAGTCTTCGCTGCCCATTGGAATTCTGGGTTGAGATCCCAATGCCTGATGGGGCTAAAACATTGCCGCGGGTGGTTCTGGGTACATATCGTCAGGCCCCCGTTCCCTCCCTCCCTCCGTGAAAGCAAGGGCAGACAATCGTTTCGTGCCTTTTTTCCTGAGTTACCTGTGCAGACGCCATACCACGGCAAGCATGGAGCCCACTCACGTAACCGTCACCGTATGTCTCCTGGGTGCTGGCAGACGTGGTACTGCATTGCTACACAGTAGCAGCAACCCATTGCCTTGTGGCAGCAGATGGTGCAATAGGACTGGTAGCCATCATCGTCATGTCCGAGGTGCCCTGGCCGCGGCGGCCGGGAGCGCCTGGACAGCATGGACACAGGGACTAAATTTGGAGTGACTTGATCAAGTCATTCTGTTTAGTCCTGTAGTCAGTCCTATTGAACCATCTTGGGGGGGAGGGATAGCTCAGTGGTTTGAGCATTGGCCTGCTAAACCCAGGGTTGTGAGTTCAATCCTTTAGGGGGCCGTTTAGGGATCTGGAGCAAAAATTGGGGATTGGTCCTGCTTCAAGCAGGGGGTTGGACTAGATGACCTCCTGAGGTCCCTTCCAACCCTAACCTTCTATGAATCTTATGGTGAGCAGGCAAGAGATGAGGATGGCTAGCAGTCCTATTGCATCATCTTCTGCCGGGCAGCCATGAGATGTGGATGGCATGCAGTCCTTCTGCACCGTCTGCTGCCAGCCAAAGATGTAAAAGATAGATGGAGTGGATCAAAACAAGAAATAGACCAGATTTGTTTTGTACTCATTTGCTTCCCCCCCTCCCCTATCTAGGGGACTCATTCCTCTAGGTCACACTGCAGTCACTCACAGAGAAGGTGCAGCGAGGTAAATCTAGCCACGTATCAGAGGCCAGACTAACCTCCTTGTTCCAATAAGAACAATAACTTAGGTGCACCATTTCTTATTGGAACCCTCCGTGAAGTCCTGCCTGAAATACTCCTTGATGTAAAGCCACCCCCTTTGTTGATTTTAGCTCCCTGAAGCCAACCCTGTAAGCCGTGTGGTCAGTCGCCCCTCCCTCCGTCAGAGCAACGGCAGACAATTGTTCCGCGCCTTTTTTCTGAGCGGATGCCATACCAAGGCAAGCATGGATGCCGCTCAGCTCACTTTGGCAATTAGGAGCACATTAAACACCACACACATTATCCAGCAGTATATGCAGCACCAGAACCTGGCAGAGCGATACCGGGCAAGTAGGCGACGTCAGCACGGTCGCGTGAGTAATCAGAACATGGACAAAGATTTCTCTGAAAGCATGGGCCCTGCCAGTGCATGCATCATGGTGCTAATGGGGCAGGTTCATGCTGTGGAACGCTGATTCTGGGCTTGGGAAACAAGCACAGACTGGTGGGACCACATAGTGTTGCAGGTCTGGGACGATTCCCAGTGGCTGCGAAACTTTTGCATGTATAAGGGCACTTTCATGGAACTTTGTGACTTGCTTTCCCCTGCCCTGAAGCGCATGAATACCAAGATGAGAGCAGCCCTCACAGTTGAGAAGCGAATGGCGATAGCCCTGTGGAAGCTTGCAACGCCAGACAGCTACCGGTCAGTTGGAAATCAATTTGGAGTGGGCAAATCTACTGTGGGGGCTGCTGTGATGCAAGTAGCCCACGCAATCAAAGATCTGCTGATATCAAGGGTAGTGACCCTGGGAAATGTGCAGGTCATAGTGGATGGCTTTCCTGCAATGGGATTCCCTAACTGTGGTGGGGCCATAGACGGAACTCATATCCCTATCTTGGCACCGGAGCACCAAGCCGGTGAGTACATAAACCGCAAGGGGTACTTTTCAATAGTGCTGCAAGCTCTGGTGGATCACAAGGGACATTTCACCAACATCAGCGTGGGATGGCTGGGAAAGGTACATGACGCTCGCATCTTCAGGAACTCTGGTCTGTTTCAAAAGCTGAGGAAGGGACTTTATTCCCAGACCAGAAAATAACTGTTGGGGATGTTGAAATGCCTATAGTTATCCTTGGGGACCCAGCCTACCCCTTAATGCCATGGCTCATGAAGCCGTACACAGGCAGCCTGGACAGTAGTCAGGAGCTGTTCAACTACAGGCTGAGCAAGTGCAGAATGGTGGTGGAATGTGCATTTGGACATTTAAAGGTGCGCTGGCGCAGTTTACTGACTCGCTTAGACCTCAGCGAAACCAATATTCCCACTGTTATTACTGCTTTCTGTGTGCTCCACAATATCTGTGAGAGTAAGGGGGAGACGTTTATGGCGGGGTGGGAGGTTGAGGCAAATCGCCTGGCTGCTGGTTATGCGCAGCCAGACACCAGGGCAGTTAGAAGAGCACAGGAGGGCGCGGTACGCATCAGAGAAGCTTTGAAAACCAGTTTCATGACTGGCCAGGCTACGGTGTGAAAGTTCTGTTTGTTTCTTTTTGATGAAACCCCCCGCCCCTTGGTTCACTGTATTAAGCTAACCACCCTCCCCTCCTCCCTTCGATCACCGCTTGCAGAGGCAATAAAGTCATTGTTGCTTCACATTCATGCATTCTTTATTCATTCATCACACAAATAGGGGGATGACTACCAAGGTAGCTCAGGAGAGGTGGTGGAGGAGGGAAGGAAAATGCCACACAGCACTTTAAGCACAGCACTTTAAAAGTTTACAACTTTAAAATTTATTGAATGCCAGCCTTCTTTTTTTTGGGCAATCCTCTGTGGTGAAGTGGCTGGTTGGCCGGTGGCCCCCCCCACCGCATTCTTGGGCGTCTGGGTGTGGAGGCTATGGAACTTGGGGAGGAGGGCGGTTGGTTACACAGGGGCTGTAGTGGCATTCTGTGCTCCAGCTGCCTTTGCTGCAGCTCAACCATACACTGGAGCATACTGGTTTGGTCCTCCAGCAGCCTCAGCATTGAATCCTGCCTCCTCTCATCATGCTGCCGCCACATTTGAGCTTCAGCCCTGTCTTCAGCCCGCCACTTACTCTCTTTAGCCCGCCACTTACTCTCTTCAGCCCGCCACCTCTCCTTCCGGTCATTTTGTGCTTTCCTGCACTCTGACATTATTTGCCTCCACGCATTCGTCTTTGCTCTGTCAGTGTGGGAGGACAGCATGAGCTCAGAGAACATTTCATCATGAGTGCGTTTTTTTTTCTTTCTAATCTTCACTAGCCTCTGGGAAGGAGAAGATCCTGTGATCATTGAAACACATGCAGCTGGTGGAGAAAAAAAAAGGGACAGCGGTATTTAAAAAGGCACATTTTATAAAACAGTGGCTATAGTTTTTCAGGGTAAACCTTGCTGTTAACATTACATACATAGCACATGTGCTTTCGTTACAAGGTCGCATTTCGCCTCCCCCCACCACGTGGCTACCCCCCCAACCCTCCCCCCTCCCCGTGGCTAACAGTGGGGAACATTTCTGTTCAGCCGCAGGCAAACAGCCCAGCAGGAACGGGCTCCTCTGAGTGTCCCCTGAAGAAAAGCACCCTATTTCAACCAGGTGACCATGAATGATATCTCACTCTCCTGAGGATAACACAGAGAGATAAAGAACGGATGTTGTTTGAATGCCAGCAAACATACACTGCAATGCTTTGTTGTACAATGATTCCCGAGTATGTGTTACTGGCCTGGAGTGGTAAAGTGTCCTACCATGAAGGACGCAATAAGGCTGACCTCCCCAGAAACCTTTTGCAAAGGCTTTGGGAGTACATCCAGGAGAGCCGCGAATGCCAGGGCAAATTAATCCTTTCACATGCTTGCTTTTAAACCATGTATAGTATTTTAAAAGGTACACTCACCGGAGGTCCCTTCTCTGCCTGCTGGGTCCAGGAGGCAGCCTTGGGTGGGTTTGGGGGGTACTGGCTCCAGGTCCAGGGTGAGAAACAGTTCCTGGCTGTCGGGAAAACCGGTTTCTCCGCTTGCTTGCTGTGAGCTATCTACAACCTCATCATCATCATCATCATCTTCTTCATCCCCAAAACCTGCTTCCGTGTTGCCTCCATCTCCATTGAAGGAGTCAAACAACACGGCTGGGGTAGTGGTGGCTGAACCCCCTAAAATGGCATGCAGCTCATCATAGAAGCAGCATGTTTGGGGCTCTGACCCGGAGCAGCCCTTTGCCCCTCTGGTTTTCTGGTAGGCTTTCCTCAGCTCCTTAAGTTTCACATGGCACTGCTTCGGATCCCTGTTATGGCCTCTGTCCTTCATGCCCTGGGAGATTTTGACAAAGGTTTTGGCATTTCGAAAACTGCAATGGAGTTCTGATAGCACAGATTCCTCTCCCCATACAGCGATCAGATCCCATACCTCCTATTCAGTCCATGCTGGAGCTCTTTTGCAATTCTGGGACTCCATCATGGTCACCTCTGCTGATGAGCTCTGCATGGTCACCTGCAGCTTGCCACGCTGGCCAAACAGGAAATGAGATTAATAAGTTCGCAGTTCTTTTCCTGTCTACTTGGCCACTGCATCTGAGTTGAGAGTGCTGTCCAGAGCGGTCACAATGGAGCACTCTGGGATAGCTCCCGGAGGCCAATACCATCGAATTGTGCCCACAGTACCCCAAAGTCGACCCGGCAAGGCCGATTTAAGCGGTAATCCACTTGTCAGGGGTGGAGTACGGAAATCGATTTTAAGAGCCCTTTAAGTTGAAATAAAGGGCTTCATTGTTTGGACAGGTGCAGGTTTACATTGATTTAATGCTGCTAAATTCGACCTAAAGTCCTAGTGTAGACCAGGGCTCAGACCTTGAAGGGGGAAAATCATTATTCCATTTAAATAGCATTACTGCCCTGTAAATATTTTTGGATTAGAAGCTGACACAGGTGCAAAGTTTAATAGCTATCAGTTCCATATATTAGCAGAACAGTGTTTTACAGTCAAATAAAATCTCTATATTTTAGGCCTCTGCTGCTTTTGTCTTATCTTTTCCATAGTCTAGACATGGTAGCCTGATGTGAAACTACTCTCCCTCTGTCTCAGATCACCCATAAGCTTTTCTGTTATGAGAATATCTCATGTTTAATTAAATTATTTAGCCATAGCAAACTAATGACTACCTAAGTAATTATATAATCTTCCTCATTACCATATCTGAGGGCTAGATCCACAAAGGGACTCCAGCATCTAACTACCACTTCAGGCCCAACATTTCGGCACCACTGAGATCCTCACAACCCCCACTCAGCTACCACATAACTCTGGAGCTGCCTGAAGGCCCTAGATTTCCCCCAATAAATACACCATTTCATTCACAGACCAGTTGATTCCTGCACATCTCTCCTGCTGAGCCTTATTAGGGACCTGCACACAGAGCATGTCTTATCTGCACAAAGAACAGCAGGGAGGAGCATATTTAACAGCACAGTGGCTCAAGTGCTCACCTGCAATGCAGGAAAACCAAGTTCCAGGCCCCCCTTCCTGATTTGGAGCAGGTCTCCCATGTTCCAGGTGAGTGCTCTAACCATGGGGATTCTCTGGGTCATTCTCTCTCACTGGCCCAATAAATATGTATTTTATACAGAGTGGAATGGCTTCAGAAGCAGAGATTGAGAGAGTCCAAACCCAGCATTCTCTCTAGCCTGGTGATTAGGCTAGTCAACTGATGGTGAGAGGCCTGCAATCAAATCACTGCTCTGAAACAAGCATTCCCCCCACCCCCCGTGAGAATGGGCTGACCATGCTTAGGCACCTAACTCCAGGAAGAGGGTCCATGACTGTGAATCCTGATGGAAGGGAGGTGCCTCCCTCCAGCCCAGAGTTAGTTGCCTAACTCCCTGAAAGGGCTGGGGTCAAAACTCTTTGGCATTTCCTACTTGCTAGCTGGTTCATCTTACTGGATTCTTTTTGAGGATCCTTTTTGTGCCCAATTCTCCCCATGCATTACATAGGGAGCCTAACTCATGGCATTGTATGCCATTTGGCGGCAGGGCAAAGAAAAGCTCACAGTTGGCCCATGCCATCTGACTCAGGCTGTGGGGCTGTTTCATTGCAGTATAGACTTCCAGGCTTGGGCAGGATCCTAGAGCCCAAGATCCAGCTGCGCCCAGATGTCTGCATAGCAATGAAACAGCCCCTCAGCCCAAGCCGGGCCCCATGAGCCCTAGTCAGCTGGCATGGGCCAGCCACAGGTGTCTAATTGCTCTGTAGACATACCCTTAGAAGTTAGGCACTGCAGCACTGAGTGTTGTGATGCCTAAGCCCCTTTGTGGGTCTTCCCTGCGTGCTTCCCAATTAAACAGGTGTTACAGCTGCCCAGTTCCGAGATCAAACTGAGGATTCTCTTTGTGGAACACCTGATTCAGAGTAAACAGTTCGGTTAACATGAAATCTAGTGACTGTTTTATGAACAACACATTCAACATAAACCTACACAGAAAACAATGCAGAATGTGAATTACTCTTGTTGCATGGTGCAGATCTTAGGAAAGAAAATTGGGTAAGGTTGGATTGGATACCTTAAGCGAAGCACTCAAGTGTATATTTAAGTCCCACTTTAAAGTTAACCACGTGTTTGACTGAGTTAGGCAGACTTAACCATGTGCTAAACTGCTTCGCTAGATCAGATCCAAGGAGAATGCATTTATACATAGTACCTGGCCCAGAAAGGCAATTTTCAGAAAAGACATTTACAATAAAATCTTGTTAGATTACACTTATAACTGTCTAACAACCCCATTGCAAACTAATTCACAAATGGGCACACCTATTAAGATGTATTGATTATTAAGCTAGAATAGACTATTGTTATCATCTATTCTAACCTCCTGTATAATATAGGCCGTACGACGTCTCTGAATTAATTCCTGTTTGAACTAGAGCATACAGTACCTGGTTCTTTCGGCGGCGTACACCATGCATACATGTGTAGCCCCCTTGCCTGGGTACAAATAGCAGTGTAGATAGTGAGACATAGTTTACGAGAGTAAAGACACACCTGAAGGATGTGGGTGTGGACCTGAGTACACACCCTACACAACTTTCCACTTGCACACGCCATGCATCCCTATCTATTTTTAGCTGTGTAGAGTCCGTTGCTGGAGCTTTGCCCTGCTGCAGTGAAAGTCTCCAGCAGCTCAGAAGGCACCACCAGTGTGGAAAAGCTAAGTCAGCTCCCCACGGCTGGAGCACATCCCTGCCACAGGGAAAGACTCCGGCACCAGGGAAAGGCTCTGCTAAGAGCCCTTCTACCAGAGCATTTCACTAACATGTGTAGCTGTACACCACAGGGGGGACACAGCCTGCGTTTTGCTATGGAGTGTAGCTACACAAACAGTAAATGCTGTCACTAATGGTGTGTAGTGCAGGTGTAGTCTTAGAAAAAACATCCAATCTTGATTTATAAAGAATCCACCTCAACCCTTGGCAAATTTTTCCAATGGTTAATTACCCACCCTGTTAAAAGCTTGCACCTTATTTTTAGTCTGAATTTGGCTAGCTTCAATTTCCAGCCATTTGTTCATAAGAACGGCCATACTAGGTCAGACCAAAGGACCATCTAGCCCAGTGTCCTGTCTTCTAACAGTGCACATTTCCAGATGCCCCAGAGGAAATTAAAAGAATAGGTAATCATCAAGTGATCCATCCCCTGTCGTGCATTCCCAGCTTCTGGCAAACAGAGGCTAAGGACACTGTCTCTGCTCATCTTGGCTAACAGCCATTGATGGACCTATCCTCCATGAACTTTTCTAGTTCTTTTTTGAACTCTGTGTAGCCTTAGCCTTCATGACATCCTCTGGCAAGGAGTTCCACAGGTTAACTGTGTGCTGTGTTGAAAATATACTTCCTTTTGTTTGTTTTAAACCTGCTGCCTCTTGTTATACCTTTGTCTGCTAAACTGAAGAGCACTTACAGACTGTGATCAAATCACCCCTTAACTTTCTCTTTGTTCAGCTAAATAGATTGAACTCCTTGAGTCTACCTCTGTAAGGCCTGTTTTCGAATCATTTAATCATTCTTGTGACTCTTCTCTGAACCCTCTCCAATTTGAATTGTGGACACCAGAACTGGACACATTATTCCAGTAGTGGGCACACCAGTGCCAAATACAGAGGTAATATAATCTTTTTATTCTTATTCAATGTTCCCCTGTTTTTACATTCAAGGATATCATTAGCCTTTTGGCTGTAGCATCTCATTGGAAGCTCATGTTCAGCAGATTACCCACCATAAACCTCTAGTCCTTTTAAACAGTCACTGGCTCCCACGTTAGCGTCCCCCATCCTGTAAGTTTGGCCTACATCCTTTGTTCCTATATGTATGACCTTCCATTTGGCTGTATGAATCTTCTTTGCTTGCACCCAACTTACCAAAAGATCCAGATCACACTGCATCAGTGAACTGTCTTTTTCGTTATTTATTATTTCCCTTTAAGGAGGATAATGCATCACAATATGCATTTCACTTCTTTGATGATACTTCATAGTATATTAATGAATCCTCTATAGTATATTTTTGAAAGTAACAAATCTTTAGCAGTATGAGACCCACTACAGCCTTCTGCTACTAAAGCTTTGCTGAGAAGTGGGGTGAGACCACCCTTTATGGCATGCAAATATTGGGGTGTGCAAATTAGCAAGGTTCCAGTGTAAAATGTATTAATGTTTTAAGATCCATGGGAAGCACAAGCCGTTATGCTCTCATGTGGATAAACTAATGGCAATCAATAATACAGCTACATCAGCAATTGTGTATTGTAACTGCAAACAAATTAGCTCTTTGTTTTTTTTTTAATATAGATCCTACTTGCTTGATTTTGGTGAAAATCAGGAAAACAGAAGGAGGAAATGGAGGACACACAGAGCCCCTGGCATCTGGTAAAACATATCCATCAGCTGCAACCAGGTCTGTAATTGCCTGTAGATCAAAGAATCAGTCCAGCATAACAGTGACCACCATTGAGCTCTGCCCATCATCCAGATGGATTTTAAAATGCTGACACCCTGAATGACTTCTCTCCCAGGCAGAAAGAAAATAAATAAATTATAAATGATACAAGCTTATCTATTTATATGTTTCAGAGTAACAGCCGTGTTAGTCTGTATTCGCAAAAAGAAAAGGAGTACTTGTGGCACCTTAGCGACTCACCAATTTCTTTGAGCATGAGCTTTCGTGAGCTACATCTGATGAAGTGAGCTGTAGCTCACGAAAGCTCATGCTCAAATAAATTGGTTAGTCTCTAAGGTGCCACAAGTACTCCTTTTCTTTTTGCTATTTATATGTGTGCCTGAAACAGTGAGGAATAAGAGAGGGACCCCACAGGGAGTTTGTGGGGGAGAATGGAGGAATGCAAGGAGCCTCTGGTATGCGCAAAAAGCTCAGCCTACCGAAGCAATGACGTGTGCAGCCTTCTAGTATGCTGGGGTACGGTTACACAGCAGAAGCTGTGTGCATGGCTAGCCTACCCGAACTAACTTGAATCCAGATTGCTGCTATTGTTACCTGCACTAACGGCTCAGTGCAGGCTTCAGAGGGGGTAATCCAAGCCTGGCACAGATTTGGGGTACTTTCCTGGCTTGCCAGTTTGTGCTGAAGTCTGCCCTGCAGTCGTCTCTGCTACAATTACCTGCACTAGCTGGATTCACACTAGCTCATAGGCTAGCCCACACACAGATTTTGTTGTGTAGACATACCCACTGTGTCCATAAACATCCCCTTCTTGCCTGCAATCTGTTCTTATTTAATTTCTTAGTGAGTCAATGTAATTTCATTATTTCCACTTCAGAACCATAGTAGCCTTTTCTTGTGATTTATTTGCTAGGAATCATAATCGTTAGGGCTTTCCTCAGACAGACTTTTGTTGCTGTCATCTTTGTTTATGCACTGCCACCGTTCACCATTAGATGGCACTGCATGACTACTGCTTACTAAACCTATCTTGCCTCAGCAAAAGAGAATGAGGGTAGTCCGTGAAATAATTTCATATCCCGGCTTCTCATTACCTTGAGGGCTTCAACTGTAGAACTTGCTAAAAGCATTATGGAAACAGATAAATCTGAAGTTGCGCCTGGAACAGAATGAATTGGAGAAAAGACCTTGTTCATATCCAATTAACAAGCAATAGCTTTTCTACAGCTAAATATCCAGACAGGGAGTGAACATCCAATGCGGTCAGGATCCCCTTTTGACATACAGACAGCAGGACTGAGCTAAGCTAAGCTCTATAAACCATTCTCCTCAGGAATGGTGAAAGGGGAACACAGGAGTAAGAATATCTACCAGCTGGAAGAGAGGGACATATACCATTGCCAAATGGCCATTTTACAGTTGTGCTTACTTGGCTCTGTCAAATTTAAGGGGACAGGGTCAGGAAAGCAGGTTGGGGGAAATAAAAGTTCCCTATAGGAGGGCAACCTTGGAGTGGGGACTGTTAGCAGAGACAAGGGTCCTACAGTAACACAAGATACTGCCATCATTTATGTATGCTTAAATTTATACATGTGAGTAGTTCCATTGATTTCAATCAATGGGGCTACTTGTGTATAAAGGTAAGCATGTGGATAAGTGTTTGCAGGACTGAGGCCGGGGATATGGTTATGCTGAAGGGCACTGTTGACTGCAACCAAGTTGTCTTTTGATCTATGTGTAATCACAGCTCTATTTAAATCAGATGAGCGTGCTAGCTACCTCCCATTCAGGCTAAACTGAAGGGGCAGTTAAATGCATCTTTGTTCAGTGATAGTTCAAACAATAGAAGCCACAGCCCAAGGCATGAGCCAGCCTGGCAAAGCCTGAGTAGATGCTGAGTCATGTGGCCCAATGTGTTTCCTTGGAGACTGATTGCACATGCAGGGGCTGGGGCACTGCTTGGTTGGCAGCTGCGTGTATCCATCTGTGTGTGAGCATAGAAAGTCAGCAGAGACGTAGTGTGAGTGCAGCCATGGGAGGAAGCCAAGAGAGATATTTCTTTGAGGCAAAGAACTCGCTGGGAAGGCAGACTTGGATCTCTGAACAAAGAAATTGCCTTGTTCCATCTGTATCCGGGAAAACAGGACTTTGTGTGAATCCTTTGCAAATATGCAGGATTGCAATAAACAAATACCAACTCATCTCATCAATTTCTCCTCCTAATGGAAACAACCTAGCAAGGCCCTGGGTATTGACTAACTGCTCAGGCCAAGTATCAACAATACTAAAGTAATGAGCATTCTGAAAATTAGATAGATAGGTAGGTAAGAACTACTTTGAATTGTTTGACTTTGTTGTTCCAGATACTTCCTACTAACTAAAATTAAACTTTAAATATGACTGGGTGATTGTATACACAGCACTCAAGAGCATTTCCTGCCTTCTCCCCTTTTAGCCATGCCCCTGGTCAGCGGCATAGAATCATAGAATATCAGGGTTGGAAGGGACCTCAGGAGGTCATCTAGTCCAACCCCCTGCGCAAAGCAGGACCAATCCACAATTAAATCATCCCAGCCAGGGCTTTGTCAAGCCTGACCTTAAAAACTTCTAAGGAAGGAGATTCCACCACCTCCCTAGGTAACGCATTCCAGTGTTTCACCACCCTCCTAGTGAAAAAGTTTTTCCTAATATCCAACCTAAATCTCCCCCACTGCAACTTGAGACCATTACTCCTTGTTCTGTCATCTGCTACCACTGAGAACAGTCTAGAGCCATCCTCTTTGGAACCCCCTTTCAGGTAGTTGAAAGCAGCTATCAAATCCCCCCTCATTCTTCTCTTCTGTAGACTAAACATCCCCAGTTCCCTCAGCCTCTCCTCATAAGTCGTGTGTTCCAGTCCCCTAATCATTTTTGTTGCCCTCCACTGGACTCTTTCCAATTTTTCCACATCCTTCTTGTAGTGTTGGGCCCAAAACTGGACACAGTACTCCAGATGAGGCCTCACCAATGTCGAATAGAGGGGAACGATCACGTCCCTCGATCTGCTGGCAATGTCCCTACTTATACATCCCAAAATGCCATTGGCCTTCTTCGCAACAAGGGCACACTGTTGACTCATATCCAGCGTCTCGTCCACTGTAACCCCTAGGTCCTTTTCTGCAGAAATGCTGCCAAGCTATTCGGTCCCTAGTCTGTAGCGGTGCATGGGATTCTTCCGTCCTAAGTGCAGGACTCTGCACTTCTCCTTGTTGAACCTCATCAGATTTCTTTTGGCCCAATCCTCCAATTTGTCTAGGTCCCTCTGTATCCTATCCCTACCCTCCAGTGTATCTACCTCTCCTCCCAGTTTAGTGTCATCTGCAAACTTGCTGAGGGTGCAATCCACACCATCCTCCAGATCATTTATGAAGATATTAAACAAAACCGGCCCCAGGACTGACCCTTGGGGCACTCCACTTGATACCGGCTGCCAACTAGACATGGAGCCATTGATCACTACCCAACAATCTAGGCAGCTTTCTATCCACCTTATAGTCCATTCATCCAGCCCATACTTCTTTAACTTGCTGGCAAGAATACTGTGGGAGACAGTGTCAAAAGCTTTGCTAAAGTCAAGGAACAACACATCCACTGCTTTCCCTTCATCCACAGAACCAGTTATCTCATCATAGAAGGCAATTAGATTAGTCAGGCATGACTTGCCCTTGGTGAATCCATACTGACTGGCAGGACGGACTGAACCTGTGACCACTGACTCTTAAAACGTGAACTAAAAAGCCTTAGTTAAAAAGGCCCTGGTCTCTTAGCCACAGTTGGCGAATCACTGAAACAGAGAAATGGAACTTCATGAAGTCATCTAGTCAAGTCCCCCACATTAAGGTAGACCATGTACACCTAGACAATCCGGGGCAGGTTTTTGTCTCATCTGTACTTAACAACCACCAATGACAGGGATTGCACAACCTCCTTGGGAAGCCTATTCCTGTGCTTTACCATCCTTATAGTTAGAAAATTTTTCCTAACTAAAAATCTGCCCTGCTGCAGATTAAGCTCATTACCTCTTATCCAGAGGTGAAAGTATGCCGTGCCGGACAGGACCGGCTTCCCCAGGCTGGCAATTTAAAGGGACCAGGGCTCCCTGTAGTGGCTGGAGCTCTGGGCCCTTTAAATTGCCTCCCGAGCCCCTGGTGGCTGCTGCAGGGAGCCCCGGGTCCTTTAAATCACCACCGTAGCCCCGCCACCACTATCCCGGGGCTCAGGCAGCGGGGCTCGGACTGTGCTTTAAAGGGCCCGAAGCCCCGCTGCAGTAGCAGTGGCTGGAGCCCCGGGCCCTTTAAATTGCCCCAGGGCTCCCAGCCACCTCTGCAGCTTGGAGCTCCGGAGGTGATTTAAAGGCTCCGCCTCTTCCGGTTGAGGCCACACCTCTTCTGGTTGAGGCCACTCCCCTGCTCAGAAAGAAAAAGAGTACTTGTGGCACATTAGAGACTAACAAGTTTATTTGAGCATAAGCTTTCGTGAGCTACAGCTCACTTCATCAGACTCCGGCGTACCGGTAAGTCCTTTAAATTACTTTCGCCCCTGGTCTTATCCTACATTTAGGTTACATGGAGGACAATTGATTACCGCCCTCTTTATAACAGCCCTTAATATATTTGAAGATTGTTATCAGGTCCCCTCTCAGTCTTCTTTTCTCCAGACTAAACAAGCTCAGGTTTTTAAATCTTTCCTCATTGGATAGGTTTTCTAAACCTATTATTTTTGTTGCTCTCCTCTGGACTCTCCAGTTTGTCCACAACAGTCTTAAAGTTTGGCACCTAGAACTGGAGACAGTACTCCAGCTGAGGCTTCACCAGTGCCAGGTAGAGTGGGATAATTACCGCATGTATTTTACATATGACACTGTTGTTAATACACCCCAAAATTATATTAGCCCTTTTTTGTATGTGTGCGTTTGATTTTTCCTTCCTACATGTCGTACTTTCCACTTGTCTTTATTCAATTTCATCTTCTTGATTTCAGACCAATTCTCCAATTCGTCAAGGTCATTTTGAAGTGTAATTCTGTCCTCCAAAGCGCTTGTAACCCTCCCACTTTTGTGTCAGCTGCAAATTTTATAAGCACATTCTCTCCTCAATTATCATGTAATGAGTGAAAATATTGAATGGTTTCAAACCCAGGACTGATGCCTGTGGGGCCTCACTAGATATGTGTTCCCAGTTTGACAGCTAATGATTGATAACAACTCTTTGAATACACTCTTCCAACCAGTTGTGCACCCATCTTATAGTAATTTCATCTAGACCACATGTCCCTCATTTATTTATGAGAATATCATGTGGAACTGTGTCAAAAGCCTTATTAAAATTAAGATATATCATGTCTACAGTTTCCTCCCAACCAGTAGACCAGTAACCCTGTTAAAGAAGGACATAAGGTTAGTTTGTCATGATCTGTTCTTGGTAAATCCATGTTGGCTATTACTTGTACCTTTGTTATACACAAGCTGCTTACAAATTGATTGTTTCAGTATCTTTCCAGTTATCAAAGTTAGGTTGACTGGTCTATAATTCACTGGGTCCTCTTCGTTTCCCTTTTTAAACGCAGGTACTATATTTGCCCTTCTTCAGTCCTTTGGGACCTGATGATCTTCAAAGTGTTCTCAAAGATCATCAATAAAAATTCTGGGATTGCATCAGCTAGTTTCTTAAGTACATTAGGATGAATTTCATCATGCTCTGCCATCTTGAATACCTCTAAGTGATCTAAATATTCTTTAACTTGGTCTTTCCCTATTTTGGCTTGCATTCTTTGCCCCTTGTTGTTAATATTAATTTTAAGTATATGGTCACAATTTACTTTTTTAATGAAGAATGAAGAAAAATATGCATTCAACACCTCAGCTTTCTTGATGTCATTTTATTTGTTCTCCTTCCCCCCCCTAAATAGAGAGCCTACACTTTCCATCATCTTTCTCTTGCTCCTAAAGTATTTATAGAACCTCTTCTTACTGCCTTTTATGTCTCTTGCTAGATATAACACATTTTGTGCCTTAGCCTTTCTGATTTTATCCCAACATGCCTGTGCTGTTCTTTTGTAGTCATCCATAGCAGTCATCCATGTTTCCACTTTTTGTAGGATTCCATTTTGATTTTCACCTTATTAAGGAGCTTCTGACAGCCATATTGGCCTCTTCCTATCTTTCCTTTGCAGCAGGATAGTTTACAGTTGTTCCTTTGAATATTGTGTCTTTGAGAAACTGTCAGCACTCCTGAATGCCTTTTTCCCCTCAGATTCTCTTCCAATGCAACCTTTCCTACCAGTTCTCTGAGTTTGTTAAATCTGCTTTTCTTAAGTGCAGTATCCTCATTCTGCTGCTCTCACTCCTTCCTTCCTTAGAATCATGAAATCTATCTTTTCATGTTTCAGAGTAACAGCCGTGTTAGTCTGTATTCGCAAAAAGAAAAGGAGTACTTGTGGCACCTTAGAGACTAAATTGGTTAGTCTCTAAGGTGCCACAAGTACTCCTTTTCTTTTATCTTTTCATGATCACTTTTACCCAAATTGCCTTCTGCCTTCAGATTTGAAGCCAATTCGCCCCTCCCCCCGCCCTCCCGTTAGTTAGAATCTAGTCTAAAATGGTTGTCTCCTTTGTTGCGTCCTCCAATTTCTAAATGACAAAGTTGTCCCCGGCACATTCCAAGAGCTTACTGGACATTTTGTGTTTTGCAGTATTGCTTCTCCAACAGATGTCTGGGTAGAATGCCAGACTGAGTGGGCATGGATTACCATTCCATTATATGGATGATATGGGTGGGATGCAGGGTTTTGTGAGACTAGGCAGGATATGTGCTCCTTGTATATGCCATGGAACCTAACTCCCTGGAGGCTCCCTGGAGGTGGGGATGGTAAATTTGCCACTGCACAGCTCCTTTAGCTATTGACCCTTTTGAAGCAGGGTTGGAAGTCATGAAGATGCTACTCTGGCCCTGAGCCTGGTATAGTGGCTGAGGAATATATCTATTGATGTTCTGTGACTGCTGGGATGTGAGAGAGAGCATTTTTCCCTCCCCCTATCCCAGTGGAGATTCCTAGGGCCAGACCTATTACTTGGGCTGAACAAGAGGATCTTTGCTTAGTGCTAACATCCCTTTGGTAATACTTGTCCTCACCACCTCCAGAACTGATTATGAACCAATCTTACACGCTGCCTTACAACTTTTTGTGGAAGATTTCGTGGTGGGATGGAGAATGAATATCCACTCCTGTCTGGTGTCCTTCCTACTGGAGGGTACAAGTGCAGGCTGGGGATCAAGTGGCACACTTCTGCAAAGCCTAAAGAGAAGTTGCATCACCTGGTAACATAAGACCAAGGACATCAGGATGAAGTTGACACTGAAGAGACTTTCATACAAACCAAGTACTATTTACAATGATGACCTGATGCAATTGCTAGCAGCAAGTCCCTGTGATAGTCATAACAACATAATATTCTGGTGTCTTAACCAGAGAAACTGAACAGGCCTCTCAGCAAGAGGGGCAATAGATGCAGTTTCCATCCCATGACACAATTAGTCCAGGAAGAGAGTAAATCAATGTGTTTTTTTACAAGCAAATCCTGTGTGGTTTCATTGTTAATTAATAGGTCTAAGTGCAATGTTTTCTGTCCATGTGTGGAATACGTTTGGGAAGAGGTATTAATATTAGTTCTGGCCTCCTAATATTTCATTACTTAAACCAATTTTGTTCACTCCGTTTATGGGTTGACAATCTCCCTTTCTCTGTTATTACGGTTTGTTTGCTAGGCTGCTGGCAGTTTAATTTTTTATTGCTTTGTTAACATATAACTACATAAATATGGGAACAGTATATCAGCTATATAGAACAGTGACATATCACAGTGGGAACAATATGTATACATTTAATGACATTGCACAGTAATGGTAACACACTGATTTTGTTCCACCAAATGAAATGGAGCTATTGCAGTCCATTGTCATAAATCTTTGATAACCTCACAAGAATTCTTGCACTACATACTGTATAAAAACATCACTCCGGTATCCACCCACAGACACACAGTATTCCTAAAGTCATGGATTCTAAGACCAGAGGGAACCAATATGATCATTCAGTCTGACCTGCTGTATATCACAGGCTATAGAACTTCCCCAAAATGATTCTTAGAACATAGCTTTTAGAAAAAAACATCCAATCTTTATTTAAAATTAGTTAGTGATGGAGAAGGCAACATAACCATTGGTAAATTGTTCCAATGGTCAATTACTTTCAGTGTTAAAAATTTACACCTTAGCTCCAGTCTGAATTTGGGTAGCTTCAACTTCCAGCCATTGGATTGAGTTATACTTTTCTCTTGTAGACTGAAGAGTCCATTATTAAATATTTATTCCCCATCTAGGTACTTATAGACTGTAATCAAGTCACCACTTAGCCTTCTTTTTATTAAGCTAAATAGATTGAGCTCCTTGAGTTTATCACTGTAAGGCATGTTTGTGGAAATGTATTTGAGTGATTGCATATTTGGGCTTTAGCATATTATAAAAAGTGATAAAGATTTCACACCACTTCTATTGCAACAAAGAAACCATTATTTAATACTTGCTTCTTACTGTGGAGTCCAAGAATATTCACTCCAGGTACAAGAGATCATCTTTAGGGGCTTTTAGACAATCCAAAATTATACTTTTGATTGTCAGTTCCATTAGGCAGCTCTTTCTTAAAGGCACACTATTAATCTCTTGCCTAAAATAGTTAAAGACATGTTATTAATTAACATCTGTAACACTATTGATGACCACAATTGAATATATTATACTTACAGTTCCTGCAGATACTAACCGGGCAGGAGGAAAATTCATAGCTTTTAAGGCTAGAATGACCAATATGATTATCTAGTCTGCCTTCCAGTATAAATCAGACCATAAAACCTCACCCAATAATTCCTGCATCAAGCTTATCACTTCTGTTTGAGCTATAGCATATTTTACACATAATCCAGTCTTGATTTAAAGACTACAAGTTATAGAGAATCCACCACATCTCAAAGTAGTTTTATTCCACTGGCTAGTTACCTTCCCTGTTAAAAAGTAGCACCTTATTTCCAGTCTGAATTTGTCTTGCTTCAGCTTCCAGTCATTGGATCACCTTTATGCTTTACTTAATACTTACTTAACATCAAAAACGTTTATAAACAACAAATGAAACCATTTAAGTTATTGATTCAGTAGATTCAGGAGTTGGGGAAAGAATCGACACTAAGCATGAAAAAGGGGAGGAACTACAGTAAGATTAATTTATAAGGAAAGAAGAATGTTTTGCTAAACTGAATATCTGACTGGAATTCAGACAGACATAATAAGCATAATAAATGAGATACAAACGATTACACTAGATGAGTGAGCACATTCACTTAAGTCTTTATAAATGTTCAGGTGGAGCAACTGCAAAGTTTATCATCAGAAAATAGCTGGGGTACTGTTAGAACAAGTAAAATGAAATAGCATCCGAGACAGAATCTCTCCATCCCACAACATAGCTGAGAAAATCTGACCCACAGGCCAGGTAGAAGCCTGCAAACCTTCTGGGCTCTTCAATGGATAGAGATGGTTGAAAAGATTCCCCCTATAGATTTGCAGTGGAAGAACAGGTTTTTGATTAAATGAAAAATGGTGCAGAAAATGTCTCAATTTTTGTTTGTTTTCTGCAGTTTTGAGCCAACATTTTTCAGTTATTCAGCATTTGGTTTGTCACCAGAAGATTTAAGTTTTCCAATGAAAGTTTCAAAAGAAAATAATTTTGTTTTTGTCAAATTTTTCTGCAGATTCCCCTTCCCTTACCCCTTTAATTTCTCAATCACCTTTAGCAATAATATTGTGTATAGTAAGGGAACAAAGGAAGAGGAGAAGGAGGCTGAATGAATGCTTTATGGTGGTCACAGAGATGAAGGGGTTTATGTATGTGAACATCCAACGCAACATAACCATCGAAGCCTGTAGTTTGGAACAAAGTGAGGGCTAATTTTTATTAGCACCATTAAAGGAATTTTCCTCCTTCAGACTTGACACAGAAGTAAGGTGGGTGTGCATATGTGCATAAATGTGTGTGTGTATGTGTGTGTGTGTGTGTGTGTGTGTGTGTGTGTGAGAGAGAGAGAGAGAGAGAGAGAGTGAGTTTTATTCAGGAACATTACAAAAACAAATTCCAAATGCAACAGGAATGTCACAAGGTTCCTTATTCTTATCAACCCTGTTCCTTTATGGGAATAAGCTATAGTGGTATAAACACCTTACTGGTATAAACACCCAAGTATTACTTTGTCCACACGAGAGGTTTAACAAAGTGGTACCATTATTAACTATAACAGTGTAATTGGTAAAAATTTTATGCGTAGACAAGCTCTTAGCCACCTGTCTGATTTTCAAGAGTTCTGAGGACCCAAAGTAAATGACAGCTGTTGGGCAGAGCTGGGTGCAATTTTTTGGCTGAAAATTTTTCAGCAAAAAGTACACATTCTGCAACTCTGAAACATTTGCAACTTCCCATTGATTTTGCTGAATTGTTCATTTGGACAAATACAAAAAGCAAGAAAACTGTGGGAGGGGGAATCAAACTGTTTTGTTTTGATATTTTTGAAATGGAATATTTCAATTTTTCAGTTTGAAATGACTTTTTGCTTCAAAATGTATTTTAATTGGATTTTTAATATTCAAAAACATTTGAAAATGGCCAAAATTGAAGTGGCACATTTCAGTTTTGTAGAAACAAAACAGTTCAGTTGACCTGAAACGTTGGTGGGTATGTGGGGGTGTGTGTGTGTCTTACAATTCACCAAAACTCTCCAACATTTTTTGGTTTGGTCCAACACAAATCCCAATATTTGAAATTTGCCAATGAACTGAAAAGCTGTTATTGGGTCAGCTTTACTGCTGGATGTTTAGTATAGCTTGTTGGGAATTTTTTCAGCAAAACCAAATCTTTTCACGGAAAATATCTGTTTTGACAGACAGAGGAAAGGAGGCAGCAGCGCTCTAGAGTAGCCAATATCCTTGTGATTAAGGAACGCATATGGGATGTGGAAGAACCTGGTTTAACTCCCTGCACTGCCTTATTCAGAACAAGGGTCTTCTATACTTCACATAAATGCCCTAACCTATTGGCTATGGTATATGCTCTCTGCTGACTCACTGGATTTTTTGTTTTTGTTTTGTTGTAAGAAAAATTGCCAAGGTCTTATTTCGATTCCTCTTTGGAACAAAAAGAAATGTCAAAAAAATCATTTTTTTTTCACAAAATGAAATTTTTGTTGTTTTCTGGCCAGTGCTATCATTTAGCACTTCTGAAAATCAGGAACACATCTGCTTAAATGTATACATCTATTTAAAAAAAAAAAAAAAACTTGGCCTACATGTTTACAATTATATTTTAAAGTTAAATTAGATTTTTGTATATTAGGGTTTTATACTGCTGCCCATCAGCACAGTACCTGAGCATTTAGTCCATTAAATGCCTCATATTTCAGATTAAATTCTTACAGGAATAAAAAAACAAGAACAAAAAAACCCCAATCTTTAATTGTACCAATTTCTACATTCAGCCTAAGTCCAACACTAATGGCAAACCACTGAAACTCCAAGAACATGGTAAGGAATAAAGCACTGAGACGCTGCAGTTGACTTAAATGGTTATTATTGTATTAAATCATATTTATAAAGACATGACAAAGTTATAAAGTACAATGCAAACAAGCAGGCAGTTAACAACAAAGCAAAATGGCTCATTAAATACTTAGCATGACAATTTGATTACTGCAATACACCAGTATTACAATTGCAATAAGAAATATAATAAGCTTAAGCTATTTTGAGACAAAAGAGCACAGCAAACCAAATTTCTATGGGGTGGTATAATTTTATAACAGTATCTTTTCTGAAAAACTTTCAGAAATGCAGTGTCATTAGCTAACAAAATTCAGTTATCAGCCAATACAGCGTAAATCCTTTTTCCAAGTTATTTTTATTATTACTATTACAGTATTGCCAACCCTAGATGTTCAAAAATCAAAGTCTAGGTGAGGTGCAGTATAGGTGAAAATGAAGAAAGGATGTCACTCAGCTGAGGGTTGGGAGGGACATCGGGAGCCAGTACTTACCAGAGAATGTGACATCAACCACTTCTTCCAGGCTCCTGGCCCATGGGGCTGGCTGGGCTCAGCTCCCCGCACCGAGCGTTATGACCCCTGGTGTCACAGTGCTGCTTAGGTTTGCCCTGGCCTCTCTGAGATAGGGGAAACTGGGCCAGATTTGTGGGAGTGGCATTCCTACCTGGTGCATGAGGTCACGGTGTAACTCACTCAGATTTGGCCTGGCCAACCCAGGGGCCTGGGCCAAACCTGAGTGGCGCTGAGACCCAGTGCACCAAGTCTCAATGCCCAGAGCAGGGAGCTGAGCCCAGCCAGTTCTGTGACCCTTTAACACATTCTGGTGACTCCATTTTGGGTCACAACCCACAGGCTGAGAAACCCTTATCTAGCTGAGAGTGCACTGGACTAGGACTCGGCAGAACTAGGTTCCATTTCTTGCTCTGCCACAAACTTCCCGTGTGACCATGGGCAAGACAAGAAATGTGGTCTTGATGAAATTAGTAAAAGGTGGGTGCACAACTGGATGAAAAAACGATATCAGAATGTAGTTATCAATGGTTCATTGCCAAACTGGGAGGGCGTATCTAGTTGGGTCTTGCAAGGATCTGCCCTGGATCTGGTACTGTTCAATATTTTCATTAATAACCTAGATGATGGAATACAGAGTATATTTATAAAAACTGCAGATGACACCAAACTAGGAGGGGTTGCGAGCACTTTTGGGGACAGTATTAGAATTAAAAATGATCTTGAGGAATTGGAGAATTGTTCTGAAATCATTAAAATGAAAGTCAATAAAGACAAGTGCAATGGTGTACACTTAGGAAGGCAAGATCAAATGCACAACTACAAAATGGGGAATAAACCAGCTAAGCAGTAGTACTGCAGAACAGGAACTGGGGAGTTAAAGTGGATCACAAACTAAATATCAGGCAAAAATGTGATGCTGCTGCAAAAAATTCAAATATCATTCTGAGATATATTAACAGAAATGTATTAGGTAAGACCCAGGAGGTAATTGTTCTGCTCTATTTGGCACTGGTGAGACCTTATCTGGAGTACTCTGTTCAGTTGTGGGCACCACACTTCAAGAAAGATGTGGACAAAGTGGAGAGAGTCCAGAGGAGAACAACGAAAGCGATAAGAGGTTTAGAAAACATGACCTATGAGGAAAGGTTCAAAGAACTTGGCATGTTGAGTCTAGAGAAGAGAAGACTGAGGTGGGGACATTAAAGAGTATGGTGATCAAGGTGAAAAAACCTCAAGGGACTAAATTATCCCGTCTTTGAGCTCATGCTTTTAAATGTGAGATGCACTTGAACTATAAACTTAGGCATTGTTTAAACCCCCCTCCACCCCCCCCCCAGAAGTGAAGGCAAAGAAAAGTTTTGCACAAACACCAGAACTGAAACCACTGCGTTTTGCTCAGCAATATTAATTAATTATTGTTGGATACTTTGGGGACCCACAATACAAAGGTTGGTTGCTTATTAAAATCCCAGCCATCTCGGAACAGAAAATATAAATAACTATCCCATTTGCCCATGACATTGAATATCCATTCAGGAGTATTCATCATTTTCCACTTTATTGTATTTTCCTTTAAGCCTGAAATACAATGCTGTGCTTTAGGGACCTAAGGGGCAGACTTCTTTTAGCAGCTCAAGATAAACTACAGTGTGATGGTTATATGCAGAATACCTCTGCAAGTGTTCACAGCTCCCTCTGAAAAACTATGGGCCAAACACACCTGCAGCTTTATTTCATTGCAGCAGAAAGTCAGTTTATACTGGGGATGAATTTGGCCATATGTGTTTAAAGCTTGAAGGAAAAGCTAAAGGAATCAAGGGAAATCAAGAATATTCAATGAATTTCTGATGCATGTGTATCCTTTTATTGGATTTTTCCCTCAAGGGCTTATTATGGGGGCACATTTTTTGTTCAAATCTGAAAGGTGTTCATGACTTATTTATTTATTTTTCTTGGAAAAAAGACAAGGAAAGAGCCATACCATGAAAGATTATGAAATTATCATATATATTAATCTTCTGTTGTTACAGACTTCTGCCAAGTTTATAAGAAGGTTAGGTAATAATTCTCTCTTTCCATAGTGAATGTGAAATATTTTAGGCTTCAGTGATTATGAGCATCTGAGCTGCAAGATGTTCTGCCACATTCATATACATCTCAGATTTCTGCTCTCAGGCTGGTGTTCTTGAGGGACTTACTGGGATAACAGCTAGCCACCAATAAGTCCTATTGACGGCAGCCAAAAATCTGTTTTTAACGGTTGCTATGACCAACTAATCTATCTCAGATTTAATTCAGGCATTTCCTTCCCAACTACACTGGCAAACAGAAAACAAAAAACATTATGCAAAAGACCGAACAGAGAAATCACAAAGGAACCGGCAATGTTTACAAGCACATTGAAAACAACTGCTTTTAAGTTTGGCTAGATCTTCTACTCCATGGAGGGTTTAAGTTCTGTCATGAAGAAAAACAAAAGTTTTTTGAGAGTAAGATGAGAAAATCCAACAACAAAGGAAAGAAAAAAATAATCAACTGACAAGCTTGGCTTACTGCACACAGTGTAAGGTGCAGGTATGCAGGTGAAGATTCTTTGAGATGAACCATCATGCGTTACTATAATTTTGTTCAGTATGTCATTCCCCAAAACAGCAACAAACCTTTCCCATCAACAACATAGTAACTAGTTTACAGCCAATGTCCAGCCTGTCAGTCTAATCCCACTACCTGTCTTGACACAAAGGAGGTCTTGTGGTTAAAGCCCTGGATGGAACTCAGAAAACCTAGATCCAAATCACTGACTCTGCCATAGAGTGCTTGTGTGGCCTTTGGTAAATCACTTATTTTTATTCAGGTATTCAATCCGTATTTTCCTTTGCTTAATTTCATCCAGCATGTACCTTTGTGATTACGCTCTCCAAATATTTGTACATGGATATCATATCCTCTTTAATAAGTGTTTGGCCAAGGTATACATACTTAGGTGCTGATCCTGTGCCTAACTTTATTCTTAAGTCTTTGCAGCATCAGGGCCTGAGGTACCACAATAATGACAGATAGAGGGACAGAACAGGGGGATAGGTCATAAAAGATAGATTGATAGATGGAGTTTTTGCAGGATAAGGGCCATAGATTTTGCTCTTTTTACTCGTAAATCAATCCCTCTAGTCCCTTGACAATAGAAGTAGCCTGAATCTGATATAGGAAATAAAAGGAATAGAAATGCCCCTGAGTAATATACTGAAAAATGTAGTGTAATAATTACTATGCCATTACACCATGAAGCCACATGTTCCTCCATTATATCTGTGCCCTGAAACTTAAAGCTTTGCCTCCTTCTCATAATAACTTTCAGTCTCTCTAGGAAGAATATGAATTCTAATGAAACACTTTGAAAAAACAATGAATAAATCATTGACTTAATCCCCCTTGATAATGTGTGTACCAAAAAAGTTTATTCTTAATTTCCATTCACAAATGAAATTTTCTCGTCATTAAATCTAAAATAGCAGATGTGATTTTTTTTAATTAAAAATGATGGCAAATTATGGATTTTTAAAAGCTTTTAATGCTGTATATGTTACCCAAAGCTACAAGCAAAACATCCCCCTGGGAGGGTAATGCCAGTTTGCTAGTGACTGAGGTTTTTCTCATGATATTAAAAAGGAGGAAAGAAATAACAGCACAAACACAACAGTTCAGAACTCATTAAAATGTTCTTTGTTCATGAAAAGCACTCAATATCCTTGACAGTTATAAATATCCAGTGGCAAGTGTAATATTTCAGAAAGGGAAAAATCTGAGCTTAACACTTCAATGATAAGTTTTATCTCATAGACAGAAGGGCCAGAAGTAAGTTTGTGTTAATTGTCCCAGGAACACTGTCTCAGCTGATAGACACTGAGTTTGTTTAAATTTAAGCATGTGCATAAAGCCCATTGAAGTTAATAGGATTAAGTATATGTCAAAAAATAAACAAACCCACAGCAGCACGTTTTAAAGCCTGGGTCCACTGACTGAGACTTGTGCTGCAGGGCTAAAATTAGCAGCATTGATGTTCAGGCTCAGGCTGGAGCCTGGGCCCTGAGACCTGGAGAATGCGGAGGGTCTACACAGCTATTTTTAGCCCCACAGCACGAGTCCTGCAAGCCCGATTCAGTTGACCCAGCTCTAACACTCGCTTTTTTTGCTGCCTAGACATACCCTAAGAAGCCTCCGGGCCTCACCCAAGGCTGCTGAAATCATTAGGAGTCTTTCCATTGATTCATTAGGCTTGGAACAAGACCCTAAATCTGACCTAGCCCTTTTTCCTCTATCTATTATACAAGCGAAATCGCATCATTATTAGAATCATAGAATCATAGAATCATAGAATATCAGGGTTGGAAGGGACCCCTGAAGGTCATCTAGTCCAACCCTCTGCTCGAAGCAGGACCAATTCCCAGTTAAATCATCCCAGCCAGGGCTTTGTCAAGCCTGACCTTAAAAACCTCTAAGGAAGGAGATTCTACCACCTCCCTAGGTAACGCATTCCAGTGTTTCACCACCCTCTTAGTGAAAAAGTTTTTCCTAATATCCAATCTAAACCTCCCCCACTGCAACTTGAGACCATTACTCCTCGTTCTCTCATCTGCTACCATTGAGAACAGTCTAGAGCCATCCTCTTTGGAACCCCCTTTCAGGTAGTTGAAAGCAGCTATCAAATCCCCCCGCATTCTTCTCTTCTGCAGGCTAAACAATCCCAGCTCCCTCAGCCTCTCCTCATAAGTCATGTGTTCTAGACCCCTAATCATTTTTGTTGCCCTTCGCTGGACTCTCTCCAATTTATCCACATCCTTCTTGTAGTGTGGGGCCCAAAACTGGACACAGTACTCCAGATGAGGCCTCACCAATGTCGAATAGAGGGGAACGATCACGTCCCTTGATCTGCTCGCTATGCCCCTACTTATACATCCCAAAATGCCATTGGCCTTCTTGGCAACAAGGGCACACTGCTGACTCATATCCAGCTTCTCGTCCACTGTCACCCCTAGGTCCTTTTCCGCAGAACTGCTGCCTAGCCATTCGGTCCCTAGTCTGTAGCGGTGCATTGGATTCTTCCAACATTAATATGTTCTTTCCCCCAAACAAATACGTGCTTGAGCACATAACAAAAACCATGCCGCCAAGTGCTAAGCATTCATGAGCAAAGAAAAAGTAACAGAACACTGTGTGTGCAGAATGGAGAAGCTGGGAGAACTAACAGACTGTGGTATAGTCTCCAGTAGGAAACAATGAAAGGATCCATACCAGACCCGTGGAACACCGGCTTCCCTATGGGTCAGCACTGCATTGGCTGAGTTGTGAAATAAATGACTTGAAAGTATATTCTATCTCTAGTTTGCCGTCACCATCAAAGCCCTTGATGGATCACCAAAACAATTGCACAGCTTTTTACAAGCACTCACTATTTAAGGAGCAAGAGCAAAGATGTGAAATAATAATGCTTGAATATGCATTGTGCCTATGAGGTGCAGCTTGGGATGGGGGCAGTGCAGAAGCAGAAGCACCTGGAGTTACTGTGTCTCAGACAGGTATGTAGCCTCTGGTGCTACAGGAAGAGCACAACCATTGCTGCCAGGGGTGCTGAACAATTTGTACAGCCGGGGTGCTGAGAGCCACTGAAAAACTGTTTCCATCATATATAGCGTTTACTACTTCAAGCCAGGGGGCGCAGCAGTGCCCGCAGCACCCTTAGTTCCAGCACCTATGATTGCTGCACCCTGTGAAAGGATAGAGAGGCCTCTCGACCATCCTACTTAAGGCCGTGGTCCTGCCCCTTTTGGGGAGCCTCACCTAGCCATGTAAGTGGCATGGCATCTGATCCTGCTTCTGTTGAAGTACAGTAGAACCTCAGAGTAACTCTGAGGTGTTGTCTGTAACTCTGAAATGTTTGTAACTCTGAACAAAGTGCAGTTCAGGCTCCAGATCCACCAACTAACACTCCAGGCCAGGTTTCAGCAGCAGCTGAGCTCCCTACTCAGCTCTGGCCTGAGTTTGCAAGCTTGTCTCCCTCCCACAGGAGTGGGGGTAAAAAAACAGTGTATCCCCCTCCCAACCAGGGGAGGAGCGAAAAACAGCAAGTCCCCCTCCTGGTGGCAGGTGAGGAGGGGTGAAAGCAGTGCAGACCCCATCACTGCTTCTGCTCTGCTGGCTCTAGCTGCCCAGCATCTTGGAGTAAGTGACTGCCCTGTGCATTGGGGTGGGGATGCGGGTGGAGTGGGGACAGGCTGCCCAGATGTGCTTACCTTTAAGATGCAATACAGGCACAGTACAGTATTTGCTTCTTTTTTTGTCTCTGCTGCTGCCTGATTGGTTACTTCTGGTTTCACATGGTGTCCGGTTGACCGGTCAGTCCATAACTCTGGTGTTCGTATCTTTGAGGTTAAGTGACAACAGTCCCACTGAGTTCATTGCTAACAGGATCAGGCCCATTGTTCATGGACACAGGACTTCGTGTCTACCTCCAGCACAGATGCCCATGGGGATCATCCTCTCCCCTCCTTATGCAACAGCACAGACAGGGCACAAGGAAGCGCTTGTTGCTTACCACTGCATCCGACGACCGCCTATTGCTTCGGCAACTGCCATGCTTTCATGTTTTGCTCAAAGGAAGTGCTTCTCTAAGATGACACTTCTGGGCCTGGTGCTTGTGGGGATGTGATATTTCTGAGCATGCTTGTCAGCATCTTGAGGCAATAGTTTGGGGGATGGAAGGTAAAAAGCCATATTTAAAGAAAGGCACGTTCCTGTCAGTTTAACAAACCCCCCCACAATAATTCATCCTGATTTTGAGACGAATTGTGGCAAAACCAATCATAATAAATAACACACACAACAGATGTAAGTAAGTCAATAGAGATCCACAGTTTCAAAAGCATTAAAGCGATCTATTATTATTAATATTATGGTAGTGCCTAGAGGCCCCAGCTCAGACTGGGTCACTGTTGTGCTACGTGTTGTACCTACACATGGTAAGAGACACAAAGCTTCTAGTCTGAACAGACAATACAGACAAAAAATGGGAAGGGAACCAGAGGGACAGAGCAGTGAAGGGACTAGACTAAGGTGACACAGCATATTAATGGCAGAGCAGGAAAAGAACACAGGTCTCCTAATGCCCACTCCATTGTCCTATCCACTAGATCACACTGCCTCTTATTGAGGAGCTTAAGGACTTTAGAAGGAACCAGGTCAAACAAGCGTTCTAGAATCAGAAGTTTCAGACATGGGCACTGTCCTAGGATGTCTCTTGTCTCATATTTGAAGGCATAGATCAAAATATAGTCACTTAAGTTAGATATTTACATACCATGTACCAATTTGAACATCCAAATCTAGAATGTCCTATTAAAAACTGTTCATATTTTAAAAGAGAATTTGTCTACATGCAGAATAAAATACAAAGGCATGTGGCTTGTCTGGATCCCCATGTTTATAGGGAGCTGAATCTTTAAGACTTTATCAGAGACATTGGAGACTTTATCCAATGAAAGTACTTTACAAAATTTTTAAAAGCATATTTCCAACTAGCACCCTAAGATCTACTCACACGTTCTACTGGTATATGAGTAAATCTAACCTGACATGCAAAGAACCAGGAAAAAAAGTATGAGGACGTGCAAATTAAAGTCGGGGGGAGGGAGGCTTCTTTAACTTACACCATCTTACAGTTTCTCTTTGCTCTACATTGTGCAAATTTGCAGAGCAGGTGCAATTGGGTCTATGGGAGTCCCACTGACTGTAATTTACACCACCTAATGCTTCACTTCTGAATTTGGGCTTATGTCTTTAAAAAAGGCTTAAGGAATTATCCAAACTGGTCTATCTCTTAAACAGTATTTCTAAAAATGGACCAAACCAGGGGTCAGAGTCGACCCTTGGGTAGGGCAAATTGGAGCAACCGCTCTGGGCCCTGCACTTTGGGGGGGCCCCCTGGGCTGGTGCGATTGGCCAGTGCGGTCAGTCCCGGAAGAGATGAATCCTTCTCTTCCACCCCAGGCCCCGCATCCCCGCTAGGGACGGCCCTGCTAGGGATGCTTTTGTCAAGCTTCTTTGATTGGGTTATGGTTTTGCAAGTTTGTGTAGTTCAGAACTGGCCCCATTTTATCTAAAAACCTAACATTGCAGGGCTCTGTAAAATGATCCCAGAGTTAACACAATTTATTAAAAAACATGTTCCTCTAGGCTGAATACTGGTATCCACCGACTGACTCCACAATAGCATGAAATAGGATGTATATAAATCTCTTGAAATCACAGTCCTTACGGGTGACAAAGAATAACCTTTTAAATCCTGCACAACACTATTGACCCACAGTTAGTGTAAATTAGTGTAGCTCCATTGATTTCAATGCAGTGACACCAATTACAGCAGCTGAGAATCTGGCCTAGTACAATTTGTGAAAAAAGATCAGGAATTTTGAAAGCACCTTCCAAAGACTAATAGGGTGTATTGCATGCATGTAAGGATCCAGCATGACATTATTAAACAGCATGACATCTCAAGGACATTATATTTGTCAGTTTGGAACCCAAGTTCTTTGACTGCTGTCCAACAGGGATCTCAAGCAGGAGTTTTCATGTCTTTGAGCACTAATTACCATCACCAGGCCTCTATATTAATTGGTTATAAATATTCATAAATATCCATGTGTATTTTTTGGTTCCTTTAAACAGTAACTGGAGCATTCTTCCTGTTTGCAAGCTGATAACTGTATCCTGTGCTAAATGAACTCAAAGGCTGAAGGTCAAAGAGTTTCTATGGTTAATACTGAGATAAAAGGGAATACCCTCAGGTTATCACTCTACTGATTGCTGTGTTCTCACTGGCTACGATACCAGCCCCCCACCCCACCCCCTGCCCTGCTCTGGCTAGCTACTACCCTCAGGACTCCCCATCCATTTGCTCACATATCACTGTCTCTCCACACTGTTACCCCTCTAACCCCAACCTTCCCCCCCTTGCTCCTCCTTGCCTCTGGAACAATGTTTAAGCATTCATTCCCTTAGTGAGAGGCAGTGTGGTCCAATGGCTAGGACTCTGGACTGAGAATCAGGATACCTACAGATTAATTCTCTACTGTCTTGCCATTTGTGTAGTTATTTCCACCCGTGCAAACCAAATCTGAAGTCTAGTACTGTACTGTACATCCACTTTGCACTCATTGTGCATGGATGTAAATGACTATGCAGGGCTGAAGGCATTGGGAAACCAGCCCTTAGTTTCTATCCTGGCTGTGCTACTGAGTTGCTGTGAATCCTTGAACAAGTCCCTGCACCTCTTTGAATCTTGTTTCTTCTGCAGAAGGTAAACCCTGAAAGGGGATCTGGAGGAAACTATGTATGGGAAACTACTGCAGTTGTAGTGGTTGACATTCTAAGAATAGTTAAGGCAATGGAACAAACTGATAAGGGGAATTGTCCATTGACTTTTCCTGGGGCTATTTCCAGCTAGAGCTGACATTATTCTACAATGGTAAATGATTCAGTGCATGGGTAATTCAGTAGAAATCCCTTCCAAACCAAACAATCCTACAATAGCAAAGACGATCCTTAGCTAACTATTATTTTTTTTGTTAATTATCCCCAGATATTATAAACAATGGCTCATTTTGTTGCTGTATATGTAGATCTAAGTTGCACAAGTTCCTGTACTGTTGTTGGGTGGAAGTTGTTTAAACCCCTTCAAATTCCTGGTGGGGCATTATTGATGAACGTGTATTTATTAACTGCTGGTGCACAGAACGTGGCGACTGGGACTGACTTTCATTGCACAGTAAATGCTGAGGGATGAAAGATGCCTTGTTTGCCTGCAGCAGCATTTAAATCACATGCCTAATGGAAGCCTCAGATTTTCACTTTAAAATTACACAAGTATGTCAGGTCAGGTGGGATGACTCCAGCGAATCAATATTTAAAACTGTGCAGGCTGAATATGCAGGGCAGCTGTGGGAGTTATGATCAGCTACTCAGAGTGTCAGAAAACACACAGGGGCAGAGTGAGATTGCTTTACTCATGCTGAATAGTACTTTACTCCATGAATAGTCCCTCTGGAGCCAATGGCACTGCATGGGCAGTGAGGTACTGCCCCACATAGGTAAGGTTATCTCTCTGGCCCACACATGGAGGAACAACGGCATATTGCTATTTTTGGTCCACACTTCAAATGGCCAAATGCCAGTCTCCAATCCAGAGGACACCTGCACCCAGCTACAGGAACATGACCTGAAAGTTGGCCAATTCAGTTCTGTCTCCCTCAAAGCTTGTGGAAGGTTCATGCCACTGACCCTCTCTAAGAAAAAAATCAGACCTTAAGCAGGTCAACATTTTCAAAAGCGACTAGTGGTTTTAGGTGGCTTAATTTGGGGATGTCCAATTTGTGACATCTGAAAGAGGCCAATTTTGAGGAAGTGAATCTACTCCTGTGAAAATGGGGCCCTCTAATGGTGCCTGAAATTAAGCAACCAAAAACCGAGGCACTGAAAAATCACTATTTGTTTTTGAAAACCTACGCAAACACCTGCAACTCTGAGACTTTTATATGTCTATTTTCCAAAGGATTTAAAATTCTTTTTCTGAGCACACATTTGTTTCCTTTAGGTATTTACTTCACCTATAAGACTCTGGGTGCAATTGCAATAGTTAAAAACAAAGGGAAAGACATGATGCTCATTTAGTCTGTAGCCCAGTACACTACACATAAAGGGGCTTTGGAATGGGTGTTAATGTATCCATCAACTTTATGGCCCTTTACATTGCTGTAAAAGGACCTTGGTTGTCAATGAAAAAGAGACCCATAATTTAAATCAGTACATCAAGATAGCGTTAACTGCCAACAGTAAAACAGCCTCCTAGTTACATGCATGTGTGGCTATCTAAGGAAAAGTTCTGCCATTACTTCACTCCTGGGTGTAGCAGGGTTGAAGAGTGCAAATGAGGATAGAGTTTGGTTTAATTAAAGCTTCCAGAATTGTCAGGCTGTTTTTAGGGTCAGTAAAAGTGAGATAGGATAAGGATCTTATATTTGGTGGTATATTTGGTGGAAGAGTCTACTGGAAGCACGGCAGCATTACCATGTGGAGACACGTGCTTCTTTTGATAGTTTACCTCAAAGAAAGAGAGACTCTTTTATGCCTCCTTTGTTTGCTGGACTCCCTGAGAAGCAACAAATTTGCATGAAGAAATCACATTGCTCTGATCATTTTAATTAAAGATCGTAATGCATCACTGGCTACATAAAAACAAACATCACACTCATCAGCTGTATCCCACACATAAACACACACATGCACGGCATGTGGAATGAATGGAACTCAGGACCTTCTGTTCCAAAACCACATGCCTCTACCACTGACAGGATTATCTTTAGCAGTTTTTGAACAGACCAGTGAAACCTTCATAACCCCTCTGCCAGATGCCAATAGCAGTAACAAAGGGTTCAGTCTGTCTAGGGGTCCTTTTCCAAAATATATATAACTATGGCTCAAATCCCCACCCAGAGACATATGACTACTTTCCTACTTCTGGCTCTGGGAAATTGAAATAAAAACACTTTGGTGAACGTTGGGAGCAGTTTTGCCCACTCATAAGCACTCATAGTCCTTGGGAACACAGAACCCCATGTGTCTGTTTTATTTGGGGGGGGGAAAGGAGAAAACAGACAATAGCAACATGATAGCCCAGTATATATACAGACTATAGAGAGAATATATCAAGAATACAGATGGTCAACTTTTTTCTAACTGAATGCTTTTCTATTATCAGATTTATCAAAATGTTGGGTTCCATTTCCATAAACCCTAACTGGAAAAAAAAACATTTTGATAAGGTCAAAATGAAATATATTGATTTTTCCTGTAGGAAATTTCTGCAGAAAATTTCAGTTTTTCCTTCTGATTCAAAACAAACACATTCTGAAATTTCAGACTGTCCCATCAACTGGGAATTCTGGGTACTGCCCAGCTCTAACCAGGAGTTTGGGCACCCCTACCCCAGTCCCAAATGATAAATATCCACTTATGGGATCTAGATGCCATCTCATCACAAACCCCACCCACCTAAAACCCCACTCATGGTTGAGTTAGTCCCGGTGATAGCCAAGGAACATCTGGGGGTGACTCTCTTCACTGGTCTGCTCCAGTCCAGAGAGAACTGCTCTGCCCTAGCTCACTCCAATGTGCAGCTACCCAGTCCAGCCCCAGGACTACAGATCTGTTTCTACTGGCCAAGGCACTGTGACATCAGTACAACTCTACTGCTGCTACTGCCACCAAATTAGTCTGGTCCAGTCCAGCTTTGGAGTCAACTATGCTCTGATGCTGGTCCAGGCAGATCTCACTGTGGATCTGAACTGCTGCTGGTCCATGCAATCCTTCCTTTAGATTCAGCTCTGCTGCCACTCTCATAAGTCCACCTGCTCCAGTCTGGCAAAATCTTCCACACAGGGCACAGAATCTCCAAGTGAGAAAGCCCGATCAAAACAGGACCCTTGGACAAAATCCCTATGACAGAACTCAGCTCCAGGGGAGAGCCCGTTCCTCCTCCTCTTTGCTGAGCCTGAGCTTCAGTACCCCACCAAAGTCCATGAACCATAATATCCTGCCCAACTGTTGTGTTATTTCATGAGTAGAGTGAGGATGATAATCTATCATCACATTTACACCACACAACAAATTCCAATCAAAACAACACTGAGTAGGTGGAATTATACATAAACAACATTATAATTATACATAAACAACATTATAATTAATGTGCATGAAGCTGGTCGAAACTGCCTTTTCTCCAGTGAAGGAAGCAGAGACTACCATTCCTTTATGCCTTCTAACCCTGACATTTTTGCTGCCCATCACTAGTATAACTATCTACAATGTCCACCCCCACTGGACAGGATAGGCCAGATCCAAAGGCAATGGGGGCAATGGGGGGATTCTGAAAAAGGAAAAACTTTTTCACTAAGTGGGTGGTGAAACACTGGAATGCGTTACCTAGGGAGGTGGTAGAATCTCCTTCCTTAGAAGTTTTTAAGGTCAGGCTTGACAAAGCCCTGGCTGGGATGATTTAATTGGGGATTGGTCCTGCTTTGAGCAGGGGGTTGGACTAGATGACCTCCTGAGGTCCCTTCCAACCCTGATATTCTATGATTCTATGATTGTATGATTTCCCAAACTTTCAATGGATCCAGCCCTATATACAAGTCTGGGGCATAGAGAAAAGGAACAGGAAGCTAGGGCATTCAAGTGAACATTCTCCATTCCCACTGTATTCTTCCTCTAGTTTCCTGAGCTTTCCCAGAGCCACATCTCTCCTGGTATAGTTCCCACAAGTTCTGACTACCCTTAATATAAGTGGCACAGGTAGCAACCTAGTTAAGCTTGCCTGACACTTCCAATTATAAGAGGCTGTTTTCAGTTGCTTATAACTTTTCTAGGTGTTAACCATTTGGGCTGACATTTTCCATGCCAGGAGACTGTCTCAGGTATAAACAATGTGGGAGGGAGGGGTGAGGAGGAAGACAAATTGTCGAGAAGGGATGGGGCTGAGATGAAAAGCTAGAGTGGGATGGGAGAGCAAGCGACTGGGATGAGGAGCTGGGCAGGGGAGACTGGGACTAGAATGAGGCACACACTTGAGGCACCCCCGAGTGCCATAGCGCACAGCTCCATAGGTGTTTCCTTCCTTAAGAGTTTTTAGGGACAAGGCAGGAGAGAGCTGCAGGATCCCTGATTACACAGACCTAAAGGCCATGCTCCCTTCCAGGGTAGGGGAACCACTGCACCACACTAGGTGCTAGGGATACTACAGAACACAGTCTGGAAGCCACAGAACACAACAGATGTCAAGTGTACTGCAGCCTGCAGCTAGGTATCTGGCTCAGTGACATCCACAGCCCCCACCCTATTTACTTGGGCTGTGTCTTTGAATCCCCTAAACAACCATTTACCTTCTTTCACACTGACCACCTTACTAATTCTGGGGATTCAGCTTTGACTAAGAGCTCCTGTGTTTTGCAAAGCTTTTATTTAGTTATTTTGCAAAAGGAAAATGCCTTCCAGATTTCCAAAGCATTTTTTTTCCCCTTCAGGGCAATGTTTAACAAAGCACCACGAGATGTATCTGATTAAAAACCCAGCCAACAATAAAGTGATTATCTTTCTGCACAGTGTGCCGTGCCATATGGTGGCTGAGCAAGTGGGAAGAATTGATGCTTAATATGCTGCTCCACTGATTTACGATTACCAACTTCCTGTGGAAAATGACTATTTCTTTCATAAAAATCTAATTAGTTTAAAAAGTATGAGTTTGCAGAGGAAAATTTATGTTGATAAAGTTGCTAGTGCAGTTTCAAAAATATATTAATGATCTGTAAACAGCTACACTGGCAGATGCAATCTGAGCCAGCTGTCTTGTTCTGTCCCACTGACCCGTACGATCAGAAGTACTGCTTGAAATAAACATAAGCAGCTGTTTTTACTGTTGCTTATTATTTATCGTATTTATAAACTTCTTACAATTACATCAAATTAGGGTATAAATCCACCAGCAGATTAAACAGCAGTTATACTCCTGTTAGGAGTTCTGCTGACAAACTGAAGGCTTTCAAAAGGGAACAGTGTTTTAATCTCTATTTTCCTTTTTCCCCCTGCAGCAGTAGAGGTGGTACTGGGGGGCAGAGGACACAAAAAGGAAAGGGGAACCAAAACAGCAATTGAATCCAGACTGAGAAGGCTTAATGTAGAAAAGCATTTCAATAACTTCCCAGAATCATAACAGGTTCCTCCTGACTAAATCCACATAAGTTCTGCTCTTGTTCAATTGTAATTCAGAAGACGGTTCTGTGATTCACTGGAGACTGGGTTTGGTTCTTCAAGATAATGAGTGCCCTAAGGGCCCAATCCATAGCCTGCTGAAATCATTGCAAGTATTTCCATTTTCAGTCCAGTTTTTAATTCCTATTCTTAGAGATTGATGTATACTCCGAATGATGAGATTGTATATGATTTCTAATATATATCTACTTAATCCTATCTAATGATACTGTGGAAGTTTTCATTATCCATATAACTCTCTACTTCATTTTCAATCCTACCAACTCCTTGGACTCAATCTTGTGGCAATGAGCTCCACAGGATTATTATGTATAGTATAAATAGGTGGAATCCCACAAGGATTTTCACCACGTCAAAGTGTACAGATTATACCTACCTGTGAGTCAAACCCATCTGTACTCTGACCCCTGGCCTCCCCTCTCTATGCATCTCACCACCAGCTCAAACTTAGTCTTTTGAAAATTGAACTTCTCTTGTTCCTCCCAATCTTTCTCCCCTTCTTCTCTGCTTTTGTCCCTGTTGATAACTTCATTATCTATACCAATTCAGAGGCTGTCAGGCTCTGTGCCATATCCATTCTTCACTCTGCTTCTACTCCCCAACCCATCCCTTCAGGCTCTCCCTAAATCCTGCTCCCTGCCCCCATATAACCTATGAAAAAATTCATCCTTTTCCCTCCATGGATACAGCTGAAACCATTGTCCACATCTTGCTCATCTTTCATCTTGATGGCTCTAATGTTCATCTCTCTCTGGCCTCCCCACTTGTCAATGCATAAATCTTGCAGACTATCCAAAAATGACTGTAGCAAAGGGTTATAGTGACTCATGCTGGATCTAGCACCTCCTAATTCAAAGAAAAGACAGAAATTGTTGGCCTGTGTTTTTCTTTGCTTATTCCTTTGTTTTCCATTGTCTGTGTTTACTTGTAAACTCTTTGTTGCAGGAATCAGATGTTCCTGTCTTGTAAAATATTACATATGTTTGTAGATCTGCATAGCAATATTGGCAATGGGCTCAGTTCTGATCTTATACTAGTATTAATTGAAGTTACAGTTACACCAGTTTAAAACCAGCATGATATCAGAATCAGGCCCATTGTAGGCTAAGCCGCTCATTATAGCACAATAACTAGCATCACTCCCAGAATGGGGAACTGTAACTTCAGCAAAAAACAGAAAAAGAGATTGAGAAATTATTCTCTCTTCTCTGAATGTATGTAAATCCATAAAGCCAATGGGAATGACACATATGCTGATAGAGTACCACACTTCTTTATGGATCCATTTCTTTAGTAATTTACAGTTAAAATTTAGGCATAAAAACAGAAATCATTCCTAATGTATTAAATTAGAAATATGGACAGTAGAGTTGATATGGTATTTGGCATTAGTCAACTAATCTGAATTTGGTCTTATTTCTAGCAAGAAACTACATGAAGAAGAAAGATTCTCTGTTAATTCTGTAGTTCAAAGATACTGCAGTAACATAACCAGCACTGAGTTAAAGAAGCCACTGAGAAGACAAACCTACAGAACCCTAAAACTGAGGAGACAAAGGGTCAGAGATTTTAAGAGTTAATTAGAGGAAAACAGCAAGAAATAAAAGTATCAAATAACTGCAAGGAAAAAGGAAACATGGAAGGGAATTGTCTCTTCTGGTGAGGAGCAGAGTGTTAGGTGACAGCTAGAGAAGGGATACTAAAGAGGAGTAAACACCCAGCTAAACAAAGAACCTTTCCTTTGCTGGAAATTTCTTCCCTTATCTTCCCTTCCCTTCCCCCATCCAGTTCTGTGGCACGAGCAAGGTGGGCAGGGAAACAAGCAGGAGGGACAGCAGTGTCCCATATCAGTGTCCCATATCTAGTTCTTATGCCTGCACAGGAAACCTCCAAAATGCAACCTGAGTGTAACTCATGCAGAGACATTTGCCTGAGTTTGTAGCATACCTGCACCAATGGCTCAGAGGTGTGAACTGTCCCAGTCACTTCAAATCATTTCTAACTCAGATGCTAATGATGACATTTTGTGTGTCATACTGTTAACTATGTCATTTAGCTTTGGGAGACACTGAATGACAGGAAAGAAGATCATATAAACAAACATTGAATCAATCTTTTGAAGAAGGGAAGTGCTAATAAACTGGTATACATTCTTATTAATTAATCGTGATTAATCACACTGTTAAACAATAGAATACCAATTTAAATTTATTAAATATTTTGGATGTTTTTCTACATTTTCAAATATATCAATTTTAATTACAACACAGAATACAAAGTGTACAATGCTCACTTGATATTTTTGATTACAAATATTTGCACTGTAAAAAGTATAGTATTTATAGAAATAGTATTTTTTAAGTATCGGGGGGTAGCCATGATAGTCTGTATCCACAAAAACAACAAGGAGGAGTCCGGTGGCACCTTAAAGACTAACAGATTTATTTGGGCATAACCGTTCATGGGTAAAAAACCACTTCTTCAGATGCATGGAGTGAAAATTACAGATGCAGGCATTATATAATGACACATGAAGAGAAGGGAGTTACCTCATAAGTGGAGAACCAGTGTTGACAGGGCCAATTTGATCAGGGTGGATGTTGTCCACTCCCAATAATAGATGAGGAGTGTCAATTCCAGGAGAGGCAAAGCTGCTTTTGTAATGAGCCAGCCACTCCCAGTCCCTATTCAAGCCCAAATTAATGGTATTATATTTGCAAATTAATTTTAGTTCTGCTGTTTCTCTTTGAAGTCTGTTTCTGAAGTTTTTTTGTGCAAGTATGGCTACTTTTAAATCTTTTATAGAATGTCCAGGGAGATTGGAGTGTTCTCTTACTGGCTTTTGTATGTTACCGTTCCTGATGTCCGATTTGTGTCCATTTATTCTTTTATGTAGGGACTGTCCCGTTTGGCCAATGTACATGGCAGAGGGGCATTGCTGGCACATGATGGCATATACAATATTAGCAGACGTGCAGGTGAATGAGCCTCTGATGGTGTGGCTGATGTGGTTGGGTCCTGTGATGGTGTCACTAGAGTAGATATGGGGACAGAGTAGGCAACGAGGTTTGCTACATGGATTGGTTCCTGGGTTAGTGTTTCTGTGGTGTGGTGTGTAGTTGCTGGTGAGTATTTGCTTCAGGCTGGGAGGCTGTCTGTAAGCGAGGACTGACCTCCCTCCCAAGGTCTGTGAGAGTGAGGGATCATTTTCCAGGATAGGTTGTAGATTGTTGATAATGTGCTAGAGAGGTTTTAGCTGGGGGCTGTACGTGATGGCCACTGGTGTTCCTTTTTGGGCCTGTCCTGTAGTAGGTGATTTCTGGGAACCCATCTTGCTCTGTCAATCTGTTTCCTCACTTCCCCAGGTGAGTATTGTAGTTTTAAGAATGCTTGATAAAGATCTTGTAGGTGTTAGTCTCTGTCTGAGGGATTGAAACAAATTTGGCTGTTTCTTAGGGCTTGGCTGTAGACAATGGATCATGTGATGTGTCCTGGATGGAAGCTGGATGCATGTAGGTAAGTATAGTGGTCAGTAGGTTTCCGGTATAGGGTGGTGTTTATGTGACCATCGCTTATTAGCACTGTAGTGTCCAGGAAGTGGATCTCTTGTGTGTACTGGTCCTGGCTGAGGTTGATGGTGGGGTGGAAATTGTTGAAATCCAGGTTGAATTCTTCAAGGGCCTCCTTGCTATGGGTCCATATGATGAAGATGTCATCAATGTAGTGCAAGTAGAGGAGGGGCGCTAGAGGACGAGAGCTGAGGAAGCGTTGTTCTAAGTCAGCCATAAAAATGTTGGCATTCTGTGGGGCCATGCAGGTACCTATAGCAGTGCCACTGACTTGAAGATATAAGTTGTCCCCAAATCCGAAATGGTTGTGGGTGAGGACAAAGTCACAAAGCTCAGAAAGCTTCTTGAAAGTATTTTTCAATTCACCTCATACAAGTACTGTAGTGCAATGTCTTTATAATGAAAGTGTAATTTACAAATGTAGGGATTTTTGGTTACATAACTGCACTCAAAAACAAAACAATGTAAAACTTTAGCACCTACAAGTCCACTCAGTCCTACTTCTTGTTCAGCCAATCGCTTGGACAAACACGTTTGTTTACATTTGCAGAAGATAATGCCCGCTTCTTGTTTACAATGTCACCTGAAAGTCAGAACAGGCATTCGCATGGCACTGTTGTAGCTGCATCACAAGATATTTACATGCCAGATGCACTAAATGTTCATATGACCCTTGATGCTTCAACCACCATTCCAGAGGACATGCATCTATGCTGATGATGGGTTCTGTTCGATAATGATCCAAAGCAGTGTGGACTGATGCATGTTCATTTTCATCATTTTATTTTTTGGTGGTTCAGGTTCTGTAGTTTCCACATCAGAGTGTTGATCTTTTAAGACTTCTGAAAGCATGCTCCACACCTCATCCCTCTCAGATTTTGGAAGGCACTTCAGATTCTTAAATCTTGGGTCGAGTGCAGTAGCCATCTTTCAAAATTTCACATTGGTATCTTCTCTGCATTTTGTCAAATTTACAGTGAAAGTGTTCTTAAAACGAACATGAGCTGGGTCATCATCCAAGACTGCTATAAAATGAAATATATGGCAGAATGCGAGTAAAATAGAGCAGGAGACATTGAACTCCTTGGGGGAGAATTGTGTCACAAATTGAACTAACATATTTTTTTTAGACGAGCATCATCAGCATGGAAGCATGTCCTCTGAAATGACGGCTGAAGCCTGAAAAGGCATATGAATATTAAGTGCATCTGGCACATAAATATCTTGCCGCGCCAGCTACAAGAGTGCCATGTGAACACCTATTCTCACTTTCAGGTGACATTGTAATTAGAAGCGTGCAGCATTATCTTCTGCAAATGTAAACAAACGTGTTTGTCCAAGCAATTGGCTGAACAAGGAGGAGGACTGAGAGGACTTGTAGGCTCTGAAGTTTTACATTGTTTTGTTTGTGAATGCAGGGGTTCTTTTGTACATAATTCTACATCTGTAAGTTCAACTTTCATGATAAAGAGATTGCACTTTGGTGCTTGTATTAGGTGAATTTAAAAATACTATTTCTTTTGTTTATTATAGTACAAATATTTGTAATAAAAATAAATATGAAGTGAGCACTGTACACTTTGTATTCTGTGTTTTAATTGAAATGAATATATTTGAAAATGTAGAAAACATCCAAAAATATTTTGACGCTGGCAGACCAGGTCAGATGAGGGCCACAGGCCAATTTGCTTGTGTATTAGTATAGATCAAAGTGAGTAATCTATAAGTGTGTATTCAGATGTTTAAACTTCCTGAAAACTCCTGGAATGTGACTTGTCTTGTTTTCACTTATCTATTCCTGTTATAATGTAATAGCAAACATTTACATTGTGTATACCCATGTAACTAAATAACCCATCAAAGAAATGTTTTGAAATGCTAATGAAGGACTTAAAGACTTTAACAGAAAATGCTAATTTCAAAGCAAGTGGCCTTTAGGAGATGGTCAGAGGTCAAATGGTTAAATGCATTCCTCACTCATCATCATCAAAGGAAAAGCCCATGTGGGTACAGCTTGCTTTCTGTGTGAAGATACTATAACTGTGGATTCAAAGAAAGATCCTTTATCTCTGGACTGTTTGGACTCTTACAGGGAAGTTTACCAGATGCAAAGCAGAGATCCCCAGCAATAATTTGGGTAACTTGAAAGACTTTTGGGAACTTGCAGTTTATTACATCACTGCCACTATTTGGACTTACAAACTGATTCACCTGTAGATATATTTAATCTGCTTTAACCTCTCAATAACTCTCATTCTTTTTTCTTAGCTAATAAATCTTTTCTTAGTTTACGATAGAATTGTTTACTATAGAATTCGCTGCCAGCATTGTCTTTGGCACAAGATCTGGAGTACCAATTGGTCTGGGTAAGTGACTGGGGACGGGAAGAAACCTGATGTGGTGTGATTTTTGGTTTAAGTGACCATTATCACAAAGTTCAGCTTGACTGGGTGGCAAGAAAGACTGGAGAGTCTAAGGGACTGTCTGTGACTCCATGATCAGACTGGTATAGTGATCCAGGAGTTCACATTTGTTACTGGCTTGGTGAAATCCAATTATGGAACACACCACCAGTTTGGGGTACCTGCCCTTGTTTTCTGACTGTCTCCCCTGAGATAGGCACGCACAGTTGTGAGCCACTCCAGAGAGCATGACACATATGACTAACTTTAAGCATGTGCTTAAATTAAGTCCCATTCACTTAAATGAGATTTAAGCACACACTTTAAGTTAAGTATGTGCTTAAGTGCTTTGCTGAATGAAGGTGAGTGGGAGGACAGAAATATATTATATCTATATTACATCTGTCAAAAGAATTTTATATAGGCAGAATGAAATTACCAAGTTGTACTTTAGCTAGGACACTAGTACTAAAACCATTACTTTTGCAAAAGTGTCATGGGATCTTTTAATGATCATAAGTAGTTTGGGTCTAAATTTAACTCTCATCTCTCAGTTGGTTTGTTGTTGTTAAGAAAATGTAACAATGAGATTTGGTTTATTATTTTTGAGAACAATATGTGATAACTTGCATACATTTATACATTTATGAAAGTTTTGCTAAGAATAATTGTGGCCTGTAGACTTCCAGTAAAATGAGAAACTCTATATTAGAGTAGACGGTTAGTTGTCATTCACAAAGATGAAAATGCAAAATAGAGAGGCTTATTTCAGAATTGATCAATAATAAATCAACAGACCAGAGATAACTCAGAGTCTGCTCATGAATTAGTAGTTTGACATAGACCAAAGAACCATCAAGGAAGGCAAAGGAAAATGAGAAATCGGAGGAGGAGGAAGAGGAGGAGAAGGAGGAAGAATGGGTTTCAGGAAGGCTTCTTCTATATGCACAATAAAGTATCTAATATAAAATTGTAGGCAAAAAGATGGAGTAGCAGATCATTCTGACAAAATGGGTCAGACTCTTGAAGTCAAAAGGGCTATTCAGGGTGTAAGTCAGGGCAGAATTTACTCCATTGATCAAAGAACATCCTTGATGTGACTGTCTTGATGTTACTGGAGTTACATCAGGGATACATTTGGCTTTAGGATAGTATTTCCCTCTCACACCAACTTCACCATTGACTAACTCCATTGAATACAACTGGGTTATTATTAGGGCTGTCAATTAATCCTAATTAATGCATGCAATTAACACAAAACAAATTAACTAAATTTAAAAATAGTCACAATTAATCGCAGTTGTAATTTCACTGTTAAACAATAATAGAATATCAATTTAAATTTATTATAAATATTTGTGGATGTTTTATTACATTTTCATATATATTGATTTCAATTACAACACAGAATATAGAGTGTACAGTACTCACTTTATATTTTTTATTACAAATATTTGCACTGTAAAAAGATAAACAGAAGAAATAGCCTTTTTCAATTCACCTCAGACATCCACTGAGTCCTACTTCTTGTTAAGCCAATCACTAAGACTGTCATAAATATAAAGGGAAGGGTAAACCCCTTTGAAATCCCTCCTGGCCAGGGGAAAGCTCCTCTCACCTGTAAAGGGTTAAGAAGCTAAAGGTAACCTCACTGGCACCTGACCAAAATGACCAATGAGGAGACAAGATACTTTCAAAAGCTGGGAGGAGGGAGAGAAACAAAGGGTCTGTGTGTCTGTCTATAGTCTGTCTTGGCCGGGGATAGACCAGGAATGGAGTCTTAGAACTTTTAGTAAGTAATCTAGCTAGGTATGTGTTAGATTATGATTTCTTTAAATGGCTGAGAAAAGAATTGTGCTGAATAGAATAACTATTTCTGTCTGTATATCTTTTTTGTAATTTAAGGTTTTGCCTAGAGGGGTTCTCTATGTTTTTGAATCTAATTACCCTGTAAGATATGTACCATCCTGATTTTACAGGGGGGATTTCTTTATTTCTATTTACTTCTATTTTTATTAAAAGTCTTCTTGTAAGAAAACTGAATGCTTTTTCATTGTTTCAATATTCGTATGTCCCTTCATGCTTCGACTTGTAGGCTCTAAAGTTTTGCATTGTTTTGTTTTTCAGTGCAGTTATGTAACAAAAATAGTAATAATTCTACTTTTGTAAATTGCACTGTCGTGATAGAGATTGCACTACAGCACTTGTATGAGGTGAATTGGAAAATACTATTTCTTTTGTTTATTTTTATTACAGTGCAAATACCCCCTGTATTTGTAATAAAAATATAAAGTGAGCACTGTACACTTTGTATTCTGTGTTGTAATTGAAATCAATATATTTGAAAATTTAGAAAACCATTCAAAATATTTATAAATTTAAACTGGTATTCTATTATTGTTTAACAGTGTGAGATTAAAACTGTGATTAATTGTGACTTTCTTTTTTAATCTGGCGATTAATTGTGATTATTTTCAATCATTTGACAGCCCTGGTTATTATTCTTAATTTATATCGTCATGTAACTGAGAGGAGAAACAGGCTCAATATGTTCACATGACTGCTGATGTGGTGCTGAAAGAGTGATCTGGGAAGGGTGTTTGGAATGATACATCTTCCAGTATCACATCATAACAGAATCTGCTTATAGATCAGTAGAGGTCCTAGATCTGGATGAATATTGGAATAAACTTTTCTATTTTTTACATTGTGTTGGATGAAGAAGAGAGCAAATATTATTCCCCTGAAAAGTTATTCTCCACTTGGAATGTAACTTCAGACTTTTATGTAACAATGAATGCAAGTGCAGACAATGAGAAAATTATTAGGATACCTGACATATACATAGTGCCTTTCATCAGACAGGCTCAAAGCCATTTACATCCATTATATGCCTAGATAGGTATTATTATACTCATTACATAGATGGGTAAACCAAGGCACAGATTAGTCTCAGGTGCTACAGTGGTGTGGTCCATTTATGTAGAGAAAGCTAAGGTGACCTTCCCAAAGTCATTGATTTCAGTGGGAATTAAGCACTTAAATTACTTTAAGAAAATGGGACTTAACCCCCCAGGCTCACAGGATTTGGGAATGCAGTGGGGGACAGCACTGGAGTTAGTTGGGTAATCAACTCAGTTGTTGTGTTTTACTTCAGTACCTCAATATTCAAAAAGTTGGGGGAAGCATGAATAGTTGGATATGCTGTTGCGCTGTTCCATAGGGAAATAGATTATGGATGTGCTGTTCACCCAACTTGCTCAAACATTTGTCTTCTGATAGTAAACACAGTAACAGTAGCAAAGCGTGAACGGGAACTCACCACTTATGCCCTCCAGCTAATGAGTTGTTAAACTGGAAAACCAAGCGTCTTGAGGCTACATACATGTTATCTATCACAGTTAAGCAAGGCCATCTAAGGAGCTATTCTTTGTTTGACACCTGGTAGCAAACACAGCCTGTTCAATCACTCAATTGGCCTTGTAGTCAAATCGTGTCCAACAGAAAAAAAGCATGATCAGCTCCTTGTCCTAATAAGATCAACCAAACTTTCTGTGTTAGGTCCTGACTGCCAAACGTCATTTGGCCCTACCCACATAATAGACAAACTGCATTCAACCAGAGCTAAAATGGAACAGGAGAGGGATTACTGTTTGACATCACACATCAATGCACATCTCAAATATGTAGTGTAAACGCTCAATAGAAGGAATACTTCTCTTTTTAAAGCATTCTGCTGGTGCTCACCTCCCTCCGCTGCATTACCCAAGACTGAGCAGGATCTTTCCTCCCAGCATATGCAGGTTGACAGGAGCTAAGAGGTTTTCCTTTCTCCTCCATTCAACAGCTGCTGAAAAGTGCTGCAGAAATTACTCAGCAGCTGCTGCTGTGATTCCATTAATAAGGTAATTAATTAACTCATTAATTATTGACATTAAAAATTTGCCACCCATAGAAGCTTAAAGAGGAATGCAGAGGGGTAACGTTTGTTAAAAAACCCAAGCATATAGGAGATTTTTTTTAAAAAAGAGCCCCTGAATCCCAAACCATCACTGAAACCCAAACTCAGGCCAATGCTGTTTTGGTGGATTTGTCAAACTCAGGTAAATCAATTATGATGATGATCAGTTATGAGTATTATTTATTTATTATTTTATTACAGTAGCTCCTAGATGTTCTGTAGCACAACAGACACTAAATATATATTGTATAGATAAACTCACATAATTTCACCCATGGGAAATAAAAGAGAGAACAACATATGAATTATGCTAGAAGGTGTTCAGATACTACAGGGACGAGGACAGTACCTGAATAAAATCGAATAGGCTCAGGCGCTAGGCACGATATAAACACAGGGTAGCAGCACAGTCCCTATCCCAAAGAATGTACGGTCTCAGGCAAGATGCAGTAGGGGGCATAGCACACAGTAGGAAGAAGCAACAAAGGGAGGACTGGGCATAAATATCAAGTTTTGAGGAGCTCCTCAAATGACATTTGTCACATTTGTGGCATTTAAGAAGTTCAGAGGCTAGAAAAGGGGAAGGGAATGCTTCCCTGGGGGAAAAATTATACTGTCCCCAATCCCCCTCTTCTATCCTGTGTTTGCCCCAACAGCCACCCAGGCAGACACCAGCAAATTAGTGGCTCCACTACCTACCCATATCTCTTATTGTGCGCCAATTCCTCCTCCCCCAACTAAGTATTCTCAATTATGCTCCTCCATTCTCCAGCTGCAACTTGCCTGCCATGACAGATACAGTAGCAGCCAGTGCCAGTCACCCTCTTACTCAACGGTTCTCAGCCCTACAAGTTTTGCTTTCCTGCTAGCCAGCTACCAATGGCCAATCACTGCAGCCTAGCATGAAGCATGAGAATCCGCTGGGAAGTAAGGAGTCACAACGGAGGTGCCAAATTCACTAGATGCTTTATGCCTGGCAACTCTGTGGTGAGAACAGCAATGAAAACGTGTCAACGCAGGGAAGCTATGTGTATAGCTAGATGATGTTTCTGTTGTTTTTTACATTATAAGGGATAAATAATAGGAGTCCCTAGTGACCACCTACCTAGGTAGAACAGACTTCTAATATTAGTTAATTTAACAATTACAATTGAAAGAGAAACAACTATATTATATCACCCTAGAATTACAAAGAACTCTTTCATTTACCATGCTTACTTGAAAAACTCACATTGTATTTGGTATACCTACCAGGATTACAAGAAGGTTGCTAATGTCTTTAACTTTATGTAGCTGTTAGTCTGTTGCAAAACATATGTTGATTGCCTACCTAGTGCAAAACCTTCTCTTAACTAACACACGCTTTGGGAGGCAGGCCAGTCCTCGCCCACAGACAACCTGCCAACCTGAAGCATATTCTCACCAGCAACAACACACCGCACCATAGTAACTCTAACTCAGGAACCAATCCATGCAACAAACCTCGATGCCAACTCTGCCCACATATCTACACCAGAGACACCATCAGAGGACCTAACCAGATCAGCTGGTTCAGTCACCTGCAGGTCCACCAATGTAATATATGCCATCATGTGCCAGCAATTCCCTTCTGCTATGTACATCGGCTAAACTGGACAGTCCCTACATAAAAGGATAAATGGACACAAATCAGGTATTAAGTATGGCAATATACAAAAACCTGTAGGAGAATCCTTCAACCTCCCTGGACACACAGTAGCAGGTTTAAAAGTAGCCATCCTGCAGCAAAAAAACTTCAGGACCAGACTTCAAAGAGAAATTGCTGAGCTTCAGTTCATTTGCAAATTTGACACCATCAGCTCAGGATTAAACAAAGACTGTGAATGGCTAGCCAACTGCAAAAGCAGTTTCTCCTCCCTTGGGATGCACACCTCAACTGCTAGAAGAGGGCCTCATCCTTCCTGATTGAACTAACCTCGTTATCCCTAGCCTGATTCTTGCTTGCATATTTATACCTGCCTCTGGAAATTGCCACTACATGCATCTGACGAAGTGGATATTCACCCACAAAAGCTTATGCTCCAATACATCTGTTAGTCTACAAGGTGCCACAGGACTCTGCTGCTTTTACAGATCCAGACTAACACAGCTACCCCTCTGATACTTCTCTGAACTGTTGTTTTGATCATAACAGATCACATCTGCTTTTCTAGCTACCTCTTTTAATCAAGAGAAGGGTCTCAGCAGCTGCATTAAATGTTTTCATACCTCCCCTTTTTTCCGCTTTTCTTTTCTATTTTAAATGAAAGGAGAAGTTATTAAGCTACAGCCTTGAGACACATCAAGGCTGTCATTGTGAAGGCAAGTTATTCTTTCCTGTATTTCCCAGGTGGCTTTCAGTACTTCAGCGATGAACAGTCACTTTTATGAAATGGTGCGACCTGCATGTGAAAACCCATGTAACACTGAAGGGTTTGTCAAACTGGTAAAAGTGACTCTACACAATATCGACCCAAAAAAGCCCCAACAGCCCAAGAGCAGACAGCAGGGTGAAGAGGATGTTTTTAGGTCAAACAGGATCACATATTTTGATGGGGAATGGAATGAAAAACTAGTCGGTCAGATTCAAACTGTTACTCAGATAATGTCGTGATACCATTTCTTTTCACGCAGCAGCTGGCTAAAATGATGGTACTTAAATGATGGCCCATTTCAAATACTGGTCCCTATCCAAGTGCTGTATAACTAATGAACAACTTACTCAGAATGGAATTGTTTTGATTTTCATTATTCCTAACACTACACTCTATCATTCTTGGAATAGTTTATTAGATTGTACAAACTCCCTACTTCCCAGAGAACACTTTGAAACCCTCCCTCCCATCAGTGTTTAGGTTCATAAGATTCAGATCCTAATTTACAAGTGTTACCTTAATGAGAGTTCAAAACCCTGCATTCGGATACTCACATTGGCATTTAGAGATATTTCTGTCTTTTTTCATGGACCTAAACCCTGATTGGAGAGACATTCTGTGAAGGCACCTATGTTTGAAAATTTGTTTCTCTCACAGTGGGCCAAATCCTGAATTCCTTGCTCAATGTTAGCTTAATCATTACTGAGGCAAGAGAATACGTTTTTTGGCTGTATTCTCCTAGCTCTGGCCTTACAGATACTTATTAATCACAGTAAGAGACAGAAGAAAGATTTTCCATCTCTAGATTCTGTGCTAGTCCTTTCTGATAACCGTAACACTAGTTTGGATTTCGCAGTGAATGTGGATTAGTGTTTTTTCCTGTCTTTCATTTCCATTCAGCTAATTAGTGACCCTTAAATGTGGGAGAATGTTTCTGTGGCAGTTTTATTTAGGAGGCAGGGAATTACCCCCTTAGCACTGGCAAATCAAAGAGGCATTTTGAACCTTTAGACATGTGGGATCAATTTACACCACTATTTCCACTGATTTATGGGAAATTGCTTCTGATTCACAATGGTGTGAGATCAGGATCTGACCATGCAGTAATATAAGCTCCAATGTAACGACTTAGCTGACATATCTTAACCATGAGACTACACACAAGCTTAAAGTTAGGCACATGCTTAAGTATCTTACAGAATAATGAACATATACTATAAAGATGGGCCTGAGCATCAAAGATTGGGTCTGGATCCTAATAAGGACCCACTTCTGAGCTTCCTCAACATCCAAGGGGGCAGAGGCCAGTTGAGGAGTTCAAATCTAAAGTTCCCCAATATTTGAGTATACTTGGATCTGGAACTTTAGTTCAGGTCCATCTCTAACATACACAGTTAGCAGTACCAGAGAGGAAATGACTCCATCAGAGGCAGTGGAAATCCTTCTTTACTGGTTCCTTTTGACCACTGGTTATTCTATTGTATTTTCAGTATGTGTGTCATTCTCTTTGATATGTCACTGACAAGGGCTTGGTCATTATATCCCTTTTGAGACCCTGGTTATAGGCCCCAGGCAACACCACTCTTTCTTTTCAGGGCTAAACTAAGTTCTGATATTTTCTAAAAATCCTGCAATCAATCAATGGGGTACAAAAAGAGAGGAATATGCACCCAACAACAGAACAAAATATCATTGGGAAATGCAAAGAAAATGAACCATGCTGAGGTTTTGTTTGTTTGGGAAAGGAAATTACAGTTCTCAAGAGGGTTTTTGGCAGTTATTTTTCTTTCTCCAGAGAATTCACATAGGAAATACACTGCATACATATTTCTCAGCATTTTCATGTTTTGATGGAATTCATTATCATGATGGACAGATACAGTTTCTTATTATAATACAAATAAACAGGAAGAAGTTCTTCACTCGTATTGCTGATCTATTCCTGTCCTTGGCTGCGCAGCTCAGATTTTCCTTCTTAAAGGAAGGAACCTACATTAAAGATGGCTCCAAACTAATCATTTGGATCTGAACAACAAAGAACTTTGGTGAAGTTCAGAGCCTGTTCTAAATGTTGTAACGGACTTTTTTGCTTTATTGTGCTGAAGCAAATACCTGGAGTCAAACATCCACAGAACTGTGGGGCAGTTTGGATCTGGAGCTGAACTGTGCTGTTCAGTCTCATCTCTACAGTACAATTAATCAGATATGGTTGAATGGGAACAATAGGAAATATATCCACCTGCTCATTTTACAGGAACTAAAACTCAGGAATTGCCATACTGGACCAGACCTGGACAGATCCATCTAGCCCTAACTGACAGTAGCCAGCACCAGCTGCTTTAGAGGACGGTATAAGAAACCCTGCAGCTGGCAAGTGAGAGATAACTATGTTTCTTAGAAGAGAAATCTTGAAGGGACTGATTAGAATAAAGGTGCTGAACTGTTTTTGCAATCATGGGATATACTTCTGTCTCACTGAAAGCGATGGAGGGTAGGTGCTGGGGTTGCCCTTGATCTAAATGGGACCAGGATTTCATCCACACTCTCTAATTTTCCTGGAGACTGTTTACATGAGAAGCATTACCCTGATGTTGCAGCAACAAGATGCCAAGAGAGGATCTGGGTGCAGGCAAAATGACAGGATTCTCAGTTCCTGGCCTCAGGTGCAGTACAGAGGTGACACATTAAGTCTTTGAGAGAGAGAAACAACTGCATTGTTGTTTGAGCTGCCCTCAAATGCCAATTAGTGAAGGCATGGAAATGAGCACTTTGTAGGAAACCGATTACTCTGTGGCCAAGTCCACCATGCCAACCAGCGAGAATTTTTCCACCATGCCAACCAGGGAGCACAGCTAATGTTGCTAAAGAAAGTATTACAAGGAGGAAAGGGGAGCGGGAGAACCTTTCTGCTTGCAGAATTCTCTAGTCTCTAGGGGTGTTCTGTCTGTGCTGAAAAGAGGGACATAAATAGCAAGCCCTTTTTGGGAGCAACAGAATATTAAACTTGTAGATGAGATATCTGAGTTTATGTTCCCAGATTAAAGCAGCATGCAAGGCTTGAACGGAGAAAATTTGCAATGTGAGAATTAACAGCCTTCTGCATTAAAAAGGGTTTAGAAAAATTGCAATCCACATTCCTAACAAAAGTGAAAAGCATGTGTCAAGGACTCTCATGAGGAGATTTTCCCCAGTCATTATCCAAGGGCTACACATGATTAACTTGTTGGTTAGGAATTACTGATTTATGTCGCCTGGGGCTTGATAGGAGAACTTCGCTTGACCTTTCCACTTTCAAATAACACTGAGTAAAGTCATGCCCTTTCCTATCAGCACCCATGTATCAGCCAGGAAACACTGCAAGTTTCTTTCCCTTCATAGAATTTCTTCAGGATTTCTCCACCGGGGGCGGGGCGGGAGGAGGGGGAAGCATTTGCTGCCATATAGAAGAAAGTTGGGGTCTGGCTCACTAGCCCCTGAAAAACCCTTCCTGACATCAGGAAACCATGTTCTTCCACATCTTCTGTGTGTCCCCTTTAGCTCTGCCCACCTCTAGTCCACTGGAGCTATGCCACCAGTGACTCCTGCACCAATGTGTACACCAAGACACCCCTATGAGAATGTTTACCAGAGGGGAGGAGGAGAGTGGCTCTGCAGGAAAGGCATTACTCCTGGGTGATGTGGGGGGCATGATGGATTGATCAAGCCCAAGCCTGCCTCTTCTGACTCTTTCCTGTTCCTAGAACACCCCATCCCATTAACAAAGGCCAGTGGCAGAATCTGAATAAAGGTTGGGGAGAGGATGCCATGGAAGCAGCTGATTCACCCCTTCCAAATCAGGAGGGGGATCTCTCTGCACAGGCCCCCAGGACAAAACAACACCACAGAAGAAAAGGTTCCCTCTATAAGGAAGCAGAAATAAAGCATGGCGCAACACATCCAGCATGGCAGGGAATGAAGACATAGGGAAGCTTTGTGATGAGAGGAAGTCAAGAGCTGAGAGGCTTTTCCACTTCCTTGATCAGGCCTTTTCCCAGCACTGATATCTTCCCAGGACCAACCAGCAGACTGGAGATGAGAAAGTAGAAAGCAAGTGGCAAAAAGTGCAAACAAAACAATTTGTACATTGGGAATGAGAGAGACCTGGTGCAAAGCCCAGGAAAGGCTTTCCATTGACTTCACTGGGCTTTGGATCAGGCCCATGAGAGACACCTTAGAAGAAACAGGCAGAGAAATAGGTCCCCTTGGTTGGAGAGCCAACAAGCAGACTGTGACATAACATATGCCTCTGCAAGCTAACCAAAAATCACCTGTGTGCCTTCCTCCTGTCTTTTTTGGTCATTGTATGACATCTCCTGTTTACTGTCACTGTAGACAGCCCAGTCCAGCCAGCTCCTACGTAAATACATCAGTGCATAATTATTCATATTTAAACATTAGGACTGGAAAAGACTCCGATAGTTTGGTCGCTACTGTCCCAGTCAAAGAAGGTTGTTTTATGTCTCCTACTTTGTTTTAAATATTCAAGCATGAGTTGCACAGTTCCTTCACTACAATTATATTTAACATATTGACATACAATAAACCAGGCTACAGCTTGCAATGATTTAACAGCACTCTTTGCACCAGCCATTCTATAAAATTTTAATGGACACACACAAAGTGACAAACATTAATGTATTCTGTAGAATGCAGGCAAGTCTGCAAGTTATTTTTTTACAGAGACCTCCAGCAGTAAATAAAAAATTTATTAAAACCAATATATTACTTGATGCAAAAAGAGCTAAAATATTCCAAAGTTCTGCCAATATATTCTTGGCCAGCAGTTTTTGAAAGTTAATTTTAAAATGGAGCAGGGGAAAGTAGCAGCATTTAAGTCCTAGAAACTGTGTTTCATTCTTCAGGAAACAGCACAGTTGAAAGAGCTCAGACCAAGGTATAGATAATGTCCCAGCTTCCCAAAAGAGTGTTTTTTGAAGAGATTTGAAGGAGCACAGGGAATCTGATTGGCCCACAGGAAAAGGGAGATGGTTCCAAGCAAATATTGCAGGCTCTCGGGTGCCATGGTGATGGGCACAATAAAAATCTAAAGAGCATATACTAAATGCACAAGTGAAAGCATTGAGAAATGCACTCTGGTAAGAGTGTTTCTGAGACCTATGGAAAGACAAGGTGTTTTAAATCATTGCAATAATATAGACTTTACTTTAACAGTTACATTCACCCTCCTACTGAGGGCCAGCATATGGCCTATGCACCACCTGGGTTTTATTTTAAGAACCAAAGTGGTGCATCTGCCTTCTGCTGGACTTTTTCACAGTGGTGAATTGGAATAACTGCGGAACTCAGGAAATCCAGAGTGGTCTGCTTTAGAACCTGCCTGGAGAGGACCAATCCCTTATCCCTCCTCCATTTGATAAGCAACATATTCATGGCTGTGGCATTTGTGATGCCCCTCATTCTCCTGTGGGGGTGTGATGGCTGCCAACTCACATGTCTATGAATGATTCAGCTTTTTGCAGGCCGACACCATTGTTTACATGCTAGTTTGAATGTTCCCAGGAAAGCTCAGATGTGGCATCTCCCAAAGTCCATTGTCAGTTAAGTGTTTCTTGATTGGGCACTGACTGAGAATAGTCCTTTCTGAAGAAGCTGACCAAATGCTTCACTGAGGCTACTTAGAATCAAACACATACATAGCCAATATTCATAACTTCAAATACAAAAATGATACACACATACAGACAGCATAATTATAACCAGCAAACTACAACCTTCCCACAGACACTCCACTTGGCCTCCTCTGTATATGAATGGGTGCAACCATAGGACCCTGGTTGCAACAATGATCTATCCGGTCACAGTTTATGTCAATAACATCACACTGGACTTTTTCTCCCCATTCAAATGCGGTCCAATATATAGAACTAGGACTAAGTACTAGTAGCTCCATCACTGCTTGCTGGCAAAAGGCAGGCAGACGACCCTGGGAGCATGAGAGCAAACTTTACCCTCTTATCTCCTCCTCATTGCAAGTTTCCTTTAACTAAGAAAGTGGAAGTCAAGTAGCCAGCCACCACAGAATTATACCACATGGTATGGTGAGCTCAATGTACATACAATGGCCCAGCAACATGACTACAGGACTTCGCCTGTCGTCATGCTGCTAGGCCACAGCTGGGAAATATTTTAACTTGCTAGAATCAGATGGAATGTTTTCAACTTAATTTTTTAAAATAATAATGAAACTATTTAGTTTTGAGAGAACATTTGTTTGCTAATCCTTTTTTTTTTTTTTGGCCTAAACACCACACAGTAGGGTACCTTTAAGATGTCCTGGTCTCATTTTCCCTTGATCAGGCACACATGAAGATGAGAATGAAACTCTTGGTTTATACGCAGGAAATGCTAATCTTTTAATTCATTAGGTATAATACATTGGCAGGAGACCAGGAAGTACTCATTTTAATTGCCTTCAGAAGTAAAAACAAAATGAAATTATTTGATTCTAAAAGTACTCCATCCAGTATGGAGTGCATTGTAACAATCTGTACAGTGTGTACCTGGCAAAAACACAAAGTTGGAAAAACTTTTAGATTCAAACTTAAAATAAAAAATAGAATTTGACTATTCAAGTTCAAGGCACCTCTGCTAGATTTGGCCATACTGTGTTGTGCTCAGGATCCAAAAGTGACTTTCCTCCACCTTTGCTGCTTCCAAGTTCTGGGTCCAGCTTGGGACCAGTCCAGCCACCAAAGTAAGTTAGACCAGCCTCAGGTATGCTGTTTATATTCCCAAGGAACTGTTCTGGCAGCTAGTAATTACTGCTATGTAGAAATCCATCAAGCCATGCCTCCTTTTCCCCAGATATACTTCCCATGTGCTCGAGCAGGGCCAGAGGTGTGGTGCAGAGCCACAATACCAGCTCTGTCCCACCCCGGAATCCTCCCTTTCAAGGGGTAGTTCCCAGCTGGCTATCTCCACTGGATTACCAGCCACTTTGTGCCATGTTCTTTGGTGACACTTCTTTGAAGTGGAATTAACACACAATTTGAATCTTCCCCCCACTCCCCCTTCAAGTAAAAGTCTATTTTCCTAATCATTTGGAAACTAGTTGATCCCCAGGTGGCTATCAGTCAGAAACTTGGCAAATTTCCCAAAGGGAGCTACTGGGGTGCCACAATGGGAGAGATGTAAAGGATTTGAATATTTGGAGGAAAAGTGTTGCTGGACCTGCTGTAAATCCCCACTTGATCCCCTGGCAGGAGCCCCTGCCCTAGCCTGCCTCCTGACAGGAGCTACCCAATGCTCATTCACCATCACTTTCTTCTACTGATTCCCAAACTCAGGGAAATGACATGGATCAGGAAGACATCCTGAGGGTAGCAAACAACTGTCATGGGCCCAGAGTGGCCCCATGCAGAGTATGGGGGTAGACGTGGAACCACAAGGACCCTTTCCTAATTAAGGGGGTTCCTCTTCTTGTGATCACAGAAGATATAAGGAAGGTAGTAGGTAGGGTAGCCAGCTCCCTGGTATGCCTTCCTGGTATAGGAGGAGACCCCTATCCTGTGACTATGGGCTCTTCAAAAGCTTTAGGGCCTGACCCAAAGCCCATTGTAGTGTAAGACAGGTGATGTTGACAGCAACAAAGACCAGGTTCAATAGCTAGGGTACCTCATAGCATTACAAAACGAAACTGGCTCAAGCCTCCCCAGAAATCTGGAAAAAAAATGACCACCACTCTAGGGCACCTCTAAGAGACAATGCTTCCTCACTCACCGGCACTGAGTCTGTATATGACAAAAGAAAACTTTTATTAAGAGGAGAAGGAAACACAGCATTGATTTGGGAAAACACTGCAATGACTCAAAAGTATGTAAACCGTAAGTAAAGCGCCTGTTACCACCACCACCCCATCTTGGGCCATAGTCCTTTGCCTCAGTTGCCTACCTTTGTGGTGTGAAAGTCCAACAGATGAAGGTCTCTTTAACATACCACTCTCCTTTTCCCTGCACTACTCCCCTGCTCATGGTTTGTTGTTTGAGGTCAGCAAAGCCCAGAGACCAGTGGTGCGTTCGGGTGCCCCTGGGGAGAGAAGGCAGGGGGTGTCACTGATGCCGCCACCTCCTTTCGACATTGTCGCTGCCACCTCTACTGTTGCTTAGTTCCTTGTCTTGCTGCTGCTGTTCCTCCGTCTTCAGCCACGATGCCATGTTCTGAGGCTCCTCCACCTAACCCAATCTTCAGGGATTTCAGTTCCTAGTGATATCGGTGGGTAGTGAGGAACCTCACTCCTGCTGCCCTCTCTGCATTGTCTTTTGCCACAACACTGTCCACACCAGCAGGTGTAAGGCTCAGTCACAGTGTATTGATGTTTTCAGCTCTAGTGATCACTGAGAAGAAACCATGGCTATCAACTGAGTCTAGTCAGTTCTGTCTTTAAACACTGGAGGAAGGGGGTCAAATGGTATTTTAGGACCCTTTAAAGAAATCTTCCCCACCCACTCTGACTTTCACTTAGATTTGGCATCACTGCCCCCTGCTGAGCAGGTGAGGTTGATGTTAGGGTGACCCCTCTCAATTAGGGCATATAAAGGGAAGCTGAACTGTACTTATGTCATACAATAAGGATAACATTTAATTACCCCTGCGTCCAAGACAAAGTGAATTTTAACCCAAAACAGCCAAAATTGATCTCTTTGGCAAAGCAGCTCTGTCTGCTGATCACCTAGACAAAATAAATGTGTCTATGCAAATACGGTCTGCTCCTGAGATCTTTTCCCCCAATTCATCAAAAAATAGCAGATGAGATTCAGACCCTGCCTTACTGCAGTAATTGGGAATCTTTCCATTGACTTCAATGAGCTGTGGATTAGGCTCTCAGTGTTTAAATTGCTAGACTTTTACATTACGCCAAATAGTGCTGAGTTAAGCTTTTTAGTGTCCAAGCTGTGAGGGAGAGTCCAGAGGGAAGGGACATTTGTCATACTTTAAAAATCTGCTTCTGAAAGTACTGTAAGCAAGTTCCTTCTCTAGTGATAGATCTGCTTTAAATTAATGTTATTGAAAATGTACAAAGTGTATGGAATGTAAAATTTAATTACCCCTTGTATGGCCAATATTTCTGCTGCAGAGGCAGCCTCAGTCCTCAGCGCTGCAGTGTCATGGACCTGATGTCATGATCCACTAGCCGGCCAAGAATCTATGAGCATCCTCTGATTATATTTAATTGGATCTGATATACTCCAGCCGGCTATCTACAAACTCCTTCACATCAGAAAATGTGATATCAGCCCATCAGGCACTCTCGCCTGCTCCAAATGTGCCTCAGCCCTGCCCTGCAGCCAGATCCTTGAGTTTACTCAATGAAGCGGGAAAAACAATAACAGAAAATCTGGAAATGGCAGAGGTGCTTAATAACTTCTTTGTTTCGGTTTTCACAAAGACGGTTGGTGGTGATTGGATGTCTAACATAATGAATGACAGTGGAAATGAGTTGGATCAGAAGAGGCTAAAATTGAAAAAGAAGAAGTTAAAAATTACTTAAACAAATTAGATGTCTTCAAGTCACAAGGGCCTGATGAAATGCATACTCAGGGAGCTGACTGAGGAGATATCTGAACCATTAGCGATTATCTTTGAAAAGTCATGGAAGATGGGAGAGATTCCAGAAGACTGGAAAAGGGCAAATATAGTGCCCATCTATAAAAAAGGAAATAAGGACAACTCAGGGAATTACAGGAGAGTCAGCTTAACTTCTGTACCCGGAAAGATAATGAAGCAAATAATTAAACAATCAATTTGCAAACATCTACAAGATAATAAGGTGATAAGTAACAGTCAGCATGGACTTATCAGGTTGGTTTGACATGTTTTGTTCTTGACAGCTTTCTTTGACAGGACAACAATGGTAAGGGTAAAAAATGGTGTCCCTAGCCTCTGTTTGTCAGAGGGTGGAGATGGATGGCAGGAGAAAGATCACTTGATCATTACCTGTTAGGTTCACTCCCGCTGGGGCACCTGGCATTGGCCACTGTCGGTAGAGAGGATACTGGGCTGGATGGACCTTTGGTCTAACCCAGTATGGCCATTCTTATGTTCTTATGTAACAAGCCTTGTGGATAGGGGGAAGCGGTAGATGTGATATATATTGACCTTAGTAAAGATTTTCAAACTGTCTCGCATGACTGTCTCATAAACAAACTAGGGAAATGCAAGCTAGATGGAGCTACTCTAAGGTGGGTGCAAAACTGGTTGGAAAACTGTTCCTGGAGAGTAGTTATAAGTGGTTTACAGTCATGCTGGAAGGGCATAACAAGTGGGGTCCCGCAGGGATCAGTTCTGGGTTCGGTTCTGTTCAATATCTTCATCAATGATTTAGACAATGGGACAAAGAGTACACTTACAGAGTTTGCAAATGATACCAAGCTGGGAGGGATTGGAAGTGTTTTGGAGGATAGGATTATAATTCAGAATGATCTGGACAAACTGGAGAAATGGTCTGAAGTAAACAGGATGAAATTCAATAAGGACAAATGCAAAGTACTCCACTTAGGAAGGAAAAATCAGTTGCACACATACAATATGGGAAATGACTGCCTAGGAAGGAGTACTAAGGAAAGGGATCTGGGGGTCATAGTGGACTACAAGCTAAATATGATTCAACAGTGTAACACTGTTGCAAAAAAGGTGAACATCATCCTGGGATGTATTAGCAGGAGTGTTGTAAGCAAGGCATGAGAAGTAATTTTTCAGCTCTATTCCACACTGATTAGGCCGCGACTGGAGTATTGTGTCCAGTTCTGGGTGCCACATTTCAGGAAAGATGTGGACAAATTGGAGAAAGTCCAGAGAAGAGCAACAAAAACGATTAAAGGTCTAGAAAACATGACCTATGGGGGTTGTTTGAAATAATTGGGTTTGTTTAGTCTGGAAAAGAGAAGACTGAGAGGGGACATGATAACCATTTTCAAGTACATAAAAGGTTGTTAGAAGGAGGAGGGAGAAAAATTATCCTTCTTAACCTCTGAGGATAGGACAAGAAGCAATGGGCTTAAATTACAGGGAGGTTTAAGTTGGACATTCTCAACTGTCAGGGTGGTTAAGCACTGAAATAAATTGCCTAGGGCGCTTGTGGAATCTCCAGCACTGGAGATTTTTAAGAGCAGGTTAGACCAACACCTGTCAGGGATGGTCTATATAATACTAAGTTCTGCCATGAGTACAGGGGTCTGGACTAGAAGACCTCTCGAGGTTCCTTCCAGTCCTTTGATTCTAATGTGCCTACTTAATACTACACACCCAGATTCTAGACTGGGATAGTCCACCCAGGAGTGCAAGGGGAATTCTTACTTCCTCTCCTTACTCACTACATCTGCAGCCATGAAGTCCAAATCACAATCCACCCCAACGTTTAATTATGCATAGAGTAACAATTGTTGTTTATCACCTGTCCACAGATTTATAGAGTTTAAGGACAAAAGGGACCACTAGATCATTTAGTCTGACATCCTGAATATCACCAGCTATTAAATTTCACCCAATTACCCCTGTATTAAGCCCAATAAATTGAGTTAGACTAAAGCATATCTTTCACTAGATTAAAGAGCTCTTAGGTACCCAGTAATTTAGGTACCCAGTAATTTCTCCCCATGAAGGTATTTATACACTGTAATCAAGTCACCTCTCAATTTACTTTTTGATAAATTAAACAGATTAAGCTTTTTAAGTCTCTCATTGTAAGGCTTTTTCCTTCATCCCTCAAATAATTTTGTGGCTCTTTTCTGCACCCACTCCAATTTTTTATAATCCTTTTTAGAATGTGGACATCTGTCATAAATATAAAGGGAAGGGTAACCACCGTTCTGTATACAGTGCTATAAACCCCTCCTGGCCAGAGGCAACATCCTGTTACCTGTAAAGGGTTAAGAAGCTCAGCTAACCTTACTGGCACATGACCCAAAGGACCAATAAGGGAACAAGATACTTTCAAATCTTGGGGGTATGGGAAAAGGCTTTTGTTTGTGCTCTTTGTTTACATTTTTATTCTCTCCTTGGACTGAGAGAGGCCAGACAGAAATCCATCTTCTCCAACCCATCCTAATCCAAGTCTCCAATATTGCAACCAGTATAAGTAAGCCAGGCAAAGCGGATTAGTTTATTTTTTGTTTTATGTGAATTTTCCCTGTGTTAAGAGGGAGGTTAATTCCTGTTTTCTGTAACTTTAAGGTTTTGCCCAGAGGGAGATCCTCTGTGTTTTGAATCTGAATACCCTGTAAAGTATTTTCCATCCTGATGTTACAGAGGTGATTTTTTTACCTTTTCTTTAATTAAAATTCTTCTTTTAAGAACCTGATTGATTTTTCATTGTTCTTAAGATCCAAGGGTTTGGGTCTGTGTTCACCTGTACAAATTGGTGAGGACTATTAACAAGCCTTCCCCAGGAAAGGGGGTGTCGGGCTTGGGGGGGTATTTTGGAGAAAGACGTCTCCAAGTGGTCTCTTTCCCTGTTCTTTGTTTAAAATGTTTGGTGGTGGCAGCATACTGTTCAAGGCCCCGGCAAAGTTTGTACCTTGGGGAAGTTTTTAACCTAAGCTGGTAAGAATAAGCTTAGGGGGTCTTCCATGCAGGTCCCCACATCTGTACCCTAGAGTCCAGAGTGGGGAAGGAACCCTGACATCACCCAAATTGGATGCAGAATTCCAAAACCAGTCTCACTGATCCCATATGCAGAGGTTAAGAACAGGACTTATACACACTAGTATTTTTCTCCATAGGCCTCTGAACAGCAATAAAATAATCAGTTTTGATCACCACTGATGTAGAATGAAGTCAAAGCAGCTGTGAAGCATTCTACATTCCATTTCTGGCGCCATCTAGTCCCACAGCTGCACTTCTGTGAATAAGCAGCAAGATTCAGTACCCATTGCTTATAAACCCAGCAGCTTTCATGGCCAGTAATTTTTACCAAAATAATACTGTTGTCTTAAAAATGTGGACCAAAAACCCCAACTATCTCTTCATCCTTGTGGACTTACTATATGGAGATAGCAGATTTAAAGTGGCTATAGTTTGACGGATGTTTATAGACAGTCTTTTGATAGGTGATAAAAAAGACCCTATGAAGCAGCTTAAATGCACATTGCAAGAGCAACATGTAATTCTTCGACATTGGCAGTGAGTTGTTTATTAATGCAATGGAACAAGCTTTGTTGTTTAATTTACACTCTCCGGTACACAGAAGCACTTCTCAACTAGATAACCTAGTATATCTGCCAAGGCAAGGCCCTGTATTTCTGCAGAGCTTCTGATGTATTGGTAATGTCAGGCTGTCATGTCATGGAACTGCTTCCCCTATAGAATCAGTTCCACCAAGCATTTCTATTGCTTCTGGTCAAGCCCTGTTCAGTACTCTGCCACGAAGAGCTTCATGCTTCCTGCACATTTGTTTCTTGAAATATAGCCTGTGCACTGGCCAGCTTCAGATCTCATCTTGGTAACTTTTTAGTGACCAAGCTGCAATTGCCACAATTGTGTGCACAGTTATCCAACCCTTGTAAATATGCTTAAGACTTATTAGTATTCTATTATTATATCACATTGTCTTATATTACTATTCCAAGCAGTTGGTAATACAGAACTGATTCTCATCTGATCTTCCAATAACAAACAATTTCAATTGGCAAAACGTCACATGCTAATTTATTGCAGATCATGCTGCCTTTGGTGCTTCATTTGAAAATCTGCATTTAAAATTATTGTGAGTGCATGGAAAGATGCCCTGGAATAGTGCTCATTACAGCACATCAGCTTTCCTTCTGAGCAGCCATCTCAACCCAGTTGCCTCATATCTGTTGACAGGGAAGTGTTATGTTTCCTTTCACTTCGGGAATAGGAGCGACCCTGTTCTGCACATCAAGGTCAGCAAGAATCCTTCAATGGTGGGGGCTAGAAATCTTTCTTCAGCGGGGTTCATTATGAAACAGTCCGGTTGGTTTGAGACATCATGTAGAAGTGCACATATTGTTGTGTAAAGGAAATTACGTTTGTAAGACTTTAGTGACATTGTTACATTACTCACCGTAATCTGGTGACCCTTTTATATATGAGTGCTTAAGAAGAATGACAGTATGAAAGGTTATTGCTAGAACATAGTCAAGAAGAGCCCAAAGAAGAATTGCAGAAACTGCTGATATATACATGAGATTTAAAAGGTTTATTTTTTCAGCTTCTAAACACCCATTTGCAGGTGAAATACCATCAAACAAAGCCTTGATTTTGTTAAATAAAATATATGGTTCATTTCAGCTGATTGACGTGAAACAATGGTATGTTCCAGTAATAATACAGTAATACAAGCCCAGATCTTTATAATCCCTAGGAATTTTATTTCTCCGGGGTTATATTACAGAATATGCAGAAAAGAAATTTGCAAATAAATGTAAATTACAAGCAGCCTCCTATTTTTACATAATATGGTCATGTCAGCTCACTTACACTTTTGGGGTCGAAGTACCATACATAATAAAGGACATCATGGGAGATGGTTGTGTATAGAACACTGGACTGGGCCTCATGAGACCTGGATTCTGCTCCTGGGTCTGCCACTGTGTGACCTTGGGCAAATTACTTCACCTCCCGTGAGTCAGTTTCCCCATCATTAAAATGGGGATAATGACACTGATCTTCTTTGCAAAGCAGCTTGAGCTCTACCAAGGAAATGGGCTATATAATAGCTAGGGATTTTTTGGGGGGGAGGTTGTTCCTAAAATACAATAATTGGAAAATGTTAAGGCTCCACACAAGGTATTAAGCACTCTGCCACTATGGTTAACACTGGTCAAAAAAAGTCATTCTAGTGGCATTGTCAATCCCAGCAGGATCTCCAAGTGACTCACCCTCTCAGAGTAAACCTTATAATGGAGCAAGCCGCAACACTACCACCACAGATCTCAAACTAGCTTGAAAGGAAATGAGAAACAGTCAATTATTTCAGAATAAATCACACTGATTTACCCCCAGCCTATGGGTTCACATGCATTTGATGTTATTATTTAGGTATTATTTAGATACGTTATTCATCATGTACCACAGGTGCCCACTATGTGGGTGCTCCGTGGCTGAAGCCCCCACAGGGAAAAAAATAGTGGTTGCTCAGGTGAGCACTCACCAGCCACAGCTGTTCAGCTGCACCACCGCCAAGCAGCTGGGGGAAGGCAGAGCAGTAGGCAGGCAGGGATCTGGGTGAAGGAGTGAAGTGGGGGTGGGAAGAGGCAGGGTGAGAGCAGGGCCTAGTGGGAAGGGGGCAGAGTGGGGGGGCCAGCCCTCGGGGGGAGTGGGGTTCTAAGGAACCCCGGGGCAAACTAGAAGTCAGTGCCTATGTCATGTACCCATATATTCTTACAATATTTACAATAGAAAAAAAAAGTTTGTAATGATTTTGTACATACTGGGCCAAAAAAGTTTTTGTTTTAAATGAATCAATTTTTCCCCCAGATTTTTTCATTTGGCCACCAAACAGAAATATCAATTATTCCCTCAGCTCTATTCAGGACCCGTCACCACTGCACCAACCTTGTTCACAGACTCCAAGCAAAGCCAAGGAGACTGAATGCTCCATATAGCCCAAGATCTGAGATTCAGACACAACATTAGGAGGTATTGGGAAGGCTATTCTATTCCTGTGTGTTGTATTTGTTCTGCAGATAAAGATAGGACTTAAGTCTGCAGGGCTGTCACTTTGGAGCTTTGCATGAGGGTGTGGAAAGGTAAAGTCTAAGTGTAGCTTTGTCCAATTATTTATCTGTTCCTTTTTGTATGAATTCATTGTGCTGCCGTAGAGCGATAGACTCTAGAGCAGTAAATGACAGGGTTAGGATCTCAGTAATAGGTACATCACGTAGGACTTTAATTTGTTGGGTGAAAACTGCAATGCACTTAAATTTAGGCTTCAACAGTTTCTTGTAGCCTTTATTTTATGTTTTAAGACAATGTCTTATGTTTTAAGACAATGTCACCTATGAATTATATATACACGCAAAAACAAATAAGGCAAGAAAGATACTTGATCTAGTCACCTCTTCTGGGAACATAACTCTTTTTTGTATCTTGGTCTCTATGTTCTTCCTCTGTGTCTTATCCACTTTCTTTTTTGTCAATTACCTAGTTTTTATCCCTTGTTCCATAACTTTGTACAGACTCAGTTTACCAAATTACCTCACCTGTGTACCTACCTTCCTATTCTAACCCCAAATTAAAATATTCTAATACATAAATCACAGTAACTCACCCAAACAAATACGTTTTTTGCTTATCCTGCTAAAACTTACTTTTATCTGTCTACTTCTGTCATTTATTCTCTGCTGTCAACCCCACTGGCTCTGTCGAGTTTTTATCTTACAATAGTTGTTATTCTCCTTACTGGTCTGTTTTTGTGGGGTTGGGTTTTTACTTGTTAGCTTGTCTTGTTGGGACGGGAGAGGGAGTGCACCTGGAACTTGACACTCTGCTTCATTCTGCTATTTACACAGATTAAGTGTTTTACAAATAAAACACACAAACCAGGTTTCATGGTTTACACAATCCTGAAGCTGTTTCAGAAATGCTGCATCAGCAGAGACACAGACAAAAAGCAAACATTCCTTTATATTTTCTTCAAATACTATGTGCAATATTCATTTCTCTGAAATTATTTAGTATATATGTTTTACTAACTATTCCTTACACAGTTTTCTAACAAACGTTCATCTGACATAGCATGTTTTGGCAACTCTCAGAGGCAGATTTAGGATTTCCATGATTTTTACAGACAAACAAAAATAGGCAGGTCTCTGCCCTGTGGAGCTTGCTTCCAAATTAGCCATGAAAAGCAAGGGATGTCAATAAAGAAAGAGTGAATGGGAGGATGGCAAGAGGAAAGTTGGAACAGTGAAAGCCCAGTGAGTGAGATATGCTAAATGCTACATTGACATTACTGTTCTCCTCTCTGAAATACCTCCACTGAAACCCATGCATCTACAGAGCTGTAAGTTGAGTATAAGGGAGCAGAGTCAGGCATTTCATTTCTCGGAGCTGTGTGAATACCACAGTATGTTTCCTCCAAATATTCATTCAAATATTGAACCAAATTCACTTTCAACATAATCACACCCCTTTCCATGCTTGCCTTCTGCAGGCTTTCGTGCAAACAAGCTTTACTGGCAGAACGACTCACAGAAAGTCAATTTTTATTATGTGTATTAACAGGCACGAGTTTGAAGCTTGCATACTCAATAAACACAGAAAGAATTGTTTTAATTCATGTGTATAATCACCAGAACTACTCATCCAATTAGTGAAAAAGAATGAAAAGAGCCATGTAACACAAGTGACTAAGGCAACATAGCTTGAAAAAAACATTCCTTTCCCTCAGCAGCGCTATTGCGTCTCTTTAAACAAAAACTTTATGTATCAAAATTTGGGTTCAGAGTGAGGAGTTTAACAAAAGTAGAGATCAGCAATGGAAGTCTAGCAAAAACAAGTGAGTTATGAATTTGGAACAGGACAGAAAGGCTGTATGGCACTCATGGCAAGGAAAGTTGTTTCAACTACGAGGAGAGGCAGTTGAAGAAAGGCACAGAGTTGTTGTTCTTGATAAACCCAAGATCCAGACTAAAAAACCCACATTTCACAGATATAGCTGGTCTCTCATCTTCTAAATTCATGCAAAGCCACTCACTGTCTAATGTAGATTCCACGTAACACTGTGGAGGTGATGGGACTGGAGACCCTATTGATTAGTCCCAGTGACAGAAGAACAAATATATTTATGCAAGCCTGATAATATTTGTGTACTGTACTAAGAGTGGCTTGCCAGTTGCAGTGGTTTTGGATTTCTCCTCTAGTAATATGACCTCTCTCTAGGAACACTGTAGAATCCTGTGTCATAGGTCAAAATGAGACTTAAGGTCCTTGTACATCAAGGCCTATATAATTTCCAAATTCACCCTGATACTTTGTCTGCTCCCAGAAAAGAAAAACGATTGCATCGTTTAGAAAGACTTACAGCTGGGCTTTAATGAATGACTGGTATACCAGGTATATAGATTTCTACAGCCCTACACTATTAGAATCCAGCACAGACTTCACAGCAAGATTCACTCAAAAGATTGATGAATCAATTCAGAAAAGTTCAAATGGATATAGCCATAGTCTTTATGGCTCCAAACTCTCAGAATAAAATCCTACAGCTCCTAAGGTCTAGCAATAACTCAGCCTTTAAAGCAGAGATAATACAAAAGTGAAGGCACAGAGGATATGTGAATTCGGAGGGTTTAGTGTTGTGTATTTGGTTGTCTTGGTAATAAAATCTTGTTGTCCCAAGGATATAACATTTAGTGTCATCCTCCAGATTTAACACTTTTCTCTAGGATTTGCATCTTCATTTAAAAGAAAAATCCAAAGAACAAACATTTGAGGGAATAGTTTGGCTCAGAGTATTGGTAACAATATAAAGGGTCTTCCATATACTCATAGAAATGTAGGGCTGGAAGGGACCTTGAGAACTTATCAAGTCCAGCCCCTGAGGTGTGGCAGGACCAAGTAAACCTAACCATCCCTGACAGGTGTTTGTCCAACTTGTTTTTAAAAAACTTCCAATGATGGTGATTCCAAGACCTCCCTTGGAAGCCTATTCCAGATTTTAACTACCCTTATAGTTAGAAAGTTTTCCCTAATATCCAACCTAAATCTCCCTTGCTGCAGATTAAGCCTCTTACTACTTCTTCTATTTCAGTGGACATGGAAAACAATTGATCACCATTCTCTTTATAACAGCGCTTAACATAATGAAAGACTGTTATCAGGTCCCCCCCTCAGTCTTCTTTTCTCAAGACTAAACGTGCTCAGATTTTTTAACCTTTCCCTATAGGTCAGGTTTTCTAAACCTTTCATAATTTTTGTTGCTTTCCTCTGGACTCTGTCCAATTTATCCACATCTTTCATAAACTGTGGTGCCCAGAATGGACTCAGTACTCCAGCTGGGGCCTCACCAGGGCCGAGTACAGCAGGACAATTACCTCCTGTTTCTTACATACAACACTCTTGTTAATACACCCCAGAATCAGTTTTTGTAGCTGCTTCACGTTAATGACTCATATTCAATTTGTGGTCCGCTGTAACCCCCCAGATCCTTTTCAGCAGTACTACCACCTAGACAGTTATTCCCCATTTTGTAGTTAGGCATTTGATTTTTCCTTCGTAAGTGAAACACTTTGCACTTTTTTTATTGAAGTTTACCTTGTTGAATTCAGAACAATTATCCAATTTGTCATGGTCATTTTGAAGTTTAAACCTGTTCTCCAAAGTTCTTGCACCCCCCTCCCAGCTTGCTATCATCTGCAGTTTTTATAAGCATACTCTCTATTCTATTATCCAAGTCATTAGCATGTAGCTAGTTTAAATCAATCCTTTGTTGGTAGTGACTGAGAGCTGGATCCAAAGCCCATTCAAGTCAATGGGAGTCTTTCCATTGACTTCAAAGGGTTTTGGATCAGGCTTCGAAATCATAAATATCTGGCATCTGTCCAAAGGCCGGCATGGAATGTGTTGCTGGTCTTGGGTGCCAGGTAGTTCCGAGGGGCAGTGGTTACAATAGATTGAAATGGTGGGAAGAGAGCTCCCTGTGCCAGCCCAGGAGAAAGATGTAATGAGGGAGCCACGGAGAGCTGTACTCCTCTATTTATTCTTGCTTAAGCACCTGTGGAGAGACCAGGAGTTAAATCCTGACCCCACTGAAGTCTATAGGAATTTTGCCATTGACTTCAATGGGACCTGCGTGTCACCCCATTTGTCTTCATCACAACATCTGGAACTGAATGGCACTTTTATTGGCCATCCATGGATTTGAAGAGGAAACTACTTATTCACCTTTATTCACTTCCTCTATGTTATTGAGGCACATAGGCTGGGCAGTGTGGGTAAGTATGCACTGCCAGTGGAGTGCTATGTCTGCTCTGGAGATGTACAAGGGATTACAGTCTCCCCAACGCTCAATCCAGATTGTTCGACTAGCTAAATCCATCTGAAATTTCAAGAGCAACAAATGTCGTATTCATGCTGCAGAAAAAAGTGCCTCTGACTGTGAAGAGTTACAAAAGGATTTCACAAAACTGGTGACTGGGCAACAAAATGGCAGATGAAATTCAGTGTTGATAAATGCAAAGTAATGCACGTTGGAAAACATAATCCCAACTATAAATATAAAATGATAGGGTCTAAATTAGCTGTTACTACTTAAGAAAGAGATTTTGGAGTCATTGTGGATACATCCAGTCAATGTGCAGGAGCAGTCAAAAAAGCTAACAGAATGTTGGGAAACATTAGGAAAGGGATAGATAATAAGACAGAAGATATCATAATGCTTCTATATAAATCCAGGGTACAGCCACATCTTGAATACTGCACCCAACTCAAAAAAGACACATTGCAATTGAAAAAGGTAACAAAATGATTAGGGGTATGGAACAGGTTCTATATGAGGAGAGATTAATAAGACTGGGACTTTTCAACTTGAAAAAGAGACGACTAAGGGGGATCTGACAGAGGTCTATAAAATCATGAGTGGTGTGGATAAAATAAATAAGGAAGTGTTATTTACTCCTTCTCATAACACAAGAACTAGGAATCACCAATGAAATTAATAGGCAGCAGGTTTAAAACAAACAAAAGGAAGTAACGCACAGTCAATCTGCGGAACTCTTTGCCAGAGGATGTGAAGGCCAAGACTATAACAGGGTATCATAAATATAAAGGGAAGGGTAAACCCCTTTAAAATCCCTCCTGGCCAGAGGAAAACTCCTCTCACCTGTAAAGGGTTAAGAAGCTGAAGGTAACCTCACTGGCACCTGACCAAAATGACCAATGAGGAGACAAGATACTTTCAAAAGCTGGGAGGAGGGAGAGAAACAAAGGGTCTGTGTGTCTGTCTATATGCTGTTTTTGCCGGGGATAGACCAGGAATGGAGTCTTAGAACTTTTAGTAAGTAATCTAGCTAGGTATGTGTTAGATTATGATTTCTTTAAATGGCTGAGAAAAGAATTGTGCTGAATAGAATAACTATTTCTGTCTGTGTATCTTTTTTGTAACTTAAGGTTTTGCCTAGAAGGATTCTCTATGTTTTGAATCTAATTACCCTGTAAGGTATCTACCATCCTGATTTTACAGAGGGGATTTCTTTACTTCTATTTACTCCTATTTCTATTAAAAGTCTTCTTGTAAGAAAACTGAATGCTTTTTCATTGTTCTCAGATCCAAAGGTTTGGGTCTGTGGTCACCTATGCAAATTGGTGAGGTTTTTTACCAAACCTTGTCCAGGAAGTGGGGTGCAAGGTTTTGGGAAGTATTTGGGGGGAAAGACGTTTCCAAACAGCTCTTCCCCAGTAACCAGTATTTGTTTGGTGGTGGTAGTGGCCAATCCAAGGACAAAGGGTGGAATATTTTGTACCTTGGGGAAGTTTTGACCTAAGCTGGTAAAGATAAGCTTAGGAGGTTTTCATGCAGGTCCCCACGTCTGTACCCTAGCGTTCAGAGTGGGGGAGGAGCCTTGACACAGGGTTCAAAAAAGAACTAGATAAGTTAATGGAGGATAGGTCCATCAATGGCTATTAGCCAAGATAAGCAGGGATGATGTCATAGCCTCTGTTTGCCAGAAGCTGGGAATGGGAGGCAGGAGATGGATCACTTGATGATTGCCTCTTCTGTTCATTCTCTCTGAAGCATCCAGCATTCGCCACTGTCAGAAGACAGGATACTGGGCTAGATGGACTTCTGGTGTGACCCTTTATGGTTGTTTGTATGTTCTTATGTTCTCTGTCTTGCTAATACAGATGGAAATCGTAGCATCAAGGAAGTGTATACTTCCCCATATACTTTAATGGGTGATAATATTAAAATTTATCTCTAACCAGTTATATGACATTACCTACAGCTAGATGAAAAATTGTGGGAAAAAAAATTCATGAAAAATTTGTCAAAATTTCATTTTTTCCCCACCAGCTCATTTTTTCCCCATTGCAACCCATAGAGCTAGCTTCAGCATTTTATTTTACTTAGGAGTAATGCAGGGAATCTATATGCCTGTAGGGTGTAAAATATTTGCTTAAGCAGTTTGCAGATGGCATAAGTTAGCATAAGGCTTTGAGGCCTATGTCCTTTGGCATAGATAAATGGCCCACCAGTTACCTTGAGCTTTGGGGAACTGGGAATAGCATGCTCAAGGGAGGATTTTGTGCGTAACAATACCAGGTAACCCCCAAAAATGAGCTGATACTGGGCTTGGATATTTTAGGATAAAATGTTGGCAAAGGTTTTTTGAACCTGCCTTGGCAACAAATTGATGTATATGATAAATAGTTGACATTATTAATATACTAACCTATAAGATAAAGATACCCCAACATTAGTAGGGTGAAGAAGTTAGATATGGACAAGAGAGGCTAGGCATTTGAATGAATATTCATGACAGAACCTAAGCCCTATAATAGGCCAGACCACCATGTAAGAGAGAGATCTGGACCATTGGACTCATTTGGCATGCCAGGGACAGGGCTGGACCTTACCATTAGATCCCCAAGAAAGGGTGTGAGTATACAAGCATAAGTGTGAGTAATTGTACAAGATATCACCTTAACTATGTTTTTGCTATCTTTTTATGTGTTTTGGAGCTCTCCTATCTTTACTAGTTGTGCTAATAAAAGTGGTGAAAGCTTTCCTTTGCCCTCAGTGTGAGTGTCTCTGTTGTGCACACCAGGTTTCCCAACCAGTTATTGAACTTAATAATGTTAATTCTGTTGTGCCTGATTCTGGGACTAGAAACCTACAATCCCCCAGCTCTTTAAATCAAAATTATTTGGAAATCAATAATAATCAATAACCACTAAAGAATTGGGTTATAACATTAACCAAGCCACTGTGCATCACCTCACCAGAATACCTACATTATGTGCTTGTTCGGGAGGATTCGATAGAATCATTTATCAAAACTTTACATTTTTTTGCAAAACAACCCTTGCCTTGGTATTTTTCACCATATTTTAAGTCAGCATCTTTCATTTATCAAACATAGGTTTTTTTCTTATTGAAACCCAGAGTTTTAAAAAAATAAATTCTAAAAATTATTTTAGTAAAATTATTGCATAAAATGTTGCAAAAAAACCAGAAAATGGGACCATTTCAGACCCTGTAAAACGGAAGCAATATTGAAACTTTGAAATGTTTTGCAAAATCACTCTTTCTATCAGTTCTAGATAAGATGCAGATAGACAATTTGGATTCCCAATGGACAGTGAACCATTACAAGCTTAATCTATAGGGTGATTGATTTTGAACAAATATTTCCTGAACCTCTGAGGCTAAGCCTCCCCAAGCATGTCCAGAGATAGAATCCCACTCTAAGCCTGAAAACTCCTTTAGCCATGCCTTTACTTTCTGCAAACATCCCTTGTCTTGACATCCCTTCTGCAAACATCCCATACTTGTTGATGTAGCCCAACAAGTCTCAGCCTGACATCTTTTACATTTTGTGTAAGTAGCTGCACTCTGTACTGCTCTAACCAGAAAAGCCGATAGATCTATAGGTTCCAATGCATAGAGCCTTAGAGGAAGAACATATGTAACTTGGCCACACCGGACAGTCTCTATGCAAAAGAATAAATGGACACAAATCTGACATCAGGAATCATAACATTCAAAAACCGGTAGGAGAACACTTCAACCTCTATGGCCACTCAGTAAAAGATCTAAGGGTGGCAATTTTGCAACAGAAAAGCTTCAAAACCAGACTCCAAGGAGAAACTGATGAGCTTGAATTAATATGCAAACCAGATACCATTAACTTGGGTTTGAATAGAGACTGGGAGTGGCAGGGTCATTACACATATTGAATCTATTTCCCTATCTTAAGTATCCTCACACCTTCTTGTCAACTGTCTAAATGGGCCATCTTGATTATCACTACAAAAGTTTTTTTCTCTTGCTGATAATAGCTCATCTTAATTAATTAGCCTCTTACAGTTTGTATGGCAACTTCCACCTTCTCTGTATGTGTATATATATATCTTCTTACTATATGCTCCATTCTATGCATCCAATGAAGCGGGCTGTAGCCCATGAAAGCTTATGCTCTAATAAATGTGTTAGTCTCTAAGGTGCCACAAGTACTCCTGTTCTTTTTCTGGATACAGACTAACATAGCTGCTACTCTAAATATGTTAAGAGGATCTGTTACCCAGGGTTCTTTCAAGCCAAAGCTCTTGGTAACTTTTACTCTGTGCGAGGTGGTATCAGGAAACAAATCAGGGGAGACACAGCTGTCCGACCGATAGATGGCTGGCACAAGCAGGACAACACAAGAGTGCTTTCACTTAAAGCTAAACGTTACTTAGTCTCAAGAACTTACACACATCCACAAAAGGTTAGTAAAACACCCCCAACCCTCAATAATTACCGAAGCTGAGCATGGCTCTTGAGCTGGTGGGGAACACAAGATGTATTCGGATGGAGAGAGTCCCGTCCTCAAACTTTTTCCCCTTATTTATACATTAGTAATATAATGATATGTCACTTAAAGAAACCTTGTTAAGCAAGCAGTTTCAATGGTCAAGCAAGAGGTTTCCTTCTGATTACTGATTAACCAGGTGTGTTTTTTTCCCAGAGTTTGCAGCCTTGTATCAGCAACTTCAACATAATTCTTATCAGGAAGAACACGGGGTCGAGCTGCCCTTTCTGTGGCACCCAAACCCCCCTCCCCTCCTGCCTTGGTTAAGCTAAGCCTGCTGCATTGCCACTTTACGGCCTGCTGACTTGGCTGCTTTTAGCATCAGTGGTTTCAGGCACTCTACTGGCTTGCCAAGTCTCCTCATACAGGTTCTGTGGTTAAGGGATTCCCAATGAAAATGCAGAAAGAGAACAGATAGGCACAGAGCCTTGGGATATGTCAGGACTACTGGTGCTTCATAAATTGTTATTAATAGTTTAACTGCAACATATAAGCCAGAAAGCACAAAACATTTAGTTTTGGTAGGTCCTATAAAATAATTTTTTTAGTTTAAATATTACATACATATGGATGCACATTCGCCTATCAGATACTTAGAATCCAGAGGACTTTTACTGTGGAGCAAACTTTAGACCCTAAAATATTGATGGCATCTCTTTAAGTGTTCAGTTTTAATTCCTACACTGAAGGCAGGGTTGTGGAGGTAGAAAATCAACCATTTAGTTAATAGCAAAATGAGAAACATTTTTAATAATAGACACATATAATAACATAGATGATATATTTCTCTGATTTATGGGCTGCATATGTAACTATAACACAATCGTAAAATGTTACTCACAGAGCAATGCAATACGTTTGTTTATCTGTGCTCCCAGATTAAGAAAGTAATGTTGTCAACTAACCATGTGAGGGCATTGCAGATTCCAGATTAATTACCATCTGTATGGGACAGATGTTAAATCCTCAATTTCACAGCAAGGCATATATTGCTTATTTCCCATGGAGCGTTTCTTTGTCTGATCAATAAAATTTATCAGTCTAGCTCTTCATCTTGCCATAGAGGTCAGAGAAATGACAGAGGTACATCTGTTTTTGTGTCAAATAAAGGCTGAGGAAATTAATCCAATCCAGGCAGATAAACATCCCAGCGACAAGCATCCTTCAATCTTCCGCTAGGCTACTTACGACGATTAAGTTTTAAGCATTTAGGGATTTGTAAGAGTTAGCACTGTTAAAAACTTTTTACGGATTCCCCAACTAGAATTGGTCTCAGTAACTTAAATGTGCAGAGCCTTATTTGTCTCTCAGCTAGGCTAGTGCAATCCCAGTGTATTCAACTGCAGCCAATGGGGTAGGTCCACAGCAGATTCTCACTAATAATATTGCATCACAGGCTGAACTATTAATGGTTATATTTGTTGTATAGACTAAGAAGGGGAGTAATGAATCTGGTTATTATGTTAGTGACCAGATACTATGGGGATGAATGCCTTTGATAATAAATAGTGTGCTAAATGCTTAACTCCAGTGAAGTTAATGTGGAAATTGAAGACAAGGGGTGAAGTGACCTTCCCAAAGAACACAGGGATCCAGTGACAGAGCCATATGTGAGCAAACTACTCTGGGTTGTGTTTCATGTTTTTACATGAGCATCTAAAGGGTGTAGAAAACAAACTGTATGATATTCTATACCATTTGTTTAGGAAATAGTATGTGATCAGGTAATAAAAGACTATGATGCATTAAGGGGAAGAATTAAGATTGCAAGCGTAAATTTAACTTGCACATTTCCTGCTTTGCCATTCTGTCTCTGTGGCCCCATTGCATTTCAAGGTGTAATCCAGACCAGTAAGGGGCTGTGCAGCCTTGGGTGCCTCACAATGCCTTTTTGCGGTAGCTCCTACATGGGCTGCTCACAAACAGCCTGCCAGCATGCAAGCCACACTCTGTGTGTCTGTGTATGGCCATAGACCTGGTTCAGTAAATCCGATCCCAGCAGCCTATCAGCAAACATCAGCCACACTCTGGCTCCTACCGGCCTTGGTTATTACTTGCAGGGTGACCCCAACTCATTCCCAGACCCAGATTCTACCCCCAAAATGTGTGTTCTGTACTGTTTAGCCCTCTCCTGGACAGTTCAGATATTTTAGGTCCATTGTCACAGTGATGGAACAATATACAACAACTTGCCATCTTAAATGGAGTTACCCACACAGTCACAACACTGGGTTAATTAAAGAACCAAAAAAAAAAGTTTATTTAAGTATACAGAGATAGTTTTTAAGTGAGTACAAGTAATGAGGCATTAAAGTCAGAAATGGTTACAAGAAAAATAAAGATAAAACAGTTTCTAAACTTAACAAACTAGACATGGTTTTAAGTGAAGTCCCTTCCCACATGTTTTCAGTACATTACGGACCAAATTCTCAGCCAAAAGTCCAATGGCTGTTTCTTTTGTATTCTTAGGTGAAAAGACAGAGATAGGTAGGGAGAGAGAACCTGGAGTGATTTTGCGCTTCATGTTTATAGTTCAGTCACCCTTTGAAAATCATTTTCCTGAGTGTGACTCCTAGTTAAAGTTCTTTCCAGCTGAGAGCAAGGAAACATGGAATAGGGTGGGGAAGAGGTGTTATGCTATTTGCTTTCCACCTCTGTTTGCTAAGATGCAGAGCTGTGTGTCTCTTGCCTTCCCCCTATTCCATGCCAAAGATTGGCCACTTGATAAGTGATGGCCCATAAGCTTTGAGGATACCTGGCTAGGGGTATCTGCTGGTTCTTTGTTTTTGAGAAACAGGTTTACCCACTTCCCAAACTTGTTAGATAAACACATTTCAGTCATCATTTCAGATTATGTTCATAACTTTGCTTATAATGTTGCTACATGCATTTCACCACAATATTACTGACAAAAAAGTGATTCGTTTTCAAGTGATACCTTACAAGGCACTTGTTGTACAAAGATTATTATAGTAAGGTGTGAATACTGGGTTGCATTCCGTCACAGCCCCTCATTACTATGGTATCAGTGCAGCTGATTATTAATGGACTTTCTCTCAAAACACTCCTGTGAGGTTCAGAAATGTTATACCTATTTTAAAGATGTGGAACTAAGGAACAAATTAGATTATATAACTTGCCTAATTTCACAGGGAAAGAACTGAACACAGGTCTTCCAAGTCCTCATCTGGTGATTTAAAAATTAGAAAGAAGCACGGTCTGGTGGTTGTGTTGTTTTTTTTATGTAGAATATGGCATTACAGTAACTCCTCACTTTACGTCCTCCTGCTTAACATTGTATGTCGCTGCTCAGTTAGGAAACATGCTCCTTTAAAGTTGTCCAATGCTCCTTTATAACGTCATTTGGCTGCCTGCTCTGTACACTGCATGTAAGATTTTGTGGAAGAGCAGCTACTTTACAAAGGAGCATTGCACAAGTTCCTCTGCTCCACCTCCTCCCTTTCCCTCCAAGCACTTCACGCTTGGGACTTTGTATTCATTAATGATCTGGAGGATGGTGTGGATTGCACCCTCAGCAAGTTTGCAGAGGACACTAAACTGGGAGGAGAGGTAGATACGCTGGAGGGTAGGGATAGGATACAGAGGGACCTGGACAAATTACAGGATTGGGCCAAAAGAAATCTGATGAGGTTCAACAAGGACAAGTGCAGAGTCCTGCACTTCGGACGGAAGAATCCCATGCACCGTTACAGACTAGGGACCGAATGGCTAGGCAGCAGTTCTGCGGAAAAGGACCTAGGGGTGACAGTGGATGAGAAGCTGGATATGAGTCAACAGTGTGCCGTTGTTGCCAAGAAAGCCAATGGCATTTTGGGATGTATAAGTAGGGGCATTGCCAGCAGATCAAGGGACGTGATCGTTCCCCTCTCTTCGACATTGGTGAGGCCTCATCTGGAGTACTGTATGTAGTTTTGGGCCCCACACTACAAGAAGGATGTGGAAAAATTGGAAAACATCCAGTAGAGGGCAACAAAAATTATTAGGGGATTGGAACACATGACTTATGAGGAGAGGCTGAGGGAACTGGGATGGTGTAGTCTGCGGAAGAGAAGAATGAGGGGAAATTTGATATCTGCTTTCAGCTACCTGAAAGGGGGTTCCAAACAGGATGGATCTAGACTGTTCTCAATGGTAGCTGATGACAGAACAATGAGTAATGGTCTCAAGTTGCAGTGGGGGAGATTTAGGTTGGATATTAGGAAAAACTTTTTCACTAGGAAGGTGCTGAAACACTGGAATGCGTTACCTAGGGAGGTGGTGGAATCTCGTTCCTTAGAAGTTTTTAAGGTCAGGCTTGACAAAGCGCTGGCTGGGATGATTTAGTTGGGGATTGGTCGTGCTTTGAGCAGGGATTGGACTAGATGACCTCCTGAGGTCCCTTCCAGCACAGATATTCTATGATTCTATGACTTTCTGGGACACTGTGTGTCCACTCCTCCCCCTCCCTCCCAGAAAGTCCTAAGCACCTCCAAACAGCTGTTTGGCAGCAGGGAAACCCTGGGAGGGAGGGGGAAGAGCGGGGAAGCACCTTGTCTCTGTTCCTCCCCCTCCCTCCCAGAAAGTCCTAAGTGTGAAGTGCTGGGAGAGAGGGGGAAGAGCGGGGAAGCACTGTGTCTCTGTTCCTCCCCCTCCCTCCCGCAAAGTCCTAAGTGCGAAGTGCTGGGAGGGAGGGGAAAGAGCAGGGAAGCACTGTGTCTCTGTTCCTCCCCCTCCCTCCCAGAAAGTCCTGTTTGGCAGTGCTTAGGACTTTCTGGGGGCGGGGAAGGAGCAGGGATGTGGTGTGCTTCGGAGAGGAGGTGGAGTGGGGGTGAGAAGAGGTGGGCCTGGAGTGGAGCGGGGATGGGAAGAGGCAGGCTTGGAGCATCCCCCAGCAAAGTCGGTGCCTGTTCTTCTCCAGGTAAGCTGCCACTGCTGCTGTGAAGGTGTTTCCCAGCGTCCTTGCCTGCAGTGGGCTGTGCCTGTGTGGGGTAAGCCAGGGGCACTTTCCAACCACAGTACAGTACTGTACAGTATAGAATGCCTTTTGTCTGCCCCCAAAAATTTCCTTGGAACCTAATCCCCCGCATTTACATTAAATCTTATGGGAAAATTGCATCCGTTTAACATTGTTTCACTTAAAGTTGCATTTTTCAGGAACATAACTACAACATTAAGTGAGGAGTTACTATGTAATGGTTGTGATCAGAGCATAGTATATCCTTTAAGAAGGGTGATGTTGTCACTAGTAGGTGTTGCATCACCTACTTAGGGGCAGTTCTCTTGCTGAGTGGAAACATGGTTTATGCCAGACTTTTTTATCTAACTTCATTGTCAATATTCCCTCCATAGAAGCGCACATACTTTTGCAGCTTTGCATCTAACAGGCATGTGATGGACCTTTAACTCACTGACTCTAAGGAGAAAGGCTTGTTCTCTGAGTTAAATTCAACTGTTTTCAGAGTGTGTAATCAATGCTCGATGCATTAACCCCTTGAGGAACTTGAAAAAATACCCTCATCCTCTCAACTGTGTCCTGTAGGAAGCTTCCCCCACAAAAATACCATCATTGTCCTCAGAATCTAAGCTTTTATTTGGCAAAACCAAACGAAACCAAAAGAGAAGCTTATGGTTGTGACAATAACATTTAAAATTGGAACGGAGTATAAAGTGGTGCAGTGTTAGCTTCCTGAGTCTGCCAACAGTGTCAATGTCTCTGCTGCTGCCCAAGGCTTGCCCAAGCTGCAGCAGGATGAAAACTGCTATTTGGGACCTGCAGTCAGTTGTTGTCTGAGTGTGTTCTCTCTTTCTACTGCAGTGAGTAGCAATCAAACTGACAAGAATTAAGTCAGTTTCAAACAACTGCTGCTGCTTAAGAAAGCTAGCAGGAGGAGCGGAAGTGGGCACTGGAGCTATTCTGTAGGTAAGAGGACTCAAAAACAAGGTTGGGGAAGTGGAAGAATAACAGAGACAGACACATACCTCTGACAAGCAGCCAGCGAGCCTGGGAGGGGAGATGCACCAGGTTTTTCTCTGTGACTGAGCCACTGTGGCTCCTATGAGGATGCCCATGATGCACAGCAATGGGTCAGCTACAGGAGAAACCACATGAATCGTGGGAAACAATATGGTCAGGAAGCTGGGCCCATGGGGGATAATGAACTACAACTACCATGAGATATCACAATGACTCAGGTGGATGCAGAGATTAGCGTCCAGGTGACAGACATCAAACAAAAAAAAATCTACTTGGCTTTCCCAATATAAAATTCCAGAAAAATCAATTTATTTCCTGTGGAAAAATATTTTTTAGACAAAATCCCATTTTCCAATGAGATATTCCATTCAAATGTTTTCAACCAGCCCTAGACTTTACCATTGGCACACTTATATTATAGAACTTATTTATATTATATTATAGAACTTATATTCTCCCTCTGCAAAAGCACAAGAACCCCCCACTTGAGATAAAGGAGAATCTTTTTTTAATTTTTAGAGATTAACTCACTGTTACAGTTCATTTAGAACAAGGCAGGGGTACATACCTAGATTGGCCAGCTCTTCACAAAGCTTGAGTGGTCATGTGGGTAAGGCATCAGATTGGGACTCAGTAGAGCTGGGGTCAATTCTAAGCTATACCACATGCTTGTTGTGTGAGTTTGGACAGGTTGCTTAATTTTATTGTGCCTCGGCCCTTTTCTAAATCTGGGATAATACTTCCTTTGCCTATTTAGATTGTAAAGTCTAACTGGACCTACAAATTTATCTTGAGTGTAAATTCAACTGTAAAAAGTAAGAGTTCATAAAATGTCACAATAACTTATAACAATAAATATTGATGGGAAAAGGAGCAAAATTGACACGCTAGTTGATTTAGCAGAAATAAAAAAGGCCTACTAATATAATTCAAGAACTGTGTTAAAATTATGCCTGGTAAACAAGAAAATTGGTGTGTCAGAAATTAAACCTAATTGGTGAACAAAATAATGAGGGGATGGGCTACTGAGCCCATCACTCCCTTTTTGGTTTTTAAAAGAAAAAAGCATTTGGGGCACAATAAGGAGGGAAATTGAACACAACAATTGCTGACTGAAAGAAGGGGAAGCAAACATGGCTGCCTCCTGTGACCCCGGGATCTACAGCAACTCTACTTAGCTTGTCCTGATCCGGTGAGATGTCCTGATGAGACTGGGCCAGAGAGAGGGACCCAGGTGACATCACCACTTTCACAGGCTTTAACTAAATCCCAAACACCAGCTGGGATGTAAGATTTTGTCCTCCGTCCCTTGTCTCTCCCCTGCCATGTGTCCTTTTATCCTTCTCTACCTTATTTCTTCTGTCTCCTATCCCTCTCCTTTTGCCTGTGGTTTAATAGGTGTCTGGCTTAGCTGGCCAAGACAGCACATTTTGCAACACTGCTGTGAGCCTGTGACCAGAGAGGCAGTTAAAAGCAATGCCCTAAACAGCCCCTTTATAGAGAGGAGGCGTGGCAACTCTCCAAGATTGACAGGGAGGGGCAATCACACTCACCCTAGTGGGAGAAGCCATGCCCATGACACCAGAAGCAGAGGGGCGGGACAGGAAATACAAGAGGCAGGCTATGAAGCTCACTTGGGCTGGAACTGCCAGTGGAGATAGACACTTCTCCCCTGCTGCTGGAGTGGGATACCAAGGAGGACCTCTGCTGCCCAGAGGACTCACCTGAGCTTCTAGAGCCGCTAGCCACTCCAGACACCAAGGAGCTGCTGGGACTATCATTGGCCATATATCCTGGGAAGATGGAGGACAACCCCGGGATCCAGGTACAACCCAAGGGGAATCTAGGAAGAAGCCCAGGGACAGCCAGCCAATTATAGTCCAGCTGAATTTCTGCCTGAATCCAAGTCAGCATGTTGCAGCCGGATCCCCACTGATCCAGTGGCGGAACACTCCACCACTGGTGAGGCCCTGGGCTGGGACCTGGTGCAGTAGGGAGGGCTCAGGTCTCCCTATCTCCCCTGCAGCCAACCCCACCTGTGGGGTGGCATCTTCCCTCCACTTTAGGCCAGGAGGCCTGCATTGATCTGCCATCCGCCAGAGCCTCCTTGACTCTTTGGTTCTCTGCCTGAGGGCCTGAGCCTTAGACTGCGGGGTGCTCAACGCTGCTGCGGTGCCTGCACTTCAGAGACAACTCCCGCATTTTTGTTCACCAACCGCCATTTTAGGGGCATGACAGCAAGGAGGGGCGGTCACACTTGCCTGCACCGATGCTAGTCCAAGATCTTGGAATGGCTGATTAGACCCAGTGTTGTGCCAGCGTTTTTCAAGCAGTCAGGTTGCAGGTAAGAGTCAACACCAAAGACAGAAGCCTCATGTTCTATCTTTGCTGCTCTTTTCCCTCCGCTTTGTCTAGGAAACAGTATCAAACGTTAACAACAGCAGTAGTTTCAGCCCATCACAACTAACTTTCTCTTTTCCTCAAAAAGGATAGTTGCCACTATGACAGGTTTCCCCCAGGAACTGGGGTATCACTGAGCCCTTTGACTCACCAGCCTGGGCTCCCTCTCAGCACTGTGCTGCTGTGAACCACTTGCAGTCCTACACTTCCACCAGCATTAACACAGGTAGGGATACACCTAGCTGCAGTTACATGCAGGCTTCGGGCAGCCACTGCATGAACCAACAATAGAGGGGCTACAGCCAAGATAACCCCCAGCTCCCCAGGCACACACCCCCACTGGAGAATAAACCCAAAATGATACCATCTTGCATTGCACAGGGATCTGTGTAATGTAAGCTCATAAATAGTTCACCCCTCCCTCAATGTGGAGAGGAATATAAAACAAACTCGTGTTAACCAAGTTGAGATTTTTCTCAGACACTTCACTTAAAGGCACACTGGTTTAGATAAAGCAAAAAACAAGTTTATTAACTACAAAAGATAGATTTAAGTGATTATAAGTGATTGCAAACAGATCAAAGCAGATCAAAGATTACCTAGTAAATAAACAAAATCACAAACTAAGCCTAAAATACTAGAAAGATTGAATATGAATTAGCAATTTTTTACCCTGGTTGATGATACAAGTAGTCTACCAGGTTTCCATACAGAGTTTAGAAATCCCTTTAGCCTGGGACCAGCACTTCCCCCAGTTTGGTCCTTGTTTCTCAGGTGTTTCCAGGGGTGTCCTTGTGTGGGGACAGAGGCCCCTAGATGATGTCACACCCCACCTTATATAGCTTTAACATATGGCAGGAACCCTTCATTCCAAAAACAGTTCCCAGACAGTTTGTGGAAAAATACAGGTATCAAAATGGGGTTCAGTGTCATGTGATCTGGTCATATGCCCTTGCTGAGTCATAGCAGCCATTACTTACAGGCTGTCTGGAATGTTCTCAGGAAGACTCACCAGGTGGAGGATAAGCTTCTCCTAAGGTCTATTGTTTCCCCTGATGGCCCATTACCTTGAATAGGCCCTTCACAACCAGCTATCTAGACTAGAAGGATCTTGCCTAGTGGGTGTTACCCAGGTGTAACTACATTTGAAATACAGACACATAGTCAATATTCATAACTTTAGATACAAAAATGATACACGCATACAACTAGGATAATCATATTCAGCAAATAATACCTTTTCCAATGACACCTGCTATGACCCATCTTGTACAAAATGCATCATAATTATGTCATAATTACATCATAATCATACAACTATGAAGAATATGGACTGCAGTGTCACAACCACCATCTAAGAGCTTGTCAAACAAGGGTTTATTTTCTTCTAAATAATTTCTACCGCTAAAGGGAAAGGGAACAAGGGATGCTGTTAAAATTACAGCCTTACTTAATACTTTACATTTCTTTAAATTCATACTTTAAATGCTTAACTGTTTTTTCTTCTTTTCTGTATCTTTAAGGAAAGGTTTAAAAGGATTTTTAATAACCATTTGCCATGGTATTAAGCAATCTTAAAGTCTTTAACGTTGGGCAGTTTCAGGGTCATGTTAATATCTTTGACTCTTTAGGCCTATATACTCCATCTAAATTAATACAACAGGACTCTAGCTACTACTGTAATGCAAATAATAATTGATTATGACATGTTTAGCCATATGTATATATTTGCAATGATATTATTTGTTGCTTTGATACACAATATGAGGGAGATAATAGAGTAAGTGATTCAAGGGCTTTACCATTCCTCGTGTGCCCTGCTTCTTTTTTTTTATGTGGATGAAATGCACCTGGAAGACGTTCCTAAGTTCTTCCCTTACACTTTCCACCAGCTCTTCCTATGTCACCCAGCTGCCTGTCTCCACATGTTATGACATCTTCTCATTGTAATATTTCTATTGTGCTTTGCCTCAGAGGTAGAGAAATGACTCATAACATTAAACTGCATTTTAGTTTAATAAAATGCTACATTGCACTGGAATACTAGCTGGATGGTTTGTAGCACATAACGCGACAACACAGATACTGAAACAGCAAAAGTATAATTTCAAAATGATATGTTTTTGCCAAGTGTATAAACATCAGACCGATACCAATAATCATAGCTAATGAAATCCTGTGGGTACCTTGTCAGCGGGTTTACCAATGTAATAATATGATCATCCACTAAGGGGCACCAAGGTGCTATATTTAAAACTGTCCTGAGAGTTCTTTTCAGAGTTTAAAACTTCTGAAGTTTCCAGACAAAAGTTCCTCTCCCCAAGACACCAGTCCCAAGATTCAGTAAAATCCTAGTCTATAAAACTCCCTTACAGTCAACAGAGGCCTATGTAATATACATTTAATTAATTCACTCTCGTTTACCACAGTGCTGATCACAGTGACAAATATGATACTTAAATCACTCAAGGGTGTGTCCTCTTTACAAGACAATAGCCAAATCCTAAGCAAAGAAACTGAGGCCAAAAAATAAGCTTTGAGAACAAAGCGAAGGAGCTTCATAGGCCAGAATATGTTTGTTACCAAATGAACATTAAACAACCTATAAGTAAGTGTGCCTGTGATGGGGCTGAAGTCAAGGAAACCGTGATGGCTGAATGTCCATGGGAAATGCTAAAGTCAGAGTGGAGGAATTTTCAGCAGTCATTCACCATCATCATTATATGGCTATTGAGCAGGGGAGGGCAAACTATGGGCTGCGGGAGCAGCCAGCACCACGTCCCTGCAGTCCCTGGGGGAAAGCGGGGGACAGAGGGCTCTGTGTGTTGCCCTCGCCTGCAGGCACCACTCCCCGCAGCTCCCATTGGCCAGGAATGGGGAATCACAACCAATGGGAGCTTTGGGGGTGGTACCCACAGGCAAGGGCAGTGCGCAGCAGAGCTGCCTGCCCCACCCCACCCCCAGGAGACACTGCTGGACATGCTGGCCACTTCTGGGAGCGGTGCGGGCCAGGGCAGGCAGGAAGCCTGCCTTAGCCCCGCTGCATGCTGCTGCCACCCTGGAGCCACTCGAGGTAAGCAGCACTGGGCCAGAGCCTGCACCCCGACCCCCCTGCCCTGAGCCCCCTAATCCCCTGCTTTGAGCCCCGTACTATACCCCACACCCCTCCTGCACCCCAACCCCCTGCCCCAGCCTTACCGTCATGGCCCTGCACACAATTTCCCCACCCAGCTGTTGCCCTCGGGCCAAAAAGTTTTCCCACCCCCGCTATTGAGAAATCTGTACAGTGGAATTGCCAGACTCTGTGAATAAGCACGCAGAGATTTGCCTGACATATTATTGGGAAATAACCTATATATCCATTGTGCAAATCAGACTCATTCACAACCAGTTGGAATGCTGAGAACTGCGTAACTGAGAAGTAAATGTACAGTTATCGGTAAGTAACCTACAGCAGCCCTGTACTCTGACTGCATCAGGAAATTCTACTTAATTATAATGTACATTTAAAGAAGCATCAAACCACTTTAACTCTATCTGCTGATCTAAAGTTAATCTATCTTTCACTGCTGCTGGTTAAAATAACAACTTAAACTAACTAGAGTGGGTGTGGAGTGAGCAGTTCAGTGGTCATGAAGCCAATGGTATTGCATCAGTTTATACAGCTGGGAATTTGGCCCATTAAGTTTAACTCTTCCATTCTCCCCTGCACTTAACAAAAATCTACATTTTGTGTCTACACTAAGCTGATGGTGTCTTAATAGCAATGGTTTGAAGAAGTTTAAAATTATTTTAAAATATTGTAACATATTTGAAACACATCTCTGATACACTGTGACACTGATCACTTGAAATTACTAGGCAGTGGTTTGGGAATGGCAACAGTTCTGATTTGAGCTTTCAGAGCAGTTAGTAGAGAGTGCTGCTCACATTTAAGAACTAACATTTAAAATGTTTTCAGCCTTGTTTGGTTATAATTGTTCCCATCTGGTGAAGGAAAGACAAACACACAACAGCATTGGGCCAGTACCTGAGCAGCAGGAAGTGAAACTGCTAAGTGAAACCTCTTTGTTTTCAAATTAAGTTAAATGGGAAAGTAAGCAATCCACATACATGATGAAGGGGTCATCCATTTTCAATTTTAGATGGGTTTAGCAACCTAGACAAGGAATTTTAAAAAATGTATTCTCATCTTGTCACTGCCTCTGTCTTTTATAGACACAGGAAATAAAAGCTATCACTTTGTATATGATCAGCAGCATTGCAAAGCCTGGAAGTGTCTTCAACAGAGGAGGGCCATTTGTCAGCACCTGAATTTGTGTTAAACCATTTAGCATATGCCTACTTAAAATCTTGCTGCACAGTGAGATATGAAGTGTCATGAGACACAGTTGTAAGATAAGAGAACACAGTAAAGCAAATTTGTATCTTGCTGCTACAGTGGAAAGATTTAATATGTCCTATCCATTTACTACACATCATAGCCAGAGATATAATTGGCTAGAATGGTTAAGATTTGATTTAAAGCAGTGACTCCATCAGCTTGGGTTTTTGTTAATGGGAAGTAAGGGTTCCTTACTACATTGTATTTTCCCTTGTTATGGTAAGCCCTAGGTTAATTGTATGTTGCAATCTAATCTATTCCTGCCTTCACTACATTCTCTACAAGACAACACTGATACACATGCTTGATCATTCTCCACCTTTATAAGAAGAAGAATGATAGTTGTCACAGACTATAGCTTACCTGAAATATGAGGGGCTTGAAATCGATAATGACTGTTACAATGATTACAGCTTCCATTTCTATTCACTGCAACGCTTACTGGATCACAGTGGTCAAAGCTTAAAGTCCTTTGGCACTAGGCTAAGAGGTCTTATTCTATTCTTGTTATATATTAATACTGAAAAATCTGGGAACTAGATGATGACTGAAGACAGGGCCACACAGATGTATTCGGGTACCCAGGGCAAAATCCAAAGCTGAGGTACCCCACCCTTCCAAAAAAATTACCATGGAAATGAACACATTTTAGAAGAGGGGAGGGAATGGAGGATCAGAGAGGGCTCAGGCCTGTGAGGTCACTGCCCTCCCTTTGGGGCCCACCCAGCTGGGTGAATCACTCCCCACACTTTCGATGGTTGGTGCCAAACCGGAGTGGTGCTGTAACTCTGTGCATCAAGTCTCAACACCTCTTACTCAAATTTGGCCCACCTGCCAAGGATCCACCCATGAGGATGCAACTGTAAGATCATGGGCAAAGACTTGTCAGGGCTTCCTTTATCAGGACATGAACCAAAGTCCGTTGAAGTCTTTACACTGGTTGTGCTGGGATTGAGATCAGGCCCGACTTCCTTTATCTTCAAGTTCTTAGCTTTTTGAATGCAGAGAGTTGAAAAGGTCCACTATCACTATTTGTGTAATGTAATAATGTATAAATAGTAATATTGTGTGTTTGCTCATGTGCATATATGTGTATACACATACACATATATACAGTAGGTATGCATGAAAGGTGGTATAATTTTGTTTGGAATTTTTTAAGCAACTTTAGAGAATTTAATTATCTGTTCTTCTACCAAATGGGGACTGCAACCAGTTGCAGTACAATCTTCCTCATCCTACAGCACCAAGGGTCCTCTCCTTTCACTTAAAGGAATTCTCTCTAGGGGAAAAAGGACAGTTCACTCAACGCTTGGCTTTTATTCTGAGGCTGCCAATAAGGATACCAATTACTGCCAGTTATAGTGGTAATTATATTTTTAACCTTCCCTTTGAACATGAGTGAGAATGCATAGGTTATGGAAGAGCCATCACACAGATGATTATGATTTTCGGAACTACCCCCATACTCTGTCAGTATCTAATTGGTGACATATAGAGAAGAGGCTCTGTATCCCTGAGCCATGCAGTCCTCCATTCCGCTCCTGAATGTTAATATGGAAGTTTGGTATGATAGTTTCTGACTTGCAATCTCTAAGCAGGAAAGAAAATAAACTGAGATATTCATGAAGATCAACATTTAGTGGGCCAGATCCTCAGCTGACATAAATCTGGGTCTCTTGATTAACTGCAATGGAGCATCCCTGACTGACACCATTGAGGATCTGGCCACAGTTTTTAAAAACACAAATATCCAGAATCACTCCCTGTTAAAATTAGAAAGTAGATCAATAGCTGCTAGAAATAGTATTTGGGGGAGATATTTTTTAATGATCTTCCAGCTTGCTCTTTTAAGGAATATGCATGGACATGAGGGCCTCTTGAGCTTCCTTCCAGCCCTACGTTTCTATGATTCTGTGCTTTTATGCCCAGGATGCAATTTCTTGTAAACTGGCCAGTTGCAGTTGGCTGCCATAATAACATAATCTTACACTTCAGTATTGCCCTAAGTACCTGACTACAATACCAGCCTGGGATGAGGGGCTGCTGACCCACCATGTTCAGAGTTCCCATCTCTATTAAAGCCCCTATTATGCATCAAGATACCAGTAGTGTGGATTCCTGCATCTCTGGTTCCATGCAGGGTCCCATTGCTGCAGTTTATCAGTTCAGTCATTGTGCCCATGTGCGTTAATATGGTATTTGATATTCCCAGATATGAAGTGATGTGGGATTGTGTGCCTGCACAGAGCCAAACAGTTCATGCCCATGTCTGTCCCTAAGTGCTATAGAGCAGAAAGCTTCCTTCTCCCTTAACTGATCATTGCCTCACTTTGATTCATTCATGGCTCCATTTAACTTGCTTTAACATCTTCTGTGGTGTCTGCGATAGAATATTAATATTTCATCGAAACTTTGATGTGTCCCATCCTTCAGAATACTCCAGCTAAAAAAATTCTCCATACATCAGCAAGACTTGCTTACATTGATATGTCTTTACTGTTAAAGGTGCACATGTATTGGCTCCAACTTCCAGGATCTCTGAGGGCACCAGTGCCCCGTAAGAGTGTCTCTTGTGTAAGGATGCAGTTGTTTTCTTTAATCAGATAGTTGCAAAGTAGGCTTGACTTTGAAGTGGAATGCAAATTTGGGCACACCAATTTGGAGACCAGGAACTAAAGCTGTCATCGCTGCAGCTTTATCAAGTGCTAGCTAGGTGGTCTAATTTGCCAGATGGTCTAGAGCTGTCAGAGACAGCTGCTTCTTGTTTATTGCTTATAAAGAGGCATTAATCTGAGTGACCTGGACTCCCATGAGCTAGCACCAGTGGCAGCAAGTATTGGTGTCACTGGATCCTTGTTTGTGTTAGGTGAACAAGCTTTTTAAAAATAATATCTAGCTGCTGTAGTTGGGAAGATCGGCAGGATTAGCCATAAGTATACCAAGAACGCTGCAATAAATATTTGATCTGGAAAGAAAAAGTGAACAAAGATTGTACTTTCAGAAAGATAAATGCTGGAATGGTAAATGTCAAAATTTGGATGTTACTAAGACAATGCTAAAAAAGAGATTTAATACCAGACGTCTCTGTAGGAGACAAGCAAAAGCTGAAGTCATAGAGATAGTGTACTTCCCAGGGTAATTTAAAAAGGGATTCACAGGCTCAGGGATGTCAATACAAAAAATAGTTTAGACTCAGAAAAGAATAGCAAGTTTGTTCAACAATGAGAGCACTAATAGCGAGTGATGTCTATGAGCCTGATTCAAAGACCAAAGTAAAATTTCCTTCTAGAACGGCCACTGGATCTGGTTGGGAAATGTGTCCCTCACCTGGAAAATTTCAATGAAACAAAAGTTTTTCATTAAAATTTTCCTTGGAAACATTGAACTTCTAAGCCAAACATGGAAAAACCATACAAAATTCAGATTTGGGTTGTCTGACAAAAATTGAAGTTTTTGAGGAAACCACTTTCCACAAAATTTTCTTCTTCATCAAATGTGATTTCCCACAAAAAATGTTGATAGAAAACTTTCAACTCACCCTAATAGCACCACTGTATTAAAAGATTGCCAAGAACTTTTTTTGACAAAGAAATAAGTACAGATGGGTCGAAACCAGACAGTTCAGCAGTTGGAATCTGAACTTTCCTACAGGTTTGGGCTGTTTAGAGATTGAGGCTTTTGTTTCAGGGCATCTTGAGAAACAAGACCTTCCATTCCTGGTGTTTGTGAAGGAAGCTGGAAAAATAACTAATCAGATATAAGCCTCAAAGTAGAATTTAAAGGGATCCTGAAAGCAGAAAGCCACAAAAAGTCTTCCATTTCTAAGGTACCAGAAAGTCCAAATGAAAAACAAAAAAACGGCCCTTCATCCCCCATCCCTGGGCTAAATAGGCCCTCTTTCATATGGTAAAGGGGGTTTCCACCCACTTCTGGTGTGGGGGAGAGCATGTCTTCCCTCTACTCCATGTCCCAGCCTTGGGATGCTAAATTGTGGTCAGTGCTCAGCTCTAAGCCCAAGGCTGCCCTGCTCCATTTCTTAGGGTGCCTGCTTCTGGTCAGTCCTTCTCTGGGTACACAGTGTTCCTCCTGTAGTCCAGCTGAATGCCTCTCCTCAGCTCCTTTCCCAACTTCTTCCACACAGCCCTTCCCAGGTTCCTTCACAAGCTCCTTCTCCAGAGCTACCACTAACCCTTTTCTAGACCCCTGTTCCTGGAGAATATCCCTGCAACCCCCACCAATGAGAACATAGAATCATAGAATCATAGAATATCAGGGTTGGAAGGGACCTCAGGAGATCATCTAGTCCAACCCCCTGCTCAAAGCAGGACCAATCCACAATTAAATCATCCCAGCCAGGCCTTTGTCAAGCCTGACCTTAAAAACTTCTAAGGAAGGAGATTCTACCAACTCCCTAGGTAACGCATTCCAGTGTTTTACCACCCTCCTAGTGAAAAAGTTTTGCCTAATATCCAACCTAAACCTCCCCCACTGCAACTTGAGACCATTACTCCTTGTCCTGTCCTTTTCTACCACTGAGAATAGTCTAGAACCATCCTCTTTGGAACCACCTCTCAGGTAGTTGAAAGCAGCTATCAAATCCCCCCTCATTCTTCTCTTCTGCAGACTAAACAATCCCAGTTCCCTCAGCCTCTCCTCATAAGTCATGTGTTTCAGACCCCTAATAATTTTTGTTGCCCTTCGCTGGGACTCTCTCCAATTTATCCACATCCTTCTTGTAGTGCGGGGCCCAAAACTGGACACAGTACTCCAGATGAGGCCCCACCAATGTCGAATAGAGGGGAACGATCACGTCCCTCGATCTGCTGGCTATGCCCCTACTTATACATCCCAAAATGCCATTGGCCTTCTTGGCAACGAGGGCACACTGTTGACTCATATCCAGCTTCTCGTCCACTGTCACCCCTAGGTCCTTTTCCGCAGAACTGCTGCCTAGCCATTCGGTCCCTAGTCTGTAGCTGTGCATTGGGTTCTTGTGTCTTAAGTGCAGGACCCTGCACTTATCCTTGTTGAACCTCATCAGATTTCTTTTGGCCCAATCCTCCAATTTGTCTAGGTCCCTCTGTATCCTATCCCTGCCCTCCAGCGTATCTACCACTCCTCCTAGTTTAGTATCATCTGCAAATTTGCTGAGAGTGCAATCCACCCCATCCTCCAGATCATTAATGAAGATATTGAACAAAACCGGCCCCAGGACCGACCCCTGGGGCACTCCACTTGATACCGGCTGCCAACTAGACATGGAGCCATTGATCACTACCCGTTAAGCCCGACAATCCAGCCAACTTTCTGCCCACCTTATAGTGCATTCATCCAGCCCATACTTCTTTAACTTGCTGACAAGAATACTGTGGGAGACCATGGCAAAAGCTTTGCTAAAGTCAAGAAACAATACATCCACTGCTTTCCAATACATCCACTGGTTCATCCACAGAACCAGTAATCTCATCATAGAAGGCGATTAGATTAGTCAGGCATGACCTTCCCTTGGTGAATTCATGCTGACTGTTCCTGATCACTTTCCTCTCCTCTAAGTGCTTCAGGATTGATTCCTTGAGGACCTGCTCCATGATTTTTCCGGGGACTGAGGTGAGGCTGACTGGTCTGTAGTTCCCAGGATCCTCCTTCTTCCCTTTTTTAAAGATTGGCACTACATTAGCCTTTTTCCAGTCATCCGGGACTTCCCCCATTCACCACGAGTTTTCAAAGATAATGGCCAATGGCTCTGCAATCACATCTGCCAATTCCTTTAGCACTCTCGGATGCAACACGTCCGGCCCCATGGACTTGTGCACATCCAGCTTTTCTAAATAGTCCCTGTCATAAATATAAAGGGAAGGGTAAACCCCTTTGAAATCCCTCCTGGCCAGGGGAAAGCTCCTCTCACCTGTAAAGGGTTAAGAAGCTAAAGGTAACCTCGCTGGCACCTGACCAAAATGACCAATGAGGAGACAAGATACTTTCAAAAGCTGGGAGGAGGGAGAGAAACAAAGGGGTCTGTGTGTCTGTCTATAGTCTGTCTATATGCTGGTTTCTGCCGGGGATAGACCAGGAATGGAGTCTTAGAACTTTTAGTAAGTAATCTAGCTAGGTATGTGTTAGATTATGATTTCTTTAAATGGCTGAGAAAAGGATTGTGCTGAATAGAATAACTATTTCTGTCTGTGTATCTTTTTTGTAACTTAAGGTTTTGCCTAGAGGGGTTCTCTATGTTTTTGAATCTAATTACCCTGTAAGATATCTACCATCCTGATTTTACAGGGGGGATTTCTTTATTTCTATTTACTTCTATTTTTATTAAAAGTCTTCTTGTAAGAAAACTGAATGCTTTTTCATTGTTCTCAGATCCAAGGGTTTGGGTCTGTGGTCACCTATGCAAATTGGTGAGGCTTTTTATCCAACATTTCCCAGGAAAGGGGGGGTGCAAGTGTTGGGAGGATTGTTCATTGTTCTTAAGATCCAAGGGTCTGGGTCTGTAGTCACCTAGGCAAATTGGTGAGGCTTTTACCAAACCTTGTCCAGGAAGTGGGGTGCAAGGTTTTGGGAAGTATTTTGGGGGGAAAGACGCGTCCAAACAGCTCTTCCCCAGTAACCAGTATTAGTTTGGTGGTGGTAGCGGCCAGTCCAAGGACAACGGGTGGAATACTTTGTACCTTGGGGAAGTTTTGACCTAAGCTGGTAAAGATAAGCTTAGGAGGTTTTTCATGCAGGTCCCCACATCTGTACCCTAGAGTTCAGAGTGGGGGAGGAACCTTGACAGTAGCTAACAACCAAAAATTCACTTAATTGCTCAAACAACTTATTGTGCCGCCTCCTGATTTAAATAGCTAGTCTGAGCCAATCAGAGAGGCCATCTCCTTCAATCAGGAACTTTGTGGGTGGTGCCTCTGGTGACTTAGGGCCCACCAGCCCATACTTCATGCTGGGAGTGGGGGAGGAACCTTGACAGTCCCTAACCACCTCTTTCTCCACTGAGGGCTGGCCACCTACTCCCCATGTTGTGATGCCCAGCGCAGCAGTCTGGGAGCTGACCTTGTTTGTGAAGACAGAGGCAAAAAAAGCATTGAGTACATTAGCTTTTTCCACATCCTCTGTCACTAGGTTGCCTCCCTCATTCAGTAAGGGGCCCACACTTTCTTTGGCTTTCTTCTTGTTGCCAACATACCTGAAGAAACCCTTCTTGTTACTCTTAACATCTCTTGCTAGCTGCAGCTCCAGGTGTGATTTGGCCCTCCTGATTTCATTCCTACATGCCCGAGCAATATTTTTATACTCTTCCCTTGTCATTTGTCCAATCTTCTACTTCTTGTAAGCTTCTTTTTTATGTTTAAGATCCGCAAGGATTTCACCATTAAGCCAAGCTGGTCGCCTGCCATATTTACTGTTCTTTCTACACATCGGGATGGTTTGTCCCTGTAACCTCAATAGGGATTTCTTGAAATACAGCCAGCTCTCCTGGACTCCTTTCCCCTTCATGTTAGTCCCCCAGGGGATCCTACCCATCAGTTCCCTGAGGGAGTCGAAGTCTGCTTTCCTGAAGTTCAGGGTCCGTATTCTGCTGCTTACCTTTCTTCCCTGTGTCAGGATCCTGAACTCAACCAACTCATGGTCACTGCCTCCCAGGTTCCCATCCACTTTTCCTTCCCCCACCAATTCTTCCGGGTTTGTGAGCAGCAGGTCAATAAAATCTCCCCCGCAGTTGGCTCCTCTGGCACTTGCACCAGGAAATTGTCTCCTACATTTTCCAAAAACTTCCTGGATTGTCTATGCACCACTGTATTGCTCTCCCAGCAGATATCAGGAAGATTAAAGTCGTCCATGAGAACCAGGGCGTGTGATCTAGTAGCTTCTGCGAGTTGCCGGAAGAAAGCCTCATCCACCTCATCCCCCTGGTCCGGTGGTCTATAGCAGACTCCCACCACAACATCACCCTTGTTGCTCACTCTTCTAAACTTAATCCAGAGACACACAGGTTTTTCTGCAGTTTCATACCGGAGCTCTGAGCAGTCATACTGCTCCATTACATACATTGCTACTCCCCCACCTTTTCTGCCCTGCCTGTCCTTCCTGAACAGTTTATAACCATCCATGACAGTACTCCAGTCATGTGAGTTATCCCACCGAGTCTCTGTTATTCCAATCACGTCATAATTCCTTGACATTGCCAGGACCACCAGTTCTCCCTGCTTGTTTCCAAGGCTTTGTGCATTTGTATATAGGCACTTGAGTTAACCTGCTGATCGCCCCTCATTCTCAGTATGAGGCAGGAGCCCTCCCCTCACAGACATTCCTGCCTGTGCTTCCTCCCGGTATCCCGCTTTCCCACTTACCTCAGGGCTTTGGTCTCCTTCCCCCGGTGAACCTAGTTTAAAGCCCTCCTCACTAGGTTAGCCAGCCTGCTCGCAAAGATGCTTTCCCTCTCTTCATTAGGTGGAGCCCGTCTCTGCCCAGCACTCCTCCTTCATAGAACACCATCCCATGGTCAAAGAATCCAAAGCCTTCTCTCCGACACCACCTGCGTAGCCATTCGTTGACTTCCATGATTCGACGGTCCCTACCCTGGCCTTTTCCTTCCACGGGGAGGATGGACGAGAACACCACTTGCGCCTCAAACTCCTTTATCCTTCTTCCCAGAGCCACGTAGTCTGCAGTGATCCGCTCAAGGTCATTCTTGGCAGTATCATTGGTGCCCCGTGGAGAAGCAGGAAGGGGTAGTGATCCGAGGGCTTGATGAGTCTCTGCAGTCTCTCTGTCACATCGCGAATCTTAGCCTCTGGCAAGCAGCAGACTTCTCTGTTTTCCCGGTCAGGGTGGCAGATAGATGACTCAGTCCCCCTGAGGAGAGAGTCCCCGACCACCACCACTCGCCTCCTTTCCTTGGAAGTGGTGGTCGTGGAACCCCCAATCTCAGGACAGCGCATCTCATGCCTTCCAACCAGCGGAGTCTCCTTCTGCTTTCTCCCCCCAGACGTATCATCTGGTCCACTCTCCGCAATGGTACCTGTGGAGAGAACATGAAAGCGGTTACTTACCTGTGTCAGTGTTGCTGGTACGCAGACATTCCCCCTTCTTCTTCTGGAGGTCACATGTTGCCAAGCTTCCTCACTGGCCTCTTGGCTCCGCTGTGCAACCTGCTCTAAATCTTTAGAGCTTTGTGCCCGCAGAAGCATATCCTGACTTTTATCCAGAAAATCCTCAGATTCTCGTATGCAACGCAGGGTCGATATCTGCTGCTCCAGACCTTCGATCTTCTCTTCCAATATTGACACTAGCTTGTACTTTGTACAGACAAAGTCGCTTCTGTCCTGTGGAAGAAAGACAAACATGGCACATCCAGTGCAGGTCACAATAGCTGACCCCCCCACATATCACCTTCCTACTATGAGCTTCCTCAGAGAAGTTGGCAAGATGTAAGCCTCACTGGGCTCACTCCAGGCGAACTCCCAGGCAAACTCCTGCTGTGTGCTGCTCCGCTGTTCCCCGCCGCTCAGCTGGTTCGCGGAGCTCTGGCTACTTTTAAACAGCCAGGCTTCCCTGAAACAAACAAACAGACAGCCCCAATACCCACCCCCTGCAGGCTACCACCCAACCAGGCACTCGCTCAGGCTTTCAAACTGCCCTCCCAGCAAACACACACTCGGATACTCACCAATCCCAGGCAAACTCCTGCTGTGTGCTGCTCCGCTGTTCCCCGCCGCTCAGCTGGTTCGCGGAGCTCTGGCTATTTTTAAACAGCCAGGCTTCCCTGAAACAAACAAACAGACAGCCCCAATACCCGCCCCCTGCAGGCTACCATAGGATCATATGTTTCCCAGTTGGCCTGGCCGCATGTCCTCTTCTCTCAGTCATGTGATCGGAGCAAGCAGGAGAACCAGGTACAAGTCAGGGCTAGGACCTGCGTATCTTAAAGTTCTAGTACATCCTGTGACACCTCGCATGTTTTACACTGGAGATGAAAAAGTCTCCTAAAAGTGTTTCCCTAGTCCTCAGTCCAGAAATCAGGCTAGTGTCCTGATCACTTCTAAAAGAAGCAAGACCTTTGATCCTTAGATAGCAAACTGAACAAAGCACTTTACAGACAAATGTATACTTGACAACTAAGATTAAAATGAATAAGCAGTAAAATCACAAAGCCGCCCCTTAGAGGAGTTTCTCAGTGTGGGACAATCACCAGGTGGTGTAGAACTGATATAATTTCCTACACCAATCTCCAGCACAGTGGGTGTGGCATGGACAAAAGGGGTGTGGCATGTTTTGCGGAGGTTTGTGGGAGTAAATTAAAGTTGGTCCAGTGGCTGCTCTAATATATGTTAGGGACTAGCTCAGTTCCCAGGTGGGCCCAGGATTGGAGGGAACATAAAGATGGCTCCGGCCCCTATCTCTGGTTCTGTACTAAGCATAGCTCAGGTGCAAAGGAGAAGCTTCCCCCATATTTGTTTTAAACTACATATTTTTATAGAGGTGTTTTGTCTTCACTTGGTGGAGTTTTCTGACTACATCTCAGCTGCACAGGATACAGTAGCGGTTAGATTAATGCTCTGTTCACTGTCAGGCTGCAGCAACCTGCCCGCTCAAAGACAGCGAGCCTCGTTATTCACCTTGTACAGCCACTGTTCAGGGCTAAATATAGCCATCCAGTTCACCACAAAGACTGAGCCTGGAGTAAATGTTAAAGGCCATCCAGATAGTTAATGCTTTGTGCAAATAGGATCCAATAGAGCTGATGTAACAAAATCCAGGCAGCTTTTTTCAAGCTCTGTATCACAGGAAAAGGAAAGCACAGCAATAATGGCAAAGTACTGCTTGTTCTTCCTATCTATGCACTGGTTAGGAATTTCTCATTTAATTTATGGCTTGCTGCAGCAATTGCATGAAGTCACTGGAGTCCTTAAGACAAAGTCTGGAATAAAAAAATAATGTCCCCGAATAATATGTGGTATCTAATCTTGGCACACTGAGACACTGATGTACAGGTTGAGCATTTTCATTGCACCATACTAACAGCAAAGATGTTGGAAAGAAGCTTTGTTGCTTCCTTTTTTCCATTTTCTTTTTCTCTTTTGGTGCGTATGCATGTTTTCCAGTTTATCAGCACTCTTGAAATATCAGATATAGGGCATGACCAGACAAGAAAAAGGTCATTAGCTGTGCCAGTACTTTGGATTCTTGATTAGGAAACCGATGGTTTAAGTGGCAGCATTGTCTAGTGGTTAGACTATAGCGCTCTATAACCTGGGTTCTAATCCCATCTCTGCTGCATCACCTTGAACAAGTCACTTCATTTCACTGTGCCACATTTTCCCATCTGTAAAACAGATAGAACAAACTTAACTTCTATATATTAAGTTGTGAAGTGTAATCAATTAATACTGCAAAAGAACTTTGATATCATATACCAAGAGATTCTGTGTTAAAGTATCGTTAACTGTTAAATATTGCTGCCTTCGCACCTCACCCTACCAAACTCACACAAAACATCAGCATGCTCATTGCTAGATAACACAAAATCTGGCATTTTTCAATGGTCAAATCTACCAGTCTAGACACAATACCTACTCACCCATTTAAAAAAAATAAGTTACTGACCCAGGTTAGAAGTTTGCAATGCCATGGTAGCAACTGGAGATCTAGTTAAATTGGTTGATCCCCAAATAAGAGACAAGTTGGCTCAAAAAAAAGTGATCAGACACTAACCTGGTGCTCTGTCTGCTCTATTCAAATCCATGCCAGAAGGACTCAAAGGATAATTCACTCATTACTAACCTATTCCAGGTATGGAAAGAAATGACTTTTCACCAGATTGAAAACTGTAGAACCATACAGTCTTCCTCCACTTCACAATTAGAGATAGCAGTTAGTCACAACATTTCAGATGCTCATGTGGATCCAAAATTTCTCAAAGTTTAAAGATGTTTGGATTTGAGATTTTGGTTCTGGCCTGCTTCTATTCAGAATGCCAAAAATCATCACTGAATGGTTAACACAGATGTCTTGTAAACCTGGTAGATTATGCATAGGCAGCTAGAAATAATAATTTGAAGATCACGGAGGGGGAGGAGGGGATATCAGAGATGAAGGATCATGCAGAGACCTTGTGAAATATGCCAGTATTTCACATATTAGGCAGCTAGAAATAGTCATTTGAAGATGTAGCAAAAAATATAAACTCCCACAGTCTCATTATCTTTTGATATTTACAATAAAAAAAGCATTTTCTAACTTAAGACATTGGTTCAATGTACCAAGCAGATAAATGCTGCCCCTTAAAGTGTATGCTAGTATTTCAAAGAAGTATCCCTAGGCACTCCTGACCCAATCCTGCTTTCCCTGAAGTCCATGGCAAAACTGCAATAAGGGAGAGGATCAACCCATTTCTCTCTTTGTAATAGATCTGTGGCAGTTTACATAAAGACATTATAGACATCAGTTAAACTGCATTCATACAGCAAAGACAAGGTTTGAAATACCATCACCTACTCCCACTGGTGAGTGGGAAGCTTGCCTTGGCAAGTGATGGATCTGACAGGATCCCTCTTTGCAGAATTTAATTTTTGCTGTTTATTTGCTTATGGCTGATTTTAACACATATGGTTCCAAACTTTAACTGAATATAAACCAATACAACATTTTTCTGAGGCTGCAGGCAGCTCCAGTGCCTCTGCTGCCGCTCATGGCTTTGCCAAGAACCAGCAGAATGAAATTAACAAGACTATGTTCAATTTCACTGCTGTTCAGACCATGATGGTAACAATGAAATAGTCCGGAATCATTGTTGCTGCTGCTTGGGAAAACTTTGAGGAAAAATAGGCAGTGTATTTTCTATGGACTTTATTAGTGTTCCCTACCCCCTAACTTTTACCTCTGATTAATAGGTTTAGTCCTGTGATTAGTAGGTATCTGGTATATTTTTTTAAGTCTTGGGTATAGAGAATTGAATTCAGGAGCTTCAAGTTCAATGTATTCTGTATAGGTTGTTATGCCCCACACATTACCATGGTATCTGAACTAAAGGACCATTGATATTAGCAATGGTTAAGCTTACACCCTTTTTGTAAGCCCAAGAACTAGAGGATGACAAGAATATATATTTGAGCCCATTTGAGATCATATGCGGTAGTCAATAAACTATAGATCTTCAGCCTAAGCCAAAGCTAACATTGATCCTAAATTATCCAGCAGAGTGATCAGTGGGAAACAGATCAAAATATTCTCACTGAATGATAAGCAATGGGAAGGCTATGTCTGGGAAGCCCAGTCTGTTTTAAAGTCAGATGAATATATTCCAATCAAATATAAAGAGTTTGTTGGATTGTATTTTCTCTTATGTCTGTTCAGAAATGCACCTCCCTAGATACATTTAGCCCAGAACTATAAATATCATAAACCTTAGCAACATACTCTAATTGCCAGAGACTAAAGTTTGTTTTTGTTTTTCCTGTTTGCTGGAGTGCTACAATTTTCTGAAAGACCACAGAAATATGTATAATCATTTCGCATAGAAGGTCAATAGGTTTTACATGTTATATAGAGGTCAATGTTGTAATCCTGACTTGATATGAGTAATTGGACATGGCTGCAGCCTCATTTCTTGGGAGACAGGATTAGGAAGGTAAATGGGTCAGCAAGCTGGAAACAGAAAGTCTGTTCTAGCTACGATAAGGGAGAACAACCAGGGAACCATTTACAATGGACAAGATGACAATGGATAAGATAAGCCCTGAACATAAGATGAGGTAGAAAGTCAATCATGCATGCATAGTGCAGGGAACTGAGTATGCTGTTCAGGTTCCTACAAAGTGACCAAGCCAACCCTAAAACGTGTGATGCAATGTGTAGTAAATGCAATGTAATGTGTAAATATATATAAAGGAAGAGGTTTGCTGTGTAACTTTGGAGGTGTGGTATGCCCTATACTCTTCCCTTTCCCCCTCCCCCTCCCCGCATGCTTGAGTCTGATCAACTCAAGTGTAGTTTGATTGTATGCTGATAAAGAAACCTCAGTGACAAGTCTGGAGTTGAACTGATTTCTTGGATTCCAAAGAACTGAATAAAATGTCCTCCCACCTTGGACAAAGCATTCCAAATAAGCTGAGTGGAAAAGGTCTTGGAGGGAATCCCAACATCATTGGTGCCCAAACCCTGGAGCCACTTGTCTGGAGCAGGTAAAGTAGCCTTAGTGATGAGCCTGGAGTTAACCCAAAATTCACTCATCTGGAGTACGTCAAGTATACACCACTTATTGTGAGGGTCACTACCTAACAGTAAGAGAAATGGCATTGGAAGGGTTTAAAAGTTTAAATATGAGGAAGTTAGCACCAGGCTAGAGAAGTGGGTTAAATCTGAGGGAAGACCCTATGGACTCTCCAGAGAAGTTTTAAGGGGAGATTGGGACTGTGGGAAAAAGAAACTCCAGAGAGTGGTATTAAATTGGGGCAGGGGGAGGGGGGAAGAGAGAATGCTTGCCAGAGCTTTATGGCAAAGGTCTGCTAAGTGCCATAAAAAATAAATTATTGGCAGAGCACACCAAAAGTCTGTTAAATGCCACTAGAAGTTTCAAAAAAATAAGATGCTTTGGCAAGCATGGAAAAAATAATACCTGGGTGGGGTGATTTTTTTCAATCCAAATGGGGGGGAACAGCCCAAACCAAGGCAACAGTTTCACAAGGATTAGTTGTGGTGGCTAAAACTTAACAAATGAAATGTGCCACATCAAGGGATGAATGCAAAAAGCACACAGAGCAAATCAAAGTTGTACGGAAAGAAAAACTAAATGAAAAAGATTCCTGAAAAGTCAGGAAGAAAATGATGTCTGTCACCTATTTGCATAAATCCACAGTAAAAAGCAACCATTCTTCAAGGACTGTATTTAGTGAGTACAGGTTTGCATGCAAAGGGCACTAAGTTAAGAAATAAGTGCAAAAAACATTAAAACATAAGCTTAGAACCACCAAGGAAAAGTCAGCTAAAATATGTGTTACTCTAGGAAATAAGATAGAAGAGTTATGGTCCCAGAATTTAGTAGCTAATAAGGCCTTAAAAAGTGTCTTATTAAACAATACAGAACTAAAGTATGTGCAAAATGAGGTTTTGCACAATTAATACTGCAGAGCTCAGAGGGGACTAAATAGCCAGGGGTAATGACAGTCATAAAGTATTTAAAAAGGACATTAAAGTGTTTAAAAAAACAGAATTCTTGGTTTAAGAATGAATCCCAGTTATGGCAGTATAATGCAGTGCAGTCATGCCTGGTGAAATCCTTAGTAATCAAACAAATTATGCACAGGGGAGGTCAGGTGGTAACACCTAGCACCGCTATGCTTTTGCCCCCAAGAGCCTTTACAGCCATTCTGAAAAAAATGGGCTCTTCCCAATGAATGTGTCTGTAAATAATCAAATGTGCTGGCTGCAGCAAATACAAAGACAATCTGATTTAAATTGTCTGACTATAAACGATTTACTTGAAATCACAAGAGGAGACAGGAATTTCTATAAGGCTTAACTGCTTCCAAATGTTCTAGTAAGGAGGTAACCTGGGCACAAAAAGAAAAAGTAATGAATTGTAGTGTTAAGTTAAAGAAAAATAAACAAAACAGCAGCTAAAACTGCCTGTCAAGATTCCTTCCCCACTCTGAACTCTACGGTACAGATGTGGGGACCTGCATGAAAAACCCCCCATGCTTATTCTTACCAGCTTAGGTTAAAAACTTCCTCAAGGTACAAACTTTGCCTTGTCCTTGAACTCTATGCTGCCACCACCAAGTATGTTAAAGAACAGGGAAAGAGCCCACTTGGAGACGTCTTCCCCCCAAAATATCCCCCCAACCGCTACACCCCCTTTCCTGGGGAAGGCTTGATAAAAATCCTCACCAATTTGCATAGCTGAATAGAGACCCAAATGCTTGGATCTTAAGAACAATGAAAAAACAATCAGGTTCTTAAAAGAAGAATTTTAATTAAAGAAAAAGGAAAAGAATCACCTCTGTAAAATCAGGATGGTAAATACCTTACAGGGTAATCAGATTCAAAACATAGAGAATCCCTCTAGGCAAAACCTTAAGTTACAAAAAGACACAAAAACAGGAATATACATTCCATTCAGCACAGCTATTTTACCAGCCACTAAACAAAAGAAAATCTAATGCATTTCTAGCTAGATTGCTTACTAACTTTGTACAGGAGTTCTGAAGAGCATTCCTGCTCTGGTACCGGCAAAAGCATCATACAGACAGACAGACCGACCCTTTATTCCCCTCCCCTTCCAGCTTTGAAAGTAACTTGTCTCCTCATTGGTCATTTTGGTCAGGTGCCAGGGAGGTTATCTTAGCTTCTTAACCCTTTACAGGTGAAAGGGTTTTGTCTCTGGTCAGGAGGGATTTTATAGTTCTGTATACATAAAGGTGGTTACCCTTCCCTTTATATTTATGACACTGCTTATCAAAAAAAGATTAATGTAATACTATGCTTACTAAAGTCTGAGATAGCTAAAATGCAGAAGAAAAATAAAGAAGTAAAAAAAGTCAGCAAAACAGATGTTGCTAAAATTCAGAAATTATCAAAGCCCAGGCCAAAAAGTTATCTTGTCTGTAAAAAAAGTATTCACGTATTATTAAATATAAAAATAAAAATTGCAGTTTAGTAATGTGTGTCATCTGCTCATCACTTGCAATTTACAAAGGGAGTGTAAAACCATTTTAGAAAAGAAGGTTCAAAAACTTAACAGGTTAAGCCAAGCAAGTTTAGAAGTTTAAAACAGCTAAAAAGCTGCAAAAATAAAATAAATATTATAATAAAATATATTATAATATATAATGTAATTAATACAGCAAATAAAGTAAGTTAAATTACAAAACATGCAGTGTATACAGTAAAAGAAGCAAAAAATGTTAACATAACATGCTACTTAATTAAAATCTAATAAGGGTTCCAAAAAGGAGCCACAAAAAGTTGTTTTCTTTTTCATATGACTGTATGTTTTAAAAGCAAAAAACCACCCAGCAAAAGAAAAAAAACAAACAGTAAATGTAAGTAAAGGCCAGTCACCAGAATGCTATTAAAAATGCCATCCAAATTGTTTTCTTTTAACAGATTATTAATTATAAATAATTGTGCCATTCAAAAAATGACAAAACCTCCAACTATTAAAATCCCACCCAAAAATTCTGTTTAACTGAAGTGTAAAATAAGTGTTACTAAGGGAGTGAAAACCAAAACTATATGGTGAGGTTTTTTAAATAAAAACAAATATAATATCCTAGACTGAACACAGGACCATATATAGTTTAGAGTTAAGACCTATTAAAAATATTGTACAAAAATGTTCAGTCTATATAGGTTTCAGAATTATTACCTTTTACCAATCTGAGGTTACCTAAAAAATTGTGCCCACCAAAATTAAGTAAAATATAGTTTACAACTGTTGAAAGGACTGTCTGAATAAAAATGTGTACTATAGAATGCATAAAACTGCCATAGTAGGGGGCAGCTACACCAGAAGAAACTTAATAGGGCTGGTAAGACTAGAGTCTGTTTAAAAGAAGATAGCAGCAAAAGTTCTGCATCCATTAAATAAGCAAAACCAAAGACTAATTACTAAAGCTTTGTTAACTGTATATGATGTACATCACGTTATAATTGCTTTTTTAAAACCATAACATTAAGTCAATGTGTTCTAATATAATGTGTGGTATGTGGGGGATACATGCTATACAAACTAAATGCAGCCTTAAGTGATATGAAGCATGAAAACTTTCCCTCTTTTATCACCATAGTAAAGTTTAAGATTTGGTACAAGAATGGTGACACCATCTGGTGCAGGGTAAGAAAATTAACAAGGGTCCAATACCAGGAAGTTAAATGTGAAACCACTCATACGGTGTGGAAGAAGTTTGTTTTTCCTCCTTAAATATTGTTGCAAGACAATTCAAGGTCTGAAAAGCTTGTTTTCAGACAAGTACTGCTGTTTGTACCTAAGGGACACTTACATTTGCAGGTGTAATGTCTTAAACAGAGTTGCCAGCATGTGCATTCACTATGGAGGAATAGTCTCCAAATTGCTCAGTAGCGTTGAGACACTGGAACGCTGGTAAAGTAAAAACTGCCTGTGTTGATAATGACAAGTATTATGTGGTGGCTGAAGAGGACAACTTCTGGTATGGACCCAGAAAATGTTATTTTAATTGGCCTATGTTCTGTTTCACACATAAATTTCCTTGGTAATAAATGGAAAAATATATATGTTTCACCAGGTGTTTTGTAATGTAATAAAAGCAAAGTTAAAATTACAGAAGAATGTTTCAAAGGCAAAAATGTTTGCCAGCCCTCCCAGATTGTCCTGGAGTCGCCAGGAATTAAAGATTAATCTTTAAGTAAAGATTATGCCATGGGATGTAATCTCCAGGAATTCATCCAAAAAAAGTTGGCAACCCTAAAGGCAAAGCAAGCATATAATGTAGAATTATATCCTAGTGGACTATATCAGAGGAAGTGAGCTTGCACAGCCTGGTTTGTAGTAATACTAAACTTAGTATTAATAGTGGTTCAAACAATTACAACTACTGTGGTCTTGGGAATGTGTTGCTGGGTAGTAAACTTTAAAAAAAGCACAACAAAACAAATATATAATGCAAATTAAACAAATGCTAATATAAAAAAGAATAATTAAAGCAGCAGAATGTAGGCCTGGCTTGACATGAGTAATTGAACATGGGTGAGGCCTCATTTCTTGGGAGACAGGATTAGGGAGGTAAATGGATCAGCAGGCTGGAAACAGAATGTCTGTACTAGCTAAGATAAGGGGGAACTACCAGGGAACCATTTACATGAACAAAATACCAATGTATAAGATAAGCCTGGAACATAAGATGAGATATAGAGTAAGTTGTGCATGCAGAATGCATAGACAGAGCATGCTGTACAGGGATTGGTTCCTACAAAGTGACCAAGCCAATCCCAAACTGTGTGATGCAATGTATAGTAAATGCAATGCAATGTGTAAATATATATAAAAGAAAAGATTTGCTATATCACTTTGGGATCTGTTGTATGCCCTATACCCACCCCTACACTTGAGTCTGATCAACCCAGCGTAGCTTTGCTGTATGCCAAACAGGCTGAGTGACCAAAGCAGAGTCTAACAGAGTTCTTGGGGAACCAAGTGGAAGGATATCAGGGGCACCCCAACATATATCTGAGCAGATAATAGCATTACTGCATACTGTGCCATCACTATATGATAATCTAGAGGTAATTCTTGTTGGTGCTCGGAAGATAGGTGCTGTTCAGAACCATGCTCAAAGATTCTTGGTGGCAAGAGAGCAAGTGACTTGTCCAAGGTCTCAGAGGCAGTCTATTTTAAGGTCAGGAATCCTGATTTTTCGAGTCACACAACCACAAGGTCATCCTTCCTTTGCAAGAGGTTTAGCTCAAGGAAGGTTCAGGAACATTGGTAGGGCAGTGTAAGAAAGCATGGACCATGACAAAATGTGCATTCTATTGAGCATGCTGTAACCTACTCTGGGAATAAACACAGGATCTATTCCAATGTCACCAGTCCAGTACCTTTATCATGCACTTATGTATGTTCCTGAATAACAGGGATGGAGGGGTGAGGAAAGAGATTCCTCCTCCCCTTGAAAACTTGCCACTTTTGAAGTAGACTTAGAAACAGGGAAATCAGTCCAGGTTCCACTGCCCCCTTTTGCAAATTATTTGGGAGCAAACCTCTGGCCTTGTGGCCTCTTGAGCCTGCACTGGCATGGCATTAAGGTGATACTAGGGGACCAGTTGTTGCCAACTTTCCACTCATAAAGTCCACGCTGGGCCAACCACTGCATCTGAGAGAGAATGAGCTCATTTCAGATGCTGGAGTGAGTCTCCTAGTTAGTGGGATCTTCTCTGCTCGTTATGAGTAACAGTCTAGTTTACTGCTGAGACAGGGCTGTGCTGCATCACTACAAGAGTGGCTGGAATCCACCAGAGAAAAAAGAGAGTGAATGGTGGAATTACCAAATTCCTAGGTGGGCTTCATAGTGCTGTGATAAGGCACGGGGAGGAGCAACGGAATTCATTTGTCTGACATAGGTTCTACCTTTATTAGAGTTTGTCTGGAGCAACATTTACCTAGCAAGCTGCATGAAGCTAAATGTTCTAGCCATTCAGTATGAGGATATCACACGAAAAACCCTTTACCCCATCATACTGAATGAGGAAAGGGCTGGGTGGTGGATTCTGGCTTCAACCTACAGCCTTTGAGAGGGACTACTGAGGTCTGTGATGGGGTGTGCATACCACAAATGAGCCAAGACCGGGTTAAACTCGCATTATGGACAGCAGAAGTCCCACCCCCTAGGCCGGATTAGGCATATTCCAGATACTGCAGTAGTATAAAGGTAGGAAGCCCAGATCATTCGTGGCTGGATGCTGGAGAGGAAGGACCTGTGCTGGAAGTTCCCGCTGAGGACCAGCTACAGCCCCTGCCTCCAGAAACCGGAGGCCCCATGGGTCAGCTTGGACCCCTGAGACCAATGGAGCCGCAGGAAGTGATGGGTGTTGCGGGCCTGGAGGCCTCAAAGCTTCATGGACTGCCACATCAGAGGCAATGGTAGGAAGTGACCCGGGGAGCGTGACAGAGTGGTACCTCCCCCCCAGGTAAGCTCAGCATGTTTCGGTGGGATTCCCCACTGAGCTAGTGATGGACAGCTCTGTCACTGCCAGGCCCTTGGTCAGGCCCGGTGGAGTCGGGTGGGCCTGGCTGCCCTGCACCAAAGGCCTGCGTTATTGACTCTGGCCGTTAGGCCACGCTGCTCTGGGCACCAGGGCTATTAACTTTATGCTGGTCCTTTGACCTTGCCACCCCATGGTCTGAGACGGACAAGCAGGCTAACGGCAGTGTCTGCATACCCCCAGGCAGCCCTCCTTCTGGCTGGTGTGTGCATACACCACCATAGGGTCCTTGATGGTTGTTGTGCCTGTTGTGATCGTGTTGTGATGAGCTAACTTCAGGGAACACTTTTGACTGGTAGATAACAGGCATTAGGATTTCTGATGTTTAAATGCGTAATAAAAGCTGTGGCCAAGCTCTTCAGCCATAAGCCTTGGGTGGTGTCTATTTGCCAACCTTCCTGTTAACACGAGTGTTACATTTTAAAAAAAGAAAAAAACATAAGTGGGCATCAATAGACTGATGCAACCAGGAACATATTTTGCTAAGTTCTAATGTATCTTCACTGAGGACACAGTACTTTGTGGGGATAATGTGATAATGGACAATAATGTCTTCTATAAGCTAGTTTCCAAGTAGCTGAGGGTCTCTGATCCCTTTTTCAAAACCAGATTGGCTCATCCCTCATTTATTTCCTCCTCGTTCCAAGGTAATCAACAGAGTGAAGGAGTCAACATGCACTCAGCCTTCTCATACCAGCACTGACTTTTCTTTTTCTGTAGCAGTAGAAGGCAGATCTTCAACTGGCTTGTTACACCAAAGAAAAGTAGATTCCCTGACTATTCCTTACTGTGCAGTTTAAATACCACCGACTGAGAAAACTTTAAGCAGACACCAATGTCATGGGTGCTAGTTGCCTGATTGATTCCCTCTCAGAGGAACATGGCATAGATATGCATGAGTACCATTTGGCCAGCTGGCATCCAGAGACATCAGCTGCCCTGTCAGGCAGATGAATGGTGCAGCATATTAGCTGTTCGCCGAAGGAGAGACTATCTAGGAAAGGAAGAGAGGAAACACACTTCATTCATTTATGTCCGAAGTTTTTATCCTCTTATCATTTGGTTCTGGAGCTAATGTTATGTGACGAGTTCGTCCTCACCAAAAGCCTCTCTCTGACACAGCAGTGAGTTATTTTGAATGGATTCTACAGAGCAGAACAATTCATAGAGGAATGTGCATTCTCTCTAATGGTGGTTAGTGTTGTATATTTTCCCCAGTGTGGTCACAACACTAAATAAAATGTGATCTTATAGAATCTTTTTTAATAACCTTTAATTACCAGCCCCCCAAAATTGACTAGCTTTAGGCAGCTAACCGAAGTGGCCAGATTTTTGGATGTGATGAGCACCCATAACTCTCACTGGCAGTCACCCTGTTGGAGGCAAGATCCTCAGCTGGTATTAATGGGCAAAGTTCTATGAAAGTCAGTGATGCTCCAACCGTCAACACCAGCTGAGGATCTGGCAATGAAGTACTAAAGGCATGGTTCTCAGTGCTTTCCATACCATGATTCCATGTTACAACAGAAAAAAGTTGCAGGACCCTGATAGTTTTGGGGATCCCCTGGCACCTAGACAGAACAGAGGGTGGTCATGATCCCTCTGGACCCATCTGTGACTCCCTGTGGGTCGTGACCACCACAATGATAGCTCTAATGTATAGTAAAACTATGGAACTGATGCATTTTCTTTGACTTTTATGTCAGGTTATGTCGGCAGAATCTTAAAGAAAGGGACAAAGGTTGACAGAGTAAAGCTATTGTACATACTTTGAAAGACTCACACAGATTAGAAATGTAACAACTTGGCAACGACATTCTGATATTGTGACTTCTTAATAAGTATATATTTATAGCCTCCTCCTTATTCATATGAATTCTTGGGGCTCATTAAATGTACTCATTATCATAGAATATATATTCCTTTCCTCAAGAAGTGTAATAAACAATTATTTTTCATTTAAAACATCCTATGAACTAGCTGCTCAGAGTTTGCCCGTCCATTCTGTCTAGTCTATATTTGTCTGCTTTAGAATGTAAGCTGTTTGGGGCAGGATCTCTCAGTATTTTGTGGTTATTACTGTGCTGAACACACAAGAAAAAAGATCTTGCAGTGCTTTTCTGAACGCCAGATATGTCTGGGGATGTGAATGCTCATTTTTCATTCTCCAAGCATCTCACACCCTTTAGCTCAAGTGTTTTGATATATTTCTGCTGAAACTTAACTGCCAGTGAATTAACAACAATTTTAAAGAGAGTAAATGGTGATTTCTGGCCTGCAGGGTGCCTCTGAGTACTACCCACATAGTATATGTTATCTACCATAGGACACTCCAGATAACAGACTGTTTTTTTCCCCCATCATTACTACTAATGTTGTCTCTGGCATGAAGAATTTGCAGGAGTAACATCACAGCATTGGCTCAACAATGTTGTGAGCTGAGATACTGGGCTGTTTTCAACCCTACCTCAAGTGCAGTAGCTGGGGCTGCTCCTTTTCCCTCAGCATACATAGCTGGAGAAGGGGACCTGCTGGATGTGATATCCTTCTCTGCTGATGTCTAGATCCCAGGTAGTGGAAGTAGGGGATAGGTCTGTCTGGACTGTTCTCACCAAGCCCCACTGGTACAGAAGTGGACTGAGCGAAGGTTCCTATAGGCATTTGTATGGCTCCAATCAGCATCTAAGCACCTTTGTGATTTTGACTCTGCAAATTTACATCCTGACCCAGCAAAAAAAAATAATTACACACACGATTAACTTTATCCCTGCATGAAGTCCCACTGAAATCATGGAGACTTCATGTGAGCAACACCATGCACATATGTGTTTGCAAGCTCAGGACTCCAGTGCTGCATTAAACACAGTGGGTTTGCATTTAATTAAAAATATAAATCTAAATGATGCTTCACAGATGGGCATTGGTGACTCCAGCCGGTGTCATTTTTCTCTTCATGTAAAAAGTTGATGTAAGACTCTGTGGTGCAAAGTAGGAAAACATTTAGTGTTGCAGCCAAAAGAATCTCATTTGGAATCCCAAAGGAATTTGACCTATCCAAGCAAATGCACTTTAGCCAAATGCACTTTGATTATGTAGCTGTCAATTATATTATTATTTCCTGCATTACGTTTATGTGGGCTAGATTCTATACTACAACAGCAAAAAACCCACTTCAGTGAAGTGTTGTACCTTTGCCTATCTACCAAAGAAGTGAATATTGAACATGCATTAGTGATCTGAGTCTTTCTATTCAATGTTGTCAGTCATATAACTGGTAAGTGTCCAAAGTTTAAGGCTGAAAACAAAGATACTGCCATTACTCAGTTATGTAACGGGAAGGGTATAACATTGTATAAACAGGTTTTGATGAATTGAAGTGCACTCTACTTTTCTTCCGTATAATTGCTGGAGCTGAGGGCTGCAGCCTTCTACAGCATGTATAAGATTCATGGCCTTGACTTGCATGTCAGTACAAGAAGACGATGACAATGGATTAATAGCATAGCTATAAAGAGATTGCTGGAAATAAGCATGGACTTCAAACATTTGAAGGTTCAGTTTAGTTATCAAAATCCCTGAACATTTTCTGAGGAGAACCCCCATCACCATTTTTTAACTAGCTCTACCAGGGTTTTCTTTAACCTTTCACGTGACTATTACATAGGCCTATATAAAGTTATATTCTCAGGTATTTTCTGTAGGCTGAAAGAAGCTCTTCTAAATGCTTGTGAAGTGGTACTCTCACACAATCCATGTTATCAAATCTTCCATGGGTCAAGATGTGGAAAACTCTGACTCCCAGTCAACTTATTCTCTGGTAAGCTTCCAAGGCCTCATACATGGAAACACCCAAAATAGGCATTTTCCTGCTAAAGGGTGGGCAGATTGTAGGCACCAGGGTGCCACATAGGCACCTATTCTAACACTGCAAGTCCAGTATTTACCACACTCCTCCCAATGGCCTGGCTGTCCCCTATTATCCACTACATAATGCAAAGCCTAGATTCCCTAGACCTGATCTGACACTCATTGAAGTCAATGGATGTTTTCAGGGACTTCGGTGATCATTAGTTTTGGTCCTTAGTCACTGCAACTAACCTGCTTCCCTCCCTGTGGAAAGACTTACCTCCCTCAGTTCTTTCTTCTTGTCCACTTCCTTTCTCCCCACTCCAGAGACCGTCTTCTACCTGATCCCTCCTGCAACCATTTCCACATAGCCAGAGACTCCTTCCCTTCACCCCTCCATTGGAGCAGTCCAACGAGGCAAGCCTCCCACTATTCCAGGTTCATATTTAGCAAATACCCAGGCCAACTATCAGGGTTTTAGTAGAAAATCCAAATGTGTCATGTCTTTTATAGTTAACCATTCCCCAAAGCCACATTAAAGTACAATCTCTGTGGTACCTGCAACTTTGCAAACTTACATGTGTCTATATTTTGTCAAGCCTTGGCAGAATTAAATTAGTTGAGAATCACATACTCTTATACATTAACATCTCAGCCATGTAAGAGAACAGGAATTTAATGCCATGGCACTATAATCTCCATCTAAATTTACTGGGAACATTTATCTATTTTCTTCCAAACAGCATCAGACATTAATCCAAATCGATCCAGCACAACAGCATGCTGTTCAAGTATTAAGGCAAATAGGCTCTGCTCTTAAGACTCTAAAGTGGCAGTGAAATGTGTTAAGTTTGCGAGTGCCGGGATTTATTCATTAGCAAGGACAGTGTTATATAGTGAAAATGCCATAGGATAACAAGATGGTAATGGAACTTGCAACTGAAGAAAATGAAAAACTCCAATCTAGCTAAAGGCACAATGATTTTTTTCAAAGAGTAGGGAGAACTGGTGACTATATCTATATTTTCAAGCCATTCTCAGCCAAAATACAGTATGAGATGCTGGAATCTAAGGGCCTCATCCAGCAAACACTTACACATATGAACCACTTTACATTACTTGCATGAATATATTTTTGCAGCATTGGGCACTGAAGTTGAAAGCAGATTGAAATAGCTATTTGATTAATATTTTAACTTATGCTAGGGAGAGCAAGAAATCCAAAGACTTTATTATTAACCAGGTATCTCATCTAAATAAAATTCAGACTGATCATTCATCTTCCCATTTTACACAATGTCCTATTTTCCTTCCTTTCACATGTATAATTATAGATTCATAGATATTAAGGTCAGAAGGGACCATTATGATCATCTAGTCTGACCTCCTGCACAATGCAGGCCACAGAATCTTACCCACTCACTCCTGCGATAAACCTCTCACCTATGTCTGAGCTATTGAAGTCCTCAAATCGTGGTTTAAAGACTTCAAGGAGCAGAGAATCCTCCAGCACGTGACCCGTGCCCCATGCTACAGAGGAAGGCGAAAAACCCCCAGGGCCTCTTCCAATCTGCCCTGGAGGAAAATTCCTTCCCGACCCCAAATATGGTGATCAGCTGAACCCTGAGCATGTGGGCAAGATTCACCAGCCAAATACCCAGGAAAGAATTCTCTGTAGTAACTCAGATCCCACCCCATCTAACATCCCATCACAGGCCATTGGGCCTATTTACCATGAATATTTAAAGATCAATAATTAATTTTATTATACACCTGATACATCTTATTATACATCTTTTTAACAGATCCTTTATAAACAGAGGTTAGTCCACAGACACCGTTTTTTTTTTGTTTACTTTTATAATGCAAGCTCCTGTAATTTAATTTTAATAGACATGACAAATGTGTTTGACACATTCTAGACAATGTTTTGTCTAGTTCGTTCATGCATACAAAATGGACATTTCCCTTGAGAGCAGATGCATCACTGCATACTGCTCCTATTAAAAGGACAGTGGGTTTCATGGTGGTCTAATTAACAGAAACAACAACAGTGGTAACATGAGCATAACATTTAAGCATCTGCTCAGTCTGGGTGATCTGGTTAGATAATGCTTATTGCTTTTCAGAATGTTAAAGAACAAATAAAAATGACAACGGGATAACAGGCCCAATCCAAGGCCCACTGAAGTCATCAGAAAATTCTCTTGACTTCAGTGGACTTTAGATGAAGCTCCAAGAGAGTTAATCAAGGAAAGACAACATTTCACCACAGCATGTAATGCTTCAGCAACAGTTAATCCATTTGAAGTCTACAGGAGATACCTACAGTTTGTCATTGTGGAAATGAGCAATTTTGTTTTGCACAGTTCAGAAAACCTTATTTTGGTTTCATGTTATGGTTAATTCTTTTTTTTTTTTCCAGTGTCCTATTCACTTTAGTAAATATGCAATTCCAGTGTGAAAACATGCATATTGTCTTCATAGGGCAATTTCATAGAAACAGTTATATTGAACATAACAGTGCCAGGGCCCTATATTAAAAATGGCTGCAAAAAAGTAGTGTGCAAAATCATGTTTGCATGAGCAAATAGACACCAAGGCACATAAAATGGGTAATCACTCATGTAAAAAACTCTGGAGGAAGTGCAGATGTGAGAAATGCTCTTGAAAATTTCCTTCCACATGAAATCCCTTTCAGGACAATTTACAGTACTCAAGAAAGGTGTCAGTCAAATTCCAATTCAGGTATTTTACTGAATTCAATACTTCTTTTTTTAATGGCAGAAAGAGAATACTTCCAAGCTGACGTATACAGTGCATTGCCAGGGGTCACAGGGGTGTGAACAGCACTGAGATCTATCTAAATTCCACCTTTCTTCCCACATCCTGTCTCATGGCTCTGACGCAAAGTGTAACTTGGCTTTTAGTTCTGATGTTTGACCTTTCTAGGTGCTCTGTGGCCGGTCCATGTTTCTGTAACCTTGGCCAGAGTCCAAATTTGATGAGCTTCCTTGTGCTGTACTCCACCTGTTTTTTCAGCTGGACCTGTGATTGACCAATGAATCACCATTGCAACGGGTATGAAGGAAGCAGTCATCTTGTAAAGACCTACAGTATATCTAGGCAAATTGAGTCTTTGATTTTAATTGATTGATGATACCTACATGTTGAGGCCATGGTTGCACTAATAAGCCCTTAAATACATACACATATAGAACCAGATCCTCAGTCAGTGTAAATTGACATAGTTCCATGGACTTTATTTAAACTTTGCCCTGTTACACCAGAGGAAGTGTTTTATGGTGAAGTCCTTTCACAGAACACCTAGCAGACATTCACAGTGGGTTCTGTTCTGCAAGCTGCTGAGGGCCATCCATTCCCATTGAGGTATACATCATGTAACAGATGTCAGTTGAGTTGACAGCTCTCAGCATCTCTCTGGATCAGCCTTATAGCAGGGATTAATGGACATTTTTTTAAAGCAGTGAAACCAGGTGGGACTTCTATTCTACATCCACACAAATGGAGTTTCACTATACCCAAGATTATGATAGCTAAATCCCACTGTAACATTTGTACTTTCCCTTCTCCATTCATCCCCCTGTGCTTCCTGTGCATGCAGTATATTATTCCTGATGCCCTTCTCTGAAGTGTGTGCAGATTCATCGTGCCACAGTTGTGCAGAGATGGTGTCTGTGTTGTGTTGCTAGGCAACATCTGAAAAACCAAATCCCCAAGCAGGTCACCTGCACAGGCATACCTGCCTGCAGCCCCAGCTCTGTTTGTTTAATTAAAACTCCTGCCCCTGAACAATGAGCTGGCTAGAAAATCAACAGCCCCAATCGATTACAACTGCATTAACCAATCTGCCCACAGTATGTTTTCAATGCACTGGAAACATCTCCCACACTGCAATGTTGATTGACATCATGGAAAGAGTCTCAGAGCAAAATATGGACTGATCCTCTTGAGCATTGCAGGAGTTGAAAGCAAGCTGTCAGGACTGTCTCTTCCCATTATGAAAGCACCCATGGCACAGCAATCCTGCAACCACATGACAAATACCCATAATAACACGATTTCCTCCAAAAAGGGACTGAAGTGTCATTTAATATTGGTAGAGAACAACTGAAAATATGTAGAGAAAATTTGCTTTGGTTTATTGATAAGAAAATAATGATGATGGCATACGCTCTCTCATTTATACTTTATCCTACATGGTTTTCTGTTCATTGTTATTACTATCGTGCTGATTTATTCCTTTCATATATCTCCAAATTACTCCAAGACTCCATTGTATCAAGCAGAAGGCATTGGCACTAGCTTGGCAAACTGAAACTCCTAACTGGAGACAGCAAAGCTTTGACATTATTCTAGCATGTGCCAGCAGTGCTCGTTCACAGAGGGCTCATTCTTGGATTTTCTTCTCTCTTGGGAGTAACTATACATCAAACACATGCTTTGCAAAAAGCTCCACTCATGATGCTATGACAGATTTATTTTTAATATCTGTTAGGCATGGCTTCCGAAGTGGAATTTCATGTAACCGTGCATTTTCCTAATTTCTACAAGTGCTATTTTGATTGTGAATGAGGCTTAAACAGGACTGAATGCATGAAATCACCAGTAGTAATGTATGCCATTATGCACATGTAAACATACATGTTTTTCCACTGGAATAGTACAACCTGCCAGAGTAAAGGTTGAGTATTCTAGGATGAAACTGTGAGATGGGAATGAAAACTACGTTAGGATATTTTAGGAGCTGCTTTTGAAGCCAAAGGGCCTGTGATCTCACTCACACCTTATTTCAGTTTAAAACCACAGTGAGATTGGAATTAGCCTCACAATGTAGAAAACTCTCTCATTTTAAGTGTAGAGAGTGAAACATTTTAAAATTTATCTCATGAATAAGAGATCCTTTCTGTGCTCTGAATAAAGAAACTTTCTATTCCCCTTCCTGATGTCATGGGAATAATTCAGGTTAGCTTTGAATTTGGTGATGAAGGAATGTGTACTTGTAATTGTGGATAAAACAGAAAGATGAATGTGTTTTGTGGTGGCTGCTCTTAATGATGTAAGCTTTTCAGAATTAAAGTGACATGACAAAAATGTCACTACTGGAAGGTCTAAAGCTGCCAATGGACAATGCACTGTGAAAGTATGAGCTGCAATTCAAAAACCCATGATGAATGTTATAGTTGCCTTGTGTCTGTTACTGGATATACTACAGAGTAGATATACAGTACCAGCAGGAAGGTGATGTATGCTGGGTACTTAAACACAGGAGTAACTAATATTTCCATAGTAGCTTCTCTGAAGTGTTTGGATGAATATATTCATATTAGAATAGCAATCAGATCATGGCCTCATTGTGCTGGAAGCTGTACAAACATAAATACGAAACAGTCCCTTCTCCAAAATGTTTGCAATCTAAAAAGGAACAAGGCACAAATGGGGAGCTGTAAAACAATGTGGAGGAAAGAAGAGGAAAATGAATGTTACATATAGGAATACAGCTTTATCTATACTGTAGGTAGAGTATCCATTTGAAGGCCTCAAAGATTTTTTTTTTAGTACGATAAGTGGACAAGAGATACATATGAATCACTAACAACCTACCTGCTTAAGCACTCTTATTCGGCAATTTACCATGGCCATCATGATAAAGGTTGGTCATAAGAAAGAAAGTGAAGAAGAATATGATAGGTTTCAGAGTAGCAGCCGTGTTAGTCTGTATTTGCAAAAAGAAAAGGAATACTTGTGGCACCTTAGAGACTAACCAATTTGAGCATAAGCTTTCGAAAGCTGTAGCTCACGAAAGCTTATGCTCAAATAAATTGGTTAGTCTCTAAGATGCCACAAGTCCTCCTTTTCTTTTTGTGAATATGATAGTGGCCGATGATTTGGCTGTACATATTTTAGTGCAGCATCAGTTAATAGGCACATACTATTGGGTTAAAGTAATAGAAAGTAGTAGTGCAGGCAGTATGTTATCTTATTTAAACCAGTCTATATAAATAGCATGCAATATGATGCCTATGGGTAGTGTTGGGGATTGAACTCCAGAGCTCTCCATCTACAGCCATGAGCCTCTACTGGTACAGCCAAAAACAACCCAACCCCCTCCCTGCTCAGTTTGCTAAAAGGCTGTAACAGATTCTTAAACTTCTATGCATACCAACCACTAGAGGGGGACAACGTGCCATAATGCATAAAACATGGATTACAAACATTTGCAATTATGACAATATATTTTTATCTGTGATCATTCCCGTTTTACAGTTTGCATGATCATCCTTCCCAACTCAGCAACAGAGCTGGGCAAAAATGTTTAATCTAAGCCTTTGGGGGGCAAATATCCAGATTCAGCAACAACAAAACGTTTCACAAATTCATGTTGGCTTTGCCAAACTGTTCATTTTTGAAAAAAAAAAATAAAAACAATTAATTTTGATGTTTTTGTCTCTCAGTCTTTTCCCATTGGGTCTTTCTCCATCTGGCACCATTTCTCCAGGAGGCTCCAGAGTCATTCTCTCTCTCTGGTGCAATGCATATTTAAGTATTTTATACAAAGTGGAACTTGAATGCCCCATAGCCCATGGTTAGGCCTTTCGCCTAGGACATGGGAGATCCGGGTTCAAGTCCCTGTTCTATCTTAGACTGACTTGGGATTTGAAACTGGTTATCAGCCTTCCGAATGAATGGTCCATCCAGTGGGCACTGGGTATAAGTGGGAGTACTACCACCCCCACAGGCTGCCATAGGCAGGAGAGGGCCCACTGCTGGGAATCTGCTACATTGGTTTCTTTTAAGATTCACAGCGTTAAATGAGAGATGTGTACTCATAAATACACAGTATAAAGTGTAGCCTCTTTTAAATCACATTTAAGGGAAGATCATAGAAAAAAGATGATTAGGGAGTAGGGTATGAGTTATTCAACTATAAGTCACAGGTATAAATCTAGCCTAGTTGACATCAAGGGTGAAATACTGGCCCCGTTGAAATCAATGGCAAAACTCCCATTGACTTAAATGGGGCAAGGATTTCACCACATATTACTAGTAGGGGAGTGATCATGCAAATGAGTTGCAGTCAGATTGATAGGGAGTAGCTATGGTAATGATTTTCTTTCTCTTCAAGCATGCCCCGTGTAAAACATTGGTTCCAAAAGCCCAAGGAGACTCAGTCAGAGCTTATGGGTTATGCAGTTAGTAAAGTATAATGCCTTTTCTCTAACCAACCTGCCTCTAAAGTGGCTAATATGAAATGGGATGCTGGTGTCAATTCAGTTTCTTGTATACAAGTGTCCATATCACAAAGAAATGACCACCCCCATTTCATGGTTATATATATGTAGGCACCCTCTACTAGAGAGGCCTCCAGACTTAATTGGGAGTGATCACATCGGAAAGATTCTTAGGGCTGCAATCCAACTTTGGAGACTCTTCCCCATCGAGGGAGTTGTAAAGACACTTCTCCTTCCAAGGCATGTGAGGAGACCATGTGGTGGGCTCCATCTTGGAGGGGAGCTGAGATTCTTTTCAGGGGGATTGCAGATTGTTTGAGGCACTCAATCCAAGCGGAGCTGCTGCTAAACTACTGATAGAAAGCCAAAGCTCCTGCTAAGAGCTAAGAGTCTTTAGTGCAGTACTTATGCTCTTAGCTGTGCCATTTCCACATTTGATGTATATCCCATGCCTTTGCATGAAACCCTAGACCACTTGGGCAGAGCCAAGTATATCATCACATTAGACCTCACAAACCTGTACTGGCCCACTCATGCCAGAGTTCTGAGACCTTTTTCCACAGCCTTTGGGGTATACCAGTTCAAACCAGGCCTTTTGCCCCCCCCCAGAACTTCCACTATCTTTGCGGCTGATGGACTCCATCCACACAGTTCATAAAATGATGCCTATTTAGCCAGGATTGGGAGTCCCATCTAGAACAAATGGCTGTGGTCATCTGATCTTTACAGGAGGCTGGGCTGACAGCAAACCCAGCAAAAATGTAAAATTGGAAGGGAGGAAACTACTTACCAGAGATGTATGCTGGGGTAGGACCAGGTCCAGTCCCTGGCTGACAAACTCCAGGCCTTAAAATTCTGCCCTGTCCCAATAATGAAGAGACAAGTTCAGAGCTTTCTAGGGCTCATGGGTTATTATTGCAGATTTGTGCCTACTCACTGACCTGCTTAAAGATAATGGCCGGAGAAAAGTCCACTGGTGTGAGGAATGTGAGAAGGCCTTCTAGACACTGAAGGATTGCCTATGTAGGGCACCAGATTTATGGTCCAGATTTATCAAAGGAATTCATGTTACAGACAGATGCTTTGGAAATAGGGTTGGGGGCCATGTGGTCCCAAGAAATAGATGGATAGGATCATTCAGTGCTGTATATTAGCCAGAAGCTATTTTCAGGGGGAAAGGTCTATGCTGTCATTGAGAAAGAGAGCCTAGACGTGAGCAATAGATGCACTCTGATATTACCTGCTCAGGAACCAATTCATACTGGTCATGGACATGTCCCCCTCAGGTGATTAAATGCCATGAAGCACACGAACACCATCCTTCCATCCCTAATGTTTTAAAGCCCAAAATCGAAAAGGAAAGCACATCAAACTGTGCTTTTTTTCCTCAGGAGGGTGAAGGATCTCTCTTCCAATCCTAGTACCCTGGGTACTGTCTTGAGGGGGAGGGTGTGTGCTGGCTATACAGACCCCATGCTGACCAGGATGGAGTGAATTACAGCCAGCGGGCCCAATCAGCCCCATCTCATTACACCTATGCAGAGATCAAGCTTGGAATCAGAAGATAAGAGAGGAAAAGCCCAGCTCAGTGGTGACTGATAGAGAGGGACCAGACCTCTTGAGCTGGCACTGGGAAGGAAGGGCCAACTGGGGTTAGAGACTCCTAAGCATCCAAGAGTCCTTGGGGCATGTAGACCTGGTGCAGAACCTTTTTGTTTCTTTTGTTCCCTATAACTAGTTTGGCTTTCCTTTGTTTTGGGAGTCAGCTGACAAAGGGACTGTGACAAAATGAATTAAACTGAACAAACAGATCTCCTAGGCTGGAACGCAGAGTAGAGGTCAGGCCTGGCTTCCCCTTCTGGCCCACCTAGGACAGGGCATGAAAATCCCTGAAGCCAAGGGATGACAGGTCCCAAAAGCCTGAAGTTTGGCCTAACCTCTGGCATTATGTTGCTAGGTTATTAGGATATTGACTCAGGTTGCCCCTGAAGGGACAGGTCTTAAAGTGACCCGGCTGGAAGGTCAAGTCACAAGAAGAGGCAGACCACTGCAGGTCCAGAGCCACTCTTGACAGGGGCACAACAAAGAAGGAGACCCACTAAACCACACCCAGATATAAGGGGCACACCTGCAGCAAGCAGTCCCTTCCATAGGAACAGGACAAAAGGGGCATACAGCCTAATGTAGGATTCTATCCGGTACAATATCATGGCAGGAAGTGTGGAAACCTGTCAGAAATACATGACAAGGAAAGGTGTAGAGTTATTACTCTGGGTTAGGAAAGGAAAGAGGAAGCTACCCTGTCCCAATCTTAGTTCAAGCTTGGGGTTCACTAATTCTACAGTTATCAAGGGCAGCTCTTCCAAAATAGACCCTCCTGTTGCATTATGATTGAGTGCTGCTTGTGAACACTCGTTCTCCTGGAACTCCCTCCGCAGTGCTGCTCTCACCCTCCTTATTATTAGCTCCATATTTCCCATAGTTATTATCTACGTTAGCTTTGCCTTCATTTCAATGCTCCATGACTCAAGTTCTCTTCTCCTGGTGATTTTCATCTTTACTGATAGGTAAGTAAGAAAACCAGAGTCCTTTGCTCAAAAGCAGCCTGTTTCTTTCATTAGTCCCAATATACTGTGACATAGTAACACTGCATATCATGTGATTATGTCAAATGGTATATGACTAACAAAAAGACTATAGCAGATTCTTATCTGTTTCTCAGCTATACAGAACAATCAGCAAAGTTGACACTAGCAGCAGTCTGGCTTTTATGATCCCTGATGAACTCCTTTTTGAACTGTATTCAAACATTAGCTATGCTCCTATATCATGGTGCCCACATCCCAGCGATTTGAATGAACATGTGAATAAATTTAATGATATGTTACAAGAGATCATGACATGTCACACTGTACTTCCATTCGGGAAGGAGTATAACCTGGATATGTTATTTTTAAAGCTACATGTCCTGAAATGGAATGAAATTTCAGAGAAGAATTAGTGAAAGAAATAGTCTTCATTCATGATGTCACACCATCTATAGCTGTGTGGTCCATGGCATAGGGCAGTAGACATAGGTTCTATCCCTAGTTCTGCCACTGACTTCTAGTGTGATCTTGGCCAAGTCTCTGAACTTAGTTCACTTTCCCATGTTACAATCTGAAAAAATTCTGTTCTCTCCATACTAACGCTGAAACCTGTAATCAGTTGCACATTTAAACAGAAAAAATGGGAAGCTACAAGCTATACTTCAACTTCATCCATGAATACTGCATTGGGGCCACACACTAATAGGATGATCTTGTGGTCCGCAGATGAAAATGGATTCTCTCACTGCCCTTTTAAATTTACCACCACCACATTTTTCTGCCTCCTTTTTATAAACCCATCAAACAATCTGTAGACCTCAGCCAGGATGCAGCTAGCAATTGTGATTAGAAACAAATTTCTTCACACTTTTGCAAAGTGAAGGTCAACCACACAAAGTTCTGAAAAAATTGGGAAAGGGAAGGTCAAGAAATTGGTACAGCTGGAGGATGTGAAAAGAATGTTATTAAAAAGAAACCACAGAGTACAAAATCCAAATGTGAAAAATGCATGTCAATGCATCAGTTAAAACAATGCATCATTAGTAACATTATTTCTTTACTTAATGCACAGCTTCTGGAGTCATAATTACATGAGAATCTACTCACAATTAGTCACACCGGGAACAGTCTTGTACCTAGAATGAGCAGAATTTGGCCCAAAGAGAACAATTAAACACTTAAGCTAATTTAATGACAAAGAACTTCAAAAGAAGGCACCAGGGAATTTATGGCACAGTGGGTTAATTCACCTCTGGATACCATTTAACATATATCTAGTGTCTATGGCAGCAGGGGGATAGGCAGAAAAATCACTTGTTTCTGCTTGAAATGCCAACAAAGATCTAGTGAAAAGCAGACTGGCTATGTAGTGTCAACAATCCGATTTGTTACGATGACCACTGTTAGGGAGCTTATTCCTTCACCCACTTACTTCCCTGGTCCTTCTCGCATGAACAGAGAGCAACAATACCCGAAGTCCAAAGGTGCAAACAATTCAATGTTTATTGGGGTGAACTTCCAGCAAGCATGATTCCAGTTTCCTTCCTTAGTATCCTCCTTCCCAGCTCTGACACCACAGAGCCTTACACCTGTGTCCCTGTTCCCATTACTACCCTTAGCCAAACATGATTCCAACTTCCTTACTCCCATTCCCTGTTCCCATTTCCCCCTTTAGCAAAACATGATTCCAATTTTCTTACCCCCATTCCCTGTTCCCATCTCCCTCGCCCACACCCATGCCCGCCCACACCCCGTCACTTCCTCATTGACTACAGATTATATAGTAAAACTTGAGTTCTGCTTAACTATACCTTAACCAATCATTTTCCTGAAATTTAACTAACCAATCCTAACATATTGTAACATGATTATGTAACCAATTATATCCCACCACCTTAATTAGTTTACACCCAGCAAAATTAATTATACAGCAGACAGGAACAATCACAGAACCAGACAGAGATTATACAGACAAACAATAGCAAAGTGGGAACTACAATGACAAGACAACACAGAAGCGAGGATTTCACATCCCAGCTATTGATAAGTGAGTTCTTGCCAGACAGGATGCTATCAAACTAAGTTTCCTTTTACATTTTCTAGGCACTTCCCTTTCTCTGGAGGTAATAGGAACTATCAGGACAGGATTGTATTCCTAACAGCCGAATAGCACCTTATTTCAGTGTGACTAGTTTGGAATGTGAGGATGTGACTGTTCGCTTCCCAGCTTATGGCTGCCTCTGCTGCGTAGCCAAAGCCCTTAGCCTAAGAACAGGGCCTCAGACTGTCACAGTAAGAGAAGGCCCTTACACCAGCAGACAGTGATTTTGATTCTTTCTTTTATACCTCTATCACTAGCCAAGTGATAAGAATACACCTAAATTCTTAGAGTACAGGCCTTTGCAGACAGGCCTGAATATCTATATCCTAACACTCCACCCCTTTTTTTCTTTTGGGATCCTCCTGCCCAGGTATCCCTGGAAAAGCATAGGACATATGGCGACACATTTCCTGATAGGGCCAGGCATCAAGGTGGAAGGTGTCGATATTCCATTTGTCCCACTGCCCCTTGTGTAGTATAGTGCCCTGCACCTTCTCTCGTACGGGCATACCACACCTATTCCAATTAGTGTTCCAGACTTCCCATTAGAGTGGGCCTGAGAAGGTTGGGTCCGGGTTGTCTAGTACACTGTAGGGTTTGGAGGGCTTATTACATTCCTTATAGGTTATCTCCCTATGCAACGTAACACAAGTACAGTTAACAATACAAAATCCACAGCAACACCGAGTCCTGACCACTGCATTATGGTCCAACATCCGAGACACCCCCAAAACACTGCCTCTCCTCCTTCGATGGGGGGTCACGATCTTGTGTCCAGTTGCTGGCAGTTGCAACAAGCTGCCCCTGGAGGTTTTGCTTGCTTTTGTCCATATCATAAGTCCATTGAATGTTCACAGAGAAATGGGATATTGTCCAAACCAACTTGACCACTTGGTATGGAATCAGGCAGTAGGCACTGGCTTATTTACAGCAATAAGATTCACAGATCCGTTTGTGCACCAAAGTCCATATAGCAGCATGTAGATGTGTGTAGTTTGGTTATGAGCTGGTGTAATTGTGCCCCCAGTAATATGTACATTCCCAGCAAAACACCTTATACACAGTACACCCAGTTGTCCACCCCTTGCATAGGCCATTGATCCTGCTCCTCTGTAGTCATAGGAGAGGGGCACATCCAAACATCTTCTATTGATTTACACTATTTTACACACCCCTGCATTGATTCCCAGTGAGCTCCTCCCCTTTTCATTATTTCCATAGGGCTTGTGGGGGCCACCTTAGTTGCCATTCCATTTCCAGGTACCACGGTAGCTATTACACAGATGCTGGCTTCCTAGTTGAGAATTTGCATTCCCATACACATCTTCCCCCCCAAGGCCAGCCTTTGGAAGCCATCCCCCACCCACATCATGAGGTTTTCTGTTCATTAAAACACAACAATGCTAGCAACAAGACAAACACCACAGACAAACAACACAAAACATAGATCCATGGTATTCTGGGTTATTTTTCCCGCTGGCGCCAGCTTGCTTGTAGAGTGTCTGAAAAACAAAAGAAACAATTTCCTTCCCCATGGTGGGGACAGATTATTGCTTAATAATAATACCACTTTCTTTTACAAATGTCCTTGCTACTTGCAGGAAAAACAGAAGAATTACCTCCAGACTGTCCTTATTTTGTTCTATAGTCAGGCTAGTGAATTACCTCACTCGCTGGTCATTTATGAAATTCATGAGATGGTGTACCTCAGTTTCCCCTCTTGTACAACAGACCAAGTTTGCAATAGTTTCTCTGCTGTACCAAGCTTTAAGTTTATTCTCAGGTAATAGCTGAGACACAGCTTCAGATTTTAGCACTGTACACACACACACCCCTTAAGGTTAACCTGTCCCCCTTATTTTCAGGCTTGACTTGTTTTTTTCACCTCCCTTTCCTGAAGGGCCATAATCTGAGTCTTCTAGTAGCTTGTTTGCTGACCAGATGTATTCAGTTATTTGCAGCTCCTTTGTGCCCATCAGCTAGGTAATTTGCATTTACACACAGAGGCTTACTAGCTTGCTTTTGGATCCAAAGCTGTTAGCAGCTCAGACACTGTCTTAAAAGGGAAGCATTTTACTTCCACCAGAGTTCTGATTACTTTCCACTTTCATCTCCTGCTCCAAAACACAGCGATCTGAAAAAGAAAGCACAACCTATTGTGGCTCCTTTTGGAGCCCTATTAGGATTTTAATGAAGTACCATGTTTTATTTGCATTTCTTTTACTCCTTTTCCAATATACACTGCACATGTCCTGGGAAAATGCAAATTCCTTCCATATAGTTTAACCTCCATAACATCATATTAGCCAAATTAATTTTACACAAGGTATAACTGCCTCCCCCATGCTTACAGAGTTTTCATGCACACCCACCAAAGCAACAATCTAATCCCCCAGAGCCATCCCAAGGCTCAGTGTTCCCATCATTCCTCCCCTTTTCCTTTTCTTTTACCTGTGCACACACACACACAAAATTCTGTTTTGCCTAACATCCCTTGCACTGTGATTACTCTTTTTTTACACAACTGTACCCCAATTACACTTCCATCTTGTACAACTAGACACAACTAGGGGCAGCCAAGTTAAGTTCCAAAAGAAACCTCTTCCATCCTTTAGTGATTTTGATTACATTACCCAATAGTCAAATAATTTTGCTCAGATTCTCTCTCTGCCTGCTGCCTGCAGCAGTCCCTTATAGACCATTTCTGTGGGAAAAGGGCCCATTTTCCCTCAGAATAGCTGTAAAGGCTTCTGGGGACAGAAGCGTAGTGGTGATAGTAGCCACTTTACCTGACCCCCTTGGATAATTTAATTACCAAGCTTCCATCCAATGTGACTGCACAGAGTTGCACATACAGTTACATTTATATAACTGGGTTTTATCATTAAACAAAAACTTCTTTCTTGACATCTCACATAAGTATCCAAAGTACCCTCCATTAAAACTTCAGAAAAACAAAAGAGTGTGGAAAGGCAGGTTGCACTTTGAAACTTTTATTTTTTTTTTTCCTCCACTCCCCCAGGACCAAGTCTCAGATCCAGTCTCTAAAGGTGGTCTGTTAACTCTGCTTTTGACCTTAAACCCTTTTGTGCCAAATCATCTTTCACTATCCCTAACTAATTTACAACCCTTCAGCAGCCCTTGCTGAAGCAGCACCAAACTTGAAAGATTACTGGCAGCTTCCCATAATGCTGCCCTTACTTCAAACCTCTCAAGCAGACTGAAGTGCCTCTTTTTCCTGGGAGGCATTCAGTCCCCATGGGCAGGGACCTTCTTCCCCTACCCATATACCAAGGAGGGTGGGCTCCTCAGCCACCCCCCATACCTCTGGGTCCCCTAACACTTCCTCCATTTCCTTTTTAATCTTATCCCAGGTTGACCCCTGTACCTGGTATGGGCCCTGGTCCTCCCTTGTCCATTCATCCAAAAAATCCTTTACCCTGGCTTGCCAGAACCCGCAACTACCATCACGAGAGTTCGCGATACCCCCTCCAAGCAGCTGCGCGGACTGTTGGGGAGGGGGACTTACAGGCTGCCACTCACCTATCCAATGCGATGCATCCGAGTCACGGCACCAAGATGTTAGGGAGCTTATTCCTTCACCCACTTACTTCCTTGGTCCTTCTCGCATGAACAGAGAGCAACAATACCCGAAGTCCAAAGGTGCAAACAATTCAATGTTTATTGGGGTGAACTTCCAGCAAGCATGATTCCAGTTTCCTTCCTTAGTATCCTCCTTCCCAGCTCTGACACCACAGAGCCTTACACCTGTGTCCCTGTTCCCATTACTACCCTTAGCCAAACATGATTCCAACTTCCTTACTCCCATTCCCTGTTCCCATTTCCCCCTTTAGCAAAACATGATTCCAATTTTCTTACCCCCATTCCCTGTTCCCATCTCCCTCGCCCACACCCATGCCCGCCCACACCCCGTCACTTCCTCATTGACTACAGATTATATAGTAAAACTTGAGTTCTGCTTAACTATACCTTAACCAATCATTTTCCTGAAATTTAACTAACCAATCCTAACATATTGTAACATGATTATGTAACCAATTATATCCTACCACCTTAATTAGTTTACACCCAGCAAAATTAATTATACAGCAGACAGGAACAATCACAGAACCAGACAGAGATTATACAGACAAACAATAGCAAAGTGGGAACTACAATGACAAGACAACACAGAAGCGAGGATTTCACATCCCAGCTATTGATAAGTGAGTTCTTGCCAGACAGGATGCTATCAAACTAAGTTTCCTTTTACATTTTCTAGGCACTTCCCTTTCTCTGGAGGTGATAGGAACTATCAGGACAGGATTGTATTCCTAACAGCCGAATAGCACCTTATTTCAGTGTGACTAGTTTGGAATGTGAGGATGTGACTGTTCGCTTCCCAGCTTATGGCTGCCTCTGCTGCGTAGCCAAAGCCCTTAGCCTAAGAACAGGGCCTCAGACTGTCACAGTAAGAGAAGGCCCTTACACCAGCAGACAGTGATTTTGATTCTTTCTTTTATACCTCTATCACTAGCCAAGTGATAAGAATACACCTAAATTCTTAGAGTACAGGCCTTTGCAGACAGGCCTGAATATCTATATCCTAACAACCACATCTGTCTGGCTTGTGAAATGTGGGAGGAGTTATTGTATGGTACTCTCTAAAAGTACTTTGATTTCCTAATGAAAAATATTACTGTAAACTGTAGATGCTCAGGCAACAATGATTTGCATTTGGTGAGCTCTGTGCTTCAGTAAATAATATACTCATTTCTATGTGTTATATCGTTTTCACAAAAAAATATGCTGAGCAGAAAACTTTTATAACAGAGAACCAAACCCCCTCTTGCAGCAAAAAAGGAACCAGGAAACAGAAACCTCACCTAAATCTTTGTGCCTATCTTCATGCTCTCAGAGAAAAGAGAACTCAGTAAAGGCTTCTGTGACTAGATGAATCTTACAGAATTCCTGAAGGTCCACATGTAATGAGAACTCATACTCTGCAAACACAATTACTATTTAAAAAAAAAAAACACGTAAACATTGAGCCTGGACTAGAACCCTGACCATTCAGCTCTGAACAAATTGTCCACTATCACTAGAATGAAAGTGATGTCCTTCAGCAGCTGGTAACATCAGGTCCCTTGTCCTTTCTGTGTGACAGCCAATTTTGCAGAAAGCTAATACATTCCAAAAAGCTTTGGGTTCTGTTGGACCAGCAAAGGGAAGGATTCCCAATTTAAGGGCTCTTTTGCTGAAGAAGCCCTAACTCCAGCCCACGGTGTTGAAACCTGGTGCCATTAACTCAAGTACCCCAGCTAGTTTAAAGGTAGCCACAACTGAAACCATATAGTGCTCTAGAAATCAAAAATGGAAGCAGGCAGGTAACAAGCAGTGGAGTAAGTGACCTTCATGGAGAACAGCAAGTGGGGTCAGATTTGATTATGTACTTCCATACACACAGGCAGATGTCCTGGACTGCAGCACTGTGCTACTTCTGCCATAAATCAATGTGCTTCTGGTTCTGAACACTGATACTTATAGCTGTGCCCACCTAGGCTGATTAGAGTAGATTCAGCACCCCTTAAGTGGGACCCTCTCCTGTGTATTTCTTCCCATCCATGTTTATAATTAAAAATGTATGTTGCATGCTAATACAAGGATGATGAGTGTAGGATAAAGGAGAGGCTCCGGGGTGGGGGAAGGCTGAACAGAGAACAGAAGGCAGCAGGGATAAGATTGTGAACAATCCCTGTCCCTGCCTCCCTTTGTGGCTCCTTGCAATCCCTGTACCCATAGACTCTGAAACCCACTAAGGTTTGTGATAGCCATGAGCCCCAAATAACATTATTCTGAGCCTCCATTGCAGCTCAACCTTCTCCACTCTGCTTTCTTGGTTTTTTTTCCCCACATTCCCCTTTTCTTCACTGCTTTCCCCAAAGGAACTCTGCACATTCAAAGGCTGCTCTTACCTTACAAGTGAGAAAGAGTTGGATGGTCTTATTGTGTTCCCTACTTTTCATTTGTTGGGTCATAAGAGTTATCACATAATTTTGGCAAATCAACACCACTGGCAGTCTCTGTTCATGACCAGCCAAAGACTGGAACAGCAGTGGATTGAGGTATATCAACTAACCCCTGTGGAGGATTTTGAATAGTACCTTCTATCCTACATAGCATGCCTGCAGCCTGATTCAAATTGGTATTTTTAGGCTCTCTGAATAGCACTGATATTCTCTCACTTTTTCCTGGAATGTGTGTGTGTTTTAAAATGAGTAAAGACACTTTGTGATGAGAATTGCAATGCAAACTTAACCTGGTGGATTGTTGCAACAAAAATTATCAAAGACAAGAAGAAAAGTCTTGTAGTCCAAGAATGAAGACTAGGAGGCAGTTAGTCAGGATTCTAATTCAGGCTTTGCTACTGCCATCCTTGAACTTTACACTCTCTGTGCCTCAGTTTCCCCATCTGTACAATGAGGACAGTAAGATTTACCTACCTCACAAGAGCAGAGCAACTCTTAGTTAAGTGACTGTGAGAGGGCTCCACTGACCAAGCTAGCACCTTGTGATGGTTGTCTTGGGGATCAGCTCCACAAGTCAGCACACCTAATCCTGGTGATGTCTCACCCACTATCACTCCTGAACCCATATCACTCCAAGAACAACAGCATCCTCTTCATGACACAGCCTCCTGGCTGTGCCGCACTCTGCACTCCCTCCTTCCAGGAGCCAGTACCATAGTCCAACTGTCCAGCCACTGCCTCAGTGGGGGGTACCTGGGCCCACCCACTACCCAGAGCCTCAGCCCAGAAACCCTGTAGATGGCAGCCATGTGCTGCATCCCCTGCAGCCCTGTACATTTCCCTGGGCCACTTTCCTGTGACCCCAGCACTTTCTTCACTCTTACCTCAGGGCCTCAGCATGGCAGTCTTAGCAGCCAGCCAGGAGCTCTCCCTAGCTTCCCCAGTCCCTGATAGTAGCACTGCTCTGTCCCGAGTGCTGGCTCTCCTTCCTCTTGCTAGCAGCCTGATTTTCCTTCCTTAAGCTCCAGGCAGGTACTGACCCTGCTCTGCCCTGCAGCTCTTCTTATTTGGGCCTGTCAGGCCCAGATTGGCTAGTCCTCACAGCCCCTCTCCTATTGGCTGCTTTTTGTGCAGCCTCCCTAGGGCTCCATTAAGGCCTAACAGGCCAGTGTGGGTAGACACCCCATCACAGTGGTGATTGGAAACCCCTGTGTGGAAGGATAGAACTGCAAAGTATATTTTACTTACTGTTGAAAAGCAGCATATTTTACGGTGCATAGTGCACATTTCCCCATAATATACAAGGTTAGCCTGCATATTTCCACACTTACTCCCCCAGCCCAATGACTAAATTTACTAGTGATTGGTGACATGGTCAGCTGTGACAAATGTCTTCAAACATCCTTCCTGGAAAATTCTTATATAGAAAGCTAGCCATCCCCAAAAGTGAACACATCCACTGTGGGGTAGATTGTGATATCAAGTGTAAATAATACTTTGCACCAATGGAGCAATTTGAAGAGTAACAAACTACTCAACATGAGCAGGAGTCTCATGATCTAGCTCCATATGACAAATGTATGTTGAAGAATGACCATGGAAAGAACCCTGTCAAGTGAGAGTGCTTCCAACTTGTCCATACATGAGTTATCTCTTGGCACGTATGATTGTCCATTAAGAAGACTCAATCATAGATCATCTATGGTTGAGGAGAGTTGGCCAGCTAGTACTCACAGTGTTGTGTGGCAAAATCAGAGTGACTAATGATCTTTTCTGTTCTAATTTTATTTAAAGATACTCTACAATTCAAACACTAATGAGCAAAAGAAGAGGTCACACAAGTCACCTTTTGTAAAAACAATTTAGACATTGGTGCATTCCAGAATTTTTAAAGTATTTGTTACTTTATAGGACATATTGTAAGACCACCTGTTTTGCCAGGCCTTACCTGGGGAGAGATTAATGAAGGAGGTGAATGGCAGGTAGTTGATGCAGGCAGAGGAAGATACAATGGGGAAAAAGATAAAGGGCGGTGAGGTCTCCTCTTTTTTAAGTCCTATAAATGTTTTTGTGCTTAGGGTCATACTTCATCATTTGGTAATGTGCATATGGGTAAGATAAGCACATTTTATTAAAATATAAGTAAGTACTTGTATAAAATCTCAACAGCAATCAATCAAAAGCTGCCCATAGAGAAGGAAGAACTTAGGGGAAACAAATTCTGTATTAAACACCGGAAGGATGATTCACTGATTCTTGATTTAGTAGTTTTGGAAAACTCCATTTTTGAAATCAGAAATCAGAAATCAGCTTTGTTCATTGCCTCAGCCCTGTACTGAGCATGAAAATAGGGTCTAATGTAATGGAACAAACTACTCGCCCCATGAGCGGATTACATGTTTTGCATGCAGAATGCTGATTCTTTTATTATCATAGGAGGCTGAATATGTAAACAATAAAACACACATCTGTTACTGAAACTTGACCTCCTTCATCTGATGTTTCCTCCTTATGAATGTCTGCCTTGTATTTGAAATCTCATCGTGAGATCACGTACTGGTATTCAGTCCATAGAAACAGATTATAGTGCAGTGCAGGTTTCATTATTTCCATCATTCCACTCCCAAATGAGCTTGGTCTAATCAAGAGTGAGAATTGTTGCAGGAATGTTTAGCTAGTCAGATTGCTTAATTGGCAGAGAGTAGTAAAAGATGTAGTCTTGTGTTAATGAAATTGCGTCAAATCATGTTGAAATGTTGATATTTGAATTTGGTCTGTTAAAAGCATATTGAAGGGGCAGTCTACAAAGGGGGGGGGCAAATTCTGACTCAATTTCACTTGTGTATAAAGTTAGCAAAAGCCACTTTGTGTATCTGTATAGTGCCTAGCACAATGGGGGCATTAGGCATTACTGCAATACAAATAACAAAGTAACAGATGAATAAAGCTGACATATTCCAGACATTGTTCTCCAGCTTTTCATCCAAATTCTGCAAACCTTTAAAAACTTCAGATTGGCAATTGCACCTTTTCTATACTCTCAAAAAGGATGTAGCCAGAAGTAAAAGATTTGGTAAGTCTTATCCACAGATAGCCTCCTTCATGCTGGCTCTCTTAAATAGGTATAGGAACTACGTAGTTCTCATTCCCTCTCCGAACGGTGTATAAAGCAGATGAAGTTCAAACAAGAAAGCCTTCTCCTAGCTGTTCAAGTGCTGAAAAACATCTTGTTTCCTCTATGTCCCTTGCAGCACATCCAGAACCTTATCCACAGCCCACTGAAGTCAATGGAAAGACTCCTGTTAACTTCAGGTTTCAGAGTAGCAGCCATGTTAGTCTGTAATCGCAAAAAGACCTCCTTCAGGTTTCAGAGTAGCAGCCATGTTAGTCTGTATCCGCTCTGTAGCTCACGAGAGCTTATGCTCAAATAAATTTGTTAGTCTCTAAGGTGCCACAAGTACTCCTTTTCTATTAATTTCAGTCCACTTTGCAACGGGCCACAATGGACAATCAGTACAATTGCTGAAGTTGCCCACAAGTGGGCCAAGCCTAGTCTCATTGAAGTTATTTGCAAAAATTGTGACTTCAGTGATGCAGTGTTTAGCCCTGGATACCTGAAGCAGATGTTGTGTCATTGGATTTTGGGTTTATACACATTTATGTATCTCTTACGCTTACTGGCATTTTAAAAAATGCTGTGTATGTTGATAGGCACAGTGGATACACATAACACACTAATACAGTCAAAAACCAACAAGACAACATATAATTCACTTCCCAACAAGAACATTTCAATTAAACGACTTTACAATTGACGGAGAAACCAGAAGAAATTAATCTTTACTTTGGGAAAGTTCTCTCTCACTATGTGTGTGTGTGTCTGTATGCATGTGTGCCTGTTGACCGCTAATGATTTAGAAAAATCACCCTGGATTTGAATTACTTGTTATTATGCTCTTTAGATGACAAGTTCTCAGCTTCCCTTAATGTCCTTCTGGAATAAACTGTGCTGATCCAAAACTCATTGAAGTCAATTGAAAGATCCCACTGACTTCAGTGAGCTTTGGAAAAAGTCCTAAATACAACAGAATCAGTGAATGAAGGAGATTTTTCCACCCCAAAATAAATCTGCTCTTCATCAGTGAATCAAATTCCTGAAGGCTGCTGTGTTATCCTGAAGGCTGCTGTGTTATACCTTGCGTTTGCTTTTGTTTTGTTGCATAGTTTTGTTTTTTTCCTTTTTGGTGATTCTTTGTAAGTGTTATGCAAATAAAATTCTTTTCTGCTTCAAAAAATAAATCAGTGAATCAAACAGGGCACGATCCTCAGCTAGTATAAATTGATGTAGCATCACTGAAGCAATGCCTATTTACACCAGCTAAGGATATGGCCCACAATAATCGTGTATATATATCATGATGGCCTTGCAGATTTTCTGCTGACTAGGTTGCCCAGGTTTGGAACCAAACTCCATGAATGGTCCACCATAGCCTTTACACATTTATGCTATATAGAAGGTCATGGGGTTTTGTTGTTGTTGAATATGGCACCCTGAGGAATTAGTTAAATGGGATTTTAAATTATGAATACAAAGCCAGACAGGTCATATTGAATATTTCACTTTTATTTTACGGTAACCTGGTTACACAAATTATTATTGTACTATTTAGAACCTCCTGATTCTCAGTGGAAGTCCTTGTACATTTAATTAAGCATGAGTACAAAATGACTTTAACAAAGCAAAGCCATTAAACAACTCCTTATGCATTTTTATCGAATGGAAACAGCCAGCAACAACAACATTTTAGTTTCATTTATTGGGATTTTCTTTTTTTTTTTTAAGAAAAACCAATAGAGACTTGTGATAAATATCACAAGAGTTGGCAACACTGATATGGCAAACAAAGTTTTGTCCCTTATACTAAGAATAGTTCATAATTGTTACTGATCCATTTTTAATACATTAAAAAGGAACAGATTAATTCAGTAAAAAGTAAATTAACTTTGTCAGGAGTGAGGATATTGTAAAATGGGAGATGGAGGACATCAGTTCTAAACCCACATGCTGTTTTAGCACTCATTACCCTCCCTGTTACTCCATAACTTTTTGTACTTTGAGTCTTCCTCTCATTATAATCTTTATCCATTCAACTATACATTCATTGGTTTGTGTCGATATGACAAGCTGTCAGTTTTGTCTTTCTCAGCCAGCTGAATCTTAGCTAATAAATGATCTTTTCTTATTTCACTTCCATGAGTCAGCATAAGTAATATATGACTTCTGCCAGCTTGCGTGTTGCAGTAATTTGCCCACTGGCAATGTGTGACAATCTTCATTTTGATCACCTGACTTAACCAATCAGTTTTTTTTAAACATAATTTTTCTAAGACTTTGTAATGCAACAATGCAGTGAGGCTCCAGTAACATACAAGCTCTGTTTTAGAACTTGCAGTAACTTCCCTTGCAACAGGGTAAAATATATATATTATATACATAAAATACACACACACACACACCACCTGTACGTCTTCATATATTCAAATGTTTTGAAAACATTAAGTGAAAACTGTAGAATTTTCCCACCAAAGTGCTGGAATTATTCTTTCATCTTTCATCAGAACAAAAGAACTGACTTCTTAAACAAAAATTAACAGTATGGACCCTGATTTTAATAAATAGGCACACATAATTCAATTGTTGAGAATGTGGTACCATGTACACAGATAGCTAATTGTGTGTTTGTGTGTGTATAATTTCTGTGCTTATGTATACAACAGTAATTGTGTATGCAGAATGTGCACAAGTACTTTTGCACACAAAGGTAAGGAAAATTGGGGCCAAAATGGCAAATTCTGTTCATTCCATTAAGAACCCTTTTTTCGTTGTTGGCAGACCAAGGTTATGAAGGAAAATTTATGTCCCATTGTGGGAAAAGCACTCAAACTAGAATGCTGATTTTAAATATATTTCAACATAAATAACATTAAAACTAGAGCTGGTTTTCCTGCCTTGCAATAGTTTGAGATTTCAAAACTTTTTCCCATCCAAACGCAGGATGCAAATTCTAAAACTCAAAAGTATCTGCAAACCAATAATCTGAAAATGTTTTATTTGGATCAGGTCAAACAAAATATTTTGTTTGATCCATTGTTAATGTTTCAACTTTAACTTGTACCTTTTAAAAAAAATTACTAAAACATACATTTTGAAATGAAAAATGAAAGTTTGTTTCAAAAATTTCAACTTTTTTTCCAAAAATTTGAATAGGGAGCTTCACAAAAACCGACTCTTTTCCTGCAAACAGTTTCAATGAATCAGCATTTTCTGAAGAAATTATGTTTTGTTGGAAAATTCCTACCCAGTTCCAATTAAAGCTACTGACCAATTTTCTGCAAACTTTGCTTGTTTTGTAGATTTCAGTTAAACCTAAAATCAAGCTATTACCCTTTTGCCAGGTGTTATCAGCAGCAACAAAGGCCATATTCAAATAGCTAAGTGTCCTCTTAAAACTAAGAAGCACCATTGGCTCAAGCCCCCACCCAGAATTCCTAGGATCACTAAATACCTGCCCTGGGTGCCCTTAATATGCAATACTTTTCCACTTGCAGGCATTGAGTCCGTATGAAACAAGGGAAACTTTACTCGGGGGAAAAGGGAACACAGGATCAACTTGGAAAACACAGCAACAGTATGTCTATATGAATGATAAGTAACACAGCACTCCCACCCCCACATGGTAACTTCGATACTAGTCTATTGACTTGGTCCCTCACTCACCAGTGTGTATGTCCAATAGACAAATGTCTCTTTGGATGAGGATTTATATCCATTGAAGACCTTGACTGATCCCCAGTTCTACATCTGGTGTCTAGATATCTGGTGATTATCTCAACAGAAATGCTTAGGTAGATAAAACTCTACCAGAAGTTATGCCTTAAAATATGGTCTCCCTTTATTATTTATAACTAGTCAACTAATGAAGTATTACATCAACATATTATTTTTTATATAATGTGAGAACCAAAGACTAAGGTCTGAGGCTGGTAATGTTTTTAGTTTGACAGGTTTGTATCTACAGGCTTGGCTTGACTGACTAATTACTAATTGAACATGGGGGGAGGTTTTATTTTTTGAAAGACAGGATCAGGGAGGTAAATAGATCAGCAGGCTGAAAACAGAATGTTTGTGCTAACTAAAATAAGTAAGTGGGTCAGCAAACTAAGAAACAATGTCCAAGCTAGCTAAGATAAAAAGCAGAACACCCAGGAAACCATTTACAAAAACGAAAACAACAAAAAAAATAATCTGGAATGTAAAAATGAGGTAAAACATAAGTCCACCATGGACAGTGTGTAAACAAAGCATGCTATACAACAATTGGTTCCTGCAAAGTAACCAAGCCAACCCTAAAAGATGTGATGCAATGTGTAGTGAATGTAATACAATATGTAAATGTATATTTAAAAAAGGGTTTTGGTGTAACTTTGGATTTGTGATGTGCCCTACTTCCACACCATGCATTTAAGTTGAATCAACTCAGTGTAGCGTTGCTGTATGCCAAATAAAAATACCTGAGTGACAAAGTCTGAAGTCAAACTAAGTACTTAAAAAGCAAAGGAAAAACAAGTCTAAAAAAAAAATCCCCACAGTATGCACCCAGGTTCTGGACCCAGATTGCTTACTGAAAGAAATGTGATGCAGTATCAGTTTTATAAAATTTGTTAAAACACTTAAAGAAAAAGAAAATCTAGAAAACATATAATCAAAACTGTTTATGAATATTAAAATAACCTGAAAATAAAGCAATATAACTATCCAATCATAATCAAATCAACAAGTTAGTTTCAATATTGGATTGGAGTTAAATCATCACATTAATACAAAAAAAAATCAATCTTTAATTCTGAGAAAGAGGCTATCCATTTGGTGATAAACCCCAACTATGGAATTTTTGTCAAGTCAGTTAAATCTATAACAGAAAAAACACAAATTACATAATGTCCAAACCGGAATCTCAGAGTCAATTATAAAGCTTCCCTCTGAGATTTATGTTCTTATATGATCAGTTCTTATATGGTGGCTAACATTTCCTCCCCACAACAGAGATATTCGAATAGAGACTTCACCAAACACTCTTGATAAGCACAAGTGTAACAACTGTTATTTACCAAAAATTACAGATGACAATCGCAAGTCTCTCAGGACTTTTCAACATAGACCATGCATTAATGAGTATCTTTATGAGACAATATTTAGGGCTATTTCAAGCTGGGGATCTTTTCTTTCAGGTGCATTCCCTGTGTGGATTTTGTAGGTGTGTTCACAAGCATGCACACAGCCACAATTAAAAATAAAAAGGCTAGGGCATCTCCCCATTAATAAAAACAAAAGACAGAAAATAGAAAATACATAACATAACCCATGGCTTGCAAAATCTTCAGCTTTTGCAATCTTCTGGACTCTTGTAGAGTAGGAGCTGGAACTGTAGACAAGGAGTCAGATGGCAATATTTTGTAGGGACAGTGCTTCTTGCTAGCAGGCCTCCTTTCTAACACGTAGAGACTAGTTTGAGGCTGTAGTGACCTGTTTGTCGATCACATGACTTCTTCTGCCCAGTCTTGAATATTATGGAATGTGTAGCTGATTGATCCAAAGGGCCGCGCTCCTCTGGCTTAACCATGATTCTTATGGTTTGAGGACTTTGCTTCCTCAGCCTTGCTGTGCCTCCCTCCAAGGTCTCCGGCCAAAGAGGGTGGGAGGCCTACCTTGGAGCTGTGCAGCGTGATCCAATCATGTTTGAATTAGATCACCCTTAGTGAGCATCAATTTGGAAAAGCCCTGCTTAAATCAGCAATTTAAAAAATATTCAATATGTTGTATACCACAGTAACTATAAGTCTGTGACCCAAAAAATATCAACAATCCAGATCTATGAGGCCAGTTTTGAGGAAGCTGGCATGGTTTTAGCTGGATGAAAGGTCATAAAATAACATTTGTCACCAGTTTAGGAAAAATTCAATATAAAAATCCTATAAAATGAGCTAATTGGAAAATCTCTTAGCAAAATCTAGTCACTCAACATTCATTCAAGAGCAGAATTAAAAATAAGTTCAAATTGTGATCAGTTTCATCCATTCCAATTTCTTCTTATTCTTGAAATCAAGCCATTTACAGTAATGGCTAATTACTAATGATAGATTAACAAACCACATAGGTGGAAGTGGGAGTTTGAAAGCCAATTCAGACACTGTGAATTTTCCCCAATGTGTCAAACAATAGAAGTGGCTGTGCTCAGTAACTTTGTGCTGAGCCATTGTGGAAACTGAGCGATTAATAACCTTCAGTGCTTTTCTTTGCTTTCTTATAGTATTGTGAGCTGGTTGCTATATGCTAAGAAGCAGTATATGCATAATACACACCCTGCATGCAAATCTCTTAAATAAGGGCTATGCTGGGTTCCAGCCATGTACACCTCCAGTCCTCTATGTAATATTGAATACTTTGTATACACAATATACTTAGGTCATGGATTGGGACATGGGTGGTCAGGCCTAGTGGTCTGAGCCAGAGTCAGAATTAGGAAACTAGTCAAGCCAAGGGTTGGAAACGGAGTCGGAATCAGGAATCAAGCCAAGGGTCAGAGTGGAGTCAGAGGCCAGATGTGGGGTATGCACGCAGGGATCTGGAACGAGGCAGGAATCAGGATCCAGGTTAGAAAACAAGGTCCAAAGTAGCTAACAACCAAAAATTCACTTAATTGCTCAAACAACTTATTGTGCCGCCTCCTGATTTAAATAGCTAGTCTGAGCCAATCAGAGAGGCCATCTCCTTCAATCAGGAACTTTGTGGGTGGTGCCTCTGGTGACTTAGGGCCCACCAGCCCATACTTCATGCTGGGAGTAGCAAGCTGCTGGATGGTGACTGAGGTCTGAGGACTACCTGTAGTTCCATGGATCCAGGTTCAAGAGCTGTGATACCTCTGAACTTATAAGGACAGCTTCTGGACTAGCATCTCTCCTTTGCCAAAGTTTCTGATTCTTGGCCACAGTCCTGATATGATTTCAATCAAAGGCTAGGATGCTCTGAGGTGTGGCCCTGGTGTAACTCTGCACTGCCACCCCACATGGGGGGGAACGCCACAGGCACCAGACCTGGCTCCTGCACACTTATCCTAAGAGAGATCCCCTCCCACAGGAGGATTCACTGCCAGACAAATTGTCACCTGAGCAGGAGAGAATTTAGCCCATGTGATTTCCTTCTCCAAAACTAAAAGCAGTGGAAGTTTACTATTGATCTTTATGGTGCTGAAAAGTACCGTGACAAATCCTTTCAAAAGACAGAAAAATAGACTTTAAAGAACACCTAGAAAAACCCATTATCCAGATAGCATCCAAATGTTTGCTAGGTGCTTTTTATACATGATTCATGTCCCCAGAGCTGGTCTTCTGACAGTAGGCATGCAAAGCATCGAGAAAATTTTGGGGTATTATATAAATAAACAATAAAGGCTTCTCTTCAATCCTTACATGGGGGAGAGGGGGAAGAGATCCAAAGCTAGCCTTCAACCCCAGCTGGGTGGAGTGCTGAGTTCTCACATGGCAAATATAATTACTAGCAAATCAAAGTTGTACATCAGACATGGGATTTTTTTTCTCTAAATCAAAAGGACAGCAGCAAAGCAATCAGCTTTGTCTTAGCAGAGGGAAGGAGAGTCCCCAGGGAACAAGTGATCTAAGAACACATTTGAAAATAACTATGGCAATAAAACGGAGAAACATCTGTATAGGTTGCAGCAGACTTCACCAGGACTGAATTGGGGGAAAGATGAGAGAACGTGGCAGCACAGGACATAGTTGACATTAGGGTCCACAGAAAGCTGCAGATGTTGTCAATGTTGGGATTTTGCTGTCAAAACTAGGGGGAGGTCTCCTTTCATCTTGGCTATGTCTACACTACAAAGATAAGTCAACCTATGTTAGGTGAACTTACAGCCACCGCATTAATTATGTGCCTAAAATGTCTTAATATTAAAAGGGGTCCAGGGTTGTACAGACCTTTGCAAGCAAAAGTCTTTGCAAGTCAGTATGGGAAGGAAAAACAAAACTAGCTGGCTGGTGTACATATCTATATCAATGTGTACATAATGGCTTACTAGCTGCCATTTTCTTTCTGAATTTTCCCTACAAATGACTAACAGAATTTTTGCTCCACCAATGACCCAGGATTTTCATGCAATTTACTGAAAAGATCAATGTGAAATAAATGAGCTGGCTCTGTGATTCAGAAAACAGGATGGAATAGGGGTGGTCAAAAATTTCCATCATAACTGTTTTTCAGGGGGGAAATTGTGCTTTTGACTAAATGAATTTTTCCCCAAAATTGCCTGTTTTTTGTGGAAAATTTCATTTTTTTCAACCAAATTCTTTTGGGTTTTGAGCTTTTGCCAAATACACAAACATCTCAAGGGAAAACGTATGGGTGAAAGTTATTATTATTTTTTTTTTGGTTTTGTCAAAAATACCCACCAGGGAAAATACACATACTAGCTATAGTTAAGATGCCTCATTAGAGATCACTACCCAATTGTGCAGACTGGTTTTGGTTAGGGAGACCCCTCACCCCATGTACATTTCATTAGGTTCTCGTGTTATTATTCCTGTTGAGTAACAAATGCACATTTTATTACCACCAAACTTAAAACTTAACTGAATTTTGATCAAAATGTTACAGACTGTTATATAATAGAAATGCAAATGAGGTTTGGCCTATTTAGTCATTTCCCCTTTCTTACCAATGAAAGCAGGTGTAACGCTACACTGGCAGAGATCTCCCTCCCCTGTGGACCTACTGCTCATCTGGAATTCTTAAGCAGTTCTGGTCTAGTACTCTCCCAGCTCACTAACAGGTGTCAATAGCAGGCTGTAGGGCAGTGGGTTTCAACCATCTAAGATTTCCAAAGAAGGCCACACCTCCATCTGAAATTTTTTAAGGGTTTGCAAATGAAAAAATGTTGAAAACCACTGCTCTAGGGCTTCAGGCCAAAGAAAGCAGTGCTCTTCAGCACCACAAGGTGCCCATTTTGGAATGCCATTGCAGACTCGGAGCCTAATATTCCTGTCTTGCCAGTGTAAATCAGAAGTAACTCCACTAAAGTTAATGGAGTTATGCTGGTGGGAGAGGACAATTAGACTGTTAGCCTTCATTTATGGACATCTCTGTTTTGCATAGTGGGAGGGTAACAAAATGATAAAATCACTGGCCCAGAAAGAAGAGGCAGAGTTTATGCCCACCCACACTTTCTACTCATTCAGGATCACAAGATGAGATTACTGTGATGTGGTGACTACAATATAAGGAAAATATGTTGTCTTTTTAGAGCCTAAGGCTAAGCTTATTTATTCATTGTCTGAGACGGAATCTAAAGAACCCTTCAGCATCAAAATAGACATTTTAAATATTTTTGCTGGAGGCTAATTTTTAAATAACTGACTGATTAATTAGTAGCATCAAAGAGCTGAACTGTGCATCACCTTATTTATCTACTACAATGAGTAAATCTAATCATCTCAGGATTTGATGATATCCACAGGATTGGTTCGCAGTTGCTGACTTTTGGGGATGAAGGTGAATGCACAGGACATATCCACAAAATGGCTTGATACCCCTGATGTTTTCAGTAGGAAGATAACAGGTGCACATCTCTCCACAAGGCTTACATCAGGTAACTCCCCCCTTCCTCTTCTGGAGCTGATAGGAGGCTGCTTCCCTCCCTTTCACAACCTATGGAGAACATGGAGGTTCTCCCACCCCCTCCTCCACCTGATTGGCATGTAACAGTTATAATAGGAACTCCTATAATCTTTCCTCCAAGTTTCATTTTCTTTTTTTCTTCTGAAATGGCCCCATTTCTCTGAGCTTTCATTGTTTCTGTCCCCATATTCTCTGGCCTTCTTTTCATCTCAACTTCATTTTTGTCCTCAGTTGTTTCTCTCACAGGAGCCGGGGTTCAAGCACCTGCTTTTCCACAGGCTTCTTGTGTGACATTAGGCAAGTCACTTAGCCTCTCTGTACCTCGGTTTCCCACCTGTAGAGTGGAATACTAGCACTGCCCTACCTTTGCAGGGGTCGTATCAGGATAAATACATTAAAGATTGTGCGGTGCTCAGGTAATAGGGTAATTAAGGTCATATAAGTACCAGTGAGTCTCTTACTGTTCTGTCTCCTGTAATTTATTGGACATCTCCATACTGGATCTGGAGGTTATTGAGAAGAGTGGGGTAGGAAGAGGTAGATCAACCAATGCCTTCTCCTCTCCTTTCACTTAGGTATGAGGCATAACTGCCCCTACTATGCCTCTCAGCCCTCTCCATTGCACTCTGCCCTCGAACAGCACCAGGATACAGGGAAAAGACAGGTATTCTGTTGCTTGCCTCTCTTCCACCTCCACAGTGCAGTGCCTCCTAGTTCATAGATTCCAAGGCCAGAATGGTTCATTGTGATTGTCTAGTCTGACCTCCTATATAACACAGGCCATAAAACTTCCCTAAAGTAGTTCCTAGACCATGTCTTTTTGAAGAACATCCTATTTTGATTTTAAAATTGTTGGTGATGGAAAAATCCATCAAGACCCTTGGTAAGTTGTTCCAGTGGTTAATTCCTCTCGCTGATAAAAATTTACACTTTATTTTCAGTCTGAATATGTCTAGCTTCAGCTTCCACCATTGGATGGTGTTATACCTTTCTCTGTTAGACTGAAGAGCCCCTTGTTAAATATTTGTTCACCCAGTAGATACTTATACACTAATCAAGCCACCTCTTAATTTTCTCTTCATTAAGTTAAACAGATTGAGCTCCTTGAATCTTTCACTGCAAGGCAGGTTTTCTAATCCTTTAATCATTCTTATAGCTCTTCTCTGTATCCTCTCCAATTTAGTTGCAAGAGGCTGGCATTCTTTTAATAAAGTGTAAGCACCAGTGTCAGACAGCAGTGCTTGGGGCAGTGCCCCAGGCTGGATTATAAAACCAGGACTGTCTGGCAAAAATGGAACTCTTGGCAATTGTCAGTAGCTGAGCCATTGGCAACATCACACACAGTCATTTATTCATCAGAGATGTACAATAAAAGTGCATAACTAAATTTGTATTACATCATGGGCCAAAGGAGTTTGAGACTTGGCAGTTTCTCAAGGAGACAATATTAAAAGGAACAACTGCAAACTATCACACTGTAAAGGAAAGACAGGAAGCATAGTAAGAGGGCATTATGTCTCCATCAGGAGCTCTTTAATGTCCTGAAAATCAAAAGGGAATCCTACAAATAGTGGAAACATAGATTAATTGCTAAGAATGAGTACAAAAGAATAGGCACAAGCATGTAGGGTCAAAATCAGAAAGGCTAAGGCACAAAATGAGTTTCACCTACCAAAGGACATAAGAGGAAATAAGAAGAGGTTCTTTTAACTACGTTAGGAGGAAGAGGAAGATGAAGGAAAGAGTAGGTCTTCTACTTAGCAGCAAAGTAAAGCTAATAACTGAAGTCAGCAAGAAGTCTGAGGTTTTTAATTTTGCTTATTTTGCTTCAGCTTTCACTAAAATGTTAAATGGTGACCAGATACTCAACGTAAATAATACTAACAAAGGGACAGGACTACGCCAGAATAGGAACAGAACAGATAAGTTAGATGTATTCAAATCAGCAAGGCCTGATGAAAGTCATCCTACGATACTTAAGGAACTACCTGAAGAATCTTGGAACAAGATTAGCAATTATCCTGGAGAACTCATGAAAGACGGATGAGGTCCCAGAAGGCTGGAGAAGGACAGACATAGTACCTGTCCTTAAAAAGGAAGGCAAAGAGGACCCAGGGAAGTACAGAGCAGTCAGCCTAACTCAATACCTGGAAAGATACTGGAACAAATTATTAAACAATCAGTTTGTATGCACCTAGACGATAATCGAGTCATAAGGAATAGACAGCATGGATTTGTCAAGAACAAATTATGCCAAATCAATCTAATTTTCTTTTATGACAGGATTCCTGACCTACTGGACAGGGGGGCTGTCATAAATATAAAGGGAAGGGTAAACACCTTTAAATCCCTCCTGGCCAGAGGAAAACCCCTTTCACCTGTAAAGGGTTAAGAAGCTAGGATAACCTCGCTGGCACCTGACCAAAATGACCAATGAGGAGACAAGATACTTTCAAAGCTGGAGGTGGGGAGAAACAAAGGTTCTCTCGGTCTGTGTGTTGCTTTTGCCGGGATCAGAGCAGCAATGCAGGTCAGAACTCCTGTAAAGGGCTAATAAGAAATCTAGTTAGATATGCATTAGATTCTGTTTTGTTTAAATGGCTGATAAAATAAGTTGTGATGAATGGAATGTATATTCCTGTTTTTGTGTCTTTTTGTAACTTAAGGTTTAGCCTAGAGGGATTCTCTGTGTTTTGAATCTGATTACCCTGTAAGGTATTTACCATCCTGATTTTACAGAGGTGATTCTTTTATTTTTTCTTCTATTAAAATTCTTCTTTTAAGAACCTGATTGCTTTTTCATTGTTCTTAAGATCCAAGGGTTTGGGTCTGTGTTCACCTATGCAAATTGGTGAGGATTTTTATCAAGCCTTCCCCAGGAAAGGGCGTGTAAGGTTTGGGAGGATTTTGGGAGGGAAAGACGTTTCCAAGCGGGCTCTTTCCCTGTTATATATTTGTTAGACGCTTGGTGGTGGCAGCAATAAAGTCCAGGGGCAAAAGGTAAAATAGTTTGTACCTTGTTTTAACCTAAGTTGGTAAAAATAAACTTAGGGTGTTTTTCATGCAGGTCCCCACATCTGTACCCTAGAGTTCAGAGTGAGGAAGGAACCTTGACAGGGGCAGTAAAAGTGATATCTTGATTTTAGTAAGACTTTTGACACAATCCCACATGACATTTTATAAGCAAGCTAGGGAACTGTGGTCTAGATGAAATTACTTTACGGTAGGTGCACAACCTATTGAGAGACCATACTCAAAGAGTAGTTATCAGCGATTCCCTGTCAAACTGGGAGGGCAGATCTAGTATAGTCCCATGGGGCAGGTCCTGGGACCAGTACTAGTCAATATTTTCATTAATGACTTGGATAATGGACTATACAGTATGCTTATAAAATTTTCATATGACACCAAACTGAAAGGGGCTGCTAGCACTTTGGAGGACAGGATCTGTATTCAAAATAACCTTGACAAATGGGAGAATTGGTCTGAATGCAACAAGATGAAATTCCATACTTACAAGTGCAACGTGGAGAATACAAAATACAGGTACAAAATGTGGAATAACTGGCTAGGTGGTAGTGCTGCTGAAAAGGATCTGGGGTTATAGTGGATCACAAATTGAATATGAGGAAACAATGTGATGCAGTGTGAAAAAGATTAATATCATTCTGGGGTATATTAAAAGCAGTGTCATATATAAGATATGGGAGATAACTGTCCCACTCTACTCAGCGCTGGTGAAGCTCCAGCTGGAATACAGTGTCTAGTTCTAGGCACCCACACTTTAAGAAAGATGTGGATAAATTGGAGAGAGTCCTGGAGAAGGCAAAACAATGATAAAAGGTTTAGAAAACTTGACCTATGAGGAAAGGTTAAAAACAAACTGGGCATATTTAGTCTTACAAAGACTGTGGGGGAAGGGAACTTGTTAACAGTCTTCAAATATGTTAAAGATTGTTATAAAGAGAATGGTAATCAATTGTTAACCTACCTTCATTGGCTTGGAGAAGAAGTAATGGGGTTAATATACGGCAAGGGAGATTTAAGTTAGATATTAGGATAAACTTTCTAATGATGCAGGTAGTTAAGATCTAGAATAGGCTTCCAAGGGAGGCTGTGGAATCCCCTTCATTACAGGGTTTTGAAAACAGGTTGGAAGAACACCAGTCAAGGATGGTCTAGAGATTTCCTTGGTACTACCTCAGTGTAGGAAGCTACACTTGATGACCTCTCGAGGTCTCTTTCAGCCCTATAGTTCTATGAAAACAAGCTGCATATGGAAAAGGGTAATGTATACATGCATCATGCACTTAATTGTGAACAACAGTGAGATAGAAGTACTGTGTCACTGTGATGGGGCATGTTCTTCAGGCTGGTTCTGAAAGGGCTGAATTAGGTCAGTGGGTCCAATCAGCAACTGAGGAAGATATAAGCTGTGTAGATGGACCTAATTGTGAGGAAGCTCACCTGTGAAAGAAGAGGAGAGGCCTTTATAAAGCCCAGGAGCTTGGAGTAAAAAGGGGCTGTTGGGAAGTAGGATGCAGTCACTTCTGGAGGGGAGGGGATAGGATAGGATATATGTTTGGAGGTTACAGAGGCAGGTAGCCTACAGCTACTCCCTGGGAGGAGGGAGTTAGGAGGTGGAGCCAGCCAGCCAGGTAGGAAAGGCTCAGGGAAAGTGGCATCAAGGTTCAGGTGGGAATACACCTTGGCTGCTAATTAGAGAGTCCCTGAGCTGGAGCCTGGACTAGACGGTGGGCTTGGGTTCACCTACCAGCCACAGGGAAAGGGTCACTGGCTGGACAGGAAATGGAAAGGCTGCCTGAGCCTGTTCCTAAGAAGGGACTTGAAGGTCACATGATAAGAGCCAGAATCTTTGGCAGCAATCTCTTGTTCCAATAACTAGCAAGCAAAGTTTGAAATTATGATACAGCAGGGGTGTGTTATATAGCAAATGTCATATTTGAAAACACAAAACTAATATAAGACTTTAAACATACTGGCCTGATTCACTATTGCCTTGCGATTGTATAGTCAGTTACATCACTGAAAGTGGGTACTGCTGGAATTTCACACTCACTGTGAGTAAGTGTAAGTGACTATATAAGGGGCAGAAAAAAGGGAACTGGGCCCCCATGTGTGTTCCACTACTTCCCATACTTGAATACTAATGAATTTCACATCATGTAAATTCACAATAAGCAAGCACAGGAAGTATGCTTATACACAGAACACTATGGAGTTTGCCCTACATAGTTTGTTGCATTTTAAATAAACTGGTCTGTAAGGTATGTCTGCACTAAAGACAACCACCTGCAGCAGCAAGTCTCAGAGCCAGGGTCAACTGACTCAGTCTCCTGCTATGGAGCTGAAAATAGCCAAGTACATGTTTCTGCTCAGGCTGGTGGCTTGGATCTGAAATCTGGCAAGGGGGAAGTCTCAGTGCCCATGAGCAGAAATGTCTACACAGCTATTTTTAGCCCTGTAGTGTGAGCCTGAATCAGCTCATACAGACTCTGAGACTTGCTGCCATGGGTTGTAGGTCTGTTTGTTTTTAATGTAGGTGTACTCTAGGAGGGCTTTTAAGCCAAACTTGGAGCACATTGTGCAATTGATTTTTCCAGAAGAACTCCGTAGTAAAAATCAATGAGGAGTTCGGCTTAATGATCAATAGGACAATATGGCCTTTGGCTTGGATTAGGAGTGAGATCAGATCATCTGATAAAGACAGCAAATGGTGCACATCTCACTACAGATGCATGGCTTGTTAGTTATATTCCATTTACCTCCACACCAAAATGCTCAAAGATAAAGTAAAATAAGGAAAATCCTCATTATTTTCTTTACTACATTTATCATTTTAACAGTTTATAGATGTACTAGCTGATTTAGAAATAGTTTTATTGGGAAGTGATGGGTAAAGATATTTAGACAAGAATTTCCAAAGTGACTGGTGATTTGGGGTGCCTACTCTGAGACCCTTTTAGAATGCCTGATTTTTCAGAAAGTGCTGCAAATCCACCTTCTGAAATCAGGCCTCTTTAAAAGTGTCTATATTAGGGCTAGAGACAAATTCACTCACTCTACAGTCCACATCCTGAGGGAATGCTCTAACCACTGGGCTATTGGGGACACTTCCCCTTTTTTTGAGAGAGAGGGGGTGGGGGGAGGACTCAACTAGCTTAGGCACCTAACTCCAGGACAGGGTTCATGGCTTCCCATAGGCACAACTCCTTTTAAGGGGCAGGGTTTAGGCTCTGCCTCTTTCATTGGTATTTGCTATTGGCTAACATAGGCAGCTCCCAGCTGAACATGTTAGTGTATATGAATCCCATCTTAGCCACCTGTAGAGGGAGCCTGGGTGCCTAACTCATAGCCACTAATTCCATTCGGCGGCAAGGTGCCTAAAGGTAGGCATTACAATACTATGTCAGTCCCATTTCTGGATGCAGCTCTGAATGACCAAATCACTTTTGAAAATTGAACTTAGACTCCAAAGTCACTTATGCACTCTTGAAAATTTTACCCTTCGTCCAATTTCAGAGGTTCTCCTCCTCACTGAAATGCCCCTTCTCCCTGTCCCATGAAAAAAAGTAGAGGGACCACTAACTGAAACCTAATATATTGAGGCTTGTTCTTTAAAGATACAAACACAGACCCCACTCGTACATATATGCTTCAGGCTTTGCAACTTTATGAAGTAAAAGGAGCCCCACGCACTTACCCTAGCTGAAAATCTGGTCCACAGTTCTGTTTCAAAGGAAGAGGTGAAATCCTGGCCCTATTACATTCTGTGGCAATGCTCCCACTGACTTTGGTGGGGCCAGGATTCCACCCAAAGTATCTTGTGGAAATGGCTACAGCAGGAGCCAGGGTGTTTGGGTTTGGTTCCAAGTTCTTAACACCGCTTTCCTGGCTTGGGCAAGCCACTAAGGGCTACTTTTCCCAAAGGTATTGAGATGTCTAAAGATGCACGTAGGTGCCTACTGGCTCTTTTTAGGACTTAGGTGCTTAAAGCCCATTGAAATAGACTTTCTTCTCAGGGTTATGGAGCTTAATTAATGTTTAAATTGCTCTTTGGTATACTAATATCATGGTTACAAGGAAACGGCTTTGGACCCATTCAGTCCCTCTCCAGTGCAGCTCTTGAGAGGCCTGACTTCTTACTCTTCCCTCTGACCGGAGCCACACAGTTCAACCACTCAGGGATGGGTTTTAGAGAGCTGGTGGCCCTGTTTCCCAAACATGTTAATGTGACAGGCCCGACTCAGTTTGACAACTGAGCCCATTCATTCGGGAACCTGTGACCAGTGAGGGGATTAAAGCAACTCAACAGCTTCTTTAAAACAAAGAATTATTTATTCATTCATCCAAAGCAAATACATGCAAAGCATGTAGAGTGAAGGGTTAAAAACAATAAGTGTGTCTGTTGCAAGCATCTGTAAGTCCCCTCAACCCAAATAACCACCATCTGGCTGGGAGAAGCACACTGCCCAGCTCACAGCACACACTCTCCTCTTTTTGTTTCCTTGCCAGCATGTCAGCTCTGTGACTCCCTAGGCACCCTCCCTTAGCTCATCCAACTCCCCTCCCATTTCAAAGGCCCAGCGTCCTGTAATGGCTGAATGTTGCTTTTGAGCTCTCTTCTCAGCCTAAGAAAAACAGCTAGGTCACCAGGGTTGGAGCCAAGAGTTGCCTCTTCACCACTGTAGACCTGGCTATTGTGTTTGAGTGTTTGCTGGGATGCTCCTTACCTCGGCCATTTTGTTGTCTTTCCTGCTTGGCTTCCCAAACAGCCTCTTTTGATCTAACTCCATAGCAAGTAACCAATCATAATCAGACACAGAAACATGCACCTTATTTGAAAAAAAAAAACAGAAATAATTCCCACTTCATCACAACTGGCATGAAGGACTATATATCTATATATGCACAGTATTAATCAGAAATCTGAATATAAAGATTAGATTTAATTTTCCTGTACTTATATTGCAGAGTAACTTAAGGATATGCATTATATAGCAGCTGCTGCTGAGGCAAAAAAGTACCAGATTCTCAGCTAGTGTGAATCAGTTTAACCCCATTGACTTTGATGCAACTGTGCTCATTTATGCTACCTGAGGATATGGCCTTAGCTTTTACAGAGCAAGCAAACTTTTTACCTTCAGTTGTATGCTTCATGCTGTACTCTCAGTACCTTCATAGTATCACTTACCCTGTTACATAAGCCTACATTTGCCTGTGCTTTCACAGATTTTAAGGGCAGAAGGCACTGTTATGAATCCAGTGGTCTGACTTCCTGCATAACACAAGCCATAGAAATTCACCAAGTGATTCTTGCATCTAGTCCAACAACTTGTGGTTAAACTAGAGTATCTTTTAGATAAATACTCACTCTTAAAGATATCAGGTGATGAAGAATCTATCAAACCAATTGGTAAGCTGTTCTAATGGCTAACTTCCAACACTGTTAAAATAAAAATGGTGCCTTAATTCCAGTTTGAATTTTTTTAGCTTCAATTTCCAGCCATTTCCTCATTGGATAAATAAGTATCACCTGATCAAATATTAGCTGGGCACAGTGCATGTGTGTTCTACTCACCAGCTACATCACACAATGTAGAGATCTGCTAATGACAACTTTACCCCCTTAGGAGAAAGCGTCACCATTTGCAGCACAGAAGACCAACTGAGAAGTTATAATCAGTATGTCTTTACCAACTTTTTTAGTTAGTGATTATGGTGGCTTCTTTGTATTTTCAAAGGCTAATATAGGAATCTAACAAAGTTTCAAAAAAGAGTAGCCTCCTGTGATATAGATAATATGCTGAAAAATAATTGCCAGCTCTCTTCCAAATGCTAGTCTTATTTTCCATAGGATGCAGAACAGTTATATTCACTCCAATGATGGCAATAGCACAGACTTCCATAGGGATAATATTTCTCACACATTCTCATGTTGCTTCGTATTTCTCTGTTCCATTTCTGGGTGTCAGAGCTCATCAGGTATGTGACATACATTACATGCTTTGTTCGGATAAAAGGCTTAGTGTAGCAGTTTCATAGGTGTGAAGCCAATGTACCGCACATGAGGCACAAGAGGCATATTGTTAATACAGACTTACTACTAATCTGCAAGGAACATCGAAGCTAATTTTCTGCCAACACCAAGTTCCTGTCAGTTAGACAGAATGCCCTCATTTGAATTAGTGCTGCTTTTGAGCAGTGAAAATGAACCCAAAATCCATGCACAGAGCCTTGTTCTTTCTGCATGTCTGTAAATTTGGCAATGTAACTGTGTAGCTACTGTACATTTACAGTACATGTCCTTTATATAATTGGTCCCAGAAGAGAAACTGCATGATGTAGCTTGAACTTTTCCTGTGGGAATGGGGAAGACCTAGTCATAAGAAGATATTCTTTCTAAGTTCATGAAGGTGGGGGAGAGTTTTGGAAATAAATTAAAAAAATATACTGAACTGGCTCTCTGAAAAGTGTTTGCTTATTTTCAATTAGTTTGGGGCAAGTTGGTTCTTTCATTTTCCCGCCATCCTATGCATTCAGCACTACTTCTTAAAAAACTTGTCTACCAACTTGTCTTCTCTAGAATAGCAGAATCCCTCTTTCACATACTACTAAGCTACCATTACTCTGATAATCTCTTTCCAATCATACACTGGTTCAAGTTACTCTGTTTAGTTACACAGCTTTTTCCGGCACTCCTGGACAGACACAAAGGGCTCTAAATTCAGCCATCTTGGCCTGTGAGGATTCTTACTGCATGGGGGGAACCCTTGAGTTGTGTAGAGCCACCCATCCTAACCCATGGCACAAAGGGCATATCAAGGGAAGTGGGTAGAGTAGTCCTATGCCTCGTATGCCTATCTATGCATTTATACTGGGTACATCACTGCACCTGGGAAGAGGTAGTGAGGAGGAGCAGCATGCTAATTTCACAGATACTACTACATTGATAGGAGCTGTGAACATTACTCGGGACAGAAATATGAAGATATAGAGAACTTAAAAACATGAGCATAAAATAGCAATATGAGATTCAACTTGGCAAACTACAAATTAATGCCCATCTGGGGGTAAGTGATCTGAAGGTCATGTATGCAATGGGAAGATACAGGCTTGGAAGTAGTAATACTGAGATACAATGTGTGATGATAGGGGACTAGACAGCATTGTAATAAGGCAGCAAAAAGGCTAATGTGATTGCTGGGGCCAGAGGTGGGGGGGGGTGGAGCGGGGCTGTATGTGCAAAAGAACCATGTTACTCAGAAAGAGGCACTAAACACCGCTGTTGCCATATCAGAATATTGCATTCCATTATGGATACCACATTACCAGACAACAAATTGGAGGGAGTTCACAGAGAAGTAACAGAGATCAGGAGCACGCAGAGAGTGACTTACAAGGAAAACGTTTTAAGAAGCTAAACATGTGTAACATGTCTTAGAAAGAACTAAGAAGATCCATGATAAGCATCTACAAAGATTTCAAGAAGCTAAGCACCAAGAATGGAGAGAATTTGTTAATCAATCTAGACACCTAAGTAAGCTACCTGTCATTGGATAAGAGGAAGGTCCTCTCATGGATCAGTAACTGGTTAAAAGAGAGGAAACAAAGGGTAGGAATAAATGGTCTATTCTCAAAATAGAGACCAAATGAAATTTAATAGACAGTAGGTTTAAAACAAACAAAAGGAAGTATTTCTTCATATAACATGCAGTCAACCTGTGGAACTCCTTGCCAGAGGATGTTGTGAAGGCCAAAACTAAAACAGGGCTCAAAAAAGAACTAGATAAGTTCATGGACAATAGGTCCATCAATGGCTATTAACCAGGATGGGCAGGGATGCAAAACCATGCTCTGAAGTGTCCCTAGCCAGAAGCTGGGAATGGGCAACAGGGGATGAATCACTTGATGATTACCTGTTCTATTCATTCCCTCTGAAGCACCTGGCATTGACCACTGTCGGAAGACAGGATACGGGCTAGATGAACCATTGGTCTGACCCAGTATAGCCGTTCTTACTTTCTTAAAGTGGTGCAGAACGCAGAGGCCTGCCTAGTCAGCAGTGCTTCTTAGTGGCAACACATAACACTACTTCTCTATGCTTTGCCCTGGCTGTCTATTGGCTTTTGGTCTGAATTTAAGGTATTCGTTTTAACCTATAAAGCCCTAAATGGCTGAGACATTTGTACCTGAGAGATTGTGTAACAACACAGGGCTTCTCCCCAGTTGCCAAAGACATATAGCCACACCCACAGTCTCTCTTAGGCAGTTTTATTGTAACAGCTTCTCAACTGCTCCTGGACTACAATCCTCAGGGGATTTTTGCCCTTTACCCTTTGGCTTTCACTGCCTTGCCTTTGAGGGGACACTGGCAGTCCTGCTTCCTAGCTTTGCCTCCCTCCGCCTCCCTCTCACTAGGTCTCTCAAAGCTCACTTGGGTCAGCTGCTGCACACATATGCACCAGTCCTGTTGCCTCTTAAAGATGCAGAGTCACCCTGTGCCTCTTTCCTTATGCTATACAGCTGGGGTCAGAAGTGCTTGAGCTAGAGCCATCTGTCTTTAAAAGAGAAGGGGCTGGTGTCAGAGAGATCTCCATGAGGAAGCTTCACCTTGAGAGCAAACTCCGCCTGCACCAAAACTCTACTTTATTGATTTTTATTGATGCTACAGAAGTTGGGATTTAATGGGCTTTTGGACAAGGCTTTGATCTTTGGCCAGGAGGGAAGATTTTGTGTTCTGTTGGCTGTTTAATTTTATTTCTTATTCTTGTGACTTCTGGCAATAGTGCCTAGAGCCTCTGGTAAGCATCCAGTAAGCAGGACTGTAACCAGTCCAGTTTGGGACTCTGTCTCTGCCTCAGTTCCCCTTTCCCGGGTTTCCAACTAACTGAACACAGGTGCTTATGCATCAAATAACATCCCTTCTTGGCGGCTGCTTTATTAAAATATGAACTGAAATCAAGACCCATTTTTCTCCAGCTCTACAGATCTTCAGCCCCGCACTGGGCTCAATGGTTCCTTTCCAAAAAACACCTTGGCTCAGATATTTCCTAAATCCTCTCCCTTTTAAGGGTAAGGACTCTACTTATCCTATTCATCTGACTGGTGTTTAGAGCCCTTTTACAGGTCATCCTTTGACTTTTGTTCTCCTGCAAGGGCTTTCCTGCTTACTCCAGCTCTCTCCCATGCCTGAATACAGGCTGCCCTTATCTCCCAGCAAATCTGGACCTTGTCACATTATCACCCTTGTCATGCAACCTCTGGTTTCATTCTCTTCCCCTGGAGAGGTGGACTAAACCTGGTACAGGTGAGGCAGGCCCCAACTCCTTAACAGGGCAGCTCATCAGGTAATACACACCATTATACTTTGTACACATCTTAATAAATGGATGGTGCATATTGGAATAAGTAGAAATGCATGACATCAAGGAAGCAGAAATGTGTCATATATAAATATCTACAACCAATGTACTGTGAGAAATTGTGGAAGGGAATTCATAAGAGCTCAGTTTCCTTCTATTGTTCAGTACACATAGTAGGCCATTGGGGAATTAAATTGGAAAACATGGAATCACAGCAAAATGAAACTCATAGTAACCAATGGTGCACACAGGTTGCACAAACATAATTGAAAACACCCTCTAGTCTTTTTCTCTCAAATCCATAAGCGTCCAACACTAATGTTTCCTAACACATTTAGGAATCCAATCCTGCAGTCCTTACTGGCTTCTAAAGCTGGTGGAAAACTTTTCCCATTGGAAAATGTGATTTAGTTAAAACTGAAATTTGTCCCAGGATAGGTTGATTTCAGCTAAATGTTTCAATTTTCTGTCAAGAAATTGAAACACAAAAATTCACTGAATTAACAATTTTTAACGGAATAATTATTTCATTTCAAAATGTTGATTGCAAACAAGTTTTTATTTCAAGTTCACATCTAAAATTAAAAATGTCCTTGTGAGTTGAAATGTTGATTTGAAATTTCATTTAAACAAATGAAATTAAACAAATTTCATTTCAAATTAACATTTTTATTCCATTTTAATATGACGAAACATTTTGTTTCCATTGAAAATATCAACATTTTTCACTTCAATGGTTGCACATCATTTTTCTCAGTGTGTTTCATCTGTAAACATTTTCAACATTTTGACTTTTTTCATTCTAAATCAGGATGAAAACAAATGTAGACATGTCATAATGTTCCATTGGAAGTAAACTCCAGTTTCCAAACAGCTCTACTGACTTTAGTGTGCTTTTTGTTTGAGTAATGAAGAACAATTTGTGCAGTAGTATTTGATAGTTTCACATTTGTCTAATCCTCCTTCTTGCATGCGTAGACTCTTTATTTTTAAACTCAGAAGATACTTTCAAGTCTATTTTCTACTTTCAAAATATTGATAGTAGCTCACCTCACATGCAAGCTGTATTTGTGCCATGCACTCTTATGGACATTGGTCATGCTGGTCCCAAACTATCAGGTGTCTACTGTGCTGATTCACTTTTTTACCTTCTCCTCCACTCCCACCCTAAACCCCCAGGCAAAAGATCAAGACTTCTTGTATTGCCTAGAAAATCTTTAGAACTTCACAGGTAACCGGTGCTTATTTAATTAGTTACCAATCCCTTCTACCCAGTTACAACGGATTGCAAGTCTAGTAATGATTCATTCCGGCTGAGTGTTCCCAGTTGTTAAATTAAATTAATCTGGGAGAAAGCCTCACTTAAAAAAAGAGAACCGCTCATAGCACAGTTAGGAAATGTTATGCAAGAGCCAGTATTGCCAACTTACAGTGTATAAATTAATATGGTGGCAGCAGCTATGCCCACTTACTGTGCATATTTTGAACCCTATCTAAAATTGCTTATCAGTAACTTCCTACATTCAAGCTGGAATTAAAGTATTTTACTGGAAGCTTCACTCTTACCTCAGACAGAGATTGATGAAAAGATGTCCCTATAGAGAGTGGCCTCCCTTCACCTATTCCTTCTCTTTAGATCACTTAAGAAATTATTTTTCCCCTAATGTTCTGCTTTCAATCTCTCTATTTTTTCTGTAGTTTTTCACTCTTGTGCTACTGCAATAGAGCTGAATGCTAATGAAGTAATATTTGGCTTAGCCATACAAAGACATTTTGGAGGTCATTTGTCAGGGACATTAGAGACAACTTTTTTTCTTTCTTTTGAGTCCTATACTGCTGTTGGACAATTTGAACAAGTACTTCAGCTGAGCTAAGCTAAAAAAGGAGGAAGGAAACGTTGAGCTCAAACTGTCAACTGGTGGTCTGACTTCATTGGATCACAGATTTATACCAGCTGAAGAGCTGATATGGTCCTATGTTTTAGACTACAGCAACAGGTCTAGTGTACTATTGGGCCCTAGTACTAGTGATTTTTGGAGCCACTGGTCCTCTTATGGAAAACAGAGGCAAATAGGAACATTTTAAGGTAATCTACTGGAATTGCAATTAGGGTCCTGTGTGCTGGCAAAATGCTACCAAAGTTGCTAATTTCCTAAATTCTGAGATCAAGTGCAAATCCAGTTTCCTATATTTGCTGGAGTTTTCTTTTTCTCCATTCAAAAATCATAAAAGCACTATAGAGACAACATGGGTGAGGTAATATTTATTTTTATTGACCCAAATTCTGTTTGTGACAGAGACAAGCTTTCGAATTTATACAGACCTGAAGAAGAGCTCTGGGTAAGCTTGAAAACTTGTCTCTGTCACAAACAGAAAGCTGGGTCAATAAAAGAGATTACCTCACCTACCTTGTCGGTCTAATATCCTGGATCCAACACAGCTACTACAACACTGCATAGAAGCACTACAGAAGTTTTCATTTTGCAGGTCATGACGGGTAGTAATATTGATTTTTTATTTTATTTAGAGTTGATTCTGACACAGTTACTCACAAAGAGTAGCACTTTGCTTTGTAAGCTGCAGGGGGCGGGCAGTGGGGCGGTCTGTTTGTTTGTTTCAGGGGAGCCTGGCTGTTTAAAAATAGCCAGAGCTTCGCGAACCAGCTGAGCGGCGGGGAACCAGCTGAGCAGCGGGGGACAGCAGAGCAGCACACAGCAGGAGTTTGCCTGGGAGTTCGCCTGGAGTGAGCCCAGTGAGGCTTACATCTTGCCAACTTCTCTGAGGAAGCTCATAGTAAGAAGGTGATATGGAAGGGAGGGGTTCAGATATTGTGACCTGCACTGGATGTGCCATGTTTGTCTTTCTTCCACAGGACAGAAGCGACTTTGTGTGTACAAAGTGCAAGCTGGTCTCCAAACTGGAAGAGAAGATTGAAGGTCTGGAGCAACAGATAACGACCCTGCGTTGCATACGAGAAACGGAGGATTTTCTGGACAAAAGTCAGGATATGCTTCTATGGGCACAAAGCTCTAAAGATTTAGAGCAGGTTGCACAGCGGAGCCAAGAGGCCAGTGAAGAAGCTTGGCAACATGTGACCTCCAGAAGAAGAAGGGGGAATGTCCGGGTTCCAGCAAAACGGACACAGGTAAGTAACCGCTTTCATGTTCTCTCCACAGGTACCGTTGCGGAGAGTGGACCAGATGATATGTCTGGGGGGGAGAAAGCAGAAGGAGACTCCGCTGGTTGGAAGGCATGAGATGCGCTGTCCTGAGATGGCGGGTTCCACGACCACCACTCCCAAGAGAAGGAGGCGGGTGGTGGTGGTCGGGGACTCTCTACTCCGGGGGACTGAGTCATCTATCTGCCGCCCTGACCGGGAAAACCGAGAAGTCTGCTGCTTGCCGGGGGCTAAGATTCGCGATGTGACGGAGAGACTGCCAAGACTCATCAAGCCCTCGGATCGCTACCCCTTCCTGCTTCTCCACGTGGGCACCAATGATACTGCCAAGAATGACCTTGAGCGGATCACTGCGGACTACGTGGCTCTGGGAAGAAGGATAAAGGAGTTTGAGGCGCAGGTGGTGTTCTCGTCCATCCTCCCCGTGGAAGGAAAAAGGCCTGAGTAGGGACCGTCGAATAGTGGAAGTCAACGAATGGCTACGCAGGTGGTGTCGGAGAGAAGGCTTTGGATTCTTTGACCATGGGATGGTGTTCCATGAAGGAGGAGTGCTGGGCAGAGACGGGCTCCACCTTACGAAGAGAGGGAAGAACATCTTTGCGAGCAGGCTGGCTAACCTAGTGAGGAGGGCTTTAAACTAGGTTCACCGGGGGAAGGAGACCAAAGCCCTGAGGTAAGTGGGAAAGCGGGATACCGGGAGGAAGCACAGGCAGGAATGTCTGTGAGGGGAGGGCTCCTGCCTCATACTGAGAATGAGGGGCGATCAGCAGGTTATCTCAAGTGCTTATATACGAATGCACAAAGCCTTGGAAACAAGCAGGGAGAACTGGAGGTCCTGGTGACGTCAAGGAATTATGACGTGATTGGAATAACAGAGACTTGGTGGGATAACTCACATGACTGGAGTACTGTCATGGATGATTATAAACTGTTCAGGAAGGACAGGCAGGGCAGAAAAGGTGGGGGAGTAGCACTGTATGTAAGGGAGCAGTATGACTGCTCAGAGCTCCGATACGATACTGAAGAAAAACCTGAGTGTCTCTGGATTAAGTTTAGAAGTGTGAGCAACAGGAGTGATGTAGTGGTGGGAGTCTGCTATAGACCACCGGACCAGGGGGATGAGGTGGATGAGGCTTTCTTCCGGCAGCTCGCGGAAGCTACTAGATCGCATGCCCTGGTTCTCATGGGTGACTTTAATTTTCCTGATATCTGCTGGGAGAGCAGTACAGCGGTGCATAGACAATCCAGGAAGTTTTTGGAAAGCTTAGGGGACAATTTCCTGGTGCAAGTGCTAGAGGAGCCAACTAGGGGGGGAGCTTTTCTTGACCTGCTGCTCACAAACCGGGAAGAATTAGTAGGGGAAGCAAAAGTGGATGGGAATCTGGGAGGCAGTGACCATGAGTTGGTTGAGTTCAGAATCCTGACACAGGGAAGAAAGGTAAGCAGCAGGATACGGACCCTGGACTTCAGGAAAGCAGACTTCGACTCCCTCAGGGAACGGATGGGTAGGATCCCCTTGGGGACTAACATGAAGGGGAAAGGAGTCCAGGAGAGCTGGCTGTATTTCAAGGAATCCCTGTTGAGGTTACAGGGACAAACCATCCCGATGTGTCGAAAGAATAGTAAGTATGGCAGGCGACCAGCTTGGCTTAATGGTGAAATCCTAGCAGATCTTAAGCATAAAAAAGAAGCTTACAAGAAGTGGAAGGTTGGACATATGACCAGGGAAGAGTATAAAAATATTGCCCGGGCATGTAGGAATGAAATTAGGAGGGCCAAATCGCACCTGGAGTTGCAGCTAGCGAGAGATGTTAAGAGTAACAAGAAGGGTTTCTTCAGGTATGTTGGCAACAAGAAGAAAGCCAAGGAAAGTGTGGGCCCCTTAATGAATGAGGGAGGCAACCTAGTGACGGAGGATGTGGAAAAAGCTAATGTACTCAATGCTTTTTTTTGCCTCTGTCTTCACAAACAAGGTCAGCTCCCAGACTGCTGTGCTGGGTATCATAACATGGGGAATAGATGGCCAGCCCTCTGTGGAGAAAGAGGTGGTTAGGGACTATTTAGAAAAACTGGACGTGCACAAGTCCATGGGGCCGGATGAGTTGCATCCGAGAGTGCTAAAGAAACTGGCGGCTGTGATTGCAGAGCCATTGGCCATTATCTTTGAAAACTCGTGGCGAACGGGGGAAGTCCCGGATGACTGGAAAAAGGCTAATGTAGTGCCAATCTTTAAAAAAGTGAAGAAGGAGGATCCTGGGAACTACAAGCCAGTAAGCCTCACTTCAGTCCCCAGAAAAATCATGGAGCAGGTCCTCAAAGAATCAATCCTGAAGCACTTACATGAGAGGAAAGTGATCAGGAACAGTCAGCATGGATTCACCAAGGGAAGGTCATGCCTGACAAATCTAATCGCCTTCTATGATGAGATTACTGGTTCTGTGGATGAAGGGAAAGCAGTGGATGTATTGTATCTTGACTTTAGCAAAGCTTTTGCCACGGTCTCCCACAGTATTCTTGTCAGCAAGTTAAGGAAGTATGGGCTGGATGAATGCACTATAAGGTGGGTAGAAAGTTGGCTAGATTGTCGGGCTCAACGGGTAGTGATCAATGGCTCCATGTCTAGTTGGCAGCCGGTGTCAAGTGGAGTGCCCCAAGGGTCGGTCCTGGGGCCGGTTTTGTTCAATATCTTCATAAATGATCTGGAGGATGGTGTGGATTGCACTCTCAGCAAATTTGCGGATGATACTAAACTGGGAGGAGTGGTAAATACGCTGGAGGGCAGGGATAGGATACAGAGGGACCTAGACAAATTGGAGGATTGGGCCAAAAGAAATCTGATGAGGTTCAATAAGGATAAGTGCAGGGTCCTGCACTTAGGACGGAAGAACCCAATGCACAGCTACAGACTAGGGACCGAATGGCTAGGCAGCAGTTCTGCGGAAAAGGACCTAGGGGTGACAGTGGACGAGAAGCTGGATATGAGCCAGCAGTGTGCCTTTGTTGCCAAGAAGGCCAATGGCATTTTGGGATGTATAAGTAGGGGCATAGCGAGCAGATCGAGGGACGTGATCGTCCCCCTCTATTCGACATTGGTGAGGCCTCATCTGGAGTACTGTGTCCAGTTTTGGGCCCCACACTACAAGAAGGATGTGGATAAATAGGAGAGAGTCCAGCAAAGGGCAACAAAAATTATTAGGGGTCTGGAACACATGAGTTATGAGGAGAGGCTGAGGGAACTGGGATTGTTTAGTCTGCAGAAGAGAAGAATGAGGGGAGATTTGATAGCTGCTTTCAACTACCTGAGAGGTAGTTCCAGAGAGGATGGTTCTAGACTATTCTCAGTTGTGGAAGAGGACAGGACAAGGAGTAATGGTCTCAAGTTGCAGTGGGGGAGGTTTAGGTTGGATATTAGGAAAAACTTTTTCACTAGGAGGGTGGTGAAACACTGGAATGTGTTGCCTAGGGAGGTGGTGGAATCTCCTTCCTTAGAAGTTTTTAAGGTCAGGCTTGACAAAGCCCTGGCTGGGATGATTTAATTGGGTATGGGTCCTGCTTTTGAGCAGGGGGTTGGACTAGATGACCTCCTGAGGTCCCTTCCAACCCTGATATTCTATGATTCTATGATTCTAAGTAGCCCCAGGAAAATCAATGAGACCATTGTGCACTGTAAGGTACTACTTAATCTGCCTCCCACTGCACCCGTTGAAGTCAATGCCAAAGCTTTCATTCACTTGAGGAGAGTGGGATTAACCCCACTGGAAGTAAGGATGGAAGAATCGGACTCTTTTTTTTATATTTTTTGCCCTTCATTGTCTGCTCTAGGAGGGCAATGGGCACTAAGCATGGTGGGGGACATACACAGACTAGAGCTGTGCTTGTCGCTGTTGCCACTAGTTCCCTTTAGAATGGTAGTTCCCAAATTTTTCATGCTGTGACCTCCGCAAGCACACACTTTGGGCTCACCTCTTTTACCATGATGCCCAGGGATCTGACTGGTGACGGGCTGAAAATTAAATTAAAAATAAATAACAAATGGGTCCTACCTCCAGGGGGTGGAGGAGCGAGGTACAGAGCGAATCTGCTCTGCATGCACCCCAAAACCCTGACTCCTTCAGCTCCTGTGCTGTGGTCTGGCTGGGCTCAACTCCCACTGTGGACATTGCAGCCTGGCCCTGGCATATGGGGTCACATCATAATGATGCTCAGGTTTGGCTGGGCCAAAATTTGAGTGAGTGGCACTGCAATCCAGGGGCCAAGTCACAGCAGCCAGAGCTGCAAGCTGAGCCCAACCAGCCCAGTAGGACAGGAGCCACTTCAGCCAGGACTTATTCTGGCTTTCTTGCATTTTCTTTTCTCCCTCTTTTCAACATCTCACAATCCCCCGAGTGCCCTTTTATGACCCCCGAGTGGAGTCATGACTCACCCTTTGGAAAATGCTGCATTAGAAGACTGGCAGCATTTCTTCAGGTGTTTTCTATACTGCACCGGGATGTGATGAAAGAATGGCTTCATGGCTGGAGGAGGTAGCCTCTAACAGGCAGGCAAACAGCTTGCGGCATTAACCACAAAAATCCCTTTTTTGCTGCAGTTATTTTTTGTTCCTATTTGTTCCCACTTTGTTAGCTATTTGTCCTATGTCAGTGAATATGAAAAAGGCTGAATGCCAGATTTTTCACCCTGGGTGATAGGAATGTCTCAACCATGCCTAGTGCTATAGGTCCTTCTTTTTTCCTGTTCCCTAGATCTTCTTTTTTTCCAGTCTCAGGAATAAGACTTCTATTTCCAGGACTATTTATTCAGCATGAAAAACAAGTTGAGATAATTCTGGGGACTCCTGCCTGCGTATGGGTATATTTTATACATACACTAAAAGCAGTAAACAGATTAAATTCTAGTTATTTGCCTAGGCAAGCATTGCACTATTGTTGTTGCTGACCCAAAATAACCGTAGGCTGACAAACTTCCTTGTCCTTGTGATATCACTATAGCACAGCAGCACTGTAGCTATTAGAGTAGAACTATAACGTATTTCCAAATGTCATCTTTCCACTGGGCAATCTCTGGATACAGAAGCCCTGCTGGTGGGTCTGACATCTGTATTGCTAGAGAGCATGGCAGTTGAAGGCTGTTGAGGCACATGGTCTCCAAGGCAACAACCCTGGTCTCCTTCTGATCTATAGAATTACAGGGTTGGCCCTACAGCCTATCCCATGGATGGGGAGAGATCAACATTTTTTGGAAGGTATTCTTTAGCACAACACAAGTTAAACACAGGTCATTGGACTCAATGCAGCTGTAGCCAGGTGAAATTTAATGGCTTGCGATATGCAGGAGGTCAGACTAAATCTAATGTTCCTTTCTGGCTTTAAAATCTATAACCAACCTACCCTGACAGAATAACAGATGACAGAAATGAAACCACAGGCCCCTCCTATAATTTCCCCTTGAGACAGATGACCAAGTCATATTTCTATAGGTGCTTTATCTCTGCCAGCACTAAGTTGTCATCATTTAAAATGGCAGCATTCACCGGTTGCTACCACACAATGGTATCAAAATTACTGCAGTGTTTCCTGGCATTAGAGTACAGAATAACTGCAATATTTCATATGCCACAGTGTGGTGAATTTTGACTTTTTAAAATAGTGATCACTGTATCTATATCCATGCATATATCTATCAAAACCCTTAAGAACATAAGACAGCCAGACTGGATCAGACCAAAGGTCCATCTAGCCCAGTGTCCCCCCTTCTGACAGCGGCCAATGCCAGGTGCCCCAGGGGGAATGAACAGAACAGGTAATCATCATGTGATCCATCCCCTGCCACCCACTCCCAGCCTCTAACTCAGACTACTGAGAGTCACCACCACCTCTTAGGAGCCCAGGGCCAGATCCTTATTCTCAGTCACGGCAGTTTGAGAGCCTTCAAGAGGAGGCATGGCATTTTGTTTCTCCCTTTACCACCTCTTTTGCCATTCTAAAAATGTTTTAGAATCATAGAATCATAGAATATCAGGGTTGGAAGGGACCTCAGGAGGTCATCTAGTCCAACCCCTGCTCAAAGCAAGACCAATCCCCAACTAAATTATCCCAGCCAGGGCTTTGTCAAGCCTGACCTTAAAAACGTCTAAGGAAGCAGATCCCACCACCTCCCTAGGTAACGCATTCCAGTGTTTCAGCACCTTCCTAGTGAAAAAGTTTTTCCTAATCTCCAACCTAAACCTCCCCCACTGTAACTTGAGACCATTACTCCTTGTTCTGTCATCTGCTACCACTGAGAACAGTCTAAATCCATCCTCTTTGGAACCCCCTTTCAAGTAGTTGAAAGCAGCTATCAAATCCCCCCTCATTCTTCTCTTCCACAGACTAAACAATCCCAGCTCACTCAGCCTCTCCTCATAAGTCATGTGTTCCAGTCCCCTAATCATTTTTGTTGCCCTCCGCTGGACGTTTTCCAATTTTTTCACATTCTTCTTGTAGTGTGGGGCCCAAAACTGGACATAGTACTGCAGACGAGGCCTCACCAATGTCGGATAGAGGGGAATGATCACATCCCTCAATCTGCTGGCAATGCCCCTGCTTATACATCCCAAAATGTCATTGGCTTTCTTGGCAACAAGGGCACACTGTTGACTCATATCCAGCTTCTCATCCACTGTAACCCCTAGGTCCTTTTCTACAGAACTGATGCCTAGCCATTCAGTCCCTAGCCTATAGCGGTGCATGGGATTCTTCCGTCCTAAGTGCAGGACTCTGCATTTGTACTTGTTGAACCTCATCAGATTTATTTTGGCCCAATCCTCTAATTCATCTAGGTCCCTCTGTATCCTATCCCTACCCTCCAGCATATCTACCACTCCTCCCAGTTTAGAGTCATCTGCAAACTTGCTCAGGGTGCAGTCCACGCCATCCTCCAGATCATTAATGAAGATATTGAACAAAACCGGCCCAAGGACTGACCCTTGGGGCACTCCGCTTGATACCAGCTGCCAACTAGACATGGAGCCATTGATCACTACCCGTTGAGCCCGACAATCTAGCCAGCTTTCTATCCACCTTATAGTCCATTCATCCAGCCCATATTTCTTTAACTTGCTGGCAAGAATACTGTGGGAGACCGTGTCAAAAGCTTTGCTGAAGTCAAGGAATAACACATCCACTGCTTTCCCTTCATCCACAGAACCAGTAATCTCATCATAGAAGGCAATTAGATTAGTCAGGCATGACTTGCCCTTGGTGAATCCATGCTGACTGTTCCCGATCACTTTCCTCTCCTCTAAGTGCTTCAGAATTGATTCCTTGAGGACCTGCTCCATGATTTTTCCAGGGACTGAGGTGAGGCTGACTTGCCTGTAGTTCCCAGAATCCGCCTCCTTCTTCCCTTTTTTAAAGATGGGCACTACATTAGCCTTTTTCCAGTCATCCGGGACCTCCCCCGATCGCCATGAGTTTTCAAAGATAATGGCCAATGGCTCTGCAATCACATCCGCCAACTCCTTTAGCACTCTCGGTTGCAGCGCATCTGGCCCCATGGACTTGTGCTCATCCAGCTTTTCTAAATAGTCTCAAACCACTTCATTCTCCACAGAGGGCTGGTCACCTCCTCCCCATGCTGTGCTGCCCAGTGCAGTAGTCTGGGAGCTGACCTTGTTCGTGAAGACAGAGGCAAAAAAAGCATTGAGTACATTAGCTTTTTCCACATCCTCTGTCACTAGGTTGCCTCCCTCATTCAGTAAGGGGCCCACACTTTCCTTGACTTTCTTCTTGTTGCCAACATACCCGAAGAAATCTTTCTTGTTACTCTTAACATCTCTTGCTAGCTGCAACTCCAGGTGTGATTTGGCCTTCCTGATTTCACTCCTGCATACCTGAGCAATATTTGTATACTCTTCTCTGGTCATTTGTCCAATCTTCCACTTCTTTTAAGCTTCTTTTTTGTGTTTAAGATCAGCAAGGATTTCACTGTTAAGCCAAGCTGGTCGCCTGCCATATTTACTATTCTTTCTACACATCAGGATGGTTTACAATGACCCTGGCCCATAACTTTTTGGCAGTAGTCTGTTCATCCCCCAAACCCTGCAGACATGCACACTGGTCCTATGTTTGTTTCTTCCTCAACTGCTGTGCACCACAATTCTTACCTCTAACCCCATTCCCTCTCAACCCCTCCTGTGTTGTATTCAAACCTCTTTGTACGGAAAGATATCTTTATTACTCTAAGCCAGAAAGAAGAGTGATCAAGACTTGTAAGTTAATCACATATTGATATGCACATTAAATTGTGTTGATCAGTAAAGTTAGCAAATGAATCAAACACTTTTCCTTTTTTTCTGAACCATTGTATTTTTTTTTTCCATCTTCAAATACTAGTTGTCAGGAAGCAGGGCCTGCAGCAGAACCAGTCTCCAGGCAACCTAATGAGTGCAGCTGACCTCTAACAAGCTGCCTGATTGGAGGGAAGATGTGGCTGATTGCCTCCCTTGGGAGTACAAAGTGTGTACTCTGGAAAGGGGGATGATTATATGAAAAACTTAGAGGCCTTAAAGCGCCACAAATTGTAACACCTAGTAAGAGTATCAGGAAAATGTGGCCCTATTAAAAAAAAAAAGCAATATTGCATTTCTTTACAAATACATGGAAAGATGAAAGGCTTTAATTCTTGAATTATCTATGGTGTCCAGTCAGCAAGTGAGTCTACTTTACCACAAACCACATGAAGAATTTTGCTAGCTGTTCAAAGCATTCGCCCAGGGCTGCAATAACTCCTGTGCTAGCTTGTTCCCAGCCTTATTCCTGGCTTGTCCCACCCCAGGTAACACAGCTCTGACCCTAGGTTCTGATTCCTGACCTCTGATGCTGACCCTTGTCTCTGGCATCTGGCCTGTCTCTAATTACTAAGTATGCTTGCCCTTATCCCAATTTCTGACCCTAGTAAAATGAAAATCTTTAGCAGATAGAAGATTCTGAATCCACTTCTTCTGAAGTTTCTACAGGAATAAATTAGGGCCACATTATCTTACAATGTGAAGATACAATTTCCCTGTAGACACAATCAAGAGGTGCCAACTGGCAGCTTCTACCTGAATTGGTTAGAAGTGTTTTGGCATTATCTCAAGTAATATCAGCTTTACAGAGGAGATAAAATGCTTTTAGCTCCCCTCTCTCCTATATCTCCCCTCGCTAAGAATTAATACAAGGCTTTTTGAATAGTCTTTTCAGTATGATCTACAATGTATTTTACATTTTATAATTTAAAAAGGAATGGAAGTCTATGTGAACATAACAGACAGTAACAGCATGTGTATTAAATGTGGGTGTAAGCATGCATGCATTTGAGTTGTCATCTTTACAAATTTTGATGTCAAAACAAACAATTATCCAAATCAGGTATGTGCTGCTATGTCCAATGATTTCTCAACATAAGAAAATCCTAAGTAATTTTATTGAATAGCCACTTTAAGAAATGGTTCATTAGGACTTAAGACACAGGGGTCTTGTAAAATCTGCAGTCTCTCTCACTCTTACCTTTATGTCAGGAGTTTGATACTTGCAGAAATATAGTCAGGTAGGAGAACACAACTGCACTGCAGTTTCAAAATACCAAGACATTTCTCTCTACCCTATGATTTCCTTTCGAGGACAGGAGGCAGGAATTCAAAGTATGGTCATACTCCACTAATGACTTTCAGCTATGGGAATACAGCTGTATTGAGCTGAAAGAGGAAATTAGTCCTGGACAATGAAGGACCGCCAAGAATCTTGCATTATTTTCTTTTGTACTTTGTTTCATATGCCTTAAGAATCATCAGTAGAAATGTGTCACTAAACACCATCGCACAGGGCTAGGCAGGTACACCAGACCCAGGTGGAATGGTACCATATAATCTCTCCAGTCAAATCCCATCCTGAAGACCCACTTCTAATATGATGCTTACAAGAAATTAACTGCCAGACTTGCAAGTTTGTGGGGTATTTGGAATAGACTTTTTTATATAATATTAAAGAATCTCTGGCTTATTAAAACATTGCTTTATCAGGATGTGGCTAATCAGTGCCTGGCCACTTTACTTGTCCTCTGTACCCCTTCCCAGTTTTTTTTTTTTTTCTGTCTGTCTATTTTGCTTTTGCAGACAGGGAGCTCTTCAGGTCAGATAGCATGGCCTCCTTTGGACCAGATTACAATACTCCTATGCGTGCTGAATAATACCTTATGCCAAGGACAGTCCCAATTAAGTCTATACAACTATCTGTGGAGAAAGGTGCTACCTACTCAGTGGGACTGAGGATATCAGAATCTGTCCCTTCATATTTGCATGGTGCCTAGCTCATTGTTGGCATTACTGAACCAGTCATAGGTATTTAAATTCCTATTATTTATCTGGACTTCCAGTTTATAGATAATTGGCCATAGTCATTCCTTATGACTTCATTAACTATTATTATAACAAATTTAGGGCACTTTGATCATGCTGCATGCCTCGTTACATTCCTCTACCGATATAAGAAGCCCTCTCATAGCCTTCCTCCACTCCCCCCAGGCTACCCATATCATGAGAGTCTGTACAGAGAGAAAGCAGATGTCACCAGGCTGCTACTTCCCCTCCCACACAGGTGGGCAAGGAGTGGATAGACAGCAGGAGTTAGTAATCTGTGGCAGCAAGAGGGCTACTATAGATTGTTTTCCCTGGAGCAAGGGTTGAGCAGAAACCAGATTGTGACTTTTATTGGGGTGCAGATATAGCCTCAAATACACAAAAGCTGTAGCTAATTCAGGCTGTGAGGGGTCGGGCTGTGGGGCTATAAAATAGCAGTACAGATGCTCAGGCCCTGAGACCCTCCCGCATTGTGGGATTTCTTAGCCCAGGATCCAGCCCAAACCTGAACATGTACACTACAATTTTATATCCCATAGCCTGAGCCCTAGGTAGCTGACCCAGGCTCTGATACTTGGTGCTGTGGTTTTTTTTAATTGCAGTGTAGAGATACCCTCAGAGTCACAGCCGGAGTCTTTGCTCTTATTTGGACTGAATTGTAACTTTACAATCCAGCCCTTAGGAAACTAATATTTGCTAACATGCTTTGTTTTAATAGATTGTATTACTTAATAGCAACAAGTAATTCTAAGACAGGTAACAATACTGCTTAGGATGGGTATGTAGTAAACCTTCGCTAGTGTGTAGCGGATCGAGCACTCACTGCGCTGGCGCCTCCTGCTGATTGCCTCGGGAATAAGCTCAATTCCAGCATTCGGACTGCCTCCTGCTGGCCAGTGTCCCTCCTGGACACCAGTGCCCCTTACCTTGAGGTGCTGCCCCATGGCAATGCCCCTACACTCTAGGCCTCCCCTCCCAGGAGAACTCCCTCCCCCATGCCCACCTTCCCTCAGTGGCTACTGCCAGCCATCATCTAGCCCCCTCTCAGTGGAGCAAACTGAAGTCTGTAATGGGCACTCATCATTGGCAAGGGGGTAGGACCAGCTGCCTCTGCCTATCCCCAGGCTGCACCTCTGCTCCCCCAGTATCTCCTTAGGCCTTTAACAAGGCCTCAGCCTGGGGAGTTGCCAGGCTGGAGCTCCCCAGCTCTGCTTGCCCTTGCCCTTGCCCTTGCCCTTGCCCTTGCCCTTGCCCTTGCCCTTGCCCTTGCCCTTGCCCTTGCCCTTGCCCTTGCCCTTGCCCTTGGCTCCCAGGCAGCTAGGTTCTTCCCACTCCAAGGCTGGAGTGAGACAAAGCCAGCTCCTCCCTTAGCCTTTATATCAGGGCCAGCTGTGGCCTGATTGGGTGTGGCCACAGCTGTGGCTGCCTCCCCCAAGTCTACCTCAGCTACCTTTAACCCTTTCCCCTAGGAGCGGGGCAGCTGCTGCTGATGTAAATACCATCAATTCCTCCCTCGGTATGTCTTCCCCTGGAATCTAATTATTAATCAAATCTCATACTGGCAGCAGTGCTTAATTTGTGATGGTGCTTGCCAGCACTGAGCCCCAGCACCTCAAGGGTTGGTAGTTCATAGCCCTGGCATCTCTGGGCTTACCACGTCCACTGTGAAAGTAAAAAAAAACTGCTTGAGCCCTGGCACTTCTTTCATTACAAATTAAGCACTGACCATAGGCACACTTGAAAAAACGCCTTGCCTTAAGTGAATAACATTACATCACTGTCCCCTGTAGTAAGTATAGAGAATGACGGGGCAGATACTGAGGTAACATTGTCTAAAAGTGACGAGTTTTAAAATTACTGTGTATAATGCGGGAATTCATTTATTTAAGAGATGGAAGTGCATTCATGTTCGTGATTTAGAACAACTGCAATGGTGGCTGTACAAGTGAGTGATGTTGTCTGTCAAGGGGATTCGACAGCTGAGGAGACTGGAAATGAGACATTTTGTGCCCTCTTAGTGTGATATGAATTGTACTTGCTATATAAATCTTGGGGTGCGATCAATACTGTGTTTTCTGTATGTTTCTGTATGACAGTTAGCCTGTGGTTACATTTGCAAGGTTAGTAAACATTTCTCTCAGGGTATGTTGAAGGAACAATGCCCGACACCTGATGGTCAGACATACCCAGATGACTTTGTATTACATGACAATGAATACTCTTGTAAATAACCAAAGTCTGACATAATTCCAAAGTTGCAATCCTATGAAACAATTAATTCAGTGAACTATGAATCAAGAGCTTATTCAACAAGTAAATCATGCTTACTGAATGTGAAACTGTGCAATTGCTTCAAAGTCACATGTACCCCACAAATAGATGACCTATCCAGGAAACCCCATGAGAACCCAACACCGTACAAACATAAGAACAAGGAAATTGACACCTCCATGCAACCAGTAAATAGAAACCAGGCAGGGTATATAAGACATCGGGGGTGGAGCAGAAAGAAATACGCTTGGGAGCTTGAATTGGCCAACTCTGACATTTCTATTAAGAAGGCCCCAAGTGATGGTTGGGCACCACACCACCACCCATTAGGTGTGGTCTGCCTGCTTGGCACTGCCCCAAAATTTAAAGCCCCCTGTATGATATATAACGCTGTTTACCCTTGTGGGAATTCCAGAAGACACTACTACCAGCATTCACCTGTTCTCAATTGCTCTGTGTTGGTCACTGTTGGCTTGCACTGGTTTCTGTTATCTTCAGTTGGAGAAAGAGTAATCCAAGGAAAGACTAGATCAATAGATCTGTTTCTCTGTTCCACAATTTAGTTGGCCAAATAGAAACCAGTAGGAGACAGTTGAAAGTTTTCACTTGGAACCTAAGTAAAAAAAGGCACATTTCTGGTCTTTACAGGAAAGATAAATGATAGTTTGTGGAGAGCCTTATCACTGTTGCTTTGGTATATGCATTTATACAGAAAATGTGAAGTGCTTTGTTGTTGACAATCAAGAGTATTTATTTGGGGCTGGGATGGTGGTAACCTATGAATCCACCAGTCTGTCAACACTAACATGAGTGTAAAACATCCCAGCAAGGAACAAAGGAGGTAAAAGAACCATTATCTGCTTGGCAAAGAAACAGAAAAAATGTTCTGTGCACGACTACTGGAAGAATTAATTTCAGTATGGGGTCCCACAAGTGTGAACTGGATAAGCTGTGGCAGGAGATGTCTAGCTTCCTAAATCATATATTTGAACACCAGGGTATATTTGTATCTGCACTGTTGGCATTTCCTCTGAATGTTTATTAAAAGCTATAATACTTGCCTGATGTATCTGTCCTGAAATGAATGTCACATTATCCTGTCTCAGTAAACTGGATTGTGGTTATATAATTTAACCCATGCTAATACAGTTCTTTGTCCCCTTCTAGTAACTGGACCACATGTAATCTTCACTTGTCTCTGAAATAATAGATTGGTTCATTAGTTTCAGCAGTAGAGGCACATAGCCTGAATCTAAGCCTATGACTACACTTCAAAAAAACACCCTGGGCAGTGAATCTCAGTACCTGGGTCTACAGACTCAGGCTCATGCTATAGTGTGGAAAATAGCCTTGAAGAGCCCAAGCAGGAATGTCTGAAAGCTAGGGGATTGGGTTTCAGAGCCCAAGCAGGAACATCTATCCTATTTTTAGCACCATGGTGCGAACCTGAGTCTGTAGACTTACTCCCTGAGATATGCTGCCGTGGTGGGTTTTTGGGTATTTTGTTTTTGGTTTGGTTTGGGTTTTTTGTTTTGTTTTTTGTTGTTGTTATTTTTTGCAGTGTAGACATCCCCTCAGAGGCCCTATGCAGGATACAGTCCCTTCAGACACCCCAACGAGGGTTGTCATCACAATAATGAACCACATAAAGATGGCATGATGGCTCTCAGTTAGGTCAACCTAGGAACCTCAGCCCCAAAACATAGTTACTATTGCTTCACTTGAAACAGTTCTTTTAACTGTGAATAAGTAACAGGCTTTCATCACCTCTGTGGCTAGCCACTCAACAAACTACACCAATGTATTGCATTTAGCAATCAAAGTGATGGGATCCCACCCTGTGTAGGACCCTTAGTTCCCTTATCTACGCTGGAAGCTAGTCCGGTTCTTTCTGTACACCCTGGATTCCTTTCTTCCAGTTGCCATGGAGGTTTGAGGAAGGCAGCCAGTACAAAAGATGGCATCTAGAATGAACATCCAATTCTTCCTCATTACTATAGAATGTCTAAGCTTGGATCAGTTGGATGCCTAACATGGTAACAAGTCCCAGCTTCAACTCAACTCCCTGAATCCCTCCTAGAAATGCAATGTACACATTAGCTAGCAAACTGACTTAGAGGGTTTTGGTCTTTTCTATATTTTTTGAATTTATTTATTTTTTGGCACTTGTACATTTCAAGCTTAGAGGAGTTCCCAGCAACCGAGAGACCAGAGCTTACAGCTGCTGCTTTTGTTTTCATTTTTATTTATTTCTGGGGCTATTTGAGACTCATGTATTCCCTTCAACAGCTGAGCTACTTTACATGATATAAAGAGTATAAATAATAAGAGCTGCTGGGAAAATAAAAAAACTTTCATCAAAAAAATCCAAATGCAGCTAGGTAAAGTACCTTATATGTTGGCAGCATTTAGTATCTTCATCATAGATGAAGTGTTCAGAGTGATAAAAGACATAGTCAAAATTCATTGGTCCCTCCCTTTAATGCTGTACCATAATCAGAGAATGACAGATCCCTCAAAATAATTTAACAGCAAGGAAAAAGTCTAAAATACGTCACATAGAGCTAAATCCTGAGGTCTTTTGTCCTCAATCCAGCAAATTTCCATTAACTACAATCCTGGAGAAGGGGTTTCCTGAGCAAGAAAAAACTCAATAAGGACCTCCAGCATTTGGTCTCTTTTATGTAGGCAGCCTGTTGAATACACTGAAGCAAGAGGTAAGTGAAGGCTGCAGTGACATTACATATTTCACCACCAATAGGAAGATGTAGTTTAGACAAGCCTCCAGCATTCTTACCATTCAGTCAAGCCTAGATTTCAGCCTCATCTCTGCTGCTGATTGCACTCTTGATACCACTGAGGGAGTGTCATCTTTGGTGAATTGTGGCTGTAAAGTCCATTGGCGTAGATAAGGCCAAATAAGACTCAAGGAGCTCAGTCTATTTAGCTTAACAAGGAGAAGGTTAAGTGGTAATTTGATTAGCCTGTAAGTACCAACATGAGGAACCAATATTTGATGATGAGCTCTTCAGTCTAGCAGAGAGAGGTATAATATGATCCAATGGTTGGAAGGTGAAGCTGGACACATTCAGACAAGAAAGAAGGTGTAATTTTTCAACTATGCAAATAATTAACTATTGGCAAAATTTACCAAGGGTCATGGTGAAGTCTCCCTCACTGACAATTTTTAAATCCAGATTGGATGTTTTTTTCAAAGATCTCTTCTAGGAATTATTTGGGGAAGTTCTCTGGCCTGTGCTATGCAGGAGGTCAGACTAGATGATCACAGTGGTCTCTTCTGGCCTTGGAATCCATGAAACTATGAATAGAGGGGATTATTTGTATCAAGCATTCTTACAACTACAATACCCACCTGCTGAAGTGAAGAAACAGATTGACAGAGCCAGAAGAGTACCCAGAAGTCACCTACTACAGGACAGGCCCAACAAAGAAAATAACAGAAAGCCACTAGCCATCACCTTCAGCCCCCAACCTCTCCAATGCATCATCAAGGATTTACAACCTGTCCTGAAGGACGACCCATCACTCTCACAGATCTTGAGAGACAGGCCAGTTCTTGCCTACAGACAGCCCCCCAACTTGAAGCAAATACTCACCAGCAACCACACACCACACCACAGAACCACTAACCCAGGAATCTATCCTTGCAACAAAGCCCGTTGCCAACTGTGTCCACATATCTATTCAGGGGACACCATCATAGGGCCTAATCACATCAGCCACACTATCAGAGGCTCGTTCACCTGCACATCTACCAATGTGATATATACCATCATGTGTCAGCAATGCCCCTCTGCCATGTACATAGGCCAAACTGGACAGTCTCTACGTAAAAGAATAAATGGACACAAATCAGATGTAAAGAATTATAACATTCATAAACCAGTCGGAGAACACTTCAATCTCTCTGGTCACTAGATCTCTGACCTAAAAGTCGCAATATTACAACAAAAAGACTTCAAAAACAGAATACAACAAGAGACTGCTGAATTGGAATTAATTTGCAAACTGAATACAATTAACTTGAATAGAGACTGGGAGTGGATGAGTCATTACACAAAGTAAAACTATTTCCCCATGTTTATTCCCCCCCACCACCACTGTTCCTCAGATGTTCTTGTCAACTGCTGGAAATGGCCCACCTTGATTATCACTACAAAAGTTCCCCGCCCCACCGTCCTGCTCTCCTGCTGGTGGTAGCTCACCTTAAGTGATCACTCTCCTTACAGTGTGTATGATGACACCCATTTTTTCATGTTCTGTGTGTATATAAATCTCCTCACTGTATTTTCCACTGAATGCATCCCATGAAGTGAGCTGTAGCTCATGAAAGCTTATGCTCAAATAAATTGGTTAGTCTCTAAGGTGCCACAAGTACTCATTTTCTTTTAGAGGGGATTATGGTAAATTAGAGGAAAGCACTGCAGAATGTGGGGCTAGATCCATGAATAGATGGCTATCTCGTTCTATCTACATTTTACATTCCTTTTTCTGTTTCTTTCTTTCAATCACTGCATTATTTTCTGCCTTTTAAAGAGCTTGTTTTGGTATTACTTACCGGAATGTGTTGGGGCTCTTCTTCGGGGAGACCCAGTTCACCTTGGGTTTGAGCCAAAGCACACTGAAGTCAGTGGATGTTTCCATTGATTTCAATGGGCTTTGGATCAGGCCCTTTGAGAGCTGCCCTGTGGACAGCCAAAAGTAACCAGGTTAATAGTCTGTAGCTTTGCCTGAGGGTCATCAGCTCTCCTAGCCAGTCATTAATAGCTAGGAAATACTCTATATAAGAGTTATTTAATGCTCAATTAACTTTAAAAAGTAGACCATTGTGCTCTCATACCTTGTCACTGGCATGTTTTCCTTTTTTGTAAAGAAACCTGAAGTTGCATTTAAAAATTGGGCTGTTTTTTTGAACACCAGACTTTTATTGAGCAGTAGAAGGAAGTGCTGCACTTGCTTTCAGGTTTGGATTCCAGAGCTTCATGAAATACTGTGTCCACTCCATCTAAAAGCAGAGTTCAAAGCAAAGGAGAGAGGTGGGGAATTACAGCTGGCTGGGTGAAGAGAGAGGCACACAATATTTTTAAACATGTATTAATCATGACTCAAAACAGGGGCTTGAGAATGAAAGTTTGCACCTGAAAGGAGGTAGCAGAGAGAGTGAAGTACTTGTTTTCTAAGTATATGCTTTGCTGATGCTCAGAACGATCACTCTGAGTGGGAATGTGCACGTAGGATTGGAGGAGGGAAGGGAAATGGATATTTTTCTAGATATGCCACTTTGACATATGTGCACTCCTGCTTCTGACACAGTGGGAGAGTTTGAGAAGCAGGGTGGACACGAGAATAGGGTCCTGTTCTAAAATAGAAGCCATCATTAAGCCTTCCTTAGGTTTGCTAATTAGCAAAGATTTAAAACAACAACAAAAAGCTAATGGACTTGACAATGCCTTGACGTATCACATTATTAACAGCAATTTAATGATGCCTTAATTATGCACGTATTTAGATCAGAGATGAGCCTGAGAGTCTGCTTTGGTGTTGGATTTGCTGCACCTTATCATTCAGGCTTTAATTTGCAACCCCCAAACTGGGGATGGCTCAGATCTGGGTTCATTCAACTTGAGCATCTGGAGTTTGGCATAGTAGGAGGTGAGGCAAAAGATTCTAGTTTAATCGACTCTCATCTCTAATTTATATAGCAAGCAACCTAGGAAGCTTTCTAGGATTGTGCAAGGTATATTAAAGGGTTCAATTTAGCCCTACCCCATAGGATTACATGGAGCACATACGAATGCAGGATTTGGCCTTAGGTGTACCTGTTGCATTTCGGAGCAATGAATCCCTTCTCTGAGGAGTTATACAGTACGTTGGAGTCCAGATGAAACACAGGACAAGAATGGAGAAAGGCGGGAGTACTGAGACATCGTGGGGGAGGAGGAGCCTGACACTGGATGGTTTAATGGCCAAGGTGAGTTTTAAGAAAGAATATGGAGCAGAAAGAGGGGATCACTTAAAAAAGAAGTAGGAGGGGCTTTCAGTCCTAGGAGGTGGTGTGAAAGAAATGAGGCTTAATTATTTGTGTCTGGTGCTTTTTCTATGGACTTTATTTATTTTTAGAAGAACTTTTTTGGGCATCACTATGGGTGAGTGGCTAAGGCACTCAACTGGGAGTGAGGAGACTTGCATTCTATTCCTGGCTCTGCTACTGTCTGGCTGGGTGACTATAGGCAAGTCATTTCACCTCTCTGTGCCTGTCTGTTTCTGTTTCCCATTGCCTGTCTTGTTAATTAAGACTGTAAACTCACCATGGAAGGGATGGTCTTCCTCAGTGAGTTTGTACAGCACCTGGCACAAAGTGGTCCCAGTCTTTGCTGGGGCCTCTGGACACGACTGCAGTACAAACAATAATGTGTCTGGCTCTCTGGCTAGGTGTTTTATCCCAAAGGTGTTATGTCACACCATTCAAAACTGCGATTACACAGAAGCCCTCTTACATAATTTTTTCTTATCTCTGAATTAAACTGGTTATAAGTAGTTGATCTCATTTTAAAACACTAAGGAGATATTATTTGTGAAGCATTTCATGACCATGTGTTATCAGTACAGTAAATGGTGCAACTAAATGGATTTGTTTGCGATGTCTTTAAAAAGAAACAGCCATGCTGGCTGTCCAGCTGAGGTATAAAATGAAACAACATCCATCATCAGCACAAGAGGAAGTAGAACCAACCCACCGCTGTATTCCCCTGAAAGCATGAGTCACAGACCTTTTGAGAACAAAATATGGATGTCAGATGGTTAGCCCCTCAGGCCGTCTGGCGACCTGCTCACTAGTGAGAAAAAGGTAATAGCTATTTCATATAAGACTAAGAAGGATGATGGAAAGTCCTATATTGGCATGGGGAGCTCAATACCTGAAGAAACCAGTCAAGGCAGACAACATCTGTGCCTTAGGAAACAACTAAATCCAACTAATGTAGCTGGAATAAATACAAGATGGCATTTGCTTATTGGAGTCAGGAATTACTGATTTCTCCATCCATTTTATGGACCTTATTTTAAAACCTTCTAGTGCTGTTTTTATCATCTCTATATAGTATTTATTTTTATGCTGGTAATTTCAGTGGGGCCCACAAGAGTTATGTGGCCTACTCCTATGGGCCCCTTTGAAAATTCCATCCTTATTTCTGAAGGCCAGCTTGTTTCATAGAATATCAGGGTTGAGAAGGAACCTCAGGAGGTCATCTAATCCAACCCCCTGCTCAAAGCAGGACCAATCCGCAATTTTTGCCCCAGATCCCTAAATGGCCCCCTCAAGGATTGAACTCACAACCATGGATTTAGCAGACCAATGCTCAAACCACTGAGCTATCCCTCCCACGAGTTTCTAGGCTTTGTGCCGGGCGCAGGAAAGGGAGGGCCTAAGGAGTACACCTCTTCCAAGTATAACCACAGTGCCCACATTCAGAGCATAGATACCGTGCCCCTGGGAGCATAAGTCCCTGAAGAGGGGGCAAGATGGGTGAGAGGAGACAATGCCCTGGCACCACTCCCCTTATTGGCCTATGGAAGTGGCCAGCTGGTGAGAGGGTACATGCTGCACCTTCTCAAGAGAGGGTGCAGTCTGTATAGTCCCCTGTGAATCGGGGAGCTCCAGGAGGTGCTTATACTATTGCTATTATCTATGGTCCTTGCACAGTTGGTGTTAAGTTGAGGGAGTTTTTTGCGCCCTGCCCTCCTCTTCTGCACCTCCACTAAAAGGCTACACACAATCTGATCCTAATTATGGGGCAGTGATATCAGATCAAATAAATGCCCTACTTGGCAGAGCCAATAGTCATTTCTCACTCCCTGAGTTTGACCCAAGCTTTGGGAGTGTTCAGCTACAGTTGAAATTCCCACTTCCAGTGAGCACCTGAATCCAAAGTTCTGATGTAACAGGAGAGACTGGCCACTAAAATGGCTAGAAGCTTCTCACTTCATGAGAATCTTGTGCATCCCATCCTAATGTACCCATCACAACGGCATCTCTATTCTGTTTCTGATGTGGGAGTCAGCCCAGTGTTGCTGACTCACAAGGATCAGTTAGAGATAAGGCCTAAACAACAAAGAATGAATCCAAATCCAAAGTTTGGGGGGCAGGAGGAGTCTTTCTATCCATGATTTTACTTCCACTTATGCTAGAGATTGGGTCCAGCAGCAAATTCAGATCAGCAGAAAGGACGGTCTAACACTTAAAGCCGTGAGCTGGAATTCAGAGATCAGACTTCCTATGTGATCTTGGGCAAGTCACAATCTCCCTGTGTCTCAGTTTCCCACCTTTAAAATGGGCATTTCTCCCACTCTTGGTCTATCTTGTCTATTTAGTTTGTAAGTTATTTGTAGCAGGTACTGTTGCTTACCATGTGTGTGTGTATATCACTAGCACAACAGGCCCCTAGACACTACCATAATACAAATAACAGCATATGAACTTCCAAGAGAGTACGGCTGGAGTTCTGGTTGAGGATCAAATTTTGCCTCAAGTGCCACATATTCCAATTGTTTGGGCTTTTATCAATACTAACCAAACTCTGAATCCTTGGTATGGTGGGGTGACTGCCCCACCCCCATGTGAGACAGGGCTAGGGCAGGAAAGAGTGGTTGTGTGGACTGGCAGCCAATCAGGGAGGGCCTGTGGGAGAGCCAATCAGGGCTGAACAGGAGGCGGCCAATCAGGGCCACGCTCAGCCATATATAAAGGCTGACCAGCAGTGCAGTCTCTCCCAGAGCTTCAAGGGAGGTCTGTCTCCTGAGGGAAGGAGACCAGCACGCAGGGCAGGGCAGGGCAGGGCAGGGCAGGCTTGAGGGAGCTGAGGAGAGCTCCAGCCCAATACTTGCCAGGCTGCAGGCCCTGACTGGAAGGGCCTAGAGGGTGTGAGGGGCCAGAGGGGAATTGGCCCAGGGAGGATAGATGAATGAGAGATGAGAAGGAGGGCAGGGAGGCTGCTGCTAGAGGGTCCCTGAGCAGGGATCCAGAGTAGCGGGCAGGCCTGGGTCCCCCACCTCCCCTCACATTGCACCTGGCCAATGAAGAGCGGCCATGTCAGACTGCAATGTGCCCCAGATGTGAGGGGCTAGATGTTGAGTTGCGGTTAACCAGAAGTGTCTCTCCCCCCCCCCCCCCCGCCCCAGAAGGGGGTGAGGACAGACTAAGGGGCACTGCCAGAGGGCAATGACCAGAAGCGGACGTCGCAAGCAGGGAGCAACGCAGGTCAGGATATCAACAGCGGAGCAGATGACAGATGGGACACCACCAGCAGAGGGTGCCCTGCAGAGGACAGAGCTAATTTCCAGATGCGCTAGTGGGAGGCGCTGTGGTGGTGATTCCCAACCCCGTCTCACTTGGATGTTCAGTTCTCACCAAAAGAAATAATACTTTTTCACTACTGCAGTGAATTGGTTAAAATCAAGCACATTCACTGTAGTATATTACATTCAATGGACTGTCAAAGACTCATGGAAATAGGGGAGCATCAACAGTGTTTTAAATGCCAGGAAACATTTAAATGCTATGACTGTCTCTCCTATAAATGAACAGGATAATTTTAGGAAATAAAAATGACCTCCCTCCTCCATGCTCTATTGATTATGTGTCTAATGCATCATCACCCACTTCGTTAATCAGGCTCTTTGCAACTACATGGAGGTGCCTTGCATCTGGCAATATTTGTTTCTTATAGGCAAAAGCCATTATGGCTGCTCCAAATAACTGAAGGGCGAACTTGTTATCTGTTCAGGGGACAAACAGATCTGTAGCAATGTTTGTTATATTACTTCTGGGAAGAAGAAAAAAATATGGCTAAATTATCCAAGCACTATCATATTATTATTTTACAAAAGCTGCCAAAACCTACTGCAATGAGCTTAGACAAAGTCAATGAAGAAAAGAGAAAAACCTGCAATAGTGACAAAACAAAAGTGGGAGCACTGCAAGTATTAATTCATTGTGTGGGGGTTGTTTTAGGAACATTTCAGCAGCATCCATGTATTGAGGGAGTGGGGGGGGACTCTCCTCTCCTCTCTGGTAGCTGGCTCCAAACTACCCTCTCTTCCTTTGGGATGAAGAACCCTACTGTTGTCTTTAGGGAAGGAGGAATTCCCCCCAGAAATCATCCCAATACCTTTATCAGCAAACAAACAGCCCCTGCCCCTCAGTCACTGATCAGGAGGCCTCCTTCCCTTTGGGCTCTGGCTGCTTCTCATGTGCTGGGGGGGCTCATAGGGTATGTTTACACTGCAATTAAATACCCAGGGCTTGTCCATGTCAGCTAAGTTTGGCTTGAGCTTCAGGGCTGTTTACTTTCAGTGAAGTCATTCCGCCTCGGGCTGGACCCTGGGTTCTAGGACTCTGTGAGGAGGGCAGGTCCCAGAGGCCAGGCTTCAACCTGAACCCAAACATCTACACTGCAATTAAATAGCCCCACAGCCTGAGTTCTGAGAGTCCGGGCCAGCTGCAGGTGTTTTAACTGCAGTGTAGGCATATCCAGGGTGGCCCCTCAAATGGACCTGTCTCTCAGCCCTAAGCTCAGATTCTTGGGCTGGTGTGTTCCTGCAATAATGCATACAGCCTGCACCATCCCTTCTCAAAAGGCATTCCCCTCTGTCATGACCCCACATTACCTACAACCCAATTCTCACTTGGAACGTTTAAGCCAGACATCTGCTCCCTTCTAAAAAGGACCCTATCCCCATAAGAATGGCCATACTGGGTCAGACCAAAAGTCCATCCAGCCCAGTATCCTGTCTACTGACAGTAGCCAATGCCAGGTGCCCCAGAGGGAATGAACCTAACAGGTAATGATCAAGTGATCTCTCTCCTGCCATCCATCTCTACCCTCTGACAAACAGAGCCTAGGGACACCGTTCCTTGCCCATCCTGGCTAATAGCCATTAATGGACTTAACCTCCATGAATTTATCCAGTTCTCTTTTAAACTCTGTTATAGTCCTAGCCTTCACAACCTCCTCAGGCAAGGAGTTCCACAGGTTGACTGTGCGCTGAGTGAAGAACTTCCTTTTATTTGTTTTAAACCTGCTACCCATTAATTTCATTTGGTGGCCCCTAGTTCTTATATTATGGGAACAAGTAAATAACTTTTCTTTATTCACTTTCTCCACACCACTCATGATTTTATATACCTCTATCATATCCCCCCTCAGTCTCCTCTTTTTCAAGATGAAAAGTCCTAGCGTCTTTAATCTCTCCTCATATGGGACCCGTTCCAAACCCCTAATCATTTTAGTTGCCCTTTTCTGAACCTTTTCTAATGCCAGTATATCTTTTTTGAGATGAGGGGACCACATCTGTACACAGTATTCAAAAGAGGGAGTCACCTGGTAGGTATGAGAGGGAGTCACCTAGTAGGCATGGTAGGTGTTCTTCAAATTCTGCTGCAGAAACCCACAAAGCCACTCCAGACTGAACTAATGAACTTCTAATTTATTATTTACAGTTAAAACCTCTGAATGGATTTGGGTACTGATCAGCTGGAAGAGCCTACTGTCCTTTTCAACCCTTGGAAAGTCTTATTTCACATCCCAGTGCAGGCTTCCTTTTCATAAGCCATGGAGACTTAAGTTCTCCATGTCTGTTCTCAGTACCACTCTGGCAGCCCAAGCCTCTACCCTCTCTTGTCTCTGGAGTCCAGCAAGACCTTTCTGGGCATCTTCAGCAAGCCTGGATCAAACCACCCCCAGCTCTCAAGTCTCCACACTCCCTCCTTCCATTGCATTGTTTTGAATAAATATTTTTGGGGGGCTGCTAGCAACCCTATGAACCCTCATGTAGTTCTTAGGTTTCAAACCACTATCTCACTTCCACCCACATATTTTACCTTCCACATATCTCATACCTAAATAATATGAACACAAAACATACCCAAATCTTCTCCAGGCTCCCCTACAAGTGGAGAAGAAATAGCAGATGGAAGTAGGGGTGGGATTTCCTGCCAGCTTCCTATCCAACCAGGGCTCTGGGGGCAGAGGCCTGACCCCTTCACACTGTTGATATGTGGAATGGAGACTCCATACATTACCTCCTCTTAGGGACATGTTTTTAGCTCAGGACATAAAGAGCTAGCTAAACGACTCCTGTTAATCATATTGGAAGTTGCTTTGCAATATTCCTGTGAGCCATACGCTGATTACATAAAAAACAGCCAAACAAAAGCCCTACTTAAAATTAGAGGTAAACTTCAAATCTGGATCCAAACTTTCCCCAAGCCTGTGAGGATACTGCTCCCGAGTTTTGGATCAGCCCATTGCAGACTTAAGACCCGATTCTCTTCTCTAATATGGCCATAGCTGGCTAGCTAAGTGTCTGCCTGGTTGGGTGATCTCTCCACTGGCATAAAGTGAGCTTGTTTGCCAACCACCCCACACCACGCTGGCATTAGGGATGGGTTGGGAAAAAGCACAGCTCTGCCAGTTCTCAACTATAATCCCTGGGCTGCTCTAACTTTTACTGAGAGCAAGACTAGGACAGACCAACCCACAGGCTATTCCTCATGGCCCCCACCCAACCCCAATCCTGACACAAGAGAATCCAGCCTTTACTATCCATCTATGGAGTCCAAGTGCATTGTAGATCTGGATTTCTGCTTTGGGTCTTCTTCCACTTAACAAGCTTCCACTCTATCCCTTCTCATGTCTTTCTTCTCTGTTTTACATAAATGTCACAATTTCCGGCTAAAAATAGCTTACCTTCCTGCAAGAGTTAAAGATGATGAAATATGCATGCAGCAATATTAGCAGCTATTATCCTGCAAACATGTACACACCTGAATAACTCCATGGATGTGCATAGTTCTGTTCAACTCAAGAGTTTACCAGATCAGAGCCCTATTGTGTATTATAATTAAGGCTTTATTTAACTTGCAATATTGCAGAAATTGTGGATTCTGCACTATTAGGCTTCCATTGCAATTTTGACAGTGGGAGCCCCACCGTGCACAGGGCTGACAATGGGAGCCCCGGCCATCCCACAGGGAGCCTTCACTGTCAGCCCTGAGCTGCCACTGTCAGCCCCAGGTGGCCAACACTAGGAGCCCCTGCTCTCAGCTCCAGACAGTAGACAAGGGGGTGCTCCCATGGAAAACTGGGAAAGTAATAATGGACTTTATTACTGTAAATAATAAGGTCCAGTATTACTTTTCTGCAATCTTCCATGGCTAGTCCGCAACTCAGCTGAATTTTTTTGACAATCATCCCACAATTCAAGTAGGGCCTTAATTATAATGCTCTTGCTAAAGCAATACAGGCGTGCAAACCACAAGGGGGCACAATGAAGATCTGAGGCCAGGAGTCTACTCAGAAGCAAAATGTCATAAGCAGTTGTTTCTATTTGGTAGCCAAGAAGAGGCTTTAAATCTTTTATTCCCCTGTAATTTTCCAAACAGCGATCACATCTTTATAAATATTGGGGCCTCTTGCCTGCATGGAGTTTATACTCATAGCTGCTTTTTGCAACTAAAAGTGGGATTTCTTTGAGGCAGGGTCTGTCTTTTTGTTCTGGGTTCGTGCACAGGGGAGTCCTGTGCCTTTTAAGTGCTACAATAAAAATAAAAATATAATAAAGAAGCAAACCAGTTCACATAAGTTTAAATTAAAAAGGTCAGACAAAGTGTAATGGTGGCTATAGCCTTATTGAAATTCTACTTCTCCGAATTTATTTTTGAGGGCCCCACAATGTGCGAAGTATGGGACTTGTTTATCTCTGCACATAAGATGAGCTCAGTGTAGGGACTAGGGAGTGGAGTATAGACAAAAGGTGGCTTTCTGCTTCCCCTATCCTGAGGCAGCCTGGCTCCAAATGCAGGTTAGAGCAGCCACCAGGGCTGCCCTAACTTGTGCTTGACTGGAATGCTCCCTGTGAGCTATTCTCATAGAATATCCCAACCATGTCCCCCGCCCCAGTAACATCATTGATGCATACCTTTACTCTCATCAGGGGGTGGTGTAGGGCTGGCAGTGTGGATTCAGTGCCAGGCAACAATTCCCACCTGTGTTGAAAGAATTCACAAATGGCCTTCATGGTCCCTTTACACTAGCAGAGTGCATCCACTAATGAATTTGACCCATGTGCCTTTGCCCCTAAGTAATTAATCTAAATTCAACAACATGCAATTGCTGAGGGTCAGGCAGACAGAAGTGGGGGGAAGAGACAGAACAGAAGAGAGGTAAAATGGTCATGAGGTAACTCAATAAGGAGTGAACACATCCTCCTGTAGTTTAATTATGTCCTTGGAGGTCCTGACACTTAGTTTCTCTTGGTTTTCCCCCCATCTTCAGGGCTTTGAGGTTTTCATCCTCTTTGTTAATATTACACATATACAGTGGAAACCACCTATACTGAGACATTATAAATGCAGACTTCCTATATCCAGATGCACCCACCTCCCACTTCCTTCTTTGCTAACTTGGGACACTGACCCTCTCTATGGTTCCCCCAGCTTGTGGATCACCAGCAACCATGACAGGTAAAATATGTATAGGCAGCGGTGGTTCTGGTTGGGTTATCTGTGCGGACTGAATTCAGGGTCTCTGGGTATAAAAATATAAGCATCTACTGCCTGACCTAAAGGACTAGCTCTACTGAGCTCAGAGGCAGCAGCACAGTCTTACACCTTTCTATGTGGCCTAGCCCCTAGAGGGAGACAAAGAGCCACCATAGTGTTGAGGTGAGTTACACAAACATATCAACTGGGGACCCGGAGTTTAGGATGCCTGGCTTCTGCAGTCACTTTGCGAGGAGCACCAGTAGGATAGTGAAGTAATAGGGGGATGAGGGTTGAAAAATATGCTTGAAAAGGCACCATACATAAACCTAAAGGGCCAACATGGGGGGGGGGGCGACTGCCCCTTTTGGCTCCCTATTGCCTCCTCTGTTACTGGCTCCATTTACTTTGTTAGGTGGATTCCCACCAGGTCTTTGTGCATAAATACAGCAGCACCTGCTCTTCCTCTCCCTCTGATATGGTCAAATGAAAGAGGGCAGGGAGAAGATAATTCACTTGGCATGCAGCACTTCTCACCTACCAGAGAGGTGAAAAAATCATGGGGATTATCCAAGAGGACCCTGCTTACACTGGAGTCTAGCTTCATGATAAGAGAAATGAAGGTCCATTAAACTGCACCCTTCTTGACCACAGATGGAATTTCACTCTATCCAGATTCCCTATAGACAGATTATTCTGTACTCCTAACATGCATTATTCAGACTGCTCAGTGTCTAGAACAAGGGACTAAGAATCAAGACAATGGGTTCTGTTCTATGGCTTAAAACATAAGAGAGCTACATAATCTGTGCTAGAAGCTATAAAAACCATAGGTGTTTTCACCCCAAGAACAGATCTATGTAAATCCCTTTCCTGACAACCAGTTCCCCACAAATTCCACATTAGAGAAAGCTGTACAAAGTAGACTAGATTGTACCGCACTGATGTTGGGGGATGGACTCGGTGGGGGATTGTATCTCATGAAACATTGCATTAATTCTCTCTAAGCTCCCTCTTGCACAAGAAGATGTGCAGTTTGCACCATTCTTTAAGAAAGCGTGGCCTTCCCCTTACAATGCGTCAGCTGCTCTGCAACAGTGCAGGGAGAAAGGAGCCCTTCCTTTTCCTTAGTTTCATCTTCCTTCCTCCCATGGACCCCAGCAAGGGTCAAATACAATTTGCCCAGTGCATTAATCTGCCAAGGGGCAGGATTTATGTGCTCCTGAAACAGACGTCAGTGAAAAGACTTTTGTATGACAGAAGATGAATACGGTTAAGAGCACCCGTTTGTGCCGAACCATGACTCTTTCTGGTGCGTCACTCTGCAAAATGCAGCAAACGTGTGGAAGTGGATGATGGAAAAACACCAGTGATAATCAGTTACACATTTTCAGGGCACAAAAGACCCTTCAGCCATTGCAGTAGGTAGCTGGCCCATCACACTTGAAGTGCTAATACTAGGGAACACTCCACGGTTTCAAAGAAACTACCATCATACAGAAATTATGGCAGCATCTGTAATCATTGCAAGAGTGATGTTACTTTTCAGAGAAAAGCATCTTTTCAGAAATAAATATGTGCAGATCTGTCAGGCAATTATTTTTCCTCCTGCTATGGACATCTGCAGTTCATTTATTTGAATTTCTTCTGAAAATGTATAACAACTGTCAGTTGGCAGGGAGAGCTTCAAAAGGAATCTCAGATTCTTTGGAGATTGAGAAGGGCATTTGACAGAAATTTCTCTCACCTCCTCCCCCCCACGACACACACAGACACTTTAGTTGTATACCTTAATACTGTTTTAATAACACTTTTATTGGAGGAGGCCATTTCCCCCCTCCTTTTATATAACAGTCTGTAGCTTTTATGTAAAGAAATACAAACAGACACAGGGAAATCCTGATTTTTCTGAACTCCAAATAGCTGAATCTCAAGAAGAATGAAAAGTGTAGGTACAAAAGACATGCTATATTCAAATCTAGAACAATTAAAGAAACATATGGCGGAGAAATAAGTCAACACAAAGTAGTATAAACAACAATGCCCAATCAGTAGATATATAGAAATAAAAAAGAGAGGAAGGTGATATTGCATGAAATCATTGATGACCGGACAACATTTGTGAAGAGGGTTTATGTTTAATGATATTTCCCCTTCTGCATTAAGCAACTTAGTGTAACACAGGATGCCAGTGATCTAGATATAATTTGGCTGCATTTTTCTAATTAAGTCACATAGCCTTGAAATGGGATAGATAGGCCACCCACTGGTGAGATGGGGATTAATGAGGCAGTAGGCTACACAATGGCAAGAAGAGTGTTAAGAAGAGCCTATGGGACCACCTGACCTTGCCCTGCTACACCTGCAGCCAATGTCAGACATGGAGAGGAGAATTAAAAGGAGACCTTACCCAGTTTGGTGCTGACCAAGGAAGTAAAGCAGAGCTCTATTATGTCCTTGAGGAGGGAAGACTGGTTCCAGTCAAGAGCCTGAAGAAGCTCACTGTGTGAATGAGCCATTTGGTGGCTGGGGTGACTGGGCACAAAAAGGCTGATGTAAAGGGACTAGCTGTGTGATGACTAGCCTGGAGCAGAAAGATGGGATCCCACCAATTAATCTGGGGGTGACTCTGTTTTCAGTTTACCAGTTTCCTTTTGTTTTGGACTCTATCACCCCAGAAGGGGCAGGACTCAAGTGTGCCGTAGCTGAAGAGCTCAAGCACCACAGCACTGGATCTTTGAGGGATGACACCTGACCAGCAGATGCCAGAAGAGTGAGTTGTGCCCTGATGAGCCACAAGGGGGAGGTGGGTGCTGCTGAGATCACTTTAAATGCTTGTAACAAGGTTATGTCAGATAAGCAGTAGAGTACTTTATTTCAACAGGTGTAACAATGCACTTCAGATTTAAGATAGCATTCTATGGCTATGTGAACAGAGTTTAGAGAGTTGTAAGGATTATCAGAGATGTGGAGAAGAATGTGAAGGTGTGGGTTGTTGTTGGTTTTTTTTAATCTACTGTCAAAAAATGGCCCACAGGACTGTGTAAGAAGAGTCATGTTTGTTTAAACCACTGCTGCTGCACTCTCAGGACATGTAAGCCAATAAACTCACAACACCATGTTCTGGGCTGATATTATAATGGATAGGGAAGCTTTGACACAAGTGCATTGCTTCAGGATTTTGGATGCACTGATGAAGGACCTTGCAGGGGACTTTTGGAGATATTCTATACTTAAGCAATGTATTGCCTGACTTTACAGTTAAAGGATCCTAATGCATCAACATGTATCTAACGCTTCAGAGATTAGTTCTCTATGAATTTTAGTTTGGCACATAGCCAAATGTGGCTGCAAGATCTAGGAGTGGGAAGAGAAAAGGAGTGGCTTCAGGTAAAAGGGTGCAGTTCACAGTTGTCTCCATCTTATGCTATTTCTATCTCCCGCAATAGAGGCAGCTGTAGAGGGAATGAACGAGCCTAGGCAAATCCAGCAGCAACAGCCAATAAGGTACTTTTCCTATGCCACAAAGTTAATGGTGACAGTCTACAAACAAAATTACTGGGAAATAGTGAAACAGGGTAGGGGACATCTTTCAAGTTCAACATGACAAAGTGAGCAATTAGGCTGACAAGAAGTAAGAGGACAAGCTCTTTCCTCATCTTGTCATCAACTGTGAAGACTGAGAGTAGCACAGGTCACCTTAAAGAGAGACAGCAACACAAGCCAGGTCTAGGTCAGGGACCTATTGAACTGCTTCCTTTAACACAGGTGATGGAGTTCATGCCAAATACAGCTATCCTGGGAAACTAAATTTATTCTGCACACACAAACTATATTAAAATAACATTATTAAGGTTGCAGAATCAAGCACTTGGAAGTTAAGAAATGCCAGACTTAAATCTGTCTGTGTAACCTTAATTCAGCTCCTTGTGTGTATGCATTGGCAGTCTTTAATTACATGATCCCATATAAAGAAAAGGAATACTTGTGGCACCTTAGAGAAAAAACAAGTTATCTGAGCATAAGCTATTGTGAGCTACAGCTCACTTCATCAGATGCATTCATATAACTTTCTCTATAGAACCTGCTTAATTCGTGCACAGAATGGACAGTGCTCGCTTAATGAGCATCTCTTCAATATTGTCTTATTCTCCTTGTTCAAAATGTGGCTCCATGTCTTATCAATTGCACTCTGTTCAGATCTTGCTCTCAGGACAGAATTATAAATTTTATGAGTTCTTCACAGGTATTAATTTATCTTCATGACACTCCTAAGAGGTGAGGGAGAGGTATTAACCCTGTTTTGCAGATTGGGAACTGAGGCACAGAGAAATCATGTCCACTAATGTTGGGTGCCCAATCTAAGTTGCTTACAACCTGACTTTCTGGTGTATTTCATGTTACATAGCACTTTATGGTCAAACCGTGGCGCCCATTGATTTTTGTCAGCTATGAGTACTCAGCCCTTCTGCAAATCAGACCCCAGAGTCTCAAGTCAGGCACCAAAAATAGGAGGGACACACAATTAATGACCATCTCTGAAAAGTTTTGGTTTAAGTGACTTTCCTCCTATCACACAGGAATACTGGTCAAAGCTTCCCACCTGTGCAAAACAAGCACCACTCCCTGTGAGGAAAAGCCACCCATTCCTTGGGCTGATAGCCAAGAGGGGGGATGCTATAGATGAAACATGCCTGGTCTGCATCCCCTGGGAACTGCCCCTCACAGCACTGGCACCAGAACCAGCTCCCTTCTCCGCCCCCCACACCCAACAAAAGAACCAAATTCAGAATTAATGTTGCCTGCAGATTTTTTTTTCACCCCGCAGAATGATAGATTCTGCTGGGGAAGTGCTGCTAATACACCGTTCATCAACCAGGGGCTGCTGTGGCACCAGAAGAGAGGGCAGCTGGCTCACCGCCAGAGCAGCCAGCCGAGAGAGGGAGGGGGCACTTTGGCCTTTCCCCCTGTCCCACTTCTACAAAGGTTCTGATGTACTTGCTACACAGGCGTGCTCTGGGATAGCTGGTTAAACTGGCTGTTTTCCTGCTTTGTGCCACCAGAGCAGGCTAGAGGCCAGAATCAGGGCCTCAGCCGTTGCTTAGGCAACTGTGTGAGTTGCCTTGCCCTTGACTTCAGTTGGAGTTTTGCCTCAGTAAAGACTTCAGAAATTAGGCCCTTACTTTTGTAAAAGTGAAATCAGATAACACTGTCAGCACTATGAACAAAATTCCCTATTTATAGAAAACTGTCCTTCTGTAAATAGACTTGTGCTGTTATCCCCATATGTGCTGGTTTTCTATAACATTTTTTTCTGTTTTTCAATACCTACTAACATCTGGTAGTCCCTGCTCTTATTCTGTACGGTAGTAGTGCCTAGCAGCCCCAGTTAGGGACCAGGACCGCATTGTGCTAGATGCTGTACAAACACAGAACAAAAACATTGTCTCTGCCCCAAAGAGCTTACAATAAGAACATAAGAATGCCCATACTTGGTCACACCAAAGGTCCATCTAGCCCAGTATCCTGTCTTTCAATAGTGGCCAGTGCCAGGTGCCCCAGAGGGAAATAACAGAACAGGTAATCATCAAGTGATCCATCCCCTGTCGCCCATTCCCAACTTCTGTAAAATGGAGTCTAGGGACACCATCGCTGCCCATCCTGGCTAATAGCCATTGATGGACCTATCCTCCATGAACTTATCTACTTCTAAGTAAAGTAGTGCCAGAACAACTTGGTGTTTTTTATTCAAAGCATAAATAGCCCCAAAGATTAAAGTCAATAAAGACAAGGTCAAAGTACTACACTTAGGAAGGAAAAATCAAATGCACAAATACAGAAGGGGGAATAACTGGCCAGGCAGCAGTACTGCCAATATATCTGGGGGGTTATAGTGGATCACAAAATTAATAGAAATCAACAGTGTCTTCAATCCATGTCCTAGTCAATGTCATTCTGGGATATATTAACAGGAAAGGTGACTGTAGGAAGTGGGAGATAATTGTTCCTCTCTGCTCAGCACTACTGAGGCCTCAGCTGGAGTATAGTGTCCAGTTTTTGGCACGCACGTTAAGGTGAGGGAGACAGTCCAGAGCAGAGCAATAAAAATGCTAAGCAGTTTAGAAAGGTTGAAAGAGTTGGCCATGTTTAGCCTAGAGAAGAGAAGGCTGAGGGGGGGATGTGATAAGTCTTCAAATGTGTTAAGGGTTGTTATAAAGAGGACAGTGATCAATTGTTCTCACTTTCCACTGAAAGAAGGACAAGAAGTAATTGGCTTAGTTTGCAGAAAGGATGATTTAGGTTAGAATTAGGAAAAACTTTCTAGCTATAAGGATAGTTAAGTACTGAAATAGATTACCAAGGGAGTTTGGGGAATCCCCATCGAAACAGGTTGGACAAACACCTGCCGGGGATGGTGGATGTATGCATAATCCTGTTTCAGCATGGAAACATGGACTAGATGACCTCTGGAGGTCCTACATTTCTCTGATTCTCTTTCACAGTTTAATTGTTAAACTAAATTATCTGAGCATCCTGGTGTAATTTATAAAATTTTATAACAAAAATTTTAAATATAATTCCCTTTCCCAGCATAAAATAAACAGATACCAACAGATAAAATAACCCCCCACTCTAAACAAGGCTTTTTTATAATTTCAAAAAATGGGAATGCCGTGTGTGTGTATGTGTATATAAACAAAATATCAGTGTTTACCCTTTGACAAATGCAACCCAATATCATTCAGTCTCCTTTCCCACCAGCAGGAGGCAGTGTTATGAGTGCCAGGAAGGGCATGCTGTAGTCAACTTATGAAAAGAACATTGCTCACATGAGTGAGAAATTGTGTTATTCCACTCTACATGAAGTAGAAGGCACAGGCAAACTAGGAGTAATCAGGCCACTTCTCAGTATAGAGGTAAGGATTACATTTGCCCACCTTCCCCAATGCTCTTTTTCTCCTCAGCCTAGCAGTTCAATGTGGAGACCACACCTTTGTCTTTGTTTTTGGTGCAGCACCTCCTCATACGAGCCTATAAGAGCCACTTTTCTCATTCATTTTCAGCCACGTTTTTTAATATCCTTTCACTCAGTCTAGTATCATTAAGGAAATGCAACAATGCTTTTTTTTATATACTATTGAATATCCCTGATATTCTCAGTAGTCCTTTTGATTCCAAGCTGACTCAATTTTTTATTTTAAAAAACCCCTCTTTCCATAGCATATTTCCCACAATTCCACATAAAACGATCAACTGTTTCTTTGGTTTTGTACATATTACACCGCCTGTCTTTGTCTTTTTAATAATCTTACCATATCATCATCAAGGCACATTGACCAATTAACACTCTAAAAATGACTACTTCACTTTGTCTATCATGACTGTAAAGTATTATCTTTGATTTATTTAGCCTTTTTGTTTCCTTACTCCATGGTTTTTTGCCAATCCTTCGCAAGTTCCTTCATGATCACACTTCAAATTCTTGTCTAATTAAGGGTATCCTAATATCCATCTCCTCATTTTTAGACCACATTTTGCTGCTTTGTCAGCCATCTCACTTCCAGGTATTCCAATATGTGCTGGAATCCATGCTGTTGTTACAGAGATCTGCTTGCATTATTTCCATAGTTAGGAACATTATTTCACTTATTCTGTCACTTCTGCTTTCCAAACTCCTTGCTCTGATTGTCATTATGTGTGACAAGTAATCAGATAAAATTACAGCTGCAGCTGGTCACGCATCTCTGATCCAGGTTAGTGCCAACATTATCCCCATTAGTTCAGCTGTCAGAATGGTCACATAACTCAATAGCCTTTTAGAGTTCTGGATTCCAAGACTAGGAACACAGAAGGCTGTTCACACTCTACCCATGTTGTCATCGTTTGATCCATCTGTGCAGATTAGGCAAAGCTGGCCCCATTTTTTCATATATAAATTCAGACATTGTTTGGTCATAATGTGTAGTTTGCTTCCCTTGTAGATTTGGAATATTTTTTTTTTAAAGAAGTGGAGGAGAATTACTGTCCTTCTCTTTGCTTTCTATTACTACAAATTCTTTCTAAAAGTTCTTTCAGTTTTTCTCTGACATCATTTTTACCCATTTTCTGACCCTGATAGGATGAGGAAGTCTGTTACAATCATATAATTTTGTCTACTAAACTCCCAGCAATCCTCATAAATCTACACACTTCTATTTCATTATTTCCCTTTTACCTTTGCCCAAGAGCTTAGATCTAACCGTTTCATTCTTATTCATAGGTGCTTCTCCAGTGGCTATTTGCAGCACACAAATTGGTACTTTTATCATTGCGCCACATGCCCATTGCAGAGCTTGGGCCTGGAGCAATTTCAGGTTTCTAAGAGTTGTTTTTGAGGGTTAACCAAAAGCTTGGCATCCACAGTCTAAAACTGGTCTTCTCAATGCTCTATACATAATCATCATTACTTTCTTGTCTGCACCCCCTTTGTTTCCAGCTATACTTTTAAGTAAGTTCATCCTACCTTTGTATGCTGTGACCTTTCCAAGCTAATTAAATATCAAACACTACTTCTACAAGCACAGATTTTTTATCTGAATTTTTTCACTATAAAGAAATGTCCTGTTCTTGGCTAACTTTCTTCCTGGTGAAAAGCATTCCCTTTGTAAGTGTGAATTTAAATCCCCAATCACTTTCCTCCTTGGAAATTCTATCAAGTGCCTCATTTCTTTTCCATGGCTACATTGTCTTTCATATTTAGTCCATATAGTACGGTCATCTGCCAAAAAAAAAAAAAAAAAGAAGGAAATACCTATTGTCATTTGCACACTATGTGGAAGGTCATTTATCATAATGGAAAACAACGGAAGGCTGATAATGCTCCCTTGTGGAGTTCCATTGGTAGAGACAATCCTTCTTTTGCAGGCTTCTTTTTTTTCCCCTCAAAAAAACGGGTATGTCACAAGGTAGCCAATCCCTGTGAATAGAACTGGGCCCAGCTCCCCAGTGTCCGAGCAGGTGCAGCCAATTAAAGGGGGCTGAGCTACACTGGGCCTATAAAGGGCTGCCATAGCCAGGAAATAAATGGTGGAAAGGAGTGATTGGGAAAGGCAATACCTGAAGAAGGGAAGCCCTTGTGCTAATAACTCCTGCAGTGGGTCCTTGGAGCAAGGGACCAGGTGCTTAGGAATACAGCTCTGGGGCTACTGCTCTTGGAAGGGAGAAGAGCTGAATAGAACTAGGTAGCTTCCAGGAGCTTCTTTGAGAGCCCCAGACACTGCTGGGTGGGGTGACCCTGAAGCCTAAAAGAAAGGAGTGAGTTAAGACTGTTTTCTGTTGCTTTACTCGCCTGCACTAAGAGAATGAACCTTCTTAAAAGAGACAGGGCATGGCAGTGACTGCTTGGAAGCTGCAAAGAAGCCCTGCCCTGGGACAGAGGAATACATAAGTGATTAGCAGAAAGAAGCCAAAGAACTAAAATCACTTCTAGAAGTGCAGTGCCCCTCAACAGGAGGAGAGAGTAACACACCAGGAGAGACCTTCAATAGCCTTGCTCTCTGGGTCCTTTTGAGGGCATGCGTTGCACTCCCATCTGCATTCTTTCCAGTCTGTCTACACACTGGGCTTGTAGCAACTCCAGCACAAACACACCTACCCTGCCCTGAAGATCTCACAGCAGAAAGGAGATTACAGACAGAACAGCAATACAAACCATACAAAATAATATCGTAAATACATTTGGCCAGAGGGAGAATTTTTAAGTGTGTTTTTGGTTTCTTTTGGCACGGGGGGGATAACTAATTTCCTTCTCTCTCAAGAGATGTCTATTAACGTGATTCATCTTTCAGGCTCAGGCAGACTGGAAGTGTGACCTCTTGCAAAACTTTGCCACATGTCACCCATCACATAAGAGCAGTCTTAACCTATCTCACACTACTGTCCTGAGGCTTAAATAGCTAATACTTGCAAATGTAAGGTGCTACGTAAGTGCACAGTCATGAAACATTTCCTTGTAAATTAGCACTGAGCTAGAGAATTTGGAAAGTCAGGAAAAGAAAGTCAAAGACAGAGGAAAAGGGTTAAGGTCTAAAGTCAAAGAGGAGGAAGGGCACTTAACTGAAGGGCAAAGAGAAGGCCTAAGCCTGAAGTCAAGGAAGGGAGTCATAGTACAGAACTGGCTGATGGGGGCAGAAGAATCCTCCCAATAGTTGGCGAGGTTCAGGAAGCCTAGCTTGCCATCCACTAAAGTTTGTTAGCTGTCCAGTATTACCAATGGGAAGATGTGCTGGAAAGCACCTAAAGGGCTAATACGGCAGGTCTTACTGCACTCTGAAGTAGTACAGGCTATCTGCGTCACTTTCAGTTATTACTCAGGGCTCAACCGTGGCTTTGCTGCAAGCCCCAAGTAAGGAACAGCCTGTAGCTGTGCTTTCCTAGGAGCAGACTAGTGACCAGATGTTGACTCAGACACACAATGCATCCGATGAAATGAGCTGTAGCTCACGAAAGCTCATTCTCAAATAAATTGGTTAGTCTCTAAGGTGCCACTAGTCCTCCTTTTCTTTTTGCGAATACAGACTAATACGCCTGCTACTCTGAAAACTGTAGACTCTGCTTCCCTCCAGTCCCGAATGAGGAGATAAGATGCTCCAGCCCTATACTGGACTAGGGTGACCACCCATCCCGAATTGGGCTTGACAGGCCTGAAATGCAGAGTTCAAGTCCCAGTCCCAGACTCAGTTACTCTGGGACAGCATTTGTCCTGGATTCCCAGCAGCACCATTCTGAGCCTGCCCAAGAAGTGCGGTGGTGCCAGCCGCTTCCCGCTTCGGGGGCTGAGGAGGGCAGGGACATAGGCCGGGGGCTCCTCTTGGGCACCCAGGGCAGCTGGAGGGTCCAGGGCTTCCCAGGCTCCCTGGGAAGCTCTTACCACAGCCCTGCTCCAGCTTCTGGACTGGCCAGGGGCTGGGGCTTTGGGAGAAGAGGAGGGGCAGGGCCACAGAGAGGTGGGGCTCCTGCATCTGTTCCGCTTTTGCCTATTGAAAAGGTGGTCACCCTAGATAACTCCCTCACTGCACAAGCTCCACCGATTTCCCACTGCCAAGCGGTGGCAGGAGCAGCCGCATAGAGGCAACTCTTCCTCTGCACCTGCAATGCAGGTAGTCCACACAGGAGAGTAATGGGATTCCTTGTGCCGCCCTAGCTTTCCTGTGAAACAGCACAGCCAGGGTGACATTCTTTCCCTTACAAAGTCACTGGTTGCAGCTATGCTCCCTGCTCCTGCCTACAGCACCCCGTAATATGTTTTGCAAATTCCAGCCAGACTGCATTGATTTGGGTTACTGAAAACAAACATCTGTCTTTACGTCAAAAAGATCAAGGTCCCTCCCTCCCCTCTCTATGAACGTTCCACAGTTAACAAGTTTTGGACTGAAGTCTGGGAGTTAGCTCTCAGCTATCAAGTTCCTAGAGGCTGTCTGATATTCCTCTGTCATCATTAATAGTAATTATAAAAGCAAAGCCCTTACCTATTGATACAGACAGACATTTAAAAAAAAAACCATGATAGACATTTTTATGCCATTTCTCTAGCCAGATGAGCATTAAGAGATGAAGGGCTGCCTGCCACTCTGAAAATCATTGGATTTGCTTTATTGGATCAGATGACAGTAAATTGAGAGTAGAAATGGCTGGAAAAATGTTGACAGAACCACTTTTTGTCAGAGAATGCAGGTCCATGGAAGTTGAAACACTTTGTAAAATCATATTGATCTCACTGAAATTTCATTTCACTGAAAAAATGGGTTTTGTTTTCAGTTGGAACAAAGATAAATGATGAAATCTCAAAATTCTCAGTGAACAGGAATTTCTGCTTCTATGTGGCTCTAATTGAGAGCAGTAGACTGCCTCTGGCAGGGGCCAGTTGATAACACCTCTGAAAACTCCTGGTGCACCTAGTCAGTTGTGGAATACAATGTAATATGCAGTCAGTTCTTCCCTGACCAGCTTTGCCCCCCTCCCCCGAAGCTTGGCAATCTGATCACTGTTATGTCTGCTTGTATAACCATAGATATCACTGGTCCTAAAACTAGTCAATACTACTCCTATCTGATGGCAGTGAATTCAATAGTCTGACTTCATGCTGAGAGTATTGCTTTTATTTGCCTTCCTCCCACAGCCCAGGAGCCAAGTTAATGTTCATTTTTTTTTAATCGAATGTCTGTCTATTGCCCAAAATTATTTCCTGATTTAGATTTGGATTTAAAACCAGCATGGTTAAAAGGTTTATTGGAAGAGGGCAGGACAGAAAAAAATAGCTGTCTACTGTGGTAGCACAAGCCCTATCATTAAACAGGGGAAAGGAGAAACAAGGTGATCACTGGTGCTGTGGCTCTGCAATCTGTATTCTGCTGAAGATGAATTTATCTCTGCAGGGAGAGAATAGAGAGAGTAAGCAGCTGGGAGAGGATTGTTGAAACAAACCAGGAGCTGGTTGTCCCTGTAGCAGATCTAAGGAGGGAGCTACCCTCTGATTGGCTTACTCTGAGCAAGCTGACCCTTTCACAAGGTGCTGTTTGAGTGTGTAAGTGAAAGGCTCTCAGTGTTGAACTTCTTTTTGGGGGGGGGTGGTAAACATTTATGTTAATTGTGTACCGGGCAGAATGAAGCCTGAGTAATTTACTCTCACACTTACACACGATGTAACATCTTTTATTTCTCATTTTTTCATGTCCTATGTCTGTAAATTTTAAGGCTGCCTGTCACATGACAGTGGTAGAGAATCAGAAAAAGAGTTCTTCTAGCATCAAAGAAGGAACTTTATTAGAATAACAGAAAGCAGTTATCCTTAAAAATATTCTGCCATGGTGGAGAGCTTCTGCCCACATCCTTCCCCTAGGGCCACCCTACCGGGCTTCCACCAAATATTTTAAGAAACAGTACACATGTACAGATCCTCACAGACCCTTTACCTATGCCCATTACCAATAACGGGGACTGCAAAGGGGGAGCTGAATAGTCAGCATGGTGTTTCTTCATTGGTCCTGGGGTCTTTCAAGTATCATGTATCCATTTGCTGTGCATCTGTTTTTATTGCTTCTGTAAAGAGAAGAGAGGTCGGTACCAAGGGAAGGGGATGAGCTGAAGAAATGTAAAAATTAACAAAATGGTATTGAAGGAAGCAAGGGAGAAATATAAGAGTAAAGGAACACATAAAACGAGAAATGAAGGAAAGAAAAATAGCTGAGGGCAAATATGGGCAATACTGTGTTAATAAAGCCATTATACCCTCTCCCCTAGAGATTCTTCACTGAGCTCTTTAAGAAATACTGTGAAGTTAGAAATCTCAGTTGAAGAGTTAAACACAGATCTGGGTTTCAAGTCACACCTGCCCCTGCCCCAGCCTATTTTTCTGGTTTCACAATACACAGGAAAATGTTATCCCCCCCCCTTTGTAGCTGTATAAAAGATTTAAACAAACAATAAAGGAAAGTGACTGACCATAAGGGGAAATGGAGAACCTGATCATATATAAAACGCTATCAAACGCACAATGTAAACTGGAAAAAAGAAATATGTTTCCTCTGTTGCTTTGGTAATAATCTTAATGTCACTTTCAACAACAGTAGGTAATACGTTTTCAGAAAGAAGTGTTCTTTTTTTTTTTTTAAGGGACTGTGGGCTAGATTCACAAAAGGGCTTAAATACCTCAAGTGGCAGTTAGGCACCTACGTCCCATAATTAGGCCCCAATGGGATTTACAAAATCCCTGCTCAGTAATACTGTAGGTGCCTAAACTCACTCAGCAACTCTTTTTTGCAGTAAAAATTCCCTAGAAGCCTAGGATTCTGCCTGTGCACATAGACACTGCAGCCCCATGCCAGGAGTCTGTACACACAAACCCAGGCAATTCACAAATAGGGGGGAAGATAGATGTTCCTCCACCTAACTCTCCTGCACAGCCCAATCTGACAAGCATGCTCATAATTCACCTACTAGATCAGGCTGCCATAGGTCCAGCCACCACCTCTCAGATGAGTACCCTTATCACTAGGTTAGAGAATATTCTCATGTGGGGTCCCTCAGTCTCTCCTGTTGAAAGTGTTCCACTGTAGATAAATAACGAAAGAGTCATTGGGCCAGAGAGACCAAGTGCAATCATGAGGATGACTCTATAGCCAGCTGGTGAGAAACATCCAGTGCCCTGGCTCCAATACAAAAAACAGCACAGATAGGCGCCTAACCCTAAGAGAAGGTTTGCAGCTGAGAACCCCAAGCAAGAGAGAGGCACCTCCCTGCAGTTTTGATGTAGGCACCCGGCTCCCTGAGGGGCGCGGGGGCTTAGGACACACCTCTTGCTTTGGCTAGCTTAGGTGAGGAGCTGCCTAGAATGCTGGCTTTTCTGGATCCCATTCTGAGGTACCCCTCTCTCCCCACTTGTTCACAAGGGGCCTAGGCACCTAATCAAACTTTGTGAATCCCAGTGGTTTTCTTCCCTCTAGGCGCCTAGAAGTTAGGTGTGGCAACACTCACCAAGTCAGAGTTCCTTGGGTAATCTAGCCCTGTGTCCCTTTAAAAACCAAGCACCTGTGTTTTTCTGCAAATGAGAAAAGGGGAGATGGGAAGCAGACCTGTGGAAATTGGATAGGGGGCAACTGGTATCATTTGTTTTGTCTCCCATGGGTAGAAACTCTCTTATTGGCTGTTTGAGGATGGGACTTGACTTCAGCAGTGTCATCATCAGCAAAAGATGTTAATTGGGATGGGTCAGATTTCCAAAGCTATTTAAACACCTATAGATGCAGGTAGGCACCTAAGGGGATTTTCTGAAGTGCCTAAGCAGGTTAGGTGCCAAACTCCTATGGAAGCCAATAGGAGTCAGGCGCCTGACTCCTAAGGCATCTCAATCTTTAGGCACTCAGTACCTCTGAAAATCTGGCCCAAAATTCCCCCCTGGGCAAGATGTATGGCCCCAATCCTGAACTGTAATGTGTGAGTGGAGTGCTGAACTTGCACAGAGTCTCACTGAAATAATTGGGGCTCTGTGGAGAACTGCCTGAATGCTACATAATATAGGACGAGAGCCTATACATTCGTGCTTATGAGACAAACATATGTATTTGTTCCACATTAAAAAGATAACTCAGGTATGCATTCTTGCAGCATCTTGTTATCAAAATTAATTAAAGCTTAACAAAAAATAGCTATACAGCTGCTGTGTCAGCACCCACCAGATTTCTTCATTAGAAAGTTGTGGTTATCTGCTCTACTCACTTTTTTCAAAAGTTTGCACACCAACAGTAACTCCAGCTTCTCATTAATTTCTTCTGAACCCCTCTTGGAGTGAATACAAATGATCGATAGCAGACTCTGAAATCTACTGATCAAATCAGCCTCTATAAACAGAAATAGAAGGTAATAGCAGAAGCTCATGATTATTTTTCTCTCTCACACACAGCCCTTTACAGCACTGCATTTAACAGCATAGAAGCCTGTGCACATGAAAAATAGAACAATTTTTATTTCTAAAAATATTCCCGGTTAAGTATCTCTCGCACAAAATGAAATCACAGTGGAAAACTAGATCAAACAAAGTGGGCAGGTGATAGTCCAGTAGCACAGGATAGTGCTGCAGTAGTTTAGGGGCTTTTACTGGTTTTCATTATAACCTCAGATTTCAGAGGTCATAAGTGAGCCACTGTACGTTGTATTGGGACGAAACTATAATTTACAAGTTTTCAGGCCATTTATAGTTTTGCAAAGCAATTTTTAAAGTACTTATGAGAAGAAATAGATTAAAAAAAACAAAAACCTGGTTGCGGATATTCATTCTCTTTTCTAGGTACCACCTAAAAACAGATTTTTAAAAATTCTAGACAGTGAGTTCTTTGTGAAGACTGGTACACTTCTGTTTTTGTTTTTTTTTTCTATATTTTTCCTTGGAAACACTGGAGAATATTTCCAGTTGGAAGAAAAAATAGTTACCAAGCAGATGCACTAGCTATTTTCAGAATGCCATTTCCCCGCCACCCCCTCCCCCATCAGCTGTACTGTTGATTATCGCTGCCTAATATTTTCACCCACACATTTAGAAAGCCATAATTTTTAGAGTACAATATTCAGGACAGTTGACATCCCATTGTAGTGAGGCTCAGCATTCCGATTACCAGCCTGGTCGCAATTGCCCCTTGAGTTAGAGATTGTAAATCATACATCAAAACATGTGAACATATCAATTAACATTCTGTTGGAAGGAAATCAAGGACAAACATACACTGTGACATTTTTCAATTTTTATTTTAAATAGATATGGAGGTTAAAAACCAGCAATATTTGGCCCTAACCTTTATTTGCCCAATCTCTCTCTCTCTCTCTCTCTCTATTATAGCACCATGCTACTGCAACATTGATATGCAAATTCCCATTGATTTTTTTTTTCCCCAATGGAGCTTTATTACAAAGAGAAATACTTGGCACTTCAAAACTCTGTGAACATAAATTGGTTAATCCTCACAGCCTCCCCTTTGTTTTTCTTTCCTGGAATCATGTACTCTCTCTCCTGCCCCATGTACTCTCTCAAGGTTACCCACTTCCTAGCTTCCCCTTTTCCTCAGGCTTTCCCTCACCTTCCTTCCAAAAACTCTCCCTTGATCCTCTTCCCTTCCTAACCTTAAAGATGGGACCATGGGAGCTTTGTAGGCAGATGCAGGGCGAGATTCAGGTTCAAGCAAGGAAAGCACAGCTAAAAGCAGAGGAGTAGCTCCCCCTATTCTCCCTGACTCCAGGAGGGAGCAGCACCTAGCAGAGGTATCCTCTGTGAACTGCCTGCAACAACAGGATCTCTGCCTCTTAAGCCCAGATCCTGAAAGATATTGAGGCACTTAGCTCCCATTCAACTCAATGAGAGCTAGGTGCCTAAATACCTCTGAAGATCTCGGCCTTAGGTTCTGTGAAGCATACCAGCCCATCGAGCAGATGCTGATAGATACATCAGTGCAAACCCCTTCCCTGAGAAAGAATGCAAACAAATGACTCTTAAGTTTAGAGGAAAACTGCCAGATCAAATTTACTCCATTTAAAAACAAGATGTATTAAGAATCTCTTTATTTTTGTACATTTAATTGTTATGCTTTGAACTTTTAATTATTTTTTGGCTAAGAGTCTTAACCTAATGTTCTGATGACACTTTTAAATACCAGCCTGGGGTGTGCATATGCATTTGAGGTGAAATTCACCCCTCTGCCGAACACCAGCACAATGACTATACATCACTTACATTAAGCAATGTATAGGCCAAGTGTGGATCTCTGCACCAGGGTGAAGTTCACTCATGGAGTATGGTCCATGGGAATGGTCCAGGCCGTGCTGTAGGTTTCCTGCAGTAGGACCAATGGAGCTTGTTCCAGAGGAAAACATGTAGACTAAGGAAACTTTAATTCCTGAAACTATCCTGTGTGACAAGGTCGGGCCAGATGGCTACAGGAGAGTGAAAGAAGGCAGATATATTAGTCCCAGGTTAAGTAGGTCCCTTTTCCCTGGTAAGGTAACAGGGAAGGTTTCAGAACAATCAGAAACTTTCTGGAAACAATTAAGGCAGAGAGTCTGATTAGAACACCTGCAGCCAATCAACAAGCTGCTAGAATCAATTAAGGCAGGCTAATCAGGGCATCTGGGTTTAGAAAGGAGCTCACTTCAGTTTGTGGGAGTGCGAGGAACTGGGAGCAAGAGGCGCAAGAAGCTGAGAGTGAGAAGGCATACTACTGGAAGCCCGAGAAGTACAAGCATTATCAGACATCAGGAGGAAGGTCCTGTGGTGAGAATAAAGAAGGTGTTTGGCGGAGGCCATGGGGAAGTAGCCCAGGGAGTTGTAGCTGTCATGCAGCTGTTACAGGAGCCACTGTAGACAGCTGCAATCCACAGGGCCCTGAGCTGGAACCCAGAGTAGAGGGCGGGCCCGGGTTCCCCCCATCCCTCCATCCCCCCAACTCCCTACATGATACTGGAGAAGTTGAACTGGACTGTGGGTTCCACCAGAGGGGAAGGTCTCTGGCCTGTTCCCCAATCTACTAGGTGGATCAGCAGAGACTGTGGGGATTGTTCTTCTTCCTTTCCCCATGCTGGCCAGTGATGAGGCTAACTGAGTGAATGGCAGATTTGAGCCACGAAAGTGGCCAAACTGAGGGCTGCCGTGAACCTCTGAGGCGAGAAAATCTACCAATAAGTGCAGGACCCACCAAGGCAGAGGAGGAACTTTGTCACACCTCCCTTTGGAGCCTGGAGAAAGAGGCATATGGAACTGTGTGGAAGGAGAATGAAAACTCTAAGGAAGATTTCCTATCACTTCTGTGGAGGGAATCGGTACATCTAATATTGCCATAATTTCTTTTTGGTGTCTGTGTACCACAGCTCTCTGGACAGCATAAGAGGCCTACTCAAGTGCGTGTGTGTGTATATATAAAACAAGTGTGTATAAATCAAGAATTGTGCTGGCTGTGTGTAGTTACTGTACCTACCAGGTCTGAAACAGTACTGGTCACAAGTTTTTCAACAATAAGTTGTTCTCCTTGAAATCAAAATGTTCCACAGGCAAATGTCAACTTTGATTAATTTTTTTTAAATTTCTTTTTCAGAAGCAAATTTAGAAATGTCAATTTGAAAGTAAATGTCTTGTTTCAAATTGACATTTCATATCAAAATGTCAAAAGGTTATATTTTGATTGGAAATGTTGAAATTTTTCATTTCCGTGTTGTCCAATTAGTATTTTATGGAGCTTTTTGTTCTGCAAAAAATCTCAGCATTTTCACCTTTTGTACTGATTCAGGTTGAAAACAAATCTCAGAACATGACTATTTCTTGTGGGATGGAAGTGCCAGACAGCTCTGGTCTGAAATATTCTACCTGTCAGAGTTTGGAAGACTTCTCAGTTAGCAGCATCTGGAGTTTGGTTGGAGAACAGACCTTGAGATGGAGTGAAATGGTTGCAGATTATAGAAGGATTTACTGTGTTAGCTTGATTCATTTTGCTGTTTATCTTTTGCACTTAAAGTCAGCATAGCTGATTTTAAAAGATGTATTTGGATTCTGGGACATGCAACCATTTGGTAACTTTTGATGACCAGCTCACAGAGAGCATAGTTCCTACTACTTCTACAATTAACAGATTATTTCATAACTGATACAAGCCTGTGTTTGTGGAACTTAAGTTCTTGGGTTTGTAGCCTTGCTGGAACCACAAAGTCCTGTGTGTCTGTAGAATCACTTCAGTGTGTATGTTGAGAGAACCAGTGAGGCTACAGAGTGATAGCTTTTTATGGCCATGAGTTCAAGGTGGCTGTTTCTCATGAAGGAGTTAGGCACGTTGTGTGAAACAAATTGAAATAACTGCTAAATTAAAGGAATCTAAAGCCCAACTCCCACTGAATTAGTTGGGTGCATAACTCCCTTGGGCACTTCTGAAAATCCCAATAAAAAATTTCATAGCCCTCTACATCATCACATGTTGCATTTTGATTATCTTGCATGTTAAATTATTTTTGTATGTCATTTTTTGGTGTGCATATCTTCATTCCCCTTTACACATATTTCAGTTGCTTCCCCAATTTCTTTTAAGTATGTTAGTTACTATGGAAACAACACTGGAGTTGGGAGTGGCAATAATTAGTGATGTCTGCAAGTGCAGGGTAAAGTCAATGTATATAATTAGGCCCCGAAGCCACAGTGGGCTTTGTGTAGCTGGCGTCCCAGGGTCTGACTGGGCACAATTTATTCCAAGATGGGGGCCTTAGCATTCTATATCATGATTTTTGAAATAGTTGTGGGGGGGATTAATTAATGTAAATGAATTAATGACATTATTAGAGGGTTGAGTGGGGTGTGAATCAGGCCAGGGGTTGGACTTGATATGTATTATGGGTGCACATTAAGGATGTGCTGTACACTTGCAGCAAGCATAAAAAATTGTCTTCCTACTGCACTGTCAGCTTGAAATGTGACTTTTAAATTCATTCCTTCATTTTAATGATAGATATCAGGGCTGGTCAGAGACACACATTTATCTGCAGCTGTTTTTATCTTTGATTCTTTAATTGGCAATTTTTAAGATTACCAAGAAGCTTTTAAAATAAAGATTTTAAATAAAACTCAAAAAGGCTGAGAGAGCCTGCTTGCCATGGGCTTCCTCAGAGAAGGAACGTTTATTATCTCTTAAATGTATTTTGTTTGTTTTGTCTTATTGGTCCCTTTGCTGCTCCTCCCCCTACCAGGCCTTGTCTATGAACAGAAGTTATACCCCTTTAACTTAAATTAGTATTCAAATTAGTGCAAAATCCTGTGTGAGCACTCTTATTTCAGATTATTATTTTGGTTTAGCTTAATCCATTTATATACCAGGTTAGGCTAAACGGAAATATGCCATTCTTAACCCAAAATAAGTGTGTCTCTTTGTAATGGGGTTGAGGCAATATTATGTGTAAATCTATCACACTCCACTTCTTCCTGTTTACCTCTTTGCTGAAGCACAGGTCAGACTTCTGTCTTTTCAGAAAGTATTACAGAGTTAAACCTCAGGACTATTGTATGGACAATCCTGACCAGTAGGTGTTAATAGTTCCCAGTCTACTTCAAAGTGAGAGTACCCTACAGTTTATTAGTAAACCAACATTGTAAACAGAATAAAGTATTATAAATAGGGTTTGGAATACTACAGCTTTCCCCAAAATTATTAGATGGTAAATGTGTTCCTTTTACAGACTTCCCCTTTGTTGCTGTTGCATATATTTAAATATAAGGTTCCAACATAACATTGGACTTCTATATTGTAGCACACACAAGAAAACACACTACCCTCTGATGTTATTCCAAAGATGGCTTCTCAGTCTTTATAGTGTGACCAGAATGTGTCACCTGGACTCTTCGGCGTTTGAGAAGAATGGCAGCATCTCAGTCCTTTCAAACGCTTCAGAATCCTGTCAGCACACAAAGCTTTGGGGATCTCCACAGTTAAGCATTCCAACCCTTGGGATAATAGGTGACTAGTCTTCATTTTGCTGATGAAATGGAAATCTGGAGCCTGTATCCAAAGCGGTAGATGGGACCCACACAGCAGACACATCTTAGTCCTGATCAATCAGCTGCTTCAGCCACAGGGTTGTCTTTAGCTCCTATGCTTATAACCATTCTCCCCCTGCCCACACGCTGTTTTGTTTGGCTCAGTCCTCAAATGGTGAATGTATTCCTTGCTCACAATAAAAGTTTCACAACATTCCTTGCTCACAATAAAGACTTCTTATACACATTTGGAAATGCTACTTAGCATGTTAGTAATCACCGCACCCTAGTTCTGGATGTTCCAGGACTGTTCTAACTGAGTTGCCCATCCTACTCTCTCTCCATCTTTGCAGAGACACAATATTTCAACTATGATCCATCTCTCTTCCCCATTGCTTCTCCCCCTTTCTTTGCACTAAAAATAAATAAATGCTATAGTATAAACCATGTAGGTCACACATGCACAAACTTAACACCAGTTTAACAAACACTTTTTAGTTAAAGCAGTACTAGCATGTGTAGGCCAGGCACGCACCTGTCTCCACCTTTCTCTCCCTCCCCTTTGCTATCTACTCTGAGCTCCTATTTACTTCCACCATTTCCTCGTCACTCTCTCTTTTTCTTCCTACATTCTTGCTTCCCCTTTAACTCTTACTTTTCTTCTTGTCTCACTTCTATTCATCCTCTGCTGCATCCCACTCTTCATCCACTCTTTTTCATCTCTCTCTTCCATATCACCTTTTCCCCTTTGGTGAATGCTCATTAACATACTTCAATGTCCTGAAAGCAGAATCAAAGTTCAAGGGGTGAGGTGGAGTGAAGGAGGAGTAAAAAAGAAGCAGCTGAGCACTACCAGTGTTCAGCCGTGAACTCTATGGCCGTAGGCCACAGAACCATGGTAAACTTTGTAAAATCATCTGTGTAATGATGGCCAAAGACCTATTATGGTTCTAATAATAGTTCCTCTTTTTTAAAAACATTCTTATAAATGGATTTATATCAGTGGTGGTCTCCAAACTTTTGAGGGTCGCACCCCTCCTTACCCCTGTCTATGCTTCCCCGCTCCCCTGGAGCCAGAGCTGGGAGCGGGGCCATGACTCCCTGGGGTGTGGGGAACAGGACAAAGGGGCTGAGGCTTGGCCCGCAGTAGGGGGCAGGTCTGGGGCTGGGGCTTACCTCATGCTTCAGTGACTGTAGCTCACATATATCATTCCCATTCTTGAGAAGTAGAAGTTCTGCAACACCTACATACAATGAACGGGATTAACATTCTCAATGCTTATTGAACTCACTAGGAGCTGTTCACTGATTTCAATGATCTTTGAATCAGGCCCAAAGAAAGCTACTATTGAACTGATCCAGCATTTCTTCTCACTGACTTCAGGAAAAGCAGTGGTGCATCAGGCTATTAAAAATTAATGTAAATGGTTTTAAAACTTGTATGAGGCTCATCCGTGGACCAAGTTTCACTCTTACTTTGTGTGATGTGATACAGCAACAGCAGCAGGAGTTCTCCATTATTCTTACAGGACCCTGATTCTGAGAGGTGCTGAGCACCCTGAACTCCCACTCTGGCAAGGTGACCAACCCTGGCAGAGCTGTCCCAAAGACTCCTATTAATTACAGCAAGAGGCTGTCTGGTGCAATATTATATATTAAAAACTACAGCCAAGTTCCTCATCAAATGATGCACTGATCACAAAAATACCATATTACTCCTGGCATGCAATATCTTCCTTATGCAGTTCCAAAACACGGGGCTTGAGAGGCTAAGCACGTCAATTTTTCCATTTGTTCAGCAGTCCAGTGGTGACTAGAGTAAAGGCCTGATCTGGAAATAAGACATACATTTTTGAATAGGGTAATTAGCCATTGGCACAATTTACAAATGGCATGGTGGATTCTTCAGCACTGACAATTTTAAAATCAAGATCGGATATTTTTCTCAAAAATATGCTCTTGGAATTATTTTTGGGAAGTTCTATGGGCTGTGATATACAGATGGTCAGACTAGCTCAGGGGGCGCCAACCTTCGGCATGCAGCCTATCAGGGTAATCCGCTGGCGGGCCCTGAGACATTTTGTTTACGTTAACCGTCCGCAGGCAAGGCCCCCCGCAGCTCCCAGTGGCGGCGGTTCGCCGTTCCCAGCCAATGGGATTGCGGGAAGCTGTTTTCTCCTAATGTTTATAGTTATAGGGCAAACCCTTAAATATTACATGGGATATAGATAGTTTAAGTGAGATTTATGCATGCAACAACTCACAAGAGTCAAAACACTAAATACATTTTTATAAATTTAATACCTACTTTATTAAGACTAACCCACAAGTGAGCCAGACTGGTTTCCAGCTATGTGTTTGTCAGTGGCCAGTGAGGCCTAAGGGCCTTGGCATGAGCTGCCCAGCATCACAACACATACACACAGTTTGTAAGTGGAGGTGATGTCTAGGACATAAAATGTGTAACATGATGTTACCATGCATCTTGGTAGTCCCGGTAGTCCATCTCACCTGGAATTTATTCCACCCCTTAAAGAGACCCTTTTATATCGCATGCTGCATACTCATTTTAAAATAGAATTGGCCTTCTTCACAATGGCATTACACTGTGTACTCATCTTCCGTCTTCCTCTGATGTGCCTAATGGAATGGAGCCCTGACATGGTAAAGACTTCTAGGCACTACACCATGTTAGATTTTGGGAACGATGTTGTTGATTTATCTCATTGAAAGAGGTTTCTAAATAATAGATCCCTACTTGACCTGTAGATGGGGCTTTGTTTTTTCTCAGGAATGTTATCTTTTATCTCGGGTACTTAAATGTCCCCTATTACTGTACTATCAATGTACTTATCCTCACAACACCCCTGTGAGATAGGGAAATGCTCTTACATGCATTTTACAGATGCAGAGGTAAGGCTCAGAAACACAGTGATTTGCCCAAGCTTGTACAGGAAGTCTACCATAGAGCAGGGAACTGAACCCAGGATCCTGGGGTAGCACCTTAACCATTGCACTGTCCTTTTTGTATTTTGCTAGTTTAAACTCATCTTTTTCTTTGGCCTGCCGAATGTTCCAAATGATCCCAATTTCTCTGTATTTTATGTGGGTTCTATAGAAATTGTGCAAAACCTCAGAAACAATTTCAAAATTCTCCACCATTTCTCCTAAACCACAACAGTGGGATCAAACTGTCCTCAGAGAGTCTCCAATGCAGAGTGGTATCCATAAGCTGCTTTTTTAAAGGGCTGCACACTGAATCACAGTACAGTGGGAAGAGCTGCATCCAGGTATCTCCTTTTCTGGGGTAAATTTGCTGTATTTTGGCTCTGCAGATCACTGAGTCTGCTAGGAGCTTCTTTGAGTGAAGAGGTTTTCTTTTGTTTTTTTTTTTAACCAATTAATAATAATAGTTAGTTTTCTGATTAAATGAACTTTGTCTAGGAGTTTCATAAGCATCTGAGTGACTTTGTGCTCCTTTTCAAAGCCCCACCCATAAAACATAAGGTCAAGACTGTGGATTTAATTCGGGTTGGGTGGGGATGGTGGGTTTGAGAACACCTGTGCCTTGCCAGCTTCTGACTGGTATTGTGCATGATCTAAGTCCAGACCCTCCGGGAGTACCGGGAAAATGTATGCAGTAGCTTTTACCAAGTGTGGCACTCTCCTCTCAGTGGCCCAGGTGTGATGGTAGAGGGCAGCAGGGTCATGGCTCAGGCCTTGCTCCGCAGCTTCCCCTGTTTTTGTGTCATTGTGTATATGGTTGTGAGTGCAAGTGTGAATGAAGTGGGCGTCTAGTACAGCTGTCACTACCAGTTTTCTGAAGTTCTTATGCACCAGGAGCCTGATCCAAAGTGGGAATCCCCCATTAATTTCAGTGGGCTTTGTATGAGGCTGTAGGAGCACAAAGGCTAGGCAGAGTCCTGGTCCCTGCACAGAGGCTTAATGGAAACAGAAGGAAGATCTTTGTACCCTACCACCTGAGCACTCCTACAAGGCAAGGCAGAATCGAGAAATGTGCTGGTATTTCATCCCTGATGACTTGCTGTTGCTCTACACGTTTTGTCTGGACATTCCAGCAAATGCCAGACTGTTTCAAAACTTAATTATGGAGCTTCTCCAGTCTATACCAGCTGAGGCTCTGGCCCCATGTCCATAGACCTAGGATACTCTCTCAAAACCTGCAGTTTAAGAGAGCCCGTTGCAGCAGCGTGGAAGAGCCAGGGATGGCACACTTCTCCAGAGTGGAGTGTACAAGCTTTTTGCAGACAGTCTGGCTCTAAGAAACCATCTCTATTCATAATTATTTGCAAACAAAACAGCCATTCTGTGTCAAAGTATGTTTGACTGTATCTTACACTGGGAACGAGGAACAAGACTACCCTGATTCTTATTACTTCCTTTCAAAAAGCAATGGCCGTAGAGCATGAGTAAAGGTGGCTCTGCCATTTTGAGCATACCTCTGACATTAATAAGATATATCAAGGGGCTGCGCTATATTCTATGTACTTACATGGGATTGCTCTTGACTTTAAAACCAAAGCAGCTCTACATATTATTTAAAATTATGCTTCAGTCCAGTACTCTGACTTCTCTCTTGATGTTGTGTTTTCTGTCTTAAGTCCTATAACTGGGATTTCTCTGCTTAAAAAGCATTGTAAGGCCCTGATTCTCCACTCCCATAGGCTGGACACCCATGTGACTCCCTTCACTTCAGGGGAGTTACTCCTGATGTATGCATCTGGAAAGTGTATGAAGGCAGTAATAATAGTAGTAGTAAAATTCAGTGGTCCATCTTCCCATCTCTAATTGGGGTTATGAAGTCAGGATGTATTAGACCTGATCCTGCTCTCACAAAAGTCAATGATAAAACTTCTATTGACTTAAATGAGCCCATTGGGCCAAACTATGCTCCCATTTACACAGGTGTAAACTCACCAACTCCCTTACACAAGTGTAAATAAGAGTAGAATTTCTGTAAATCCGTTTTCTGCCACAGATTTCCTGAATGACCTTGGGCCTCTTCTGTGTCTCTGTTCCCTATCTGTAATGATGGTAATCTATGGGTAGTGCAAGAATATATACATTAAAGATTGTGAGGCACTCAAATAATATGGTAATGGAGGTCATGTAAATATCAAGGATAGATAAGATAGACAGAATATGGTGCATTGCCTAAAATATATATAGGGCCTGATTCTCCTCTTGCTTCCACTGGTGTAAATCAGGAGTAGCTAATCTCCCGTCCCTGCCATATGCATTATAGTGAGTATATTGATAGATCAGAGTGCCGTAACATTCATTACCCTTCTCCTTGGTCCCTATCTTTCTCAGTTCTTTAGATTTCTCCTGCGGGCACACATATAACTCCCCTGGCCCAATCCTCTTGTTTTCTAGAACTTATAGACTTTTAGGTCAGAAAGAACCATCGTGATCATCTAGTCTGTCTGGCCTCCTGCATATTGCAGGCCACAGAGCCTCACCTACATATTCCTGGAATAGACCCCCAACCTCTGGCTGAGTTACTGAAGTCCTCAAATCATGGTTTAAAGACTCACAGTTACAGAGAATCCACCATTTACACTAGTTTAAACCTGCAAGTGACCTGCACCCCATGCTGCAGAGGAGGGCGAAACACCCACAAGCTCTCTGCCAATCTGACCAGAGGGAAAATTTCTTCCTGATCAAATATGGCGATCAGTTAGACCCTGAGCATGTGGGCAAGACCCACCAGGCAGATACCTGGGAAAGAATTCTCTGTAGTAACTCAGAGCCTTCCCCATCTAGTGTCCTGTTTAAGGCCATTTGGGATTTTTGCTACTGAAAGTCACTGATGGGACTGCCTACAATGGCATATGACCCATCATACCATCCCCACCATAAACTTATCAAGCTCACTTATCAAGACTTTCCCTGAGACAAGCTGCTCTCATCTCAACCTATATCCACCTCAGTTTGAGTTCCACTTTCTGTAATACACAAATACTTCCACCTCATTCCCCTCCTGCTCAGTGACCACTCGACAGTACAACAGCTCTCAGTTCAGAATCCCATCTTCTCGCTATAATTTCTCCACCTCAGTCCTTCTCCCTCCTTGTTGACCCACCTACTCCATTTCCAGCTACTGCTATCAGCTCAACCCCCCAAAACCCAAACAAAAGGTTTAAATGGGTCAATTGACATGGATCAATTATTACTTTTAATATGATCCTTGTTTATGCTTTCTCCAACTTGCTTGGCTTGCAGTGTGAAGACTTACGTAAGGTAAGATTTTTTTAGGATCTTTGAAACAATAAAACATTACTTGACACAGGAATGCATACAGAAACCATCTGACTTGAAAAGTCCATGCTAAAAACAAAACCTTTTGTTTAGATTGCAAGAGCATGAAGAAATATCTAAGACTTCAATCCTGCAAAAACTTATGTGGGCAAGCAACTTAAGGCCCCCAAGCCTTCCCATCAAACTCAGTGGGAACTCACCTGAGTAGAATTACTCATGTGCATAAGTGTTTCAAGATCAGGCCCCAAATTGGTAAGCATTTTACATCCTCATAATCTGTAGCACAAACAGTTATTTATTTAATAAAACAAATGAAATAAATAGTTGGAAGGTTTTAAATATCAAACACTCCTGGAGTTTGTGCAAACGCATCATTCACTCTGAGTCAGGGTGGATCTTGCATCTTGATTTTCAGATTCAGAAAAATGCAAGAATTCAAAATATACCACCAAGCTTCACTTGGTTTTGAAGCAAAACCATGACTCAACTTCAGGTTTCTCCAACACCGGGCTCAGTACCAAGAATGGTTGTAAATGTTGCAATGTTTTCAGGCTGAATCTGGAATACCATGGCTCTGATCCTTATGGTGAGGTCCATGTGGGTGGATCCCTGCACCCCATGCCCCTCAAATGGGGCTATGCACAGGCACAGCGGTCTGCCTATATGGAGCTTGTTGCAATTGTGGGGTTCAAGTTTGTAATGAAACCTCAAGCTCACCAAGCTGTTCCTGTTTTGTTGGCACCATACGCAGCTCTGTCTAGTTCTAACCTTCAACGAATTTCACCACGGAGTACATATTTATAATCAGGTTATAATAGAAACCTGCCCTTATAGTGACACAGCCAAAGTTGGAAGGCCTCAGACATAACCAGCTTTGAATCTAGATTGTGATTTAAACCACCAGCCCCAGGCCTGGACCCTTGCATGGGCTAGCCAGGCTTTAAGTCTGGGGGCAGAGAAATAAGATGGTGCTACATTCGTGTTTACTTCCCCTGGAGCAGGAGAGTGGAAAATAAGCACAGCCTTGGTTCCCCTGATTAACACAGCTAAGAGTTCACTTGAGTAATTCTACTCTTCCGGAGCTGCCCTCAGCTGCTGCTGCCTACTCGTTTTCTACAACATGGAGGAGCATGACAAAACACCCAGCCTCAGAGTGTTAATAGAGCTACAGTGCCTGGAGCAGGAGTGGGGGAGCAGAGACCCCCCAGAGCTGACACAGATGCACTGCTTCTCCACATAGACTCCTGCATCTCTTAGAGAGACCCATACAGTCTGGGAGCAGCACCCACTTCCTGATCCAGAAGTGGCATCCCCCTCTCTTCCCTCTTCCATTGAAACAGTGAGATAAATACTAAAGCCCTATGTGCCTCCACTTCAGCCTAATGGCATCTGCTCAGCTCCTGATTGTGCAGGGCTTCCAAAGACTCCCTCTGCTACCCGATGTCAATGGACACCATGCTTCTCTTCCCTTCACCTCCCCTCCTTTCAATTCACCCCGGCTAACTCATCCCATCCCTGCCATTCCCATCTCTTCCCATACCTTGGCAAGCCAAAAAGAAAATAAAAGAATCTTCTATAAATAAAAGGAAAGAAACACCCTCCCCCACCCCAATTTGATATCTGTGTATAATCAGGGAGCTAATAGGACATATTCCGGTCATCACCCTAATCCTTCTGTCCTGATCTGTACATGAGTGCAGTCAGTTATCGGATAGGGGCTTTAGTCTATCTTTGGCCTCCAGCCTGCAATGAGCTTTATGCAGACCTTGCTGCCTGTATGGAATTCATTGCAGAAGAGGGCCTTAGCTTGTAATCTCTTCAGGGTGAGTGTCTTGCTATGTGTTTGTACGGGGCTTAGAATGGATCTGGATGCTGATTGGTGCCTTTGGGGTATTACTGTATTAGAAGGAGCAATAATACTTCTACTTGTATTCTTTCCAGTTGTTCACTACTTTGATTATTATTTATTTATATTGCAATAGCACCTAGGAGCTCTGGTCATGGACCAGTGTGCTAGGCCCTGTACAAGTACAGAACAAATTACAAGTTTCAGAGTAGCAGCCATGTTAGTCTCTATCCGTAAAAAGAAAAGGAGTACTTTGTGGCACCTTAGAGACTAACAAATTTATTAGAGCATCAGCTTTCGTGAGCTACAGCTCACTTCATCAGATGCATCCGATGAAGTGAGCTGTAGCTCACGAAAGCTGATGCTCTAATAAATTTGTTAAGTCTCTAAGGTGCCACAAGTACTCCTTTTAAAACAAATTACATTATTATAGTGGGGTCAGGGTCTGATCCTGGAAGTTATTTGTATTACCATTACTATAATTACTTATTTTTACCGTTGCTGCCCTAATGAGCTGCACAGATGACAAATGCTGTGTTAGAAAGCTTAAGAATATGATGTTTATGTGGAAGAAATTAATCCCATGTCACTTTGTGCATCTGGCTTTGTTTGCTCTATCATTCCCCCTTTTGCCTTAGTTGCTCATTTGTCTCTTTCACGTCAGCATTGCCAACCCCAAGTGTTCAAAAATCACAAGTTGAGGCACCAAAATCAGGAGATTGGCTTAAAAATCACCGTATTATAAATGTAATTTTGATGGGTTTTTTAATTCTTCTAATGTTTGAGCCTCCTGGGGGTCACATTTTCAAGCTTTTCTCTGCAATTATCAGGACTAAAAACTTAACTTTTTTTTAAAGTGGAAGCTGAGATGCTTACATAGTCACATGACCCCAGGAGTTGGGTTCTTGAGAAAAACACGGAATATGAGACTCAACAAAACTGAAGATGGCTGAAAGTTTTACTTCAGTGCTAAGGTGGGTCTGAAACAGTCTTTTTTATGACCAAGGGGTTATGACCACCCTGCTCTTTCCATAGTGCTAAATGGAAAAGAGTCCTAGCTAGATAGGAGGGAAGTCTCAGAGGTGGGGATGTTCTAATATAGCAAATCCAATGAGTTAACAGTGACTATGTTCAACAGAAGCAAAGAATAGGTGGAACTAAGCTGCATTAGTTTAGAATAATTAAAATGAGACTGGACAAAACTCTCAGGTATCAAACCGATGCATGATACATATAGACAAGGCAAATAGCACTACAAATGCACAGTAAGGCAGAAATTCTCAAAGTGTGGTCTGTGGAGTATTTGCTGCGAGTTGTTTTAGAGAGCTGGCTGATCAAATGAGTAGAAGGATGGTCTGGTGGTTAGAGCACAGGGCTGTGATTTGGGACACCTGGGTTTAATTCCGTGATTTGTCACAGATTTCCGGTGTGATCTTGGGCATGCTGTTTAGTCTTTCTGTGCCTCAGTTTCCCAACTGTAAAATGGACATAACAGCACTGCCGAACTTCACAGGGGTATAGTGGGCTAAACAGATTCTGAGGTGCTCAGATACGAGGGTAAAGGGAGCCATATAAATACTGAAGATAGATGTTGCTAGCACTAAGAAAAGGAGTACTTGTGGCACCTTAGAGACTAACCAATTTATTTGAGCATGAGCTTTCGTGAGCTACAGCTCACTTCATCGGATGCATACCGTGGAAACTGCAGAAGACATTATATACACAGAGACCATGAAACAATACCTCCTGCCTCCTCAGTTCTATGTGTTGGATTGTTTTGTGTTTTTTTTTTGGTTTATTTTAAAGTTTGATGAAATTAAAAATAATTGTCATTGTTCTTCTACCTGTTCTATTAAATATCCATGACACATTTCCCCACTGTTCCTTTACCTTGTAAAATAATTGTAGTTTCCATGGGGATGTTACTGATGATGAATAGGGTAGTGGGAGAGGCTGCTTTGCAGGACTGTGAATGGAAGAGGTGGTGGCTCCTACTGGAGCATAGACAACTTTTTTGCGGGTGGGTAGAGTTAACATATAAAATAACTGTTGAATCTCACTTTAATTAGTAATATTTTATTATGACTAAATTTGTCCGCTTGTAATACAGCAAAATAAACAAGCTTCTATTCCAAACTAAGTTTTCTTCATTTAATAACTAAATCCTGAAATTTTTAGCAGGGATAAAGCCCCTTCCTAGCTCCCAGTTGCCTATATCCTTGACTCTAAGATGATTTCTGAGTTCAAATGTTGTGAGGCAAGGTGCATGGGGTATTATCTTTTATTGGATCAACTTCTGTTGGTAAGAGAGACAAGCTTTTGAGCTTACACTGCGCTCTTCTTCAGGTCTGGGTTCTGTGTAGCTGGCAATCTTGTCTCTGTCGCTAACAGAAGCTGGTCTAAGAAAAGATATTACCTCACCCACTTTGTGTCTCTAATATCCTGGGACCCACAAGCTTACAACACTGCACGCTTAAAATGTGGCAAACACACTGATCAAATCTGGTCTTGTCCTGGGAAGGAAATAGGTGGAAGGGGCCAGGTTATCAAAAGTGCCGCGCTTACCACCCATAATTGGAAACCGATTTTCAAAAGAGCCCCCCAGGGGAGCTGGTGAAGGCTGAGCCCAGCACTTCTAAAAATCAGGCCAACTTCCATGGGGAGCCTAAATGGAAGCTACTGAGGAAGGGGGGCAGTTTGCCTAGTAGTAGCCGAACTTGCAGGGTTCTCTGAAGGGGGGAAACACCCTCGCAAGGGCTGCCAGCGAGAATCAGAGCCAGGCAGCCCCCCGGGAGGTGCCGAGACCCAGCCGCACACGCCCAGGGAGCCGCCCGGGAGGTGCCGAGACCCAGCCGCACACGCCCAGGGTGCCGCTAGCGACAAGCCCGGCGAGGCTTGCGAACAGGGGGCGAGCAGGAGTCTCACCTGATTCTGCGCTGCAGTTCCCAGGCTGCCTGGGCTCCAGCCCAGGGCCAGTCAATAAAACAAAGCAGAAAGTGCGTTGCGGAGCAAACCAGGGCCGGCTCGGAGCCTGGCCTGCGAGGCTGCCTTGTGCAGGGCTTTCTGGCATGTGGCTGGCTGGGGCCAGGCACCATCTCTCTCCCTCCCGCCCCCCGAGCTCGGGAGATCAGATGCTGACTTTGGGAGTTCCTCCTATTCCTTGTATGGAAAGCGGCTCCCCATAGGGCTCGCCGAGACTCATCTGACACCTTCCCCCGCTGTGACTTTCCCCAGCTTCCCTTTTCTTCTTGCTCGTAGCAGGGAAGCAAAGGAGAAATCTCCCAGCCTCTGCTGCTTCCCACAACTCACCCGCTCCAGCAGCCCCCACGCCCGCCGCCTCCGCCTCCTCCCTCCCCTCCCCTCCTCCGCAATCGGGAATAAATCAGAGGAGGAGAGACCCAGGCACGCCAGAGCGAGCGGAGATCTGTTCCAAAAGTAGCCCTGATGGCGGCGGATCGGATGGAGCCGGAGCTGCTGCTGGAGTAGCGGAGAGCCCCCTGGATCCCCCGCTCCACCCACAGATCTCAGTCGGTCTCCTCCCCACCCTCCGCTCCGCTCCCTGCTGCTGTGCCCATCGCTCGGAGAAGGGGGGGGGCACTTTAAAAAAACAACCCCCCACTCATTTAATTTTATTATTTGTTCCGTCTCCGTGACTGGGGGATCGATCTTCGATCAGGAAGATGGCTGCTGGCTGGCTGCTAGTCTTCAGTCTGACACTTTTCCAGTCCCTGGTGATGAACCTGTCCTCGGAAGGACCGTTCCCTTCTGCCTCAACGTAAGTCCCACCTGAGTTTCGGTCTGGACTGATATATATATATCTATATATATCTATATATAGATATAAAAATTGGGTGGTGGGGAAGGAAAGCGTTTCACTGGGAAAGTGTTTGTGTGTTTGGGAGAGGGTGACGACTGTAATTTGCAGGAGAGTTCTTCCTGGGGGTTGGGGGAGCCCTGATAATAAAGTGGTAATTGGGGTACACTGCAGGATTTTGGCTGCTTTTCTTTTAAAGATCCAGGCTCTCCAATAGATGGTCACCGAGAAGAGAGAGAGAGAGGAAGACCAGGGAGAGCCAAGTACTGTACTTTTGAGTCAAGGGATTGGCATGAGAGCAACACTCAAGAGCAGATCCCAGTCTCTAAATATACCCCCAGCAGTTTAGCTGTGCTAAGAGGAAAGTTTCTAGTTACACACATTCCCCTCTCCCCGCCCCCACCAACTTCAGTGGTTATTTGTTTGTCTGGAATTTTAACACTTTCTATTTTTTAAAAATACTGTATCAAATTTTTCTTTTAAATAAAAGATGCATGAAATCCGTGTCCCTGCCTTTCCCATGCATGTTTCCAAGACAATGTTATTTTACTTTTTGGATGAAAATTTTAAATGTATTATGTGCTTCTTTCTACTTGGATCTCCTCCAGTTCACAACATGAATATTTTGACAGTTCCAGGGTTTGTTTTGTTCATATGGTTTTGTGTGTGCATGCATGTGCAAAAGCAGACTTTTTTGCAACATGAGTAAAGTAGCAGTGTTTTCATGCAGACTCTCAAAGGGTAGCCTTCACAATAATTACTTAAGGGGATTCACCTTTACACCTTTAAGAGAAATATTCTTAATAATAGCGGTTTTATGTTGCACTGTTTTGCATGGATGTAATAGAAAATTGTAAAGCGTTTCATGTTAATAACTGTGCAAGTGTTTCTCTGAGCAAAGCAAGGATCACCTGAGAAAAACAGCCCACTATGTTATGTTTTTAGTTTCAGCCAGACACAGGACAAGAAACAATGTGGACTAATGACCACATTTTCTTTTTAGAATTACTTACTTTAGTTCCTGGGTTAAAACCTGTCATTAGATAACTTTATGTGGATGGCTCACTTTAATGCATTTTACATAAGAAAAACAAAGCTAAGGGTAGTCTTCTGTGGTGTTTGATGCTGAGCAGAATTTACTGTCCGAACTCATTCTGTACAGGAGATTTCTGTGATTACAAGTAGTGCTTTTTCACCAATTAGTGCAGCTGGTGTGTTAGGATTGGTTTCAGTTTTCTGTGTTGGTTCCATTATGTATTGGAGCAATGCTAAAAGGATGCACATAATGGTACAAGAAAGAAAGGGATTAAGAAAGATAACTGTGTAACCACTTAATATCTTTTAGACTATATAAACGATGCCTTGACTTTTCATTTTCATTTACTTTTATTTTCTTGCACTGAAAGAGTTACTTACAAAGATGTGCTGTGTAAAACAAGAAGAGTTAACTAAAAAATAATGCTAGGATACCCATCTTTTAAATCCTTGCTACTCTTAGACTTCAACATCCGAGATCAAAACACTATCTCTTAGTGAATTGATAGATCATGTTATACACAATTATTCACAATTGATCTTCTTAAATTTATCTAATTTATAAAAGGTAAAGAAATATGGAAACCAACATGATGGAAAGCAGATACTATAAAGCTCATGAAAGCTTATGCTCAAATAAATTGGGTAGTCTCTAAGGTGCCACAAGTACTCCTTTTCCTTTTTTATAATTTCCAAGTAGAATTATGGATCTCTTTTTACTGTGAGATACTTTGTTTTTAAATCTTAGTAGTCCACTCAGTTCATATTTGCTTCTTAACTTCACAGTTACTCTTACTATTCATGATGATAAGAGCAAACATCAGCAGAATAAGGTATTAGTTAAGCAAAGAACTTTAATGATAAGGAGTGCACAATAAGAAATATCTTTTCTCTTGGTTAACAGCATTTATATGTTCTCCCATATCTACTTACTGTTTTTTGGTTTTTTTTAAATCAAGCCATTAAAATATTGTAGAAAGAATCTACAGTGTCTGCCTATCCTTCATAATAATGTATTTCCTCTCTTAAATGAAATCAAAGAGCAAATAAGTCTCATTCCATTTAGGAGACAGTTCAGCAGGCTGGTAGGAGGGCTTGTTTTGCAAAAGTAATGATGTAACAGGTGAAGCCGAAAACAATGCTAGGATACTGCTTTTAACAACTGCTACTGTAATGATGTTTTGCTCACCAGTGTATAGTGTAAATGGGGAAGAACAAAGTGAAAATGACACAAGTGAAAATGTCCGTGAGTGTAAATCATTTTAGATGTAAATACTAGTAGTACCAAATAGAAAAAATGACTGAGGGGGTGGAAAGAAAAGAAAGGGATACTAATAGTTTAAAACCAAAGGCAGTTTAATGCCTGATATTCACATTCATCTACAAGTATTTTCCCAATATTTTTGATATGCACCCCTCTCTTTTATCATTTATTTGAAAAGTTGGTGTTAGGCGGCATTTGAATATTGCTTGGTTGGGTGTATTGTAAATAAAAAAAATAACATATCCAAGGCTACATAGTTGTAGATTTCATCAACAATTGTTTCCCACCCCATTACTCTGTGAATTTTGCATCAGTTAATGCCATTCTTATGAGATGTATCTTTCCTGCAGAACTCAAAGAACTCATGTAATCAATACAGTGATATAAAAATGTTATTTTTTTTGGTAAAGGAAAACCAAAAAGCTGTCACTAGTGCCTCTGAGATAGAATCTCAGGCATTTGATCAATTTCACTACTTTGGCTTTGATATGTTTACCCAGCAAAATAGGGGGAGTCAGCTTATTAGAAACATCTATACTGAATGAAATAGAAACCGGAGCTGTTCATTCAAAATCAGAAAATATGGTATAGTCACATAGTGCTGCAAACAGCCAATGTTAGAATATTTTAAACAGATTGAGGAGTTTCTGTATTGGGAAATGTAGGCATATTGATAGATATAACTTGATCTTTTGATATAAGATTTGACAACTGATCAATATATATTGCACATTTCGTTAAATATATCATTTTCACTGTGTCAGAATATTAAGGAATTATACTGTGCACTAAAATATACAGTGGTCTCTTATGTTTCGATTTCCAGTAATTCAGTCATATGTGCAACATTGCATACATTTTTGCACTTGTATGAGAATATTTTTTTTGTATGGAAGACCTATTATACTTTAACTGAACTGCTGGTAAAAGTACACAATGCATTTCTTTCTTTCTTGTCATGTATGTACATTTAATGACTATATGTATCTAAATACAATATTTTAATGTATTTTTTAACTTTATATATAAGGATAGCATAGCACACCATTGGTGCTACATGAATAAAATAACAGTAATAGAAACAAAATAAGCCATTTTAATTTCTGATTTTTTTTTAAACAGTCATACTTTTTATATCAACTAAAAAGCAGTGATTACAGTATTGTTGATATTTACAATAACACTGATTAACATAAAATGTAAATATGTACTCCATGCATTGAGAGGACTAACTTGGATATTTTGTTAAATAATTTAAAACGTAACAGTTAAGTGTTTGACAAATTTAGGGTTGGATCCTATTAAATTCAATCGGACTGCTTTTGTGTATGTGTTTGCAGGACTGGTCTCATAGTTTGGTTCTGTCAAATCCTTTTTAAAATTTTCTTTCCTTAGTTCTCTCTTTTTATGAAAATGACTCTCTCCTAATGTTTGGTTTTTAAAATAGGAAGTATAAGTTCATGACATAACTGAGACAGACTTTGTCTCTTCAAATGAATTACAAGATTTATTAATAAAAAACAACGAGAAGTCCTTGTGGCACCTTAGATACTAACAAAATTATTTGGGCATAAGCTTTCGTGGCTTAAAACCCACTTCATCAGATGCATGGAGTGAAAAATACAGTAAGTAGTATATAGATTACAGCACATGAAAAGGTGGGCATTGCCATACCAAGTGGGGGGTCAGTGCTAGTGAGGCCAATTCAGTCATCGTGGAAGTGGCCCATTCCCAACAGTTGACAAGAAGGTGTGAGTATCAACAGAGGGAAAATTGCTTTTTGTAGTGACCCATCCACTCCCAGTCTTTATTCAGGCCTAATGTGCTGCAATATATATACTGCCTACTATATTTTTCACTCTGTGCATCTGATGAAGTGGGTTTTAGCCCACAAAAGCTTATGCCCAAATAAATTAGTTAGTCTCTAAGGTGCCACAAGGACTTTTCGTTGTTTTTGCTGATACAAACTAACACAGCTACCACTCTGAAAGATTTATTAATATTATTCAGAATATGTAAAATGTGTGAGAATAACAAGGAAATCGTGCATATACTTATAGACAAGCAAACATTTAGTAAATAAAGGTCTAATCCTGCAAACACTTACTCATATGAATCACCCTTATTCTCTTTTATGTCATTAGGATTACTCATTGAAGTAAGGATGACACACATGAAAGGACTGGGATCTTTATCTTTTGGTTTTTGCACATGATCCTACCAAGTGTAATCGTACCATTAATAACTCTAAAGGCTAGACTTGATACTCTGTATCACTTTCTGTATTAAATGATTACTGACAAAGGGTAGACAGAAGTCATGCACAGTGTGTATTTTAAATGTGCTGATAAACTTCATTCTAACACTTCCAGTATAACGATTATTTGATCCTTTTTATAAAAATTTTTTTTGATAGCAAAATATCCTATTTAGCTTTGAAGCTAGTTGTAATATATCAAGTACTAGCCCTTTTGAAAATAGCATTGTTTTCATATATCCAGAAATACTCTGCCATAAAAAATACCCTACTGATGTGAACCTTCATGTAAATGGAACAGAGAGAGGGAGCCAAAAGATGTAATGTACTTAGAAACAGGGAAGGGAAGTATCACCTCTTGGTGTGTTCTCAGCATCATGTGTCTGAGTGCCAAACACTACACAAGATGTATAAAACCACAGGTGCTTAAAACACAATCTTATGAATGTATGTCTAGTAGAAAATAAATTTAAAACAGAGTGCAAAACAGCTTGGTGACCAGGGTTGTTTTCTTTTAGTGTGTGTGTATGTATATCGATGTGTGTGATGGTGATAAATGAAAGTTATCTGGATTCACAGAACAATTCCATTTTTTACTATATTTATTATCAGTGAATGGGAGTTTCTTGGTATTTTGGTTTTATTTCTTTCCCTCTTATTAGTGTTTTGATCTCTCCCTTGGCCCCCACCCCTGTGGTTATTTCTTCTGAGGTTTTCAAACCTACAGCTGTTACATTTTATTAGGTATGAAAATCTAAACTGAAAACTTGCAGCATAGTCACTGATGAGAAAGAGATTTTCATTGAAATAAATCAGCGTTTTAGGGTTCTTGCCATCTTTAATCTTACAGTGATGCTATTTTCAGAACTGCATTGCTCATACCCTACAAAACGATTTTATCCAAGAATTCAGCTGCTAGAAAGAGAGGGAGGGAGCCTGGCAGTATGTTAGTTTTATATGTGTTCACTTAAATAGAAGGCCTTTGGTGTAGATTTTTTTAAAAACAATATTAATTTAGCTGAACATTTTAATTTGGGGGAAGAAAATGGTAAAATTTTAGTTTAACCTTTTGCAAACGATAAACAGCAAACTGGGTTACACAAATCCACTGATAACTGAGGTTAGACCTTTTAATGCCGTGATCCTCCATACCTTACTCATGTGAGCAGCTCTTACCAAAGCAAGTAATCTCATTTAAACCAATGAACTATGAAAAGATTTTAGGGTTGCAGTACTGGGTAGTATAACAGAAAGAAGAAAATAGACCAATCCTACTCCTACCAGTTTTAATGGAAGCAGGATTGGGCCCCAAACTCCCTTGTATTTTCACAGATGAACTAGAGTTTCGCATCCCTGTATGCCTATATATGCATTTTGTTTAGCGAGTTTATAAAGATCTTTGTGACTAATGCCAGAATTGTGGACCTGGAATAAAACCCTGTCCTCTGCTTAGGAAGAAGAAACTTCACCAATCTATAATGCTGGGAATCGAATTGTTACTTGGACCCCAACTGTAATTTGCTAAAGTCAAATGCTGTGCTTTATTTTTGTCTCTAGTAAATACTGAATCAGGCTTATTTACAGAAATGATACAAATTTATTTTCTGGATTTAAACAATTAGTGACTCTCTAGCAGCTTGAAAAAATGCAAAGGTTACTAATTAACAAAAAAAACCCCAAGAACCCTAAAAACATATTCCTCATTGTTCGCCCTTGGGCAATCCATATTCTCAGTGCTCTGATTACTGTCAAAGCTCTCCAGTATGAGCATTTAACTCTGTCTGCTGTCATTAAATGATGGATATCATTGAATATTTAAATTCTATATGACCGAGAATGCGGCCCCAATTTTTCCTTTTGTACTGACTAAAGGACCCGATCCTACAACACCTTTCTCATTCATATAGTTCTCTCACATCAGTGATACCACTGTCCCCTTGGACTACTCCTATGATTTGCAGGATTGGGGCCAAAGCTGGATTTTGTAGTCACAAAGGGTATTGTAAATAATAATGAACGGAATGCTGCTATTACACGTTATGCGCTTGTTTCTCATCACTCCTGATTGATACTGGGAAATTCTCTTCTCATTTATATGGGTATCTTATTTTGAATAAAGAAAAGGAGTACTTGTGGCACCTTAGAGACTAACCAGTTTATTTATTGGTTAATCTCTAAGGTGCCACAAGTACTCCTTTTCTTTTTGCGAATACAGACTAACAAGGCTGTTACTCTGAAACCTGTTATTTTGAATATGCTTTTTGGCTCCAACAGCATAATTATCTCCATATAACACTATACTGATCGTAGAAATGGTTTAAATACAAACTGAAAATATATAATATTAATAGCAAATATATAATATAATATTAAAAGTCCTGCCCTCTGTTGAATTTGTAACACCTTGATGACGTTAATGTGCTGGTTTGAGTTTAACTGAGGACAAAGTCAGGCCCAATAGGTCTAATGTTCCAGTACATTCAGTCAAATCTAGCCTGCTAATTATGCAATATTGCAGTAGATCATGGGTGGGATTTTCAAAAGAGCCTGAGTGACTTAAGAGCCTGTACATACCTTATTGAAAATCAATTGGACTTGTGCTCCTAAATCACATCAGCCCCTTTAAAAATCCCAGTCTGTATCAGAGGAGTATATCTAGGGGACTTACTGCGTAAACCTTACTCAAGCTAAAGCCCATGGCAGCTTTGCCTGCAAAGGGGCTGCTGATTGTGGCCTTGGGTCTTTCCCAGGTGTGTAGTACTACACATTTTTGAAACTGAGATTAGTTCAGATTGTGCCCCCATCAACAGAGTGCTCAGCAGCATCTCGATCTTCCCATGCCCTGAGAGCTTGGATTTATGCAGTGAGGGGGCTTGGGCTCAACAGGCCTGGCACAGGAAGAGAGTGATCCCACAATGGACTGAGGCAGCATGGATGATACACATCACTCCCTCTCACGAAGATCCCCCTCGTAAAAGTGATACTTTGTTGGTGGGGTTGATGTTTGTTGAGGGTGGAATTATTGTCCAAAGTGTGACCCCCCAAAGCAGCTGTCCTATGAAGCAGGGTTATCAGTTACAGGGGGCACAGATCCTATCTGCATAAGTGCCAAGGCTCATTCCACATGGAGGCCAGCCCTGGCCCTGATGTTGTTTGAAAAAATAAAAGCAACTATGCTGATATAACAAACTTGCAAAAGCCTTGATGTTTCCCCCGCTGTTTTATTTTTCTGGGCTTTTGTTGAAACATCATTAAATATATAGTGTTGTGCCAGAGCACAGAGAACACACATGATTTACAAAGGGAAATATGTCAACTATGGCTTTGTACATGACTGCTTCATTTGTTTACAACCTACTGTCTTTAATGGGAATTAATAGTAAATTAATGAATTCTGTAATGATGGGCTGGATATTTGAAAGATAATATCCTTATGTTCCATACAGTTTCACTCCTGAGCACATTTCCATGGTGACAAAAATCAGTACTAAATGTGTCTGATCTGTACTCCTTAAAAGGTGTGAACATTTGTTACCATACAGTAACCCTACTTACATCAATGGGATATCTTCCATGAGCAGTGACTTCTTATTTGAGTCAAGTTTTGCCAACTCAAACTCCATGTTTTATATTCTTGGTTTGGGGTTAGAATCTGACCCTAATCAATGAATCTTTGAGAAGCCCCATTCATGTCAGTGGGGTTATTTGCATGGGCAAGAATTCATCATATGAGTAAGGATTTGCAGATTAGGCCCATAGCTCTCTTTTGTTTTTAAATAACTAAAAATAAAGGGTCCAGTCTTGCTCCCATTCAGTTCAATAGTTTTTAATTTACTTCAGTGGGAGCAAGATCAGACCCAAAATTCCCCCACCCCCGCCCTCATTTCTCCCTGAAGTACTCTTCACTATGTGCCAGTGGTGGAAGAGAGAGGCAGGAAGCTGGATTTTTGTTCATCGTATGATTTTTGCTATTTATTTACAAAGATTCTAACAAGTTTATGAAAAAGATTGACATTCTATTGCATCAACAAATCAGCAAGCTTTTGCAGTTAATTACAGTAATTCAAAATCAGACTGTCTTTATTTGAGGCAGTGCCTGAAATACTCATAGCATCTGAATGTGGGGTTATAATATTTCTGGTTATAATAAACCTTGCTTCTATGGGATTTTTTTGCCCTCTTTAATTACCTTCTCTGCCTCTCTCCCCTTCCCGGCTTTTTAAGAGTTCAGTAGGAGAAAGAATGCAGATCAGCTATGATAGATACAGATTTTGCAAATAATGGTTTGGGGCCTTGAACCTGAAATTGGATCAGTGTGTTCAGAGCCCAGTCCTTCCGCCCTTACTCACTTGACTCACATAACTTCAGCTGGGCTACATGTGTGAATACATCAAGCAAAATTTGGCTCAAGTTTAGCAAAAGCTCTGATGTGACTAGATAGAGTAAAATAAAGATTGCAGTCATCGTTTTCCTTGGCATGCTACCGAAAGTCAATTTTGTTTTGGATGCCTTAGTGCAGCCATATTTTCTGAGGTAACAATTTTTACTTTAGGATAGCTCCTCCATATGACATCATTGGGGGTTGGGCACTGTGAGTTTATTCTGGAAGTGCAGCTATTCCATGCGTCATGTTCCCCTCTGCACATTGCCAGTTTCCCAGAAGATATCAATGCAGGAAGCGATATGGGTAGAAACAACCTTATACATTATAATGTGTTTTATTATCATCATCATCATTATTAAAAATTCTATAGAAAGAATAACATTCTGTACTAGGGTCTCTGTCAACCTGTCAAAAATGACATTATCCTGAGTCGCTGATAACTTGGAATTAAATAATCTTATGAATCAGTGTCCTAATAGACCATGTATTAGTAGGTGCCTGCTACAGAGCACCAGATCACACTAGGGAACAGAGTGATGAGCTCCTTACTCACCTATTCGGCATGTGCAGGGAAAAAAAAGCTGTGTGATCATGGGGGACTTCAATATGAGTGACATACACTGGAAGCATTATGTGCTAGTACTAAAACATCCTTGGAATTTCTAAATATTATAGAATTCAGTTTAAACTCAAGCCCAGACAAGTAATAAATATACTTGATGCTTTAAAAGGGCCTGTTTTACAAAGCTGAAAACAATTACAAGTTAGATCAGCTGAGAGGAAAAATTTAATGAGAAAAATGTGAATGATAATTAGGAATTGTTTAAGAACATTTTACTAGATGCCAAAAAGCCACAATCCCACAACCAAGGAAGAAGGATGTCTTGGTTAAAAAAAACAACCTGGTTTATAAGGCAGCTATAAAATATATAGCAAATGGAAGAATGAGAGTAAGGAATATAAATCAGAAGCTAGGAATTGTAAAAAAAATAAAATAAAATAAAAAAAAAAATCCTTTGGGAAGTAAAGGAACACAAGGAGAAATTTATGGCCAGCAGTATAGGATAATAAGTTCAAGTATGTTAGGAACAAAAAGAATCCTAACAATGGTATTGGTCCATTAATAGATGGAAATGGTGGAAATATTAAGGAAAATGCAGAAAAGCCAGAATTGTTCAATAAATATTTTTGTTCTGTATTTGGGGAAAAAACAGATGATGATGTTATGATAACTAACTTTCCATTACATTAGCATCTCAGGAGGATGTTAAACAGCAGCAACTACAGTTAAACATTTTAAAATCAGCAGGTCTGGATAACTTGCATTAAGAGTTTTAAAAGACCTGGCTGATGAGCTTGCTGGACCATTAATATTTGTTGTTGTTTATAATAAGTCTTGGAAAACTGGGGAAGTTTCAGAACACCGGAAGAAAGCTAATTTTGTGGCAAGATTTAAAAAAAGCATAAACAGGATGACCCATAGGTAGTTTATAGGCCTGTGAGTTTGTGGATCTCTGGTAAGATAATGGAGCATCTGATACAGGACTTGATTAATAAAGAATTAAAGGAAGGTAATATAATTAATGCCAATCAATATGGGTTTATGGAAAATAGATTCCATCAAACTAATTTGTAATCTCATCAAAAAAAGATATCAAGTATGGCTGATAAAGATAATGTTGCTGTAATATACTTAAACTTTTGTATGGTGTTTTGACTTGGTACTGGATGATATTTTTATTAAAAACTAGAATGATGTAAAACATGGCACACTTTACATGGATTAAAAGCTGGTTAACTGATAGGTCTCAAAATGTAATTGTAAATGGTGAATCATCATTGAATGGGTGTATTTCTAATGGGGTCCCTCAGGGATCAGTTCTTGGCCCTGTGCTAGTTAACATACTTTTCAGTGACCTGGAAGGAAACATAAAATCAGCACTGATGAAGTTTGCAGATGACGGAAAAATCGGGGGAGTGGTAAATAATGAAGAGGACAGGTCACTGATGCAGCGTGATCTGAATCACTGTGTAAGTTGGGCACAAGCAAACTATGCATTTAATATGGTTAAATGTATACATATAGGAACAAAGAATGTAGGTCATACTTACAGGATGGGGGACTCTATCCTGGGAAGCTGTGATTCAGAAGAAGGTTTGGGGGTCATGGTGGATAATCAGCTGAACATATGATACAAGTGTTATGCTGTGGCCAAAAGGGCAAATGCGTCTCTTGGATACATGAACAGGGGAATCTCAATTAGGAGCAGAGAGGCTAATTTTACCACTGTATTCAGCACTGCTGCAACTGTTGCTGCAATACTGTGTCCATTTCTGATGTCCGCAATTCAAGAAATATGTTCATAAATTGGAGAGGGTTCACAGAAGAGTCACAAGAATGATTAAAGGACTAGAAAACATGCCTTACAGTGATAGACTGGAGGAGCTCAATCTATTTAGCTTAACAAGGAGAAGTTTAGGGATGGCTTAATCACTGTCTGTAATTACTGATGTGAGAAACAAATATTTAATATTGGGCTCTTCAGTCTAGCACAGAGAGGTAGAACAAGATCCAATGACCGGATGTAGAAGCTAGACAAATTCAGACTGGAAATGAGGAATAAATATTTAACTGTGAGAGTAATTAACTGTTGGAACAATTTACCAAGGGTTGTGGTGAGCTCTTTATCTCTGGAAATTGTTAAATCAAGATTGGATGTTTTTCTAAACTATATTCTCTAGGAATTATTTTTGGAAAAGTTTTATAGCCTGTGTGTTATAGGAGGTCAGACTAGATGATCACGGGGTCCTTCTGGCCTTGGAATCTATGCCTCTATGAATTATTAAACTCAAGGTATTTAAAAGACTTTCTATAGAACCTTGTTAAATGACTGCAGAACCCTGTTGGTTTCACCTTTATTACATTTTGTAGCACTTCTCTAGCCGGGAGCAATAATACCATTCTGTATCTATAACCCCTCTTCAAGAGGGATAAAGGTGGAGGTGTGGGGGCCAGAGTTCTAAAGGGAGCTGTGCTGCTGGGGAGAGTATCTGCGATTGGGTGGGATAGAACATTGAAGTACTGCATAAAAAGGGTTGGCTTTCTACAGTGGTAGGAAGTATGCACAGGTCCACATCCATTTACTGGTGAATTTGCTGGTGTTGCCAACTGTGCCCCCTTCCTCAGGGCTAAATCCATCCCCATGAGTGGATGATGCAGTGCCAATGGTATTTTTTCTGCAGAAGAATAACGAGAAAGGAGACTAAAGGGGTATTGTTTTTCTGGTTTATGACCCCATGGGCAAATGTATTACATTATAGTTAAACTGGTCCAGTCTTTTCATACTGAGCCTTTCTATAGGCTTGTTCTAGTCACTTAAATTCTATGCCTCGGTTTCCCTCATTTATTAAATGGGGGTAATACTTACCTACTTCACAGATGTCCAGTTTTACAGATGAGGGGCATAGTACCTAGCCAGATATGGGGGGTGGGGAGAGAAAGAGGACTGTCTAGATTAATTTGTTACTTAAGGTTTGTAAAGCCCTTTATGAATGAAAAGTGGTTTTATTTTTATACTCTCATTGTGCCTCAGAAAGCTGCATACACATGATCTTTCCTGACAGGATAGTAATTCTGATTTATCTGCTTCCCCCGGCAGATGCTTTTTATAGAACAAATGAAAAGTTGCTGTCACACCTAACCCTCCCCCCCTTTTTTTTGGTGGCTGAAGGCCTGGGGAGTTAGGAGAGTTAATCCCCCAAATCTTTACTCCTGGGATGTACACAGATTGTAAAACATAAGCTCAGTAGCATTTTTAGAAACTAACGCAGGAGTCAGCAAAAATTTACAGACAGCACGGTGAAAAAGACCAGCATATCTGATTTGTGCCAGCAGTTAGTTACATTCATTTTGCTATACCCCCATCATTTCCTCAAATGAGAACACCTGAGGGGATTATTTCTGGAATTAATGAGCTCCTGGAGTTCCCACTGAAGGCAGTCGGAACTGGGGGTGCTCAGCTGATTTGAAAATGGGCCATAAACATCTTAAGTGTTCTTTAAAGAAAACAGAGAGGGAGGCTAATACAGAGGTTAGGATGCTAACCTAGGACCCATCCTACCTTGCAGGGGTGCTGTGTGAATAAATATATTACAGACAGAGGGGAGAATGGGGGCCACGAAAGTACTTAAGATAAATAGAACTACTTAATGAAATTACTTCCAAGGACACGCACACATGTTGTATGGGGGGCAGTGTAGTTGGGGGCGGATTAATTACAGACTATTTATTGATGCAATAACTAATGATAACCACTGAAGTAGCAAGTTTTTTTCAAATGTGAGTAACAGGCCTCTCCGTGGTAATCATTTTTGACATGCGCAGCAGAAGGAAATTTGTATAATCCTTACAGTGTTAATTTGTTACTTTCAAAATCACTTTCTTCTGTGGCATCTTGTTGCATTTGGCTTTTGCAGAAATGCTAGATTTGCAAGTGAGTGGGTGATCTGCATGAAGTGTTAAGGAGATTATATAAAGCCAAATATGTGGGACCAAATTCTGCTCTGTATCTGAAGGCAGAATCTGGCTAAATTAATCCATGTGTGACTTCAGTGGAATTACACCAAGGAAGAATTTGGCGTAAATGTGCATGCATAAACATCCACAGATATAATTTGGGACCTGAATCTGATCTCCCTCAGATCAGCATAAGTCAGAAGTAATTCTACTGAAGTGAATAGAAGTTATATTGGTAAATGCAAGAAGAGAATCAGGCCCATACCATATAAAACCAAGGTTCAGGATAATCTGCATAAAATAATTTCTTATTGTGCATAGGCAGGTTTTAATCTTCATGGAATGAAGTCATCACTGTCAAGGCCTGATTGTGCAGATTGTATAAAATAAAATGTATTACATATCATATGAGGCTAGCAAAAGGAAATAGTAACATATCACAAAGGAAACCATGCATGATATCAGATGTGGTCATTTGTCTTCCCCTTAAATTATCAGCTCTGACATCACTTCATTGTCTATGCATTGCTGAGCAAGTGTCCATGGAAAACAGGACTTTTTAACATACTATAGCCATGGCAAATTGTTCCTTCAGATTAGCAACAAATGCTATTTTGTATACATATGTGATTGTAAAGAGGAAGTATTTTCCCTGTTTAAAACACTGTATATTGTCTAATACTGTGAAGTCTAAAATGTAAATGGCTTTCACACGTTTTGCTTTTTTTTTTTTAGAAGTAATTAGTTGTAGAGCTCAGCATTTCATTTCAGCTTGGGTAAGAATGATCAAAGTCATTTATTTTAACCCCTCATTATGCAGAGCTGATTACCTAGTCCACCATCTGGTGCAAAATCTTGATTTTTTTCCAGGTATTTATATTTTAAATCTTCACAGAATCTAAAGCATCAGAGTTTTGCAAAGTAAAATCTTGATCTTTGTCACAAAAGATATATTGGAAAATATTTACCTTCTCTCTTCTCCACCAGGAGTTGAAATATACAATGGGGTTTAACGGGGAGACTGGTCTAGGGGTGAGAATGGGGTGTAGGAATACCTGGGTTATATTCTTCTGCCTGTGCTGGGTTTACAATGGGGCCAGTGGCTCCGTGGAGTTGAGTCCCTGTTCAGAAGAGGTAAATCCATCCAATTTTTTTTTTGAAGGATCACAAAACTCTCCTAACCCAGATCATTTATATTGAAAAGCCACTCCCTGGTTGGCATTACTTGTATAGCACCATGCAGAAGAAGGGCATAACATACTGTTCATCGGGAGTTAGTAGGCGCAGGTGCATTCTATAAAATCAAAACAAAAAATATGTGAGTCAGGAAGCTGGATTCTGTTCCTGGCTCTAGCACTGACCTACTGGATTAACAACAGTTAATAATAGACTTAAAAGTGGCAATTCTTCAACAAAAAACCTTCAAAAACAGACTCCAATGTGAAACTGCAGAACTGGAATTAATTTGTAAACTGGACACCATCAAGTTAGGCCTGAATAAAGACTGGGATTGGATGGGTCATTACAAAAATGGATTTTACCCTACTAATTTCCCCCTACTGTTACTCACACCTTCTTGTCAATTGTTTGAAATGGGCCACCCTCATTACCACTACAAAAGTGAGTTTTTCCTCCCTTGGTATTCTACTGTTAATTGAATTGTTTCATTAGACTGACCCCCCCCACTTGGTAAGACAACTCCCATCTTTTCATGTACTATGTATATATACACACCTGCTACTGTAGTTTCCACTCCATGCATCTGATGAAGTGGGTTCTAGCCCATGAAAGCTTATGTCCAAATAAATTTGTTAGTCTCTAAGGTGCCACAAGGACTCTTTGTTGTTTCTACTGGATTGTGTTTCACAGCTGGGTATCATCATCATCATCATCATTATATATTAGTTGTAATGCCTAGAGGCCCCAGTTGAGATCTGGTCCCCATTGTGCTGTGTGTAGTTAGAGAAGAGCTCTGAAAAGCTTATAGTCTACATAACCAAGACAGAGTGGGAGGGGAAACAAGCACAGAGAGGTGCAGGGACTTGCCCAAAGCTGCACAGAAGAAGATTGGCATAATGCAATCCTGGACCCCTGATTCCCACTATAGTGCGCTAAGTAATGTAGTTAGTCCTGTAGCCCAAGTGGTAAAAGTCTGCATACAGTGATGATGAACAATGGGGAGAAGGGTTGTCACAGCTGTGTATAAAATAATTTGCTTTTTCCTTTTTTATGAACAAAATAAACAAGGAAATGACATGCAAAAATGCTAAATTATAGAACATTGTTCATATTGCAAAGTCAAATACTCCAAAGTTAGGAAATGTCAGCTTTCAGGTTGCCTGTGCAATCTTGATTCAGCCCCCTTGTGCATATGCATTATGATACAGTCTTTAATTAAATGATCACATATGGATATTTCCACAAAAATCCATGCCTCTTTCTGGAAGTAGCTAATTATACTGTTCATCGGGAGTTAGTAGGCGCAGGTGCATTCTGGGTGAAGACTTGTACCTAAACTTCAAAAACTGTTTTAAGTAGCACCTGACAAATTCCTGGGTAGTCCCATAAGGGCAGTAGCTTTCCCTATCAGAGACAACTAAGTGTTACAGTCTGTAAGAGTCTCAATCCAAACATATGTCACTTACAGGAGTCCAGTCCAGCATATACTTATTTAAAGATCAGGTGAGCCACAAATTGGAGATCAACCAAAAAATAATTAATTCCAAGTCTGGTTAAAACAGCAAAAGAGAAACTGATTAGGGAGAAAGTATGAAGTTGAGTTACCATCAGATACCTCTAAAAAGTCACGGTACGCTGCTTTGATAAACTAATAACTGGGGATTCTATAACTGTTAGAGTGAAACAACTCTACAGTAGCTGAAATAGGCCTGTTTATTTTTCCATGCAGGCTTATAAGAAGATTTTGGTCCATGCCCATCAAATATATATATCCTGTGTGTTTACACAATGTATGTATGCAAGTATAGACTGTATACAGTCTAGGCGTATGTATATATATATTTGTGTGTGTGTGAATGTATATATACTTTTTTTTTGTTTTTGTATATGAGACTTCTCGTTCAACAGTAATTTGGTTCATTGCCAAGTTGGCCTGTTAGCACTCTATAATTAACATGGACACATACCCCTGCGTGTGACATTTGTTTCACCTGGGAAAATTGGATAATAAACTAATGAAGGTTTTCTTGGCTGAAAATGCTGTGTATTTTCAGAGGGGAGCAATTACAACTGAGTGTTATGCAGTCTTTGTATCTAAACAGAAAATCATCAGACAAATAGGCTTTATTTACAGAAGCATATTATTCTGGTGTGTGTGTGTGCGCAGGGGAATGAGGGGGATGGATGCATGGACGGATGTACATTTTATATAATCTCTGTGACATAGGCTGGGATGAAGTGATGCCCGTGCATTAGGACACAGGGATATTCAAAAGCCTGGTAGTACATCAGGTATTTTTCTGACCATCTGATTTTGCTTTCAATTGAAAGCCGTTGTCACCTTCCGTTGTGTTAGAATCTGAATTGTAGGGGTGGCTCAGAGAACAGTACTTCCAGGAGAGACATTTAAGAGGCAAATGCTGTGGCGTAGCCCTGGAGAGCACCCCAGGGTTTTGGGTATGCTTTGCTCGCATTCATACACCACCAGGCAAGTTAAACAGCCCATCCGTTGTTGGAAAATGTAGATTTAGAAAACACCTCAAACCTTCCAGCCTAAAGCTAGATATGACTGAATGTGTCCACTTGACGTGAGTCACAGGAAGAGGATTGTGCTTAGTGTCTAGGATGCCTCATTCTAATATGGAGGCCTTATAGAGCAGAGCTTGGAGTTTTGGAATCAGATTGTTGCTAATTGTTTCTGCTTCATTTTTCTCCACTGTGACAATGGGATAATAATACTTGCCTCTCACAGAGGTCTAGTGATGATAATTTAAAACGTAAAATGCTAAAGCCTGTTACATTTGAGAAGGTAAGAAAAGACTATGTACAAAAACCTATTAGAATGATTTTCAGAGATTAACAAGTATTCCTGTTACAGAGACAAGTGGGTGAGGTAATACCTTTTATAAGTCCAACTTCTGTTGGTGAGAGAGACAAGATATTACCTCACTTGCCTAGTCTCTTTAATAGCCTGGGACCGATACAGTTACAGCTACAATGTATACCAGTATTCCTGTTTTCAGCCATGGCATTCATTTATGGGCCTCAAATTAAGATCAGGAAGATTTAGGCTAAGTATCAAGGAAAAAAAGTCCTGACAGACTACCGTTTCCAACTTTGATTGGATGAATTCCTGGAGGTTTCATCACAGGACATTATCTTTAATTCCTGGAGACTCCAGGACAATCCTGGAGGGTTGGCAACCACAGACAGAATCCTTGGAGTGTGGAATCGTCCCTTAAAGTGTTTTGTGGATGTTTCCAGTCTATGAGACTTCTAAAATATTACTGCAGAGGTTGTGGAAATATAATGTAAAGCCCAATCCTTCACTAGTTTCTATTGCTCACTTATCTTGTGCAACCTGTTTGTACACTAGGAAAATATATTTTACTTTCCATACCCAGCTGGAAGATTTGGGGTATGCAATACGGGGTCTGGTAATGCAATCAGATGTATTTTTGAATTGTGTGTTGTTTCAACTACCAGTCATCCAGAGGAACTGGCATTAATGAAAAAAGAAAAGGAGGACTTGTGGCACCTTAGAGACAAACACATTTATTTGAGCGTAAGCTTTCGTGAGCTACAGCTCACTTCATCGGATGCATACTGTGGAAAATGCATCCGATGAAGTGAGCTGTAGCTCACGAAAGCTTACGCTCAAATAAATGTGTTCGTCTCTTAGGTGCCACAAGTCCTCCTGTCCTTTTTGCGGATACAGACTGACACGGCTGTGACTCTGAAACCTGGCATTAATGAGTTTATACAAATCCATGGTTCAACATGCTTTCCTCTGTGGATTTTCTAAGGCTTCTCTGAATTAAACATCTGTGGGATATTCTTTTAAGGAGATTTCCCAATTCAGTGTGGCTCTGTATCTAACCTCTTTATTGCCAACATTCGCTGGAGGAATGCCACGACAATCGTTGATATTCTGTCTGGTCTCAGTCCACATTATCTTGTAATGAAATAAAATGTAGCTTATTCAAGTATTCACGCTTTGTGGCAAGATATTGTTAAATACTATAGCTATGCAATCCTTCTCCCCGAATATTCTGGTGACAAGCAAGTTCACAGAGTCATAGAAATTGCAGATAGAAGGGAATCAATTGGGTCATTTAGGCCATTGCTCTGCCAGTTGCATTCTTCGATGTCAGTGACATTACAGTTTTAATGTCGTGAGTGTGTATTGTGCCAAATAGGCAGACCTGGGGAATGAGTTCCTCTCTCACACAGAGCGGGGCAGCAGCAGTGGGCGTGTCCTCTCATCGTCCTACATAGCGCCTCTGTTGTTGCAGTTATTTATATTGCCATTGCACCTGGGAGCTTCAGTAATAGATCAGGACCCTCTTGTCTTAAGCACTCAAAAAACACAGAACAAAAAGATGGTCCCTGCCTCCCCCCTCCCCCCCGAGCTGCTGATAGTCTAAGTATAAGGTAAGAGACAACAGGTGAATACAGACGGAAATTGCCATTTTGGAGACATGACACCTAGAAGGGAGAGAGGAGTTCACCTCATGCCCATTCAAATGTTGGTGTCTTTCCTACGATTGCCGATAAATATAACAAATAATATATAATAATAATAATGACCAATGGTGGTGTTTGGCTGTCTTGTGCCATGACATCTATCCACTATGAAGTGACCTAAGACCACCGCCTCACTTCATATGAATCACTGATCTTCATGGTAGTCAAATACTTCCTTTTCACCTGTACATACAGCCTCCATTGGTTTCAGTGGGGTATGCACGTGTGCATCAGAGGTTGAAAGGTGTGCCTTTGCCTTACTTCCATTTATCTGCTATCTCCTTTATTTGTGTTACAGAACAATAATACACTAATCCTTTGCTAAACTGCAGATGGTGACTATTGTTAATGGATTCTTTAAATGCAGAGATATTAATGAGATGAAAAATTTGCATACTATCACATGAGTAGGGAATCAGAATTTATCAATGTAGATATTAAAATATAATTAAATATGCTCCATTACTGCATTGAGTTTTTGGCTTTTAACTAGGTTACCTTAGGCATGTCATTTGGTCACTTTTTGCCTCAATTACCCTGTCTGTAATATTGGTTACAAAGAGCATGTCATCATTCTACATCAGGCCAGGCTCAATGACTGATCATTTCATGTCTTATCTTCAGCAAGTATTGAACCGCTTGCTTCTCGTATGAGACTGTGGATGAAATCCTGGCTCCACTCAAGTCTTTGGCAAAACTTGCATGAGGTCAGGATTTTGCCCTAAGGGTTTTCAAATAGCTGCTGTGATGCTGATGCAGATGGAACAACTACATTTTCCTGCACCTACCCTGCCTTCTTGTGCCAAGCAGCGTATATTCTTCTTAGTGTCTGTCTTTACATCTAGTTGCCTCTCAAATCTTTATCAGTTGCAGCTGTTAATAAGTTTGTATCTAGATAGGTGTATGTTGCTTGAGAGAGCATTAATTCACTTTTGTTTTTTGCCAGCTCTGCCACTGACTAGCAAAAAAAAAAAGGTTTTTCTTTTTGTCCAGGGTAGAGTGGGCAGCATGGGGACCCTTGTGCTATTGCTGTACCTGTTCTGTGGACAAGGCGAGCACTCCCATTTCTAGGGATGGCAGTTGTCTTTCACGAGTATTAAAAAGTCTCTCTCAGACCCGCTTGTGCATCCTGACAGGGAGAACGTATCTTTACCAAATAAACCATAGGTAGGTATACGTTACTCCTAGGATAGAAAAATAAATTTCCTCTTTTGTTTGTTGTAGGCTAGTTATAGAAATGGACTAAGGACGATTTATCAGTGGCCACTGCTCTCCTCATGACATGCTGTCATGGTTGTAGTCATCGCTAGCACCTAAGCTGGAGATCCCCAGATATATGAGAGAGAGGGCAGAATGTTCTTGTGAGGGTCTCTCATCATTGGAATCACTCCCACCTTTTGGTCTGTAATAGCTAGTTTATTGACCTCTAGAGATCACTGAAAGGCAACTGGGTTTCCCTCACAGAAAGAGAGTAGGAGAGTTCTTGTGGCAGATCTTTTACATGTAAGAATGTGTGTTGGGTTATTGTTGGTTGTTGTGGAAATAGGGGATACAGGGGTGGTCAGTTTCAGGGTTCTTTATCTAGGAATTGTCAGGGATTATCTAAAGGAAGGGATGTGCATGCAAGTCTAAATATTGTTGCTGTTTCCCAACTCAATCTCAGTATTTTTGGAATTATACAGTATTAGGGATAAATAATGTGATTCTGCTGCCTCTTGGAAGGAAATCAGAAATCTTAAAGAAGTGGTACAGAATGGATGGTGAGAAAGAAATGTCCATTTGAACAAAAGCTGCTGCTATAGCTGGATATTGTTACATTTTAACTTTATTATTTTGTTTTATTTAAAGATGATAAAGGAAGTAAGGAATCCATAGTGGGGTTGTTTTATTAATTGACTGTATGTTGTTGTAGAGGATGGTTGTGTGATTTTTGTCTTGTGGCATTTGCATATGTATCTCAGAGTCTTCAGTATAAAAAGAAGTGCTGTCTGATTTGCATTTTGAGAGCAGCTTGGATTCAGACAGATGACAATCAAATTGGAATATGCCAGTCTGCAGTGTGGTTTTTAAGTGCAAGGTTGACTAGTAACTGAAGTTCAGTTTGGAATTTTAAACCCTGCAGCAGGGACATAGTGTGTTCTGCTAAGGAGCAGCAGGGAACTGGCTCCACCTGAAGAGACCAGGTATGGTACAGTTGGACCGAATTCAGCCTTGAGTGTCTGTCCTTCCTTTGGGATTGCTGATATCTGATGAAGTCCGCACTGTGCTAGGAGTGCACTCACTGACAGCGTGTCACACAACAACAGGGTAATATAACTAATAAAGATATTTGCTCTGTTTTCTTCATTGCTCTTGTTGCTTTTATTTTTAGCTTTCTGCTACAAGAGACAGGGCTGTGGATTGCTTGCTCTGTTGTGCACTCTCTCTCTCTTTCGCTCTTTGGCTGTCTCTCTCTGTCTCTTGACAGGTGTAAGGAGGATCCTAAATATAGAATCCACCCATCAGTTGGCTTCAGCAATCAGCAGGCACTGATTTAGCATTTCTCTTAACCTGCTAAGTTCCAAATGATAGGGTTGTTTCTTTTAATCTACAAACACATTAAACTACAAGGTATTCTTAAGACCATCCGAAAATCGGGATATGTTGTAGTATGTATGAGCTATGCCATAAGTAGGCGTGTCCGTGAAACAATAGAAGGTTGTCAGGAATGGTTTGCTTAAGCTGCAGTGATGGAACGGTATAACAGGAAGGGCCAGAAAATGCATTTTAAACAGTTCCTGTATCTTAGCCACTTAACGAGATGTTAGATCATTGATTAGGAAGAGATTCAGGAAACATAAATAAGCATATTCTTCATGTATTGGGTGTTGACTGCATTTTTAGCACTTATATTCTTCATGGATTTCCCAAGGTAAATAGAGTAACAGTCAGTGTAATGGGTGTGTGGGGGTGTTAATCAGTTGCATCCTGAAACAAGAATGAAATTCCAGTGCATGTTGCGAAATGCAGTTTTCTCGACTCTGAATGTTTTATGTTATTTTCATGAAAACATTTTAAAGAAAAATAAAATAAAGTGTGATAACTTTATTTCATAAATTGCAGTCATTAATGACTTAGCTGAGGTCAGTGCATTACCAATGTTTAACATTAATTGACCAATCTTAATTTGTTATTGGAAACAGTTTCCAATAAAGGTATTTGCCAAAGACATGCAATTTTAAATTTAAGGGAGCAGGTAGTTTTTCTTTTTAGATTGCCATCAGGAATTAAAGGGGTCCCATCTGTCTCTCACATATCTGTACACTATTAATTTCAGTGGGAGTTTCGCACAGCACATAGAGAGTGGTGTTGAATTGTTAGCCTGGAGGATGTAATTCTTTATGTTCTACAGCCCCTATGACTGCGCATGTCTATGGAATGTATATGTCAAATCTGTAACACCACAGACCACCTTGAGGATAGCTTCTTTAAATGGATCAAGTCCACAGTAATAATTTTCCTCATTAACTCTGTTACAGGTGGCCTGTCTAGCTGCAAGAATTTCCTCCCTGTTTGCCATGGTTCAGTGCCTTTTGTCAATGGCAAAGCTCCCTTATCCTGCATCCTCAGTTCTCCCCGCTCCTTCTGTCATCACTTTAGGGTGGAACAGGTTAGTAGTCCACCACCACCGTTATTTCTGATGTCTTCATGGGGTAACCAGCTGGGCTGTGTCCTCCAATATCCCAGTTCATCTGGAAACCTCTTCAGGGAAACAGGAAATACTCCTTGTCATAAATATAAAGGGAAGGGTAAACCCCTTTAAACTCCCTCCTGGCCAGAGGAAAACTCCTCTCACCTGTAAAGGGTTAAGAAGCTAAAGGTAACCTCGCTGGCACCTGACCAAAATGACCAATGAGGAGACAAGATGCTTTCAAAAGCTGGGAGGAGGGAGAGAAACAAAGGGTCTCTGTCTGTCTATATGCTACTTTTGTTGGGGATAGACCAGGAACGGAGTCTTAGAACTTTTAGTAAGTAATCTAGCTAGGTATGCGTTAGATTATAATTTCTTTAAATGGCTGAGAAAAGAATTGTGCTGAATAGAATAACTATTTCTGTCTATGTATCTTTTTTGTAACTTAAGGTTTTGCCTAGAGGGATTCTCTATGTTTTGAATCTAATTACCCTGTAAGGTATCTACCATCCTGATTTTACAGAGGGGATTTCTTTACTTCTATTTACTCCTATTTCTATTAAAAGTCTTCTTTTAATAGAAAACTGAATGCTTTTTCATTGTTCTCAGATCCAACGGTTTGGGTCTGTGGTCACCTATGCAAATTGGTGAGGCTTTTTACCAAACCTTGTCCAGGAAGTGGGTGCAAGGTTTTGGGAAGTATTTTGGAGGGAAAGACATTTCCAAACAGCTCTTCCGCAGTAACCAGTATTTGTTTGGTGGTGGTAGCGGCCAATCCAAGGACAAAGGGTGGAATATTTTGTACCTTGGGGAAGTTTTTGACCTAAGCTGGTAAGGATAAGCTTAGGAGGTTTTCATGCAGGTCCCAACATCTGTACCCTAGCGTTCAGAGTGAGGGAGGAACCTTGACATGGTAGCAGAGTGGTGGGATTAACCTGAAATCATTTTGAGATCCAGTTGAGATTTTTTGAACTAGAAATACAGATTTTAAAAAGGATTTTTTTTTCCTTTGGAAAGGAAGTCCAGAAAGCAGCTGAAACTGAAAGCAGCTTGTTTTTTCTCTGCTTTGTGGCCAAGCAGAGACAAAAGGGGATTATCTTTGTGAATTGCAGGTTTTCTTTGCCTGGAGGCAGGGTACTTAACTCCTGCAGGGAAATTCACAGTCTTCCAACCCAGAGTTTTTTTTCCCCCTAAAAGTAAACAGGGGGGGTTGTTCTACCCATTTGCCTGGAGACAAAAGTGGCAGGTTTTTTTTTTTGTTTTTTTGTTTTTTTTTTAGGATTTTGATTTTTTACAAGGAGCACAAGTTTGAAAAGGATTTTTTTTTTTCCTTTAGGCTGCTGGTAAGCAGTTTTCCAAGTAGTTGGAGGTTTTTTGCTTTGATTTGGGCCCAGAGCAGAGACAAGGGAATTGTCTTTTTGTACAACAAAATGAACAAAATGACCAATACATGGTAGAGCTGAGGCCGCAGCTCAGTGGACCCTTAGCTGAGGTGGCAGCTGAAATGCCTAAAGAACACATGAACAAGTATGAACTGTTTAAATCCAAGGCGAGAGTCAGAATGGGGATAACACCCGAGCAATCTCGTCGGAGGTTCAGAGCCCTAAGGTGGAAACCAGACGTGTCATTTACCCGACATGCCTACCACATTGTGAAACATTGGGATGCCTGGACTTCAGGAGCAAGTGCTGAATCTCCAGTAAATTTGCCCTTCCTAATGCAAATGGAACAATTCTTAGAGGGTGTTCCTGAGGAAATAGAAAGATACATCCTAGATGGGAAGCCCAAAACTGTAATCGAGGCAGGAGAGATTAGAGCCAGATGGGTGGAGGTGGCCGAGAAGAAGAAAACTGGTCGCAGTTGGAGCGGAGACCAGAAGGGACAACCCCAGACCGCACCCTATCACCGGGGGCTGCCCAAAGCCCCACATACCTCCCAAAGAACCATCCAGACCCCTTATCGTCCCACCACCCCGTTCTCCAGCAACCCACCTTGCCCCAGTGACCCGTCAGCTGGACGATGTTTTAAATGTAACGAGCTGGGGCATGTAAAGGCCAACTGCCCCAAGAACCCCAACAGATTACAGTTCATTGCACCGGGATCACACCAGAGGTCCGCAGGCCCAGATACCTCCCAGATACCCTTGGAGCGGAGGGAAACTGTGAGTGTGGGCGGGAAGAAGGTCACCGCATGGAGGGATACCGGAGCACAAGTGTCAGCTATCCATGCTTCCTTAGTGGACCCCAATTTAATCAACCCAGAGATCCAAGTGACGATTCAACCCTTCAAGTCCAACTCTTTCAGTTTGCCTACAGCCAAGTTGCCTGTCCAGTACCAGGGCTGGTCAGGAACGTGGACTTTTGCAGTCTATGATGATTATCCCATCCCCATGCTGTTGGAGGAAGACTTGGCCAATCATGTGAAGCGGGCCAAGAGGGTGAGAATAGTCACCCATAGCCAGGCTAAACAAGCCGTAAGGCCTAGCTCTGTTCCGGAAACTTCTATCAGGACCTGGTCAGAGGTGATGGACCCGGACCCCAGGCCAATGTCTGCAACAGCAGTAGTGGATCCAGTCCCAGAGACCCAGACGGAACCAGTCCCAGAACCGGAACCAGCCGAACAACCAACACCAGACCCATTGCCAGCACTGAATCCAGTACTTGCAACCTCAGCACCAGAGGGCCCCACCGAACCTGAAATGGCAGCAGCCGATAACCCTACACAAGAGGCTCAGCCGGAGCCTGAATCCCAACATAGTGCACCAGCGGAGAGCGGTTCACAGTCAACGGAAACAGCCCCATCCCCTACATCGCTTCCAGAGGGACCAAGCATAGGTCCACAATCCAATGAGGAACTGATGTCTCCAGCATCAAGGAAACAGTTCCAGACCGAACAGGAAGCAGATGAAAGCCTCCAGAGAGCTTGGACGGCGGCACGGAGCAACCCACCGCCTCTCAGCTCTTCTAATCGATCCAGATTTGTTGTAGAAAGAGGACTTTTATACAAGGAAACTCTTTCTGGTGGACACCAGGAAGACTGGCATCCTCAGAGACAGTTGGTAGTTCCAACTAAATACCGGGCCAAGCTCTTGAGCTTAGCCCACGATCACCCTAGTGGCCATGCTGGGGTGAACAGGACCAAAGACCGTTTGGGGGGGTCATTCCACTGGGAGGGAATGGGCAAGGATGTTTCTACCTATGTCCAGTCTTGTGAGGTATGCCAAAGAGTGGGGAAACCCCAAGAACAGGTCAAAGCCCCACTTCAGCCACTCCCCGTCATTGAGGTTCCATTTCAGCGAGTAGCTGTGGATATTCTGGGTCTTTTTCCGAAAAATACACCCAGAGGAAAGCAGTACATACTGACTTTCATGGATTTTGCCACCCGATGGCCGGAAGCAGTAGCTCTAAGCAACACCAGGGCTAAAAGTGTGTGCCAGGCACTAGCAGACATTTTTGCCCGGGTAGGTTGGCCCTCCGACATCCTCACAGATGCAGGGACTAATTTCCTGGCAGGAACTATGGAAAACCTTTGGGAAGCTCATGGGGTAAATCACTTGGTTGCCACTCCTTACCACCATCAAACAAATGGCATGGTGGAGAAGTTTAATGGAACTTTGGGGGCCATGATACGTAAATTCATAAATGAGCACTCCAATGATTGGGACCTAGTGTTGCAGCAATTGCTCTTTGCCTACAGAGCTGTACCACACCCCAGTTTAGGGTTTTCCCCATTTGAACTTGTATATGGCTGTGAGGTTAAGGGGCCATTACAGTTGGTGAAGCAGCAATGGGAGGGATTTACACCTTCTCTAGGAACTAACATTCTGGACTTTGTAACCAACCTACAAAACACCCTCCGAACCTCTTTAGCCCTTGCTAGAGAAAACTTACAGGATGCTCAAAAAGAGCAAAAAGCCTGGTATGATAAACATGCCAGAGAGTGTTCCTTCAAAGTAGGGGACCAGGTCATGGTCTTAAAGGCGCTCCAGGCCCATAAAATGGAAGCATCGTGGGAAGGGCCATTCACGGTCCAAGAGCGCCTGGGAGCTGTTAATTATCTCATAGCATTCCCCACCTCCAACCGAAAGTCTAAGGTGTACCATATTAATTTTCTAAAGCCCTTTTATTCCAGAGAATTAAAGGTTTGTCAGTTTACAGCCCAGGGAGGAGACGACACTGAGTGGCCTGAAGGTGTCTACTACGAAGGGAAAAGTGCTGGTGGCGTGGAAGAGGTGAACCTCTCCATGACCCTTGGGCGTATGCAGCGACAGCAGATCCAGGAGCTGTGCACTAGGTACGCGCCAACATTCTCAGCCACCCCAGGACTGACTGAACGGGCATACCACTCCATTGACACAGGTAATGGTCACCCAATTAGAGTCCAACCTTACCGGGTGTCTCCTCAAGCTAAAACTGCTATAGAACGGGAGATCCAGGATATGTTACAGATGAGTGTAATCCACCCCTCTGGAAGTGCATGGGCATCTCCAGTGGTTTTAGTTCCCAAACCAGATGGGGAAATATGTTTTTGCTTGGATTACCGTAAGCTAAATGCTATAACTCGCCCATACAACTATCCAATGCCACGCACAGATGAACTATTAGAGAAACTGGGACGGGCCCAGTTCATCTCTACCTTGGACTTAACCAAGGGGTACTGGCAGGTACCGCTAGATGAATCTACCAAGGAAAGGTCAGCCTTCACCACACATCTCGGGCTGTATGAATTTAATGTACTCCCTTTCGGGCTGCGAAATGCACCTGCCACCTTCCAAAGACTTGTAGATGGTCTCCTAGCGTGATTAGGAGAATATGCAGTCGCCTACCTTGTCGATGTGGCCATATTTTCGGATTCCTGGGCAGACCACCTGGAACATCTACAAAAAGTCCTTGAGCACATAAGGGAGGCAGGACTAACTGTTAAGGCTAAGAAGTGTCAAATAGGCCTAAACAGAGTGACTTACCTTGGACACCAGGTGGGTCAAGGAACTATCAGCCCCCTACAGGCCAAAGTGGATGCTATCCAAAAGTGGCCTGTCCCAAAGTCAAAGAAACAGGTTCAATCCTTCTTAGGCTTGGTCGGTTATTACAGACGATTTGTACCGCAATACAGCCAAATCGCCGCCCCACTGACAGACCTAACCAAAAAGAAACAGCCAAATGCTGTTCAGTGGACCGAAAAGTGTCAGAAGGCCTTTAACAAGCTTAAAGCGACACTCATGTCTGACCCTGTACTAAGGGCCCCAGACTTTGACAAACTGTTCCTAGTAACCATAGATGCATCCGAGCGTGGTGTGGGAGCAGTTTTAATGCAGAAAGGACCTGATCAAGAATTCCACGCTGTAGTGTTTCTCAGCAAAAAACTGTCTGAGAGGGAAAGCAACTGGTCAGTCGGTGAGAAAGAATGTTACGCCATTGTCTACGCTTTGGAAAAGCTACGCCCCTATGTTTGGGGACGGCATTTCCACCTGCAAACCGACCATGCTGCACTGAAGTGGCTTCACACCGTCAAAGAAACTAACAAAAAACTTCTTCGGTGGAGTTTAGCTCTCCAAGATTTTGATTTCGACATCCAACACATCTCAGGAGCTTCTAACAAAGTGGCTGATGCACTCTGCCGTGAAAGTTTCCCAGAATCAACTGGTTAAAATCATCCTTGAGATGTGGAAAATATTGTTAGTCTTTATGTACTTGGTAGTATATTTAGATATGCATGTATCTTATTAACTCTGTTTTTCCTAGAGCTCCAGGAAGAAATCCCAGCCAGTGTTTCACCCTAGCTGAGATTTGGGGGGCGTGTCATAAATATAAAGGGAAGGGTAAACCCCTTTAAAATCCCTCCTGGCCAGAGGAAAACTCCTCTCACCTGTAAAGGGTTAAGAAGCTAAAGATAACCTCGCTGGCACCTGACCAAAATGACCAATGAGGAGACAAGATACTTTCAAAAGCTGGGAGGAGGGAGAGAAACAAAGGGTCTCTGTCTGTCTGTATGCTGCTTTTTTTGGGGATAGACCAGGAATGGAGTCTTAGAACTTTTAGTAAGTAATCTAGCTAGGTATGCGTTAGATTATGATTTCTTTAAATGGCTGAGAAAAGAATTGTGCTGAATAGAATAACTATTTCTGTCTGTGTATCTTTTTTGTAACTTAAGGTTTTGCCTAGAGGGATTCTCTATGTTTTGAATCTAATTACCCTGTAAGGTATCTACCATCCTGATTTTACAGAGGGGATTTCTTTACTTCTATTTACTCCTATTTCTATTAAAAGTCTTCTTGTAAGAAAACTGAATGCTTTTTCATTGTTCTCAGATTGAAGGTTCTGGGTCTGTAGTCACCTAGGCAAATTGGTGAGGCTTTTTACCAAACCTTGTCCAGGAAGTGGGGTGCAAGGTTTTGGGAAGTATTTTGGGGGGAAAGACGTTTCCAAACAGCTCTTCCCCAGTAACCAGTATTTGTTTGGTGGTGGTAGTGGCCAATCCAAGGACAAAGGGTGGAATATTTTGTACCTTGGGGAAGTTTTTGACCTAAGCTGGTAAAGATAAGCTTAGGAGGTTTTCATGCAGGTCCCCACATCTGTACCCCAGCGTTCAGAGTGGGGGAGGAACCTTGACACTCCTCCTCCTCCTTCCACTACTGGCTGCTTGCCAGGTCTGGGATTATCTGCTAGCATTGTTCATTCCATTGATTTTAGCCATGGAGTGAAGTAAAAGGGCAATGTGCCAAGAGCAGCACGACTCTTGCTTGAGAAGATGCTTCGAGGAGCAGGAGTGGTTTCTGTCCCTGTTCCCTTGTGATTGAGAGGTGCTGAAATAATTCTCCCTCCCCCTGCTGCAGCCAGCTGAACAGGGTACCAGGCTGGGATTTATGTTTCCACTGAATTCATCCGATGAAGTGAGCTGTAGCTCACGAAACCTTATGCTCAAATAAATTGGTTAGTCTCTAAGGTGCCACAAGTACTCCTTTTCTTTTTGCGAATACAGACTAACACGGCTGCTACTCTGAAACATGTTCTCAGGTGTGGACCGTGAAACCGTCCGTGTAAACTCACTGGCTCTTTGCAGTTCAGAGGCAAAGTCTGCTGAAATGTGGCAGTTTTGGCTGAGTGTCCCTTTGAGTGTCTAGGCTCAAATGAATCTGAAACTCCAAGGGGCACAAACTCAAGAGAGCTGAACCTGATTTCTAAAGGAGCAAAATAGAACTTGTGTGACCTGAAACTGCTGCCTTTTTTGCACAGCTGTAGCTGCTTGTGAACAGATGGGCTCAATCTGTAATGACAGCTGAGAACACTGACCTTTCACCTAAAGCTATCGTCTGTCTCTACGTAGCCAAGAACTTAAATCAAAGCATTTTTTTAAAAATGCATGTACTAATGAGTAACAACGTTGGGTTCATTCCTTCCTCCCACCACCATCTCTGCCAGTCTCACTCCTGCAGTGGATGGTTCCTGGTCTTCCAACACCCTCCTGTCTGCTTGGCCTGGGCTTTGGATGGATTTCTTTCTTTTCCCACTCTCCCCTTTGCAGAGTGCACTGGGGAGAGAGCCCATCTGTTTCACCATCATCTATATAACTCTTCCTGGTCAGAATCTATCCATCCTTCCCCCATCCTCACCATTTGTCTAGGTAGAAGATATATTTTGCTAACTAGAATAAACATCCAGGCCAGACCCAAAGTCTACTGAATGGGAGTCATTTCATAAAGTTCAATGGGCTTTGGATCAGGCCCTTAGTCTGCATTATTTGGAAGTAATTCTGTTAGTTTGTTTTACCCCAGGATAAAATTGCATGAAGCAGAAATATCATTCAGGTAGGAAAATGAGTTCTAGAATAGATCCTAGTAAAAAGTGAATATGGGCAATAATGTAGTGGGATTAATGACTACACTTTGGCATTACATTGTGTTAAACAGGAAACAACCTCCCCAATTCATCCATGTAAAAAGATAAAAGGGTTAAAGGATAAGGATGTAAGATTAAGGATGTTAGAAGGTTAATAAGAGGATACACACTAATTGTGTACATGAGCATAAAGACCAAAGATTGCCTTAATAAAAATAGACCTCCTGGAGATATTATGTGTTTGGCATGTATCTGGGTGATGTTGACCTAAAAGAAATGTTGGGGATTTGCTGCGTATATGATTCTGCATCAGTCTGAGTGTGAAAATTGCTGACACTGGTATCAGTGGTCTTGAGGCCATGGACTCTGCCATCTCTTATCCTGGCAACTATAAGACCAGCTTATTCATAACCCTCCAGGCATGTGTGAAAGGGAAGGTACAAGGTATCCTGTGCTGCACAAGGGCTGCTCCCTCCCTGTGGTATCATCTGCTCTGGGGCAGAAAGGGAGTGGGGTCATGGAGCTTGCTGGGTATGAATAGAGAGGCAGGCGGTAGCATCCTAAACCTGCACAATCCTCCTTCATACTGTGCATCTTGAAGAGGAATTTCACCTTTTAAAGGCACAGTCCCTCCTCATTTTCCTCTAGGGCAGTGCCGGCCTATGGCTAAATGCCACAATGTAGCCTATGCTGTGTAACGCAAAGGCATGGCCTGCCACCACTAGAACAGATAGCATCTTTTAGTAGTTACATGTTACAAAGAAGTTCACTTGGGATGGACTGGCAGTCACTTGATCAAATAGATGATCTGATTTTGAAGTAACTGTATAAGTTGCAAAAACTTACTCTCCATGTAAGGTGCTTCCATTCCTAGGTTTTGTATGTTGTTGGATTTGAGACCTCATGAAAGAACACTTGGCTAGAGCATTTTACCATTCAGAAGGAGAGTGAAATGTGTGTCCTTGCTGTTGGGTTCTTGTCTAAGGCTTTTAGAAGTAGCAGTAAACAGAATCCTTTTATGTGTGAGGAGTTCTCACCCTGTGTTTTAAAATGAATTGACATTTTGGTTCCATATCCTGTATGAGAGGATTCCTCACAGTTAGTCACATACAAGACGCCAGACTCCGTTTTGTCAAAGTAAAAGGCTCAGAAAACAGATGGGCTGGATGTCAGTTTCAAGAAGCAAGGAAAAACTGCAATCTTCTTGTTTGAATGTACCCTTAGGCTATGATAATTACACTGTAACATCTCTTCTGCCATTCCTGATGCAGGGTTTAAAAGCTCCAGAACCTGCGGGTCAGCCCAACGGCTTCTGTTCTTCTTTCCTGCAACAGAATTGAAACATTTTTTAAGGTATAAGCTTGAAAATGTTTCTAGATGTTTGAAAGTTAGAAATAACTAACTAACTAAAGTTAGTTTTCTAGATTTGAGTTGCATTCTAGATTTGAGTTGCATTTCTAGATTTAAAACATTAATTCCTGTCCTATAGTTAAAAATGCAGTTCTCTTTCTTTCTGTTATTTCAAAATAGAATACTACTACATAAAAATAGGGCCTGTTCCAGGCTGAAACATGGGTGCCATTGCTAAGCACAGTTGTGGGACTATGGCACAGAGAGAGAGGATGGTTCTCAGGTAAGCAAGTCATATAGTGCTAAATGGGTGAAAACTAACAGCCAGCACAGATCACAAAGTGTTCACATATCTGTCTGCAGGTGCACCTTTCATCATATGTGAGACGCTGTCAGATCAGGTGCTAGCTCTTGCCAAGGCCCAGGGCCTCACTGACCACTGACAAATGCACAACTTGAAACCACTCTGGCTTACCTGTGGGTTAGAATAGTTAAAATAGATATTAGTGTTATAAGATTGTGTTTAGTGTTTAGACTTTATGGAACACTTGTAGGATGCTGCATGCATTAATCCTACCTTTTAATATCTGAATCCCACAGTATAACGTTATACTGAGTGTTTGAATTGTAAAGCTCTCTAATTGTGTAACTCACCAAACATGAAAAGAAACATTAGTTAAGGTAAAGTGCTCATGCTGCACACAAGGTGGCCAACTGAAGGCAAACGAGGCATTTATAGCATCAAAGGACAAAGACCTTGTTCATTGCATTCCTCACTCTCTCCAGGAAGGGAAGAACTACCCATGAATTCATCCCATCAGCTTGGATTCTGGGGTGAAGGGGATAAAAATCTCTGACAATGAGAAACTGGATCTTTATGCTGTCTGGACTCTGCAGGGCAAAATTTGCTAAACATCAGTAAGAGATTCCCATGCTGCTTGTCATGGGCCAGCCCCAAAGAACATATAGAACTGCTTATTAAATATGCTTCTATTACCTTTTTAAATCTAAGACTGTTACTCGTGTGTATGTGTGTATGTTTCCTGTTTAAACTGTGTAAATAACTCTCATTTATTTTCTTAGTTAATAAATCTTTAGTTAGTTTATCACTAACTGGTTTGGTTTGAGATGTCAGGACAAATTTGCTGCAGCAGTGACTGGTTCTTTGGGACTGAGAGTAACCTGAATGCTGTGGTAATTTTTGGTGTAAAGTGACCATCTATCACATAGTCCAGGTTGCCTGGCTGGCAAGACAGATTGGAATGCCCAAAGGGACTGTCTGTGACTTCATGGTAAAACTGGGATAGTGCTTTAGGAGTTTATTCTTGTTAGTGGATTGGTGAAATCTAATTATAGAATATACAATAAGTTTGGCATTTCTGCCCTGCTTTTTATCAGTCTGCCCTTAGGTTAGCATTCAGAGTTGAGAGTCATTCCAGACAGTGTGACAATGTGAACTTCTGGTCATGGGCCAAGAACTAACCAAGCATTTATGCTGGCATTGCCAGCACCGTCTCAACATAGCTGGGGGATTGTGTTGATTCACAGCATCCTGTCAGCAGCTTCCACTACCATGTCTCTTGTGGAATCCCAAATGGTAATCTTACAGGAAAGGCCATTCTGCTTACCATCCTCTGGGTTAAAAGCTTGTTAAAGATCCCAGCCTAAGGATGTAATTGATGCTTCTCTGTTTTTGCTTGGTTGAATCTAGCATGTAGTTTGTGTTACAATTTCCGTTGTCTAGGGTATAACAAGCCTGACAGGACATGAACCAGAGCAGTTGTAAATTAACGTTAACAGCAGTATATGGATAGAAGCACAGCACAAATTGGGGTCTGTGTGTGTGTGTGTGTATACTACCCATTTTATGGACTCTGTTTCTGCAAGTGGAAAGGAGACCCAAGATAGTAAATGATGCCGTCGACTTTCTGTGCATCTCAAACCACCCCATTTGTGTAAATGCCATGTAAACCTTCTTGACTGCACTCAATCAAATTCTGGTTGAACAATTAGTCTTCTGGTGGCTACAGAATAAGAAGCATTGTAAATCCTCAACTAGCACACCCCTCTTAAGGGAAAAGTCGATATGTCAGATTTATGGCACTAGTCTAAATTCTTAGAGGGGCTCTTATTGAGAGATTGCCAGTAGGGCCCTCCTGCAGTTTGTCCAAATAAATATGGCTCAGTCTTATACTTCTTAGTGGGCACTACATTTCCTAAGGAACTGGGGTGGGGGTGAATTAAATTTCCTGATAAGAGGAATGTTGCCACCTGGCAGTGTTTTACATTTTAATGGTTCTAATTTTGCAATTAGTTCTTGCAAATAGAGTTTTGTAAGCTCTTTTCAAACAGTCTAGCTCAAACTAATCATGGGTCTTTCTGTTTAATTAAGGAACAGAATCTACATATCTTAGACTTGCCAGGACTCTAAATAAGATAAAAATGTAAATAACTTGCATATATCTTCTATGATATTTGCTGTGCTCTTCCTTTAATAATAATCATCACACAGTTGCCTAATGCAGTGGTTCTCAAACTAGGGCCACTGCTTGATCTGGAAAAGCCCCTGGCAGGCTGGGCTGGTTTGTTTACCTGCTATGTCCACAGATTCAGCTGATCACAGCTCCCACTGGCCGCGATTCGCTGCTCCAGGCCAATGGGGGGCTGTGAGAAGTGGTGCGGGCCGAGGGATGTGCTGGCCACCCTTCCTGCAGCCCCCATTGGCCTGGAGTGGCGAACCGCAGCCAGTGGGAGCCGCGATTGGCCAAACCTGCGGACGCAGCAGGTAAACAAACCAGCCCGGTCCGCCAGGGGCTTTCCCTGAACAAGCGGTGGCCCTAGTTCGAGAACCGCTGGCCTAGAGCATACAGCTCATTTTTTCATATCTTATTTGGGCTAGATTGTTGCCATCCCTTACATGGCCACAGGATGCAGCAGGACAGAGGAAGGTGTTTCCCCCTGCTTTAGTGGGCTGCATGGGGACCAACTAGAATTGCAGCCTCTGCATTTGCAAGCAGTGCAGGGGCTGCTAGCAAGAGGCTTCTTCCTGTTGAGAGCAACATGGCTGAAAACGGCGGGTAGGGAGAGTCATGAGTCTATCACCCTCCTGCATGCTGGCCAGGGCACTGTATGTTCAATGTCTTAAAGGGGTGTCACAGATTGGGGTTTTTTTCCCTCAGCACTAACAAGGAACCCCAGGGAGATGTCTCCTGGAGCAGTGCAGATCCACACTGTGGTTCAGAGCTAAATGCCAAAATCTAGCACTTTACAAACCATAACCCAATGTTTTTTCATCAGGATGAATTTAGTGCTTGTCTGACTTCCAGCCTCACCACCATAATGATTGGAATTTACACCAAAGAACAAGAGCATAGGCAACAATTGTGCAAACTTCCTCAGTGCATCCCACCAACATGCGACCTGTAGGGATGAGACATTGTGTCTCTAGCCCCATTTAATCCTTGGTATCTCTGCTGATTCTTCCACCATCAGGGTCTTGAATACACATTTTTAGTGATGTCTGAGAGGAAACCCAACTTGACCTTGGTCCTGGAGCTGTAGTTTTTGTTTAAACACACGTGGGCGTGTTTGAATGCTATCCAGGGACATTCCAGAATACTCACTGGAGGAGGGGAGTGACCACTTCTTCTGTAACTTCCTATGATGTGATCTAACCACATTGAACCAGACTGTGACCCTGCCTATGTTCCCATACAGAGGAGGAAGGAGGCAAAGGAGCATTATTTCACCCTGTAAAGGCTACTAGTATTGTGTGCTTGGGGAAGGAGCAGCCACAAATGATCTATGGGGAGTGGGTGGGCAGTGGTGGGGAGTGGGAAGAGTCTTAGCTCTACTCCCAATGCAGTATCCAGCACAATTGAGCCAATGCGTAAGAGGAAGTAGGCCATGCCAGGAAAGGGGCTGGGTGCTGTTCCCCAAGGAAAAACAGAAAAGCAGAGATCAAATTGTGTTTCTGCGTCACAGTTCACTTCCTGCTCTGCTCCTGCGGCAATTTGACAGCAAGCCATCCCTCACTCAGAGTGGATTGCAAGTTCAAGTCCATCACAATGTGTTAGCATTGTGTTAGCAGTTTCCATTCAAAATCCTCTTCCATGGCTGTAAGGATGGATGGTCCAGAGGTAAGGGCAGAAACCTGGGATTTGTGAGACCATGCTCTGCCAAAGGCTTCCTGTGTGAGTTTTTGGAAAAGTCACTCATGCTGGTCACCTTAGTTCACCATCTGTAAAATGGGGGAATAATAGAGCTTCCATAGCCCTCATAGGAAGGATAAGTACATTAAAGATTGTGAGGTGCTCAGAAACTGTGGGCTTAGGATATGTAAGTACCCTAGGCTGTAACATCAAAACAACATTTTTTAAAAAAATAAAACTGTTATAATCTAAACAAAAAAAGCAAAGGATTTTCCACTAAGTACTGTAATGTGACTGCAGCAGTCTGTGCCTGGAGACTCAGAGGGGGAAGCTAATTGCTTTTCCAATAACAAGCTAATTCTGCAGGTGCAAAATGTGAAGGAATTCATATCTAAGGTGCCACATTCACTCTGGAACCCATTCATATTTCTTGACACCTCACAGAGTTTAAGGCCTCTCATAGAGATCATCTGAAAGATTAAGCACCTGATTTAGTCAGCTAGATAAGAAAGTGAAAAACATTCTGGGCCAATGAGGTCATAGGACAGTTGTCTATAAAACTCGTGTTCTGGTACCTGCCTCTGATTTCATTCACTCAGATCTCAGCATCTGCCTCTGGGAGAGCGGTGGTCTAAGCGGTTCTTTCCAGACTGTGCTGCAGTTGCTGAATTCATGGCCACTCCTGGTGGTTCATAGGAGATGCATGTCAACAAACTCCAAATCAGAGTCCAGGAGCTGGACTTTAACAAAATCTACCAAATATTGTGAGATTTGTGATTAAAATTATGAGTGCTGGCAACACTGTGGAACAGATTATGTTGGTACTCTGTGCCTGGCTATAATAGTTTATTTTATGGATCATCAAACTCCTCTTCAGAAACAGAATCTAGTATGTGAAATATAATAGTGTCCCCTGTCAGGTTAAAATCCTCTGAATACCTCAATAGGGTGCTTGAAGATTCCAATGTGGGAGGCAGGATTCCTTCTTTCAGAGGCTGTGGCTTAGATTCTGGAGCATAGTTCTACAATAGAGTGTGAATTCTACAGCAAACTTCTCTACCCAGAATACAAGGAACCCTGCATAGTGCTAAGTATTATCCCCATACATTCCAAAACATCTTTCTCTGGCTGAACAAGCCGTGATGTGATCTGCTTTTTTAATTTACTTCTTTGTGGATAGGACGGCTTGAACACAGTACAAGCATCCCAAGGGATAAAATGCAAGTCATATTTTGAAATACGTAGATTAAAGAGCCATGTGAAAGACTGAAAGGTGGGTGGATGAACAGATTGTACAAAAGAATGGAAAAGAAGTGAGATTGGAAAGAAAGTAGATCTAAATCAGGGGTGGGAAAACTACGGCCTGGGGGCCACATCTGGCCCTCTGGATGTTTTAACCTGGCCCTCAAGCTCCCGCTGGGGAGTGGGGTCCGGGGCTTGCCCTGCTCTGCACAGCTCCCAGAAGCAGTGGCATGTCCCCCCTCTGGCTCCTACATGTAGGGGCAGCCAAAGGGCTCTGCACGCTGCCCCCGCAGCTCCCATTGTCCGGGAACCATAGCCCATGGGAGCTACAGGGGTGGCACTTGCAGACAGGGTGGCACGCAGAGCCGCCTGGCTATGCCTCCATGTAGAAGCCATAGTGGGGACATGTTGCTGCTTTTGGGAGCTGCTTGAGGTAAGCGCCGCCCAGAGTCTGCACCCCTGACCCCCTCCTGCACCCAACTCCCTGATCTAAATTAAAGAAGATATGGCAGCAAAATGATATCATAAAAAAGGAGTATATAAAAGGATTATCTAAGTTCACTCAGAAAAATTCAAGTTAGGGGTAAAACAGGGCTGCTAATAAAGGAGCAAGGGGAACTGGTAAGTCATGATTGTACAATGGCAAAACTTTTAACCATCTTTGTTCATCTTTCAGTAAGAAGGATAAAAACAAACGAATCAAAGAGCAAGGACAATATTAGCAGCAATGGTCTGATTCCCGAAACAAGAGATGAACAAAGAGATGGTGAAAGACTCTCTCAGTAAATTAAATACATAGTACAGTATCATATATCTTAATGTTTCAAGTTTCCTCTGTGTGGTGGAGGATGAATGGGAAAGCTGAATAGCCAGCTTTCATGGGCCAAGAGCCCTGTACACACGCCAAGGATATGTTAAAGATCCCTGTGCTGGCCATGTAGCTATCAAACCCCTCACCCCCAGGGACGCATAACCAAGCTTCAGTTAACCAGGATACTGTTTGTAAATGTGCAGGCGGGACTGAACAAAATGCCTCTGAGAGCTCTAAAGGAGCCTCAGAACTTCTGAAAATGATCTGCTATAAATCATGTGTGTCAAGGGAGGTACTTGAGGACAGGAAAAGGCATTTAGCAAGAAGAAAGATAACTTAGGAAGCTATCAGCCAATTAGTCTCTGTTCTGGGCAAAGTATTCAAACATAGCTGGGAGTCGTCATAAAATATTTTGGATAGAAGCGTCCAACTGACAAAAAAAAGCATTAACAAAATACATATTCATCATCATAACTACTGATCAAGTAGACAAAGGAAATACAGGCACGTCATAGAGTGTTATATAATGGTGTGTCATAAATTGATAAAGAAAATGGATAAAAACTAATGATAAAGCATCATAGCATGGATTAAAAATTGGTTGATGAACAGGAGCAAAGGTGAATAGTTGATTTCCCAGCAATGACCTGTTTTCATTTATGACCTATAGGGAGGTGTAACTTTAATTCTGATCAAATACATCGATGGCACAAACATTCAGAGGAGTGGCAAACACAAATATCTAGTCCAATTGCTAAGTGACCTGGAGACTTTGGAACAGTTGAATACTGTGAGCTGAGATTCATTGTGATGGATTTAAAAAAAATCACAAGAAAGATGAGATTAAATAGTATAGAAATAAATTAGGGGACAGTTTAGGGAAAACAATGAGTGATTGAGAGCAAAACTAGAGAAAATACCAGGGAGTTTAAAAAAAGATACAGAAATTGGAGGATAAGTCATTTGAGGAGGTTAAAGTAGCTAAACTTAAATGGCTCAGAAAAGAAGACTGGGGACATGGTCATGGTCTATAAATACCTTCAAGGAAATGGTATAAATGAAATAATGGAATTACCCGGTATTGGAAGTAGGTAGACAAATAGCAATGGCTTGAGGCTAAGAGAGAAAAAGTTTAAGCTAGGTATTTGAAAAAAAAAACAACCAACCCTTTTGAATAGCAAGAGCAAATAGCCAATGGAATAGACTGCCAAATGCCAGAGGACCCTCATTACACGTGTGCAAGAAATAGGTAAGACATTAGTCTTGCAAAAGAGAAGAGTAGAGGGTGGTGGTGAAAGTTACTGAAGAGCAGAGAAAAATCACACACTAGCTATGAATTTGCTGTAATCTTAAATATTCTGCAGGGTTTATTAGAACCTGAGAAAGCCTCCTTGCAAAATTTTCTGCTTCTGTAAGTGCATAAAGCAGAAATGCCATCTCCTGAGCAGGTTAAGGACCCCTGCCAAAGATATCACATGCTCCTTCAGTATAGCCACAAATAGCCATTGTTTGCTCCAGAGGCTATATTACAGTATATAATTGACTTTCTCTTTGGCTCTCTTTGACTCTTTCCCAAGCAGTGTGGTGATGCCTTGCACTCAAATCATTTGGTCCTCCATTCGCACAATGGTGCTCATCTGTCCTCTCTGACACTCTGTATATAAATAGGTTTTGTCCCCATGGCAAACAAACCTTCTGGCTTTGTGTGTTATACTGCATGTTACACTTTACTGGAGGGGTGAGGGGAGGTTCTTTAAAGCATTAAAATGTCACTAAATATTTGTAAAATGCAGTCAGCGATGTCCAGGCAGTCCAATTGCAGTTCTTGCAATATCTCTCCTGGCTTTTCTTAAGCATGTGTGTCAGTTCCAATTTGCATTGCATTGGTGAAACTTCATTCTTTGAACCACTTTACCAGAGACCTCATGAATCCATGTACATGCCCAAACCTACTGTTTGATTCTTAAAAAGTTTCATTCTGCAGGTTATCAGGAAGGGTCCATGGGGCTGGCCTAATCACCCCATTCATTTCCTTTTCCTATTGCCCATGCTGCTCTTTAGTAATTAAATACCTTCCCAATTTTCCAAATCCACACCCTCTCCTCATTTAGAGCCCTCCTACAATTCCTTCGATAAAGCCCACATTAAGAAGAGATGGGGGAGGAGGGGAGTTTGTCCTCCTCTGGTTTGACCAGGGATTCTGAATGTCTTCCTGTGTCTGCCTTATAGCCTGGAAACACCCTGGCCACAGACTGTTCCTGTTTTTTCCTTATGATAATGAGTTCTATAGAGCACTGGGTGCTCTCTGGTCCACGATCCAAGAAACATTATGTAACAAAACTGAACAATGCTGTGTACAAAAAAAAAAGCGCCATTTTTCATCAAATACTTTCCAAACGAACAATTTTGACCATATTTAATAACTATGATATTTTATTCTAATATTTTATAATATAGAGCAGTGGTTCCCAAACTTGTTCCACTGCTTGTGCAGGGAAAGCCCCTGGCGGGCCGGGCCGGTTTGTTTGCCTGCTGCGTCCGCATGTTCGGCCGATCGCGGCTCCCAGTGGCCGCGGTTCACTGCTCCAGGCCCATGGGAGCCGCTGGAAGCGGCTCGGGCCGAGGGACGTACTGGCTGCAGATGTGGCAGGTAAACAAACCGGCCCGCAGGGGCTTTCCCTGCACAAGCGGCAGAACAAGTTTGGGAACCACTGATAGTCTATATCAGTGCAAATTATAAATAAAAAGTAATCATTCTGTAAAAATACATACAGAAAGATTATATCAAGATGCTCAAAGGTATGGCACATAAAATCGGTTTCTTTTGTGTCACATGGAACTTAGCTATCGTTTTTGAGAATTTTTGTTAGCTTCACAAATACAGGGTTTCAGGGAAGGAGTTTTTTCTCTTTTTTTTTTTTTGACATAAACCCAGTAACTTTTCCCACAAGGACCAACGTTCATGTAATGTTGGAAAATTAGGAAATGCTGATAAAACAGAGAAGTCTGAGCATATGTCTAAATAGCCGATGCTCCCGAGTTCTGAACTGAGCTCTGGCATTTTCTCTCTGTGGCCTGGAGCAAACCATTTAATCTCCCAGCCTCAGAATTCCTATCTCTAACACGGGATCATACTTGTATACCTCCCAGTAGTATACTGAAGATTAATTAGTATATGTTTATAAAAAGCATCGAAGATGTACAAACCTAAGTAGTATTGGCAGAACTTTCTTGCTGCAATGACTCAGGAAATCCATTTTCTTAAAATTCAAGGCAATTTCCAGACTATGTGTGGTTCCTCTGAGGCAGCAGTCTATTTTGGTGTCATTTTTCTGGAAGTAGATTGAATTGTCATGCATGGAGAAATCTAAATCTCTCAGTAAATGATTGTGCTTTACTCTCTCATTTGTTTTCCACAGCCCCTTAAAGGTTTGCTCATTGTGCAACTCTCATATCCCTACTACTCTCAACTCTACTGGGGTAGATCATTCCAATGTGTACAATAGAGAGCAGAGTACTCTAACCCAGCTCAGTGGTTACTGAAAAGCATTGCCATCTGCTGGTTATTCATTATTCTGTGTGAAATTAATGGACTCTGTCCAGATCAGAGAGTCTGCACTAGAGTAGCCACCAGTGAAATTGGTGCCAGTTGTCAGCTCTCTCAGTACAGGCCAAAAAATAATGCCCATTTATGACTAAAATGTCCTCTCTCCAGCAGAAATTGTCCTGCTATCTAATGGTTCTTCTGACATATTAGTGGTTCATTGTGTGGGAGATTTGCAATATTGCTTTCCATGCGAGGCTTCAGCGATAAATTAATGGAGGCCTTCATTCTCTGGGTCTGCCAATCCACCACCTTCCATAGTGCTAAATTCATACAGACAGAACTACAGGAGTGTAGAGAGGTGTTTTTGGTGCTTACTGTTGCAGGTAACACACTGAACATAGGACTCAGGGCTTGTTTTCCAAGAACTATACTGTAGTGAAGGAAGAGTTCATTTATGTTTGATAAGTTTTATAATTAATATCCTGTTCCTATTGCAATCTTATGCCCCAGTGATGCAAGTAGAAGTCAGTGGCTCCCATTTGCATGTGGAGTATGTGCTAGCTCATCTGTTTGCAGGTTCAGAGTCTGAGATAATATTTGTAAAAAAGCTTTGCACCTTCTATGCAGTGTTTTGGATCCTGCAAGTCAACTCTGTGGCTGCCTGTATTGACAAGTACAGAGCAAACAACATATGGTAAGATTCCAATGGAGTCATTTGTTAATGGCACTGTTATCTTGCTTGAAGATACAGGTTTCTGGCATGATGCATAGACTTTTTTCTATATGCGCTATGGCTTAATGCTAATGAAAAATCTGAGTCTTTGCCTAGTCCTAAGAGCACACCATTGGCTAATATAACCTCAGCAAATCCAACCATCATTTCTTAACGTTGATAGTGCTTGAAAGCTTCAAAACTGAAGGCCAGATTCTGCCCCATGCAACCCTGTTGACTTTAATCAGAGTTTAGTCCCTGGTATTCATTTTTATTCTAAGTATTCACATCTGCCTTATTTTCAGAAGAGATAAGAATTGTGAGCGTTTGGACATATTTTTCCTTTCATTTTAGAAGGCAAGAGTCGTATTGTTGTTCTCCTGCTGTCATGGAGAAGCTATGCCGGGCAATTATGTAGCAACAGAGCTGCATATATGTCACCTCTGAAAGGACTACCCATCAATATTGGGTTGCATGTGCGCACATAGCAATCCTGTGTTTCCAAAGGTGACTGAGATTTTTGTGCAAGCAGGAGAGAGCTGTATTACTCAGATTGCTGGCTCTTTGGGGCAAGGGCTGTCTTTTTTGTTCTGTGTTTGTGCAGTGCCTAGCACAATGGGCTCCTGGTACATGACTGGACTTCTAGGTTCCAGTGCAATACATGTAATTAATAATAATGTGTGAACTTCAAAATCCAGCTCCTAGTCCTGTGGCAGGCTACAGGCTCCTAACCCATAGGAACCGCCATTTACCATTTATAAGTGGGTCACTGTCCAATAGAACTGGGTAGGAAGTACTTTTCCCATCTGATGAAACTTTTTGAGATTAAAAAAAATCTCATTTTTTCATTCCATTATCTTGGGAGATGAAAATGAGGAAGTCTTTTGCCATCAATGATAGAGGAAGAAGGGTAGCCTGGTGATTAGGGCATTCATGCTGGGACGTGGCAGCTCTGGTTCATGGCCTTGGTCTGCCATCTTTCCACATCCACGTGGGTGTCCTAGCCACCAGGCTGTCGACTGTTCTCGGATGGGTTGTTCTCAATTGCTCCTGTTTTGGAGCTGTTCCACTTCATATAAATGAAGTTCTTTTGAGCATGTTTGTGAGTGTGGGTCCTCCATCCCAGCTGAGTGCCCTTACTACTAGGCTTTTGGCTATTCTGGTCTCTCAGCATGAAGGAAAATCTGCCCAGTCTTTCCCTTCCCCGTAACATTCCTGTAAGGAGAGTAGGTGCAGATAGGACATAAGTTTCTACAGTGAGCTAAAGTACGCATCTGTCTTTGAGGACTCATTTATTTAATGTTCCTTGGGATCTTCACTATCAGTGGCTAAAGCCATCATTAATCTGGCATACCATTATTAGTTATAAATTAAAGCACAAATCAGCTAAACCCCATTTGGAGGCACGAGTCTAATTTCCTACATACGTATAAATGTGATGCCAGTGTGAAAGCCTGCATTAGCACTTTTTTATAGCTCAAGCTATTCACTGTGTGTTTCAACACCTTTATACATCTAGTCCATTAATGTGTACTATAAAATCTTTCCTTTTTTTCCTGCTAAGCTTGTATATCACAGCTCAGCCTATGTTCTGAGATGACACTATCCTGAATTCAAATTATTCTAATTAGTGTAAGAAAATGCAGCCTAAAACAAGGGCAAAACTATTTTATCCAATATGCATTGTGTATCCCTAATCTATGCTATGTTTCCTTCTATGTGCTAGAATCCCGTTAACATGAGTGGAAGCTGTGTGTGTGAGATGAGTGAAGAATATTCATTAGTGAACTGAACTGTGGGTGGGAGATACGCATTGCAGGTGCGAGGGAAGAATTTTGGCCATGGTCGGTGGTGTGCGCAGAAAGTCTAATGCTGCCTTTGTTGCTTTGTTGTTTGTAGAGTTGCAGAGTAAATCAGCAATGTTGCAATCCGCTCTACATGGGTGTGTGTAAATGAATTTATTTCCATCAGTGTGGGTCCTTGCAGAACAGCTTGCAGGTTCCACCAGGCAACATATCAGAATGGGATTTGATCACTGTAAAAAAAAAAAAAAAAAAAATTGGGTTTAATAAACTCTGCAAATTCTGATAAAATCTTTTAAGGTTGTATTTGTGCACAATACTCCTGGGTGTGGTGCTCTGTCCCATGGAGTGGCACCAAGACCACTTGAGGCCACTACAGCCTCAGCAGATAGCCATGTGGCTTTTAACTCATGCAGTAGAGGTTCATGCAGTAAGCTCCAGAGGCCCCAGGTTTGATCCTGCCGACCGGGGTCCCTGTCAGCATTACACAAAGATATATCTGTGAGAAATTCCCCACTTGCACATTCTGCTGGGGCATTTTGTGAGAGTAAAATCATGTCCACAGTTTTAAAAATAATGCAGGCTTTAATTTGCTTGGGAAGATTTTGCAGTGTATATATAATAGTGTGTGTTTGTGTGAGAGAGTGTGTGTATAAAAAATGTATAATTTTAAATACATAAACAAAAGGGCACCATAAATCAAAACAAATGTAAATCTCCTGTTCTGTTTTTTTTAAAGATGATCTCTAACTTCACTGAAGGAATTTATATTGTATAAATATATGGATGTATAATGAATTTTATTCATATAAACAGTTACGTGCAGTGTTGACCTAGATATGCTTGCTGTAGGAATCATAACTTCATTTTTTTGTTTTAATGATTGAGGATGTAAACTTTCTGTGAAGGTAGGGTATTTTTTTTTTTTTTGCATTTAATTTCCTACTGCATGTAATTTTTTTAAAAAATATCACGTACTGAAAAACACCCTATGGATGTGATTTTAGTGTATCAAATCAAAAATAGGTGGTGGTATGCACAGTTAAGTGCATGTTGGAAGGAATTTGTGATCTAGAATGATTGGTCCCTGGCTTCATAAAGGGGGCATCAGAGGGTAATGCACGTCCACGAACCCTACCCAGACCATCCCCAGCCTCCATTTCCAACTTTTGTGCTTTGTACAGACACAAGGCTATAGTACTGCATCCGTGGCTGTATAATTTCAGAGTATGGAAATCTGAATTAAAGGGCTGATTCGTTGTTCAGACATTGATAACATAGGGGACTAAGAGGAGGGGATGGCTGGCCAGTCTGAGATGGGTACAGAGTCTAGTCCGTTTACACTGTGCTCCAAAGTGTGCATCTCAGATATAAAATGGAATGATGCCAGTTTATGCCCGCTGAAGACCTGGAGGACTTTATTCATGTTTATGCATACATCGGATTGCAGCTGTCCATTGCTAACTTTTGTGATTTTTATCATGAAGTGTTCTTGAATTTCCAACTAATGGAGTCAAGTGATTTCATGAGAATTGCAGCTTTCATTTTTTTAAAAAAGTGAATTTCCAGCTCATGATTATGGGGGTGAGGTGGCGCTTGAAAATGTGAAACCTAAAGGCTTGAAAACCAAAAGAGAAATAAAAAGAACCCCAAATTGATTCTAAAGGCTTGAAAACCAAAAGAGAAATAAAAAGAACCCCAAATTGATTCATTTAAAAAAAACAAACTCTTGATTTTTAAGGTTTCAGAGTAACAGCCGTCTTAATCTGTATTCGCAAAAAGAAAAGGAGTACTTGTGGCACCTTAGAGACTAACCAGTTTATTTGAGCATAAGCTTTCGTGAGCTACAGCTCACTTCGCTGTAGCTCACGAAAGTTTATGCTCAAATAAATTGGTTAGTCTCTAAGGTGCCACAAGTACTCCTTTTGATTTTTAAGATCGCCTCATAATTTTTGGGATGGTCTCATGATTTTTGAGTGATTGATCGTACTGAGCTGTACGCATCTCTCTGTTTTAGGTGGTCTTGCAAAGAATTGTGCAGCCTATGACTTTTAAACATTTGTAACTTTATTTCCAAATGAAATTTCTTTGGACATGTCTAGAATGAGGACTTCAGCCCTAATCCTGTAATATGTAGCACAGAGCTGGACTGCTGCTGGATTTCTGTGAAGACTCAGGCTTCATGGAGGCACAGTGGGCTACCTGAATGCTCCATGTTACAGTACCAGGGTGTTATTCCATAGTAACAAGATTGACGTTTACAGATTAATGTGCAACACTTACCAGAGTCCAAAAAACTCAACCTGATTGTAAAATAGCCTCCCCTCTATGATTATCCTAATAAAAATGTCTGAATGTAATTAGACCTAGATTTATGCGCACGCACACTCCCTCTCTCTCTCTCTCTCTCCCTCCCCTTGTCCTGATAAGAAGCATGATAAATTTCAGGCTGGAGGTTAATTTTCAAAACTAGAAGCATCTGAAACAAAACTTTGTAACAACAGGGAGTCCCTGACCACAACTACAGCACAACTCTGTATGGAAATTGCCGGTGCTTTTGATAAAGGACTTTTATAGTATGCTCGCTTTCTTTACAATAAAGGAACACATTTTGATTTATTTTGTTAGTGTTAAGATTTGTTGGAGTAATTATGATGAAGGCCATAGTTATAAGAATGAATGATAAAGGAATAAAATGCCTGTAAGAATAGGTTCTCTATGCTGTGAACCGTTTTACATACCTCTCAGTAACTGCAGTTGTTAAAAGTATTGCATTTAAACTAATAAAATGGATGAAAGATGACAAAGTAAACCTCTCTTCCGTAATAAGATTTAGTGTATGAAACTCTCCTTCCTCAGCCATTACCAAAATCTATTCTCTCGTGGAGTGCGGAAGCGAACATAGTGATAATTTTACAAGTTAAGTGAGTCTGGAGTTTGTCTGTTCCCAATGAAGTAATTGACAAGATTACCATTAACTTCAGGAGCTGGATATGGCTTGCTGGTTGATTGTCCAACCACAATTAAGACAATAGAAGTCTTGTCATTGATGTCAGTGGTGGCAGGATTTCACCCCCTATGTTTTATAAGCTTGATTCAACTGTGCAAGGTGCAGAGTGCCACTGGGATGTGAGCGCACTCAGCATTTCCTAGGAGACGCACAGTGCTTATTGGGATCAAATCCATTGTAAGCCAAATAAAGAAATATTAAGCAAAGCAACTCCCCATCATTTGTTTCCTTAACGTTAATCTGTTCTTCTATTGCATTTTTATTGTCCCTGTCCATTCTTTGAGTAGCCATTTTTCATCACCAGAGTGAAATAAGAGCTAATCAAATTCTTGCCCCAATGAATCCCAAGCAGAAATTGTAATTATTGCTGTTCACGTCCTTCCAAATGGCCATGCTCCTTATTTTCATATGACATTGCTCTTGTGTTGCATAGTTTGTATTCTGTCTCTAGAAACTGTGACTGTTTAATGCTGCCATTCATAAGAAGACTTTGAACCTTTTAAGTATTCATTGATTTTCCTCACCTGTTTTCTTAAGTGGCATGACTTTAATCGGTTCTTATTATGATGTAAGTTGCTTTCTTATCAAGAATTAGTTGACCACAGAAAGCCATAGAAATAATCTCGATTATGGAGACTGTGAAAGATCACTAAAGCTAAGTGAGTACAATTATTTTGTATCCACTAATGCTAACCATGTTGATTTCTACTCACTGTTTAGCCAGTTTGAGGCCCCATTTCACCAAAGCACTTAAGGATGTGCTTAAAAGTAAAAACATGATTAAGTCCTATGGACTTCAATGAGACTTAAGAATGTAGCTTAAAGTTGCGCACATGCTTAAATGCTTGGATTTGAGCATGCATTTAAACTTTAAACACATGGTTAAATGCTTTAGTGAATCGGGGTACAAGCACTGTTGAATGGGGACTTGATTAGCAATCCATCCCTATTCAACATGTGCTTAACTGCTTTGCTGAGTTGGAGGCTTAATGATCATTCATAGATTCCAAGGCCAGAAGGGACCATTGTGATCGTCTAGTCCAGTGGTTCTCAAACTTCATTGCCCCGCGACTCCTTTCTAACAACAAAAATTACTACATGACCCCGAGGTGGGAAACCGAAGCCTGAGCCCACCCGAGCCCCACTGCCCCAGGTGGGGGGCCAAAGCAGAAGCCCAAGGAATTCAGCCCTGGGTGGGGGGCCTGTAACCTGAGCCTCACTGCCAAGGGCTGGCTTGGGCTTGGACTTTGGCCCCAGGCCCCAGCAGTCTAACACCAACCCTGCAACCCTATTAAAACGGAGTTGCAACCCACTTTGAGGTCCCAACCCACAGTTTGAGAACTGCTGATCTAGTCTGACCTCCTGTGCAACTCAAGCCAGAGGACTTCCTCATAAATAATTTCTAGAGCAGATCTTTTAGGGGGAAAAAAATCCATTCTTGAATTTAAAATTGTCATTGATGGAGAATCCACCATGACCCTTAGTAAATTGTTCCAATGGTTAATTATTCTCCCTTTCAAAAATGTGTCTTGTTTCTACTCAAGACTAGACAAATGCTAGCACGAGCCTGAAACATACATTCAATAGCTTTTTAGCAGAAGGCAGTGGAACAAATAGATCAATCTGAAGTCAAGATAGTATTGTTAAAATTCGTAAGTACTCTTGTTGTCAGCATAGAATGTTTTTTACTTGTTTTATCTCTTTAGTGAAGCGTATCTGACTTTTAGTTCAGGATCAGGCCCTTCATTTTCAGAGCCCTGTAGGGTAAAATTTCACACTGCGTGCAAAACTTCACACCTTCCTCGAATTTGCAAACAGCAAAATATTTGTGACTTCTTTCTTCCTTCCAAATTTGTTCTTATTTCTTTCCCCCTTCCACTTCCTAAAAAGAGAGATTTTTATTGTGTGTGAATTGTCGATTTTTGCCTGGCACATGTGCATTAGTTTGCTTCTGAAAATTGTTTTTCACAAGTGAAAATTTGCGAAGTGAAATTAGATAGTTTTTCAAAGATCCACGAGTGATTTACTTCTGCCTGTTTAAATGGGCTCCATTGAAGTCACTGAATACAATGGTCCTTAAACAATTAACTTGTCTACAATGAGTGTTTTGCTTGAGTAAGGACTGCAGGATTTGGCACATAGAAATTAGTCAGACAAGCCATATTATCTCACTAGTCACCCCTTTATCAGAAGGAGTTATTCCCTGCAGTGTAATTTCTAGAGCCTTTTTCGTTTAATTACCAGTATATGCCGAGCAACTCAGCCTGTCTTTAACACATTGTGTTGGAAAATGTCTCTTTTTCTCAAAAATATATAGCATTCTAGGGCTTGATTTTTTCCATCGTGGGTGTGACTCCATGAAAACTAATGAAGTTACAATAGCATATAGTTGATGTAAAGTCATGGATATTCAGGTTCCTACGTTTACTGCAGCAAGTGGTCTGCTGAGAGTTTGGATGGAAGTGGGGAGTTGTAAACATCTTTAAATTATGACAATTGTTTAGTCATCTGTTCTTTGTGAATTTGAGGAATCCTGTTGAGAATTGCAGCTGTAGATGAGCTGAATTTTGCTTGCCCTTCCCTGTCGTAAGGTTCTTGTGGGTAAATGGCAGAAGTGAGGGTTCCTTTCCTGGCTCTGACATTAGCTTCCTCTGTGTCTTCTGGCAAGTTATTTACCATTTTGGAGGATGTAACACTGACAGTATCACAAAGAGCATTGCAAAGGGAGGTAGTCCCTTACACTGGTCTAGATGGCTGATCACAAAAAAAAGGTCAGATTTGTATCAGGTAGGACACTTGCCTCTTTGTCCAAGGAGCACTGATGTTTTGCGTACTGCCCTTCCCCAAGACTGGGATGAATGGATTCTGTGAATGGGCCAGCATGGCTTCTGTTTAACAGGGGTACCTGATCCATAATAGATGTAGCACTTAAAAAGGAACAGTAAAGGTCAGAAGTAAATGTGATGGAGATTTGCTGATGGAAAGACCATTTTAGAGAGAGCCAGGGCCAATCTGGAAGTTTCCGGTCACACATGGAGAGGAAGGAATTCTCATCAACTCTGTGGTTCTTTAGAGTTAGAACCAAAAGTTGAAAAAATATAGTAGCAGCCACCCCCCAAGAGAAAGAGTTTTAACTCCAGAAAGCCATTAGGGAGCATATATGCTTAATCTACTACCCCCGGGATCAGTTCTACAGCAAGAAAGATGCACAGGAGCAAATTTCTCAGTGTCAAATTACTGTGTGATATGTCCTCTGGTAGGAGAAAACTTCAGCCTCTCTGGCCACTCAGTAATAGATTTAAAGGTGGCAATTTTGCAACAGAAAAGCTTCAAAGACAGACTCCAATGAGAAACTGCTGAGCTTGAATTAATATGCAAACTAGATACCATTAACTTGGGTTTGAATAGGTTTCAGAGTAACAGCTGTGTTTTCCAAAAACAAGGGGGGGGGTGAGAAAACCTGGATTTGTGCTGGAAATGGCCCACCTTGATTATCATACACATTGTAAAAAGAGTGGTCACTTTGGATGGGCTATTACCAGCAGGAGAGTGGGGTGGGAGGAGGTATTGTTTCATGGTCTCTGTGTATATAATGTCTTCTACAGTTTCCACAGTATGCATCCGATGAAGTGAGCTGTAGCTCACGAAAGCTTATGCTCAAATAAATTGGTTAGTCTCTAAGGTGCCACAAGTACTCCTTTTCTTTTTGGGTTTGAATAGAGACTGGGAGAGGCTGGGTCATTACACATATTGAATCTGTTTCCCCATGTTAAGTATCCTCACACCTTCTTGTCAACTGTTTAAATGGGCCATCTTGCTTATCACTACAAAAGTTTGTTTTTCTCTTGCTGATAATCGCTCATCTTAATTAATTAGCCTCTTACTCTACTTTTTTCATGTTCTCTGTATGTGTATATATATGTATGTATACATATATAGAGAACAGGAGTACTTGTGGCACCTTTGAGGCTAACAAATTTATTAGAGCATGAACTTTCGTGGGCTACAGCCCACTTCATCGGATGCATAGAATGGAGCATATAGTAAGAAGATAGATCTATCTATCTTCTTACATCTTCTTACTATATGTTCCATTCTATGCATCTGATGAAGTGAGCTGTAGCCCACAAAAGCTCATGCTCTAATAAATTTGTTAGTCTCTAAGGTGCCACAAGTACTCCTTTTCTTTTTGTCTGATATGAGCTCCTCCTACATTATACCTCTTCTGAAACATCCATTCACATCTGCCACTGGGCAAGGATTGTGGGAAAGTTACTAGAGGCACATTGTTCAATGCTTGATAAGTTCACGTTACTATTCTCTAGTCACCAAACTTGAAACAAGCTTCTTAATTTCTCTGAAACCAATAGTTGTCCAGAATAGTCTAATTGGGACTATCTGAATCTGAAGGTCATTCATTTTTGTCCAGGAAAACAAAGCAATTCATATTCTCTTGCATCACAAATATTGACAGAAATAGGCTGTATTTGTAAACAAAGCCAAAACAAAGTAGATTTGAGGATTGTCGATCAGGAATTTCTGTGATCTCATCCCAGCTCTGTCACTAACTACCTCTCTCACCTCTGGCATAGCATATCACTGTTTTGCCTCAGTTTCTCCTACCGTAATGAGAGATGTACTTATCTACCTCACAGAAAGATTATATAAGTTTAGAAAATGTGAATTTCTATGTGTTGTCACATGCCTGTTAGTAAAAGCCTTGTCCCACATCTGCCTTTTGTTTGTACATGCTTCCTAGATTGTGCTGTATTATGGAATAGCACCCTCTAGTCAATAAGCAAACCTGTGCCACTTTTTGTTTCAGTAGCATGCATGCCACATAACACTGAATGCTGCAAGCCCCTCTTTAAATATCCAGCAACCTAAGGTTTTGCATAAAGACAGAGGCAGTCAGGTGAGGATCAAGGTAATGCTTATACACCTCATGACAGAAGACCCATTCATAACTCCTTAGGAAACTAGTAAGCATCCCTGTTCTTGCTATTTGTATAAGATATGTGTGGCCCTGTCTTCCTTTTCATAGACTACCAACCATCTCTCAATGTTACTGGAGAAATCGTGAGCTTACTCCTTGCAATGTCAGCTATAACTTGGGCAGCAAAAAATGGTCACCAGTTTACATTTAAGTTCGCATTTCTTTAAGTAATGAATTTGGTATAAATGCTTTCTTCACTCTCCAAGCTTTGCCCCTTTGGACTATCTTGCAGCACCTTGTAACGTGAATTCTGCACAGTGTTGGAGGAAAGCAGGTCATGTATTGATGGAATCAGAGTGGTCAGTCTGCTTCAGAATAACCATAAAAATCATGCATTTTCCTCCAATCTGCATCGAGGGTAGAATTCACCCTGAGAGAGGAATCGGTTATTTAGTCCAGAGATTTTCAAACTTTTTATAGTGCAGGTCATGTCTTAATACAGGGATTGTCTTGGAACAGTTCCCCTCCCATTGATGATCCCTTTGGCATCTGTAACAATTGCTTGTGCAGAAAAGTAACAGTAGGAAAGCATTTGATACTTTTAGTTGGCTTTTAATGTATGTTAGTAGCTGGAGATGAATAGAAACCAGCACTGTGTGGCCAGAGCATTCATCACAGACCACAGTTTGGGAATCTCTCTTTTAGTCTTTGTAAAGTGAAAGTAATCTGCGCAGGAGAATAGAAGTGTATCAGCTTTGTGTACAACTGGGAGTTTAACTTGAGTAGAAACGTCAACATACACTTTTTCACCAATACCTTTCCTTGAAAGTGCTCTCCATTTCTCTCTCTGAAGGTATATAGTAGCCTGGGTAAGTCAAAGTTGATTAAATATTAGACATAGACTCTAGATCTTCATTAATTAATCCCGTCTGTTACCTGTACAAGACATAAAGCCATCTCATCTTCATTATTCTTATCACAGTGTAATCTGTTCCAGGGCATGCACAGATCCCACATAGCAGAGCCTGCTTATACGGTGGATGAAAAAGGGATTACGTTTCAAGGACAGCCTTAGAAAGAGGCTACAAATAGATAAATCAGGTTTTAATAATACTTTGAGCTGTTAGGGCCTTTTTAATCAGAGGATCTCAGGATGCTTTGCAAATGGTAACTAAGAATCATAGCACCTGTCAGAGACAGGTAAGCAGCATATTCGTTCTGCAGGTGGGTAAAGAGAGGTTAAACATCTCCGTCTGCTTGTACAGAATCTTGTATGAACCTACCCAGTCGTGTAGGTTTAAAAAAACCTGATTGGCTTGCACTCAAATGCCTGTTTGTGTGTGTGTGTGTGTCTGTGTAACAGAGTTGCCCATAAACAGAAGTTTTGTTAATAGAGGTGCCCTAAATTTTCAAGCAAAGATTTTTTTTTTAAACAAAAAAAACCACCTAGGGGATTTTAACAGCCTGTTGCCATTAATATAATGGGAATTGGGCATGCAAATACTTTTGGCACCTTTAAAAATATCAGCCTTATTATTATTAGAGAGGCAACTAGAGGCCCCACACAGGGATTAGGGTCCTATTGAGCTAAGTGCCATACAAAGACATACTAAAGACACAGTCCCTGCCTAAAGAGTTTACAGTGTAGGTTTATAACGAGATGCAAGTGATGGATGAATCAAGCTGGTAGTGCTAAGGGTGAGTTTACAAGACAACAAACATGTTTCCCAACAAACATAGACTGGCTGTGCACACAGTGTAGTGCCACTTGCCTAAATCAAGTGCTGTTTGACTTATATGCAAACACAGTCTGTGAATGAGCCTGCTACTTTTAATACAACCTGAAGCCTGGGTTCGAATAAGTGGGTGCTGCAGCGCTGTCAGATTTCACCACTTTTGGTGGCAGTCTTAAAGCACCAGCTCCTGGAGTCACGTGATCCTATGAGAATATCAGATTTCATTTTTGTAAGTAAGTTTTTAGCCCTCAGATTTGCCGAGGAAAGCTTGGAAATGTGAGCCCTAATGTCTCAAAAGGCAGATGGCAAGTTAAGCCCCACAAATAATTGTTTAAAGTCTCATGATATTTAAGCCAATCTCATGACTTCGGGAGACCTATGATTTTTTGAATGGATTGACATTAATGGAGTTGTTGGGCACCTCCCCTGTCCACGAGAAATTAGTAGAGAGACAAAGGCAGGGGAGACAACTTTTTTTTCCCTCCACGCAACATAGACCCCAGTGGGCCTTATTCTCAGCTGGTGCAAATGGAAGTGACTCTGCTGACTTCAGCAGAGGTGCAGCCATTTATATTGCAATGGAGAACCTGGCCCAATATGCATCCCATCCACTGTACTGATGTAATATAACATTCCTAATCCAAAGAGAAAAGCAAATCTAGTACCTTCCAAAGCACTTCTGAAACTTTAATCAATAATGGGAATGCAAGAGCTTGGCAGTGGGACAGGCATGGGGTTTAAAGCAGGCTGTGTGACGCTCGTGTAGGGAATCAATTTTTATGAGGAGTAGAATCTGGCACTTGTCCTGCATGATCCGTTGAGAATCAATTCGACAAAATTTGGATAATGGATCAGTGCTGATCGAAATTAATTAATGCTATGTGACTTTAACATGCTGCATAAGATGGTTCAGTCAATAGTACTTAAATAGAGATGCCCCAATATTAGAGGATAGTTTGAAGCAAGCAAACAGCATGTTCTGTACAGTGCTGTGTGTATACAATTATCTCAGCATGCCTGCCAGGGGAAGGGGAGAAATCTTAACATAGAAGTGCGTTACTAACTCACTTCTTTTGCCATTTGAGTCTAAAGCAGCATTGGCTTTTGGTGATGTGTAGCCTGGAAAGTCATCTTTACACGCACTCAGACCTAGTCCATGCCTAAAATTTAGGTCAACCTAACCACATTGCTCAGGGCTGTGAAAAACGGCATGCCCTGCATGAGGTAGTTAGGTTGACCAACCCGCACTGTAGATGCAGCAAGGTTGATGGAAAAATTCTTCAGCCGCCTCTCAAAGGTGTGGATTTACTACAGTGACTTAGGGGGAAAAAAACTTTCTACAACTGTAGGGACTACATTACATCAGTATAGCTGTAGTTGTAGACAACATGCCCTGAGTCATCAGCAGACTTACTGCACCCAGCAGCACCACTGAAAGCCAGGGTATTGGATGTTTCTATCATCGAGGAGGCTAGGAGCAAAGTGTGCTCTAACAGTGGGGGCGGGGGGGGGGTTGAATCCAAAGTGTAAATATCAGACACATTTATGGGCTTAGCACTATGCCTTTTCTGAGAGGTTGCAACATGACGGGGCACAGAGATATTTACCTCTGAAGTAAATCATGTTCCTTGCACAGAAGATAAGTGGAGAGATGATTGCCCTTAGTGAGTGGGATGTCTGATAAGGGAATGGACCTGCTGCTTCAGTACTGTCCCTTCGGTGAAAAAGACAATCCAGCTGTGCCAAGGTGTTTCACAGTTAGACTTCCCTTCCACGGGGAGAGCGTTAGACATTCAGAGATGTTGCGGTGATTAACATAGCCTTTGAACGCTGTGTGCTGTCACGGCAAGGTGCCCAGCTGTTTGATTATGGATTTGACAATCAAGTAAAATTCAGTCTACAGAACCGCTCTTTATTTCTCTAGCGAGAATGGTAGCCATTTTACTGAGCTGCTCAAGGACTGCCTGAGACTGCCAGTCTAAAAAATACTTTTAAAAAAGAAAACCAGCTGTCAGCCATTGGCTCTGGTACAAAGTAGAAAACTCCATTCATTATTTACTCAGTTTGTCTCCCTCCCTGTTGCAATGTAGGTGCCTCCCACACTTGCACAGTTTCAGCCATCTGTAGCCCAGTGCTATTTTCTTACTCACTGCCACTCGCTCAGGGGTGGATCGAGGCTAAATAAGGCCCTCTGCCTCTCAGGCCAGAAAAAGTCTCTTCCCTCGCCAAACTTGCCAATGGGCTTTTTTTTTCTCAGTCCCCTCTCCATGGATTTCCAGACACTTCAGATCCATACCCTGTCAGTGCCCTGCTGTGGAATCCTTGATCTTTTTGTTAGTCCCCCCAGGACTGAGGCTGCCTCTTGCAGATAGTCAGGCTCAGAACCAAGGATCCTACCTCCAGTTGCCACAGCAGGGAAGTGTTGCAGCACCTTTCCTTTCAAGGGAGAGGGCTGCTTCTTCTGTGGCTGGTGCTATGTGCATTCTGTCTGTGCTTGGACTCAGGGTACCATTGTGGTTCAATTCAGAGTCCTTGGTTTGCTTTTGCACTCTTTTCAGGGGAATCAATCCTTTCCTGGCCCAACATGAGTGAGTGAAAAGCTGTGTCTGGTTTCCAAACTTAGGTTACCTTTTGGGTAGCGCAGTCTGCTCAGAGCGACCGCCCTCACTGGCCGAGGCTTAGCATAATTTCTGATGAAACACTTCTGTTACTCGAACTCGTATACAGAAATGTCTTATGCTGAGACAATGGAAATAGAGGGGAAGGTGCCTAGAAGGGAAGAGGAATGCTTTATCAGGTTACTGTTGTGATGTATCTGTTTTGCATAACTCAGAGAGAAGAATTGCTTTACCAATTGGCTTCCCCCTCCCTTTGCTCACTCCAATGATTGCTAGAGAAACTGATTTAATCAAAAAACCATGCAAGTGCAGTGATTGTGAATCAGGTCCTTGTGAAGCCAACAAATGTTTCACAGTAAATTGCCAAAGGAGACCAGCTACTCTGCTCTCTTTTTACTCAAATAGATTGTGTTTTAAGCAGCTGCCTCATTAAAAAAGCCTGTGCTATGTATGGACCTTTAATCAACATGTCACTAAGACCTGCGTTCTGGTATGTTTCATTTGAAACACATCCAGTACTCTTATTTATTAAATCGCCCAGTTCCGATTCCAGCCACTATTAACCCTGGTAAACAACGAAGGATGAGTGAGTGACAAAAAGCTTGTGTCAGAACTGAGATCATTTATGCGTGTGTGATGTCTTGATCTGTTTGTACATTACTCTTGGGGACCATCGGGCAATTAAGTTCACCCATTACAAACAGAGCCCTCTCTGTACACTCTGATTTGATAGGAGAATGGGTAATTCCTGTTAATGACTACTACATCTGTTCAATTACATTGCTTTGTATTGATGCTTAATTAGGGAATGTGTCTAGATGGGGCAGGGGAGGAGAAGAAAGGGGGAGGGATGGCTCCTGTGTAAATGTCAGACACACTTCCTCAATAGTCTGTCTTTGTAAGATGCATTGAATGCACTGACAGGCATTGTAGCCTTCTGACCATAGGGCATGTACCCTAGCCTGAGAAAGGAGGGCAAAGCCTCTTTGAGAAGGAGTTGTTCTAAAGCTGAATTACACTTAATGGCATCGTTATCCAGCTTTACTGTGAAGTGACCCTTGCTGACCTTTGGCCCCGTCTACATGCTCAGAAAACATTCCTAAGCCTTGGCTTTAAATCCTGTTTCAGAACACAGGCTTTGTTGCCAACCCCAGGCATTCAAAAATCATGTCAGACCCTTCCTAAAATTACTAACGTTAGTTTAAAATCATGAGTTTTTTTTAAAGGGTTGTTTTTATTTGCCTGCTGGCTTTTGAGTATTAATTGTCACATTTTCATGCTGTTTTTTCCACCTACAACCATGAGAGCTAGAAACTTACCTATTTTTTAAATAAAGCTGAGATTCTTCTGTAATCACATGAGTCCAGGAGCCAAGGCTTTAAGAAAAATGAGAAATATCAGTATTGAAAGACTTGTAATAAAATCGCAGGAGCTGGCAATGCTGCACGTGGCTGAGTTGGCCTGTGAGGCCTGGCGGTAAGTGTGTTAAAGATTTGTGATATAAAAAGCTGGAGAAGGTTAGTCACACATGGCTTTAACACAGATGTGGCCTATCCACACTGGCCGGCATGGCCCTGACCATGATCCTATGGCTATTACACAAGCAAGTGGTGGTCACTCATGTGAGTAGTCCCATTGAAGTCAAGAGGCTACTCAGATGAGTTGGAGTTTGCTGATCTGGGCCTGATCTTTTGCATAAACAATTTTTAGCCCTCTGTTTAAGATTGTTTCTTAGTACAGCAAACTGCACTGTGGACTAGATTAACCCTTTACTTAAGGAGTACAGAATATTGATTATTTCCTTTAGAGAAGTTTTCCCGACAAGGATCATGACCGCCATTAATATGCATTTGCAGTCCAGGAACTATACTATAACATTGCACTGGCTCCCACTTTTTTTTTTTAAACAGGAACTTATTGCAATTTCAGTGGAATTGACCTTACAGGACATGAGCATTTGAAGATACCAGGATTTTATACACTCTATTGCTACTGTTGTGGGTGCTTAACAATCAGTTCAATACCCTTTTGACTTGACAATTGCTTTTATTTTCCAATTTCCTTTCCTTTCTTTTTTTTTTAAATGTCAGCATTGAATGCAGATAAATCCTACCTTTAGAAGATGGAGTCTATTTACATCTCTGCAGCGCAAAGTCTCGTTATGCTTTGACAGTTGTGGTATGTTACAGAGGTGACAGCTTTTACACATTGGAAGTCAGCCTTTGAAGGCTTGAAGATATTTGCAAATGAAATAGATTATTAGTCTGGAGGATATTCTACAACAAAGAGATGGCACTGTGTATAACACTTTGATAAACTACTTTTGTAGATGAGAGCAGCGGTAACTGTAGGATGATGAGGTAAGGTGAGTTGGAGTCAAAGATTTGTGTTTCTTTGACTATGTGGCTTTATCATATATCAACATGTTGCCTTCTGATAATAGATGTTTTATTGATGACTCCTTGTAATGATTAAACAAGAGGAATCAACTGCACAGAACATTGTCTTTCCAAGCAGTCTCTAAGGATCAAGTCTTGGTAGTGAACTGTTCTTGATTGCATAGTAGCCACCATGTTTGCTTACACATTTGCTATATTAGCCGTATTTAAATCATTATGGAAGTTACCTAGACTATGAAATGCATGGTATAAAAACAAGTCTATTTTAATAATATTTGGTGTTTTTCATTTGGAGATTAAATATTAATTGATGCAAGAACTGGAATACGTGTCCCCCCCTCCTCAGCCCCGAATATCAGGACTGTCCCTATAAAATTAGGCTCTCTGGTCACCCTATGAGCTAGCCAATATAAGACTGGTGTATCTTAATTTATTTTTCTCTGTATACATGGAGCACAAATAGAATGAGGACTGTGCTTACCATAGGCTACATGGTGCCCTGATTTACATCTCATGCAATGCCACTAACATCGGTCAGGCTGCACAGTTGGAAGGGCTTGCTGCTGCACCACTGAAGTCAATGGAAGCTTTGATATTGACTTCAATGGGAGCAGAACTGAGGGGCCTAAATCAAGAGAGAATTTGGGTGTGACTGATATATTCTGAGCAGATGTATACATGCACTGCTGGCAAACACGCAGCTTCAGTGACGAATGGTCTTAGAAATAGCTACAGAACAATAAATACAACGATGAATGTGACAATATACTTTTAAAATGATCTCTTTGGTTGCTTTTTTGGTTTGTGATCTGATCCTATAGTCCTTTCCCAGGCAAAACCTCTACTGCAGGGCTTTGAGTGCAGGAGCGGACCCTGACCTGGCAGGGTGATCTTACCAACTTTCTAGCACCAGCCAAGTGATTTCTTTCCGCTACATTGGGCAGGCAACATTTACACACTTTTTTACCACACAAACACATGTGAGATACCACCACTTTTCTGTGTACTCTATAATAGGAAATTAACTGCAGTGCCTCAGATACTGGTGTGTGGTAATTGTTGTCTCTAATTATGACAACTTTATATGTATTATTGTACAAAGGCTTGTGTAGCTAATTCAGCCAAAAAGTACAGTGCCTAACTGTTGCATTCTAGCTGCATGAAGACAAGCCTGTGCTACCGTGTAAAGACACAACGTATGTGACCCAGATGGAATTCTCAGAATTGCCCAGGGAGTGTATATATTTGTCGAACTACGTATGTTGATCCTCATTTGTATAAGCCTCTTTCCTTGTTAACCTTTAATCACTTCTTTACTAGTATTCAATCTGCCATATTTTAATTTCTTTATGCTTTTGACTAAGATTAAAATGTAATGCTTATTAGTTTCGGAGAAAAAAAATCATTTCAGTATAAATGACAGCTGACTTGTGAACCTGATATGTTAAATGCAATTGATAAAACTGTTCAATGCATAAAACTCCTTAGCAAAACTGTGCATTTTAAGCACTTTATAAAATCCCATTACAGGGATGATTTAGTTGGGGATTGGCCCTGCTTTGAGCAGGGGGTTGAGCTAGATGACCTCCTGAGGTCCCTTCCAACCCTGAGATTCTATGATTCTATTAAATGTATTTTTCAATCAGGGTTTTGATGACAATTTTTTTTCTTCTAGTGAGCAGTGCTAGGCCCAAGGACAGAGCTACTATATAATAAAATAATACTCAGAAGCACTTACATAGTGCTTTTCATCCATGGGGATCAGATTCTAATCCCAGTTCCATTGGTGTAAATCTGGAGGAACTGCATTCTGATGAATGGGTTCAGTTCTCATCTCATTTACGCAAGTGTAAATCCACAGAAGTCAGTGGAGTTATTCCTAATTCTCACTGTCGTAACTGAGGTCAGGATTGGGCCCAGTGGAATTATTCCTGATTGACACCAGTTCAAAGGAAAATACTGTTAATTATCTAATCTGTTTATTAGGTTCCGATCATCCTACGCTCTGGACACCCTGAATTTCAAAGCACTTTACATAGGTTAGTATCATTAACCCAATTTTAGAGAAGTGGAAACAGAGTCTGAGTCTATGTGAATTGCCAGTGTCTTCCTGTACTGCAGCTGGCTTTTTAGTTTCATGTATTGTGTGTTAACAATCGTGAATATAACTTCTCATGTAGAGACGGCACAATGGATTTTTGCATGACACAGCAAGAAACACTCTCTAAATTACACTAGAAGTTGCAGTTGTGTGTCAACATGGATTAAAACACAATTAAATACATGCAGAAATATTCCAAATAAAGAGTTAGGAAAGAAACCTGGGTCTTCTATTCCTGTGCTACATTAACCGAACTAGATTTCCTCATTATTTAAAAAAGATATATAAAGCTCCATCTGCTGTAGATTTAAAAACAAGCTCATTATTATGCATGATGCAATTCTAGTTTTTGGGCTATAGCAGTGTTAAGTAGATTTTGAGTATTTGATTAATTTTCTTCTTATGAGCAATAAACCTTCTTGATAGATATCCAATTGTAAGAGCCTGTAATGAAACACATCAAGGAAACAATGGCAATCAATGAGCTGTAACTTCATTAAGTCTTATCTCTTTATATGAGATTCCTCTCATTTAACTGGAGGTGGTTAAACTTTAATAATTTTTTAAAGGGCTTCTGTTTAGGATATATGTTAATTTTGGGTCTGAATCAGTTTGTGTCAGGCGTCAGTATCTTGGGTTAAACATTAAGAAAAAGGAAGTGTGTTGTGTTTAAAATAATAAATGATTCTCTGTGTAATAGTAATTTCCATTAGGGAACATTTTTCATGTTGTTTACTGGAAAGCTGCAGATTGTAAAAGGAGACTCTTTTGGCAAAAAACAAGAGAAATATTTGTGGAGCAGCAGCTGTAATTATGGGCTTGCTCTGCTAAACACCTGTCTGTCACTTGATTTATACAGAGTTTGCTTATAAAAAGTAGCAACACAATTGAGGACTGATCCTGCTGTCTTAATGCAGGCAGCAGAACTTCTGTTGAAGTCTGGAATCTATCCAAGGGAGATGTGGCCACCATTACTGCAGATTCTCAGCACCTCTTGGTCTTAAATCTATTTATGTTTACAACACTCCTGTGAGGTAGGGAGGAATGTTGTCCCCGTCCAGTGGCACTGGAATACTTTTTAGAGTGGGGGAGCTGCACTCCCCCTTGCCCCTGTCCATGCCCCGCTAGAGCTGGATCTGTGAGCAGGGCCATGGCTCCGGGGGTGGGAGGACCTTGGGGCCGGCAGCTGAGAGCCTGGGCAAGGGGGCAGCAGCCAGGAGCCTGGGTGCGGGGGCTGGGACTGCGGGGCTAGGGCCAGCACCCAGGATTGCGGGACTGGCAGCTGGGACTCCAGGTGCGGGGCCAGGAGCAGAGCCTCGCATAAAACCTGGGGGTGCTGCAGCATCCCCTGCACCCCTAGTTCCTGCACCTATGTCCCTATCTTCCAGATCGAGAACTGAGGCACATAGTACCGATGTGACTTGAAGGTCACACAATAAGTCCTGAGCAGGGGCTTACTCCCAGATCTCTGAAGTCCTAGACTAGTGTGTTAACCACTAACCTTCTGCTAACTTTCACTGGTGTAAAGATTACTGTGTTGGGCTCACACTGTGGTGTTTAGCTGAGGTGCAGAGAGACCATGACAGGCTCTCTGCATCACATAAGCCTCACTTTGGGGCTGTTTGCTGGAGCAGCTGGTGGATCAGTCATGGATGTTTGTGAACCAAGCCTGCATAGGCCTGTAGCACATGCTGCAATGGGGAGGGACCTAAAGAGACCTATTTTTGGAGATCCAGTTACCAGGATGCCCTAGTCAAGGATGTGGAGGGGATGCAGCTGCTACTTCAGCTTTGGACCTGGTTTTGGAGGTGGATTTTGCCTCCCTAACCCACCTAAAGAAGCCTAGATGTGGATTTCACTCATGATGAGTAAATTCTGAGTATTTGCCTTCTAAAGCCTTTCTGCTTAGCATGGAAATGTTAAAGCCTCCTCCAGGAGAAGAGGGGGGTTAGATGTGAGAGAGGGCTAACCTCTCTCCTCCTCTCCTCACCAGAAAACCTGGATCTCTAAGGTGACATGGCATTCAAGAATATAGAGATTCATATATCTAGCTCACTGGATCAAATCTGGTGCAGATAGGGAGTGGCTCCTAATCATTACGATCTGGTAACTTTTCGGTGGCAATCACATAAACTCTGTGCCTCGGTTTCTACTTCTGTAACAGTGGGATTGTGATTCTAACCCATGTACAGTGCTTTCAGATTCAGGAGGACCTAAATATACAGATTAGAGAATTAACAGTATTTCATTTGCATGGGTGTCAATCGGGCATAATTCCATTGGGCCCAATTCTGACCTCAGTTACAACAATATAAATCAGGAGTCACTCCACTGACTTCAGTGGATTTACACTTGTGTAAATGAGATCAAAATTGAACCCATTCATTTGAATGCAGTTACTCCAGACTTATACCAGTGACGGTGGGAGGATGAAAAGCACTATATTATTATTTATTATTATCATATGATATTATTTAATATTATTTTATTAATATTAAAATGTATTGCAGGCAGCAAGTTTCATGAGGACTGCATGAAAGTTTGATGTAGAAGTTTATTAATTTAAAGGGGCGGGGGGAAATAAGGTGGTATTTATTGGTATTTCATCAGTGCCAAGAGGCTGCGACTAATCACTGAGCTAGACACTAGACAAACATAGAGTAAATAATTCCTACCATGATGAGTTTGCAGCCTGAATAGACACTAAAGGAAACCTTTCCACTGGAACAAGAATGACTGTCACTGTACAGAGGCCCACACCTCCCACCATACTGACAAACAAATAAACCAACCAAATAAATAACCCTACTTCAAGCAAAGTGTTTATACCCTGCAAAGAGAGAAGACCTGGAGACACCCTGGAGTACCCTAGGGGCTTGACTATTGGTACTCTATTTTATGTGAAAGGCACTCACGTGCTGTATAGGCAGCAGTGTCTTACCCTTAGGAAGATTGACAAGATGGGTAAAGAGGAGTGGGGAAGAAAGAAAGTAGTATCCCCATTCTTGCAGTATAATGGATGCTGCAATGTGTACCCTCCATCCGCACACTAGAGAGTTCCTTCATGGACAGCATGGCTCCCAGCCACTTCTCACTAGTGCAGTAGCTAGAGGCCATAGTCTAACCCTTATTTAGACAAAGCCTTGTTCCAGTCATCTCCAAGAATTAGTCCTATGTGATATACAATTTTGCAATGAATCTCTGGTAGTGCAGATGCACACAGACCCCACTGTCATCAGGGGATAGCACTGGGATCTTCAGCACTCACAGCACAAGCCCCTATCACTTGAGCTGAAGGACATAATCCTTTGTATACACCCTTGTTCAGTACTAATGGAATTTTACATGCCTTCAATCCATCAGCAGCAAATAGATTATACCAAAGTATCTGAAAAACCATGGGTCCAGGTTCAGACATGCTGAACTAATTGCATAACCTTTGGGCATGTCTGTTATTGTGGTTGTAAAGATCCTTCATGGTGAGGCATCTGAATGAATCGTTAAGTGTCCTGTACTAACGTATAAGTCAATCAGAGATTCAGAGTAGCAGCTGTGTTAGTCTGTAGCCATAAAAAGAAAAGGAGGACTTGTGGCACCTTAGAGACTAACAAATTTATTAGAGCATAAGCTTTCGTGAGCTACAGCTCACTTCATCAGATGCATACGGTGGAAAATATAATGGGGAGATTTTATATACACAGAGAACATGAAACAATGGGTGTTACCATACAGACTGTAACAAGAGTGATCAGGAACGGTGAACTATTACCAGAAGAAAAGCGGGGGTGGGGGGGAACCTTTTGTAGTGATAATCAAGGTGGGCCATTTCCAGCACTTTACAAGAATAGTAGGAGGGGGAAAAAACAAGGGGAAATAGTTTTACTTTGTGTAATGACCCATCCACTCCCAGTCTTTATTCAAGCCTAAGTTAATTGTATCCAGTTTGCAAATTAATTCCAATTCAGCAGTCTCTCGTTGGAGTTTGTTTTTGAAGTTTTTTTGTTGAAGAATTCTATAGGTCTGTAATCGAGTGACCAGGGAGGTTGAAGTGTTCTCCAACTGGTTTTTGAATGTTATAATTCTTGATGTCTGATTTGTGTCCATTTATTCTTTTACGTAGAGACTGTCCAGTTTGACCAATGTATATGGCAGAAGGGCATTGCTGGCTCATGATGGTATATTATTGATATTAACTGATATTATTGATTATCACTATCACTATTATTGATTATTCAGTGATATTATTGATTATCACTATAAAAGGTTCCCCGCCCTTTGTGCCTACCCTCCACTCTCCTGCTGGTAATAGCTCACCTTTCCTGATCACTCTTGTTACAGTCTGTATGGTAACACCCATTGTTTCATGTTCTCTGTGTATATAAAATCTCCCCACTATATTTTCCACCGTATGCATCTGATGAAGTGAGCTGTAGCTCACAAAAGCTTATGCTCTAATAAATTTGTTAGTCTCTAAGGTGCCACAAGTACTCCTTTTCTTCAATTAGAGATGTGACATTCACTTCCTGGGATACTAACTGCTTATCTTTTATGTGGCTTCCATGATACACGTGGGCTTTACAATTGAGGTGACAGTTTTATCCATCTTTAGATACTATTGGTGTGATTCAGGGTAATGCCACTTCGCTAAGGGATTGATCTAATGCCCATTATTGAAGTCTGTGGGACTCTTTGCATTCACTTCAATGATCATTGGTTCAGGTCTTGTGTGTTCAGTCTTCTGAAATGCTGAGCACCCTCCTCTGCCTTTTGACTTGGAATAAACGGGAGCTAAGGGCAATCAGCCCATTTCAAGGCAGTTTGGTCAGTATCTCTCAGGATCTGCCTCTCGTTGCTTTTTTCAAAGCCCATCCATCCATCCACCTGCACATGTGAAATACAAGTACTGTCCGCTTGATAGGTCATTAGAATATATATTATTATTAAAATTCTCTCTAGGAGTCATAAACACTAGCAAAACTGGTGATTTCCGTATAGAAAGTTAGTAATTCCATTGTAATGTGTGTTCTCCTTTCACATGTCATCTAGAAATTGTAATAACAAGCAGTTTCTACTTGCCCTTCAGTTTTGTCTGAAAGAAAAATCGTGGCTGACAATGCTGTATTTATGATAATTTTGTAGCAGGATTTTTTCTTTGTGCTCCCTTTCCCCCTCCTTTCATGGATAGTAAATCTTCTTCCAGAAGCATCTGATTCTGAAAGTGAAGGTTATTCTGAGAGGGAAAACAAAGAGTAAGTGTAGATTGGATAAATATAGCAGTGCTTGCTCTTTCATTATTTCTGAGTCAAACCTCCTTTATCTTCATTTTTCAAACATTGCTTTTCTATTGAATTAAGAGCATGTGGTCTGCATTTTTTGGGGGTTGATATGCTGAGAAATATTGAACCAGTTTGTAAACAATTCACTTTCTTGCCATCCACAATTTTCATTATTTTAATGGTTGTTTGTGAGGTATTCAAAGGTGTGCTGGACACCATTCAGAATCACAGACAAGATGTGCCCCGGTCCTGAGGAATTTACAGCTAAGGTCCTGCACCTCACTGTGATCTGCGTTGACTGACTGCAGTGGCCAGCTAGAGTATGTCTACATAGCCTGCTGCTTCGGTTGGCAGACTTGGGTTCACGGAGATCGTGCGACTGAGCTAAAAATAGCTGTGTTGCTGTTGCAGCTTGGATTGGACCTCAGGCTCTGAAACCTGACCTGCAACTTAAAAGTGCTGTCCACACAGCTGTTTTTAACCTGCTGGCATGAGCCCCGCAAGCCTGTGTCTGTCAGCCTGGGCTCAGAGTCTCATTGCCATTGGCTGTGTAAACATCCTTCTAGAATTACACTGAAATCACGGGGGCTCCATGAGGGTGTGCGTAGCAGTCTGCCCATAACATCAGGGCCAAACACAGCAGGGTTGGGCCTTACCTCAGTACACATTGCCTCAAAGCCTGATTCTGTTCTCATTGGCGTCTGACAAAACAGATGTAACACTGTCTGGATTAACTGCCCTCGTTTCTTTAATTTTTGAAATCCACTAGCATTCTACTTTTTTTACAGGCAGAGATCTTTGACGCTGATTTTCAACCAGCTTTATGTTTAGATGGCCAGGGCTAAACCCTGTGACTCTGGGGATTGTAAATTGGTATCATGGAAGACTGTTTGTTGTACTGACTGTCAAATTGATCTTTATAGACCACATCTGACTGTCAGCCCTTGAGTAGAGTATCCCACTGAACTTACTGAGGTGTTCCGCTTAAAAACACATGGCATGCTGTGGCCCTGTGTCTGAAATATCAGGCCACATTCTGCTTTTGAACACTCAGATGAGGTTCCCATTGAAGTCAGTAGGAGCTGCACATGTGTGGAACATATATATGTAATTTTTTTACGTAGAGCTTTTCATCCATAGATCTCAAAGCCCTTTAACAAAGGCGGTAAGTCTCATTATTCCCATTTTGTAGGTGAGGAAACTGAGGCATGGGGAAATGACTTGCCCAAGATCAGCCAGCAAACCAGTGATGGAGCAAAGAACAGAACCCAGGACTCATGAGTCCCAATCCACTAGGCAAAACTGCATTTTTCTTGGTTATTGTCTTTACCTTTGAGAACAACATATATGCAAGTGAGGGAATCTTCGCTATGTGGAATATATAGCATATTGCAATCCATCTCAAAGGAAATCTAACCTCAGTAACTTTTTTACTCTGCAATAATTCTCAGTGCCTGAGATGACAAAAACAAGTGTTCAGAGCAATTGTATTACTGTCTCTTTTGAGCTTAAATATATTCTGATTTTCTGTTTAAAAGTCCTCATTGCAACTTTAATGCTCTATTAAACAGAAAGCATCTTCAGCATCAAGGGTCTGTTGCTGGCCTTATGAGGAAAAAAGATTGCTGCCTCTTCAAGTCACAAGGCCTCATGTTTGCTGTGACAGCTTTCCAATTGTTAAATAAACTCTGACCATGAGCAACTGTCAGACAGATATTACACCGTAGGCTTCAGTGTAAAGAAGCAACAGACAAGCATTTCAGTGCCCTGAAGCTCTCATTTCTTTTCTTTTCTTTTCTTTTTTTAATTTGACACATTACTTTTTTACAAAAAAAAAAAAAAAGACGATGAGATGATATGATACATTTGGATGTGTTTAATAGAAATTGCCATTTTGGTTTGGGATTACAGTCTACAAGTGTTGTGCAGAATTTCCCCTGCAAGTTTAGTACTGATAATGTGTCCAGTTCAGAAACAACATCTAATAGAAGTTTGGAATGTCTAAACTGTATGCAACCAAGCCACTTATAACTGGTAGTGAGGTGGAGGATTACCATTCACAATTATAAACATTAGACAATTTAAGTAAATATTGCTGGCGTTACTTAGATGCTTATGGGAATGGAAGATAATAGCATTAATCTTTGTAGGAATTTTAGAACAGTAATTTACAATGTGGTACTTTTAATATTAGTATTGGGGGAAGGATCTGAATTATTATTCTTTATTATACAGTACCCTATTGTATTAGCCACTATAGAAACAAATAATACCAAGAGAGTCCATGTCACAGAAACCTCATAATATTCTGTCATGGATATAAACTATAAATCAATATTTGAAGGTACAAAATTATTTTAAACAAAGCTAGAGTGGGGAGGGAGATAGTCATTTGTTATTTTTAGCTTATTAGTTTCATTGTTGTTATCCCATCTAAATGTGTGGAGCCAGTTGCAAGATTGAGCCTAAGTGAGATCAGAAGCAGGCCTGGGATCTTTTTATTTAATATACAATTTAATATTAATAGAAAAGCTGAGCATATTTTTCCACATTAAGGAGGGCATCAGTTTGCATTACAGCAGTTTCCCACCGTGAAAGAGATTGATGCTCATTTTTTAGGAGTAATTTCCTTCAAAACTCAAAAAGTTTAAGAATGTTTAAGTAATTTTAACAAAACTAGGTTTTTGTACCATCTCAGATCTAATTGAGTAGCTGACAATTACCATTAAAAAATTAACTGCAGAGAGCACAACTGTGGTAAATGGAAACTGTCAACTTAAAAATCAATCCTGTCTGATTTTATCAATTATTGTTACAAATAAGACCTAAAATCTTTTTGTAACTAGAATAGATCAGAGAAAAAAATTCTCAGGGTTTTTTTTTCTCTTCAGTTTCCTTTATTTTGTGCACCGGAAAACACTTTTTGAATTATGGATGTCACTATTTCAGTGTTTCGTTTGTGTGGGTGTTTCACACAACAACTAGGGGGAACAGAGACTTTTTAAAAAAGCAAAAATAGGAAAATGTGATGCTACAGAAATTGGCAGATTATCTCAGGGGCAGCTGTAGTTCCTGATACTACTACCTACTAACTCTCTCTCTCTCTCTGTCTCTTGTTCTGTTTAAGTGACTAGATTTCAAATTGGTGTCCCTTTCACTAAAGCAGATGGTAGGCTTAGTAGATCACAGCTGCAGGGCACACAAAATGCACCATAAAGAATCCACAGTTACAAGCAATTTTGTAGAATAGAAAATATTAGATTAAATGTTTACTTGATGTAAAATGCAGAGAAGATTTGAATTAGGACCTTTAATATAATATATATGTAATGCTTCTGAAAATGAAACATGGTAAATAATATGGAAAAGCTTCAGAATAATGTTTGAATTAATTACAGTAGTCAGTGATAATGTAATCAATCAATAAGCCCAGAGACACATCATCAGCATGTTGTTTTTCCATGTGGGAGTCTCAAGATGAGAATGAACAAAGAAGGGAGCTGATGGGGGTGAACTGTTGTTGATATGATGCTGAAGAGGAAAAGCAAAGCACACACTGTACCTCTGGGGAGCAAACCATCCCTTATAATCTGATCTATGGCAGAGCATTAATACTACCCCTGAAGGGAGCTGCTTATTTGTTGGCTGGGAGGCTGTTAGCAAATTGTCACAAGTGGGACAGCAAGTGGAAAAAGCAGTGTTCCAGTGAGGGGAGTAGGAATTTACAGTGTAAACAAGGGAGAGATGTGGGGGAAAGAGAACAAGAACATTGACTTTAGTGGAGCCAAGATTTCACCTGCTGTCTCTGTGCTAGCATTTGTTTTAAAATTTCCCGCCCTTGCATTACTGCCAGTCCAGCTACACCAGTGCTAGCAACATGAGAGTACTGGGATAGACTGGTACACTGGCTGTTCAACCATTGGGTTGCGTAAGCCCTGGCTAGCACTCCCACTGGTGTTAGCATGACGGTGAGAAATGTTAAAGAAAAATTCTAGTGTAGGGAGGGCTGCCGAGTCTAAGTGGGTGAATGCAGGCTTTGAACTGCTACGAAAACATCCTATGTATTCTCATAGAAAATGGGGGGCCTTTCTCTAGGCTCTTTTTTGAATAACCTTACAGAATATAATGGAGCATTATAGCTCTGCTATAGAACTCTATCAGATGAGTCAAATGGAGTTGGGGCAGGGTACTAGGAACCAGAGCTACTGTAGGGGTACATGGCCTCTCCATGGATTGCCTAGCCTCCTATGAGTCCCTCAGGGTCCATGGGGACCTGGGTAGGTGGCAGGCTCTAAGGGGAGGCAAACTCCATCTCCCTGGACAGATGCTGTCGGGGAATCTCCAGAAATTTCATTAAGATTTTCATGCACATTCCTATCCCTTCTCCCCTAGCATACACTCCTGTAGCTTTCCCCACAATATGACCCGTTACTACTGAGGGACCTAACAAGCTGGTATTATCTGTAGACTGGAATTATCAGTGAAGCCTCTTTTGGCACCCACTGGGAACCTCTGAGTATTATAGTTACTGCCAAAAATTCAAAGCAAACCTTTGTTTTTGAAAGAGAGTGCAGCTATCCAATCCAAATGTGGACACTGTCCCCTTCAAATTTTGGAGGCACTAGATTGTGTTGCATTGTAAATGTAAGCTTTGTTACATTCCCATCGCATTGTGCTGTATAATTAGTGTCATGTTCCAAATTGATGGAACACTATGGGATGCACTGTAATGAGATGCAACTCATTCTTGGGTTATTTTTTTCCCCCTTTAACAAAGGCATTTCTTTCTTGGATTAGATACAGCACATCTGCTTTGCAACTGAATCTAAAATAACTGCAAATCTGGAAGAGACCGTATCAAATATGAGAAATGGCCAATTTCTTTTTAATATTGAACGATTTTACAACATTAATATTTCCAGAATAACAGACTTTAACTGCTGAAAGCACAATTAACTTCCAGGATTTCTACCCTCCTGAGAGGTACCAAAGAGAGCAGAATGAAAGCACAAAGGCATAAAAGGCGAGCCAAAGGCAGCATGGCTCCTAATTGCAGGAATATGCAGACGTGGTCATCAAGGGATGAATGCTCTTAGGGACAGGCATTTCTTGCGAGTGCTCTGAGATCAGTGGAGTAAGGACCAGATTTCCCTGTGGATCTCTAAAATCTGCAGAGTTTGCAGTCCATGCTCTCTCCTCATCCTCTAGAGGGAAGAATCGGATGAGTTTGCTATACACTGAAGTTCTTTTTGTGTTCAGATGACTTTTTTCCCCTTCTGTTGGTTTTTCTATGGCAGGGAAAAACATAGGTATGCATATATAGCTAGATGAATGATGAAGACTAGAAATAAAAGCGGGAGAAGAATTATTTAGGATGGTAAATAGGATTAACAGGATGAAATTCAGAAAGAGAATTTCCAGTGGGATTAGATGGTGGCATTGTCTTCCAAGGAAAATTTTGGCAAATCCATTGAAAAGTAGACTAGCCAAAGCTCTAGAAAATGGACAAAGAGGAGCCAAGCCTGCACTGTCAGGGAGATCGGTTAGGTGACCCGATAGAAATTAAAGATGACCTGTGATCTCATCTGACCGTAGGAAATTGCCTTTCCCATCACTACTGCAGTGGGGAGGGTTCCTGATTTAAAGATCTCAGCCCAGATTCTTTGCTGCACAGAGTTTCTGCTTCATTCAGCAGAGGAAGACCCATCAGGGAGGCTGTTACCACTTCTTAATTATCTGTGCTGGCCATGCCTCTGGCCACAGCATAGATTAGAGTTGCGTGGGGGCTGCAGCAATTACACCAGCTGGTATTGTTCCCCACGGGAACATTTGCTGGCTGAGGGGATGCTTGGTGCCCATTGGACACCTCTGCACATCCCACTGCACTGATGCCAGGTGGGATGGTGGTGTATGGGCCATGCCAGGGGAATTCTGATCTAGTCTTAGCCATTAGAAAGCGCATTTTTGCTTGTTTGTGTGCTTGTAGCCCTTTCTAACCTCCTACTTGGTGTCACTTAACTCTGTCCTTTTGTTAATAAACTTGTTTTATTTTTACTATAAACCAACTCAGTGCTCTGCTTCAAGGGAAGAGTGTATTTACCCCAGTTAAGTTAGCCTTGTCTACATTAAAGGGAAAAGTCGATCTAAACTACACAATTTGAGTTACATGAATACCATAACTCAAATCAACATAGCTTAGGTCTGCTTACCACAGGGTCTACACTACGTGACGTTGATCGGAGATGCTCTCCTGTCGACTCCCCTTACTCTTCTTGATCAGGTGGAGTACAGGAGTCAACGGGAGAGTGATCAGCGGTCAATTTAGTGGGTCTTCACTAGACCCATTAAATCTACTCCTGATGCATCGATCACCATGGCATCAATCCTCTAGTAAGTGTAGACAAGCCCTTAATAAGCTGTAATGTGCTTTTGGTTCTTTAAAGAAGCAAATGAACTGTAATACCTCAGAACTGAGGTTGTGTTGAGTCACCCTCCAAGTGGTAACCAAAGCTGGTAGAAAACAGGGAATGTGACTGGTGTATTGCTGGCAGGCTGCTGGGTTCAGAGTTGCTGGACTAAGGCTGCAGTTGTACACAGCCACTCAGGGCATGCTAGTCGCTGACTGTGAACATCCCAGGCAGGGAGTTACAGTAACAAAGCTTTTAATGCACATAAGGTTTACAGGGTAAGAGGTGATACAACTCCTCATCCCATATTGCACCCCAGGATGTGATAGTAGTGTTACAAGTGGGGTGACGGCTCATGTACAGAGAAGGTTTATGATAAAATAAAATATGAATGAGACAGCCTATTCATGTGCCTAATATTCATGTACATAATAGTACAATGAGAATAATCCCCAACGATTCTGGAACTTTAACTGCTGCATTCTCCGGCCTGTCAGTGCTACCTATTTGAAACAAAAACATCTACTTACAGGGACAAATGCCCTGGCTTACATGGAGGGAAAATGACCTTGTGCCAGTTCGATAAAGGACTGTGATCTATATTCCTAGGAGCTTGACCTTGTTCACATGGCATTGAAGTGAAATCCAAAGCATGTGTTCTGTGTGCAGCTGCTATGCAGAGTGATTTACATCTCTTCTCGCTTAGCTCTTGTTTAGTGATCAGAGCTGAAGCTTCAGCTGAATCAAAGCCATCCAACAGTGTTGTTACTCTGCATCTGCTGTTGTGACCAAGGCTGAGAGAATCTCTCTGGGTCAGATCCTCACTAGCTGCCTTGTGCCTGTGTTTGGGTTCTGCATAGCAACTGGGGAGGTGAAATCCATTCTGGCAACCTGGCAGGAGGGTGAAGGGCTGTTTCATGGTCCCTGCTACTCCATCCTGGATCACATTCTAAGGCGACTCTCTTTCCCCGTTCATTGTATACGGCGCCAGGGCACATAACTCAGCTTTGTGGATCATAGAGTTTTTCCTGTGACTTTCTAGGCACCTAAAAGTGGGGCACTGTGACACTCAGCCTTTGAATCATTGAATCATAGAAGATTAAGGTTGGGAGCTCAGGAGGTCATCTAGTCCAACCCCCTGCTCAAAGCAGGACCAATCCCAACTAAATCATCCCAGCCAGGACTTTGTCAAGCCGGGCCTTAAAAACCTCTAAGGATGGAGATGCCACCACCTGCCTAGGTAACCCATTCCAGTGCTTCAGCACCCTCCTAGTGAAATAGTTTTTCCTAATATCCAACCTACACGACCCCCCCACCCACACACTTGAGACAATTGCTTCTTGTTCTGTCATCTGCTACCACTGAGAACTAGGCTGCTGGAGCTAGGGCTGCTCCATCTTCTTTGGAACCCCCCTTCAGGTAGTCGAAGGCTGCTATCAAATCCCCCATCACTCTTCTCTTCTGCAGACTAAATAAGGCCAGTTCCCTCAGCCTCTCCTCATAAGTCATGTGCCCCAGCCCCCTAATAATTTTCGTTGCCTTCTGCTGGACTCTCTCCACATTGTCCACATCCTTTCTGTAGTGGGGGGCCCAAAACTGGACACAATACTCCACATATGGCCTCACCAGTGCCAAATAGAGGGGAATAATCACTTTCCTCGATCTGCTGGCAATGCTCCTACTAATGCAGCCCAATATGCTGTTAACCTTCTTGGCAACAAGGGCACACTGTTGACTCATATCCAGCTTCTCGTCCACTGTAATCCCAGGTCCTTTTCTGCAGAATTGCTGCTTAGCCAGTCGGTCCCCAGCCTGTAGCAGTGCATGGGATTCTTCCATCCTGAGTGCAGGACTCTGCAGTTGTCCTTGTTGAACCTCATTAGATTTCTTTTGGCCCAATCCTCCAATTTGTCTAGGTCACTCTGGACCCTATCCCTACCCTCCAGCATATCTACCTCTCCCCTCAGCTTAGTGTCATCCGCTAACTTAATGAAGATGTTGAACAAAACCGACCCCAGGACCAACCCCTGGGGCACTCCACTTGATACCAGCTGCCCACTAGACATTGAGCTGTGGATCACTACCTGTTGAGTGATCTATCCAACAATCTATCCAGATTTCTATCCACCTTATAGTCCATTCATCTAATCCATACTTATTTAACTTGCTGGCAAGAATACTGTGGGAGACCATATCAAAAGCTTTCCTAAAGTCAACGTATATCATGTCCACCACTTTCCCCATATCCACAGAGCCAGTTATGTTGTCATAGAAGGTAAGTCAGGCATGACTTGCCCTTGGTGAATCCATGTTGACTGGTCCTGATCACCTTCCTCTCTTCCAAGTGCTTCAAAATGGATTCCTTGAGGATCTGCTCCATGATTTTTCTGGGGACTGAGGTGAGGCTGACTGGTCTGTAGTTCCCAGGATTCTCCTTCTTCCCTTTTAAAATATGGGCACTATGTTTGTCTTTTTCCAATCATCATGGACCACCCTGGATTGCCACGAGTTTTCAAAGATAATGGCCAATGGCTCTGCAGTCACATCAGCTAACTCCCTAAGCACCCTCGGATGGATTGCATCTGGCCCCTTGGACTTGTGTTTGTCCATCTTTTCTAAGTAGTCCTTAACCTGTTCTTTCGCCACAGAGGGCTGCTCACCTCCTCCCCATACTGTGCTGCCCAGTGTAGCAGTCTGGGAGCTGACCTTATCTGTGAAGACCAAGGCAAAAAAAGCACTGAGTACGTCACATCATGCATCACTAGGTTGCCTCCCGCATTCAGTAAGGGCCCCACACTTTCCCTGACCACCTTCTTGTTGCTAACATACCTGTAGAAACCTTCCTGTTACCCTTCACATCCCTTGCTAGCTGTAACTCCAATTGTGCTTTGGCCTTTCTGATTTCACCCCTGCATGCTCAAGCAATATTTTTATACTCCTCCCTAGTCATCTGTCCAAGTTTCCACTTCTTGTAAGCTTCCCTTTTGTGTTTAAGCTCACCAAAGATTTCTCTGTTAAGCCAAGCTGGTCATCTGCCATATTTGCTATTCTTTCTGCACATTGGGAGGGTTTGTTCTTGTGCTCTCAGTAAGGCTTCTTTAAAATACAGCCAGCTCTTCTGGACTCCTTTCACCCTCATATTAACCTCCCAGGGGATCCTGCCCATCAGTTCCCTGAGGGAGTCAAAGTCTGCTTTTCTGAAGTCACAGGAGTCTTGTGAGAATAAATACATTAAAGATTAGAATGTGCTCGTATACTAGGGTCATGGGTACCGTACCATAGATAGTAATAATAAGTGCTGACAGTATGCTTGATTGTTCAGCTAGCTGGTGGTCTGGCCACTATAGACAACCCTATGAGAGGTACAACTGCAGAAATGTTCACCTGGCACTTGAAGGCTTAGAATCAAAATACAACTGGGAGGCTAGTCAGTCTCTATACCATTTAGTCTCTAACCTATCTGCTGCAGCTGTCAGTTACTGTTAATTGTGGTGATGGGTTTTGTGACAGGAACTCTTGTCTAGGATATGCGGGGACCACCATGCAGTCTACAGATGGTAACAAAATTGGTTGGTGTAAGACCAGGCTAGATTTGAGCTAACAAAAGAGATTCACATTAACTTATGTCTCAGTATTGGTGGCATATTCCAAAAAAGCAAGCAGGTTACTTTTTCAACAATCAAGGGGAAAGGCTCTTGTGCCCTCTAAACTACTATTTTCATGTGTCCTGACTTTTTGCTCTTTTTTTGATGATCAGTCATTGTATACAGCTTCCTCACCGTGTTGGGCTTTTGTACGGCAGACAGCTTCTATGAGAGAAAGAGAGGGAATGAATGTCTAAAGCAGATTCACGGCAATATCAAGGGAACTTCGGCATCAATCTGCCTCCTGGAGGATAACCTGTCGGCCTGCATTTGTGTTTGTGATAGTCGTAACTATTTGCCATTGATCTGATGGGACGTCTCTTTCTCTCTTTTTATTTCTGTAGAATAAAGTCATGGGTGGAGAAAATGCAAGAGGATCTTGTAACGTTGGCAAGAAGTGCAAGTGGGGTGGACGAGCTTGCCAAGGTGAGTCTAAATGAGTAGACCCTCTGTCTGTGACAACTAGAACAGTCAAAAATGGATGGTGCTCATGATGTAGGGGAAACAAGTAATCATCCCATCCTCACAACGATTTCTTTTGGAATGAAAGCCGATAGTATCCCTTTTCTCTACTGTTTACTTAGAAGGAAATGAATAATGGAGACATCCATTAATTCACTCTCTTTATGTTGAAGCTAATATTTAATCAGCTTTGCAGTACCAGGCATAAGGTTTATGATTATTACAACTCCCATACACAATAGCACAGCTCCTTTTACATTGTGTATTTGTCCAATATGGTATCCAGGAAGCAACTATTCAAGGAAAGTTCATGGAAAGCACTCTGTTTTGAAAGAGAAGACCAGTTTTCTGACATACAATTTCTCTGAATTTAAGAAGTCTCTGTTGGCTAGATTTCTGTGGAGGAGAATGATAACTATCTAATATTCTTAGCTATACTACTTTAATCCAGAGTATATTTTACAACAGGAACAAATTATTATTACTTTTTATTATGGAGAAGAGGTATCGATGTTACAACACATACTATTATCGAACATACAAAAAAAAATTAAAAGAACATTATTAAGATTGAGAAGTCAAGCACTCAAAAGTTAAGAAATGACAGAATTAAGGTTACCTGTGCAACCTTAATTCAGCCCCCTGGTGAGTATGCACTGTGATATAGTCTTTAATTTTGTGGTCACACACTATTTTTTCCATAGGACCTCTGCCCCAGTCGGTTCACAGAATAGACATGCTCTGAATATGAATCAAGGTTATGCAGGGAAGGGGACAGTTGTTTGAAGGTACCTACATCATTTGTAGCAGAATTTGGAAGGTGTATAGTGCATGAGACAGGAGAACGCAGGAAGAGAAAGGATGGTCTCATGGTTAAAGCAGTTGAATACTATCCTTGGGAATTAAATTCTGTCCCTGTCTTTGCCATAAAGTTCTTATGTGATGCTGAGCAAGTCACTTATACCAAATTTAGTGTGTTCTATATTTTCTGGGTGCCTGAGTTGAGACTCTGGGATTTAATTTGCAGGAGTGCTGAATACTCTCAGCTATAAATGAAGTCAGTGGGACATGTGCTTTGGTCATATAAAATGCCATATGTTAGGATATAGATATTCAGGCCTGTCTGTAAAGGCCTATACTCCAAGAATTTGGGTGTATTCTTATCACTTGGCTAGTTATAGAGGTATAAAAGAAAGAATCAAAATCACTGTCTGCCCGTGTAAGAGCCTTCTCTTACTGTGACACTCTGAGGCCCTGTTCTTAGGCTAAGGCTTTTGGCTAAGCAGCAGAGGCAGCCATAAGCTGGGAAGCGACTGGTCACATCCTCACATTCCAAACTAGTCACATTGAAATAAGGTGCTATTGGGCTGTTAGGAATATAGTCCTGTCATGATAATGCCTATTGCCTCCAGAGAGAGGGAAGTGCCTAGAAGATGTAAAAGGAAACTTTGATAGCATCCTGTCTGGCAAGAACTCACTTATCAATAGCTGGGATGTGAAATCCTCACTTCTGTATTGTTTTGTCATTATAGTTCCCACTTTGCTATTGTTTGTCTGTATAATCTCTGTCTGGTTCTGTGATTGTTCCTGTCTGCTGTGTAATTAATTTTGCTGAGTGTAAACTAATTAAGGTGGTGGGATATAATTGGTTAAATAATCATGTTACAATATGTTAGGATTGGTTAGTTAAATTTCAGTAAAATGATTGGTTAAGGTATAGCTAAGCAGAACTCAAGTTTTACTATATAGTCTGCAGTCAATCAGGAAGTGTGTGTGTGGGGGGGAAATGGGAACAGGGAATGGGGGTGGGGAAATTGGAATCATGTTTAGCTAAGGGCAGAAATGAGAACAGGGCCACAGGTAAGGCTCTGTGGTGTCAGAGCTGGGAAGGGGGACACTAAGGAAGGAAACTGGAATCACACTTGCTGGAAGTTCACACCAATAAACATTGAATTGTTTACACCATTGGACTTCGGGTATTGTTGTTCTCTGTTCATGCGAGAAGGACCAGGGAAGTAAGTGGGTGAAGGAATAAGCCCCCTAACACGATATAATGGTAAGAACTCCTATAAAAGGAGGTCTTAGGCCACTGAAATTTGGAACCTAAAGTTAGTGAACACTTTTGATCTTAATCTTCCCGGGCCTCATTACTCCATCTGTAAAAGAGGGATAATGCCCCCAACTCATCTCACAAGTGTATTGTGAAAATTATTTAATTAATATTCGCCATTGAAACTCAGGAGGAAACTAATAATTCTGTTTCAGAGGAGGGTTTAGATTGTTTTGTTTTGCAGTAAAGAGGGCACACACTGAACAATGAGGTGAAAAAAAATCTCCTCATTAAGTGAACACTGTCCATTCTGTGCACTGAATGAGGCAAAGGTCCTATGAAAAAATAGTGTGTGAGAGTTAGAGACTTTATTGTAATGCCCCCGGCAGCCGAATTAAGGTTCCACAGGCATCCTTAATTTGGAATTCCTAATTTTTTAGTGCTTGACTTTGCAGCCTTAATAATATTCTTTTAATCTTGTTTTTGTGTGTAATTTCCTAGGTTTTTTAAAATGGAAACGGAAAAAACCACACACCCTGAAATACCATCGTGTGGGATCATATTGACACTCTCACATGGTTCATCAACAGGAAAGGAACCCTTAGACCCACTGCATAGACCTCTGACGCATGAGCTAATGGAATAACTGATAGCAATAATGGATTGTTATCCTCTGTGTGGACCAACTCCAAGGGGGGAGGAGACCCTTTGCTAGTGGTTTCAGAGATATTCACGGCAGAGGATGGTGAGACTCGGAAATTATAGGTTCCTTTCTGTTGGAGGGAGTGTGCTCTAGCAGGTACAGACTCTTCTGTGCACGTGCCCCAAGTGTGACACATTCTGCCCCATCCCCTCAGACTTGTCCCAGTCCTGTCTCTTACCCATCCCGGCCTCCTTGTCCAGTTCCATACTTCTCAACTACCCAGTTCCAGTCTCCACTCCTCAGGCTGCTCATCCCAATCCTGGTTTCCTTGCTCAGGTAGTGCTAGTTTTACCCCTGTGGACTTCTGATCCCCTTATTAGTCTGTCCCCAACTCCCAGTTTTCTTGTGTATCTATTCCTAGTTCATCCCTCCTCCTAACCCCCATCTCCTTACCCAGCCAGTCCAAGTTGTCCTCTCCTGGCGTCTCTTCCAGTCTCTCTCATCCTCACCCTGGCCTCCAGTCACACCCCTCTTAGCTCCCATGTTCCCAGTGCCAATCTTCCTTCCAGGCTTTTTGTCCAATCTCAGTGTCCCCTCTCAGTTCTCTCCCCTCATCCTGGCTTCCAGCCAGATCTCTCTCCTCTCCTTCATCACCTCCTCCCCCCTACGCATTGGTCCTAGTCATCATAGCCAGCCAGTGTGAGTCTACTGCCTGACTCCTCATCTGATTTCAGTCTCCCACATTTCCCACCCTTCTCCCAGTGTCTTTTCCAAACCCTCCACAGTCTCCCCTTTCACCTTAATTCACAGTCCTAGTTCCCTACCCCCAAGCTTCTTGTCCCAATGTGTTCCTTTCCATTCCCTCTGCATGAGAGTTAGATGGATTCCTCCTCCGTGCAGCCTGGGCCTAGTGGCAGATAGGGGGTCATGGAAAGCACAGGAAAGAAAGTCTCTCTGTTTAGATGCCTGGACTAAGAACAGCCCATAGCAGCCCTGAACTGCAATTGCAGACAAAACCCTGTTCAGCTGTGGCTTGGAACATGACCAGTGCACAGAGAATCTTTGAGAAAACAGCTAAAATCTAAGAACCCTCTACTGAGCATGTTTGATCTGCAGTTCTTCAAGGATTAGAATTTGGACAAATTAGGATGGAGTTTCCAAGGGACAACAAAAGTCACATCTGTGAAACAAAGGTTGCCCGCTGCAAAATTTCAAGACTCTACTCCAAAGCATGGAGGTGTTAGAGCTTTTAAAAGAAAAAGTGTCTAGAATATTTTAACATGGGCAAACCACATATTTATGCATATTTCTTTCTTGGAAATTGCTGAACCCTTTTGGTTAAAATTTAAAAAAGAAAAAAAATCAGCCTGAGGCAGACACCAGGAATGGAAAATTTCAGCCCAAATGCATATAACTTGGCCATACTTGAACCAATTGAAAACAGGTTCTTATAATGGGAAATGTTGGGCAACCTTAATAATATACAGTGCTATCAGCCCTGCCTAGAGTATACCACAATTACATGAAAACTGAAGAAAATGTTAATCTCTGAACATAGTATCTAATCCCTTTTGAAAGCCAGAATGTGTAGCACACTTAATACAAATCAAAGTGCTGTTTCAGTGGGTATGCCGACTGGCTTGTGTGCATGTGTATGATTCCAGAATAAGAAGCATTAATGCAGTATGTTTCCATATAAAATACCACTTCATATTAATATCATTCAGGAAAGATCTATACTGCAGTATGTTTTTTTTTCTGTATCCACAGACTTTAATTGCCTTTCTTTGTAAGTGGGAATGTAAGACCCTGTAAGGAGTGACCTATGGAATCACTCTCTTTTCTCTTATTTACACTTCCACTTTCTGATTTTTAAAATGAGACTCCATATTTCACTATTATGGTTCCATTAGTGCTTAATTACATCTCTTCTGAAATGAACCCCTGTCAAAGCTGAATCCCCACTCTGTCACTCCGAGTGCAAAAGTGGGGGCCTGCAAGGATTTTAAAAATTAATACTTGCCGCTCCAGGCTTCTATTACACTCCCAAGGTTACAGCTTTTCTCTGACCTTGGCTTGGTAAGTGCTGCCACCACCCAAATGCAAAAAAAACAAACTCCTTTGAGCCCAGGAAGGAGCACTTGGGAATTCCTCCCCGTGGGGTACCCTCAAACCCTTTCACCCCCCTCCAGGGAAGAGCTGAGAAAGAAAACAAAGGAAATTAGCTTTGGCTACCAGCTAATCAAACAACATGCACAAAGCTCTTAGGACACCAAAAATCCAATCCTGTTCTTAAGAAAGGTAAATTGTATTAAAAACAAAGAGGAAAAAATTACATCTGGAAGTTAGGCTTTTTGCTTGACCTTAAAAGAAACAATTCCAAAAATTAAGCACCCAACTAGCTTTTTTTGGGGGGTCAGCTTAAAGGTTACAAGCAAACAAAAGCATCGGAGTTAGCACAAAGCCAAAATAAAAAATAAACCTGATTGTGTCTAACTAAACATTCCCTGTCCAAATAATTTCTTCTAGTGTGGAAAATGAATTTTCATATCTGGTTCAAGCCTTACATAGCATTGCTGCAGCCCAGAGAGCAACAGACAAAAAGAAAGTTTCTTTCCCAATTTTAAAAAGTTCTATGGCAACTTCCACCTTCTCTGTATGTATATAATATATATATATATACACACACACACACACATATATAATCTTCTTACTATATGTTCCATTCTATGCATCCGATGAAGTGAGCTGTAGCTCACGAAAGCTCATGCTCTAATAAATTTGTTAGTCTCTAGGGTGCCCCAGGTACTCCTGTTCTGTTCTTTTTACCTGCCTATTGGCTCTTTTGGTCAGGTGCCCACTCCTTTTCTTTTACCTGTGGGCTTTGTTAACCCTTCTCCCAAGCAGAGAACAGACACCAAGAGGGATTTACAACTAGCTGGCTGGCTGGATGTCCATCAAAGGGAGCTATTCCCCCTTCCCCCTTCATGTATCACAACCCCAGTCTTGTTGTATCAGAGATTAACATATATTAAAGATAAAGCGCTTGTGAATTCTGCAGGTAGGGTCCACTATCACTTTTATTCAAAGAACCTACTTTTCATTGCTCATAGCTTTTTGAAACATGCAGCTTTTAGGCTAAATTTACAGGGCTAGAGTCTGACCCAAACCCCACTTAAGTGAATGAAAATACTTCTGTTGACTTCAAAGGGCTTTAAATCAGCCCTCTAGTCTCCACACTTTTGGGAAACTTTGAGACGAAAATAGTTGTCTTTTTTTTTCTTTTTTTTTTTCTTTTTTTGGAGGCGAGAATGATGAGATTTTAAAAATAATACACTTTTGTGAGCAGCTGTAGCGCCAGAGTGTGTGGGGAGGGGCGGGGGGAATAGGGGAGTAGATAGCTGTAAATTGGCCAGGAAATAGGCTTTAGGAAGAATAAGTGTCTGTGTTCTAGAGAAAAATCCATTCTGATTTGGCCATGCGATAAGGGTTTGAAAATCACAGCTAGCGCATATAATAGATTTTTAATAATTTTAGGGCCTGATGCACCTCCCACTAAAGTCAGTGGAAGGACAACCGCTGAGTTCAGTGGGATTTACTGCGTCCTTCCCAGTGCTACACTCACCCATTTTGTGTCACTAGGACTTCTGAGGACATATCCCATGATTCTTTGTGCTGCAGCTTAATATTAAATACTTGCAATAAACTGCTTATGAACACTCTAAGACTTATAAAAGACCAAGAATAATGCATAGAAATGATTTGGTGAATAACTTTGAATAGTGAATACATTTGAGAAAATTGTTGCTGCTTGTGGACAATTGGCCCGCAGAAATGTATTGAATATTATTATTAATTAGTATTGCACCTGTAGCTAATTAGTATAGCACCTATAGCTGGCAAACAAGGTTGAGTCCCCGTTATGGTATGTGCAGTGCATATAGATAGTGAAACCCCTGCTCAGAAGAAAGTACAATCTAAATCGACAAGACAGCCAAAATATGTGTGTGTGCAGGGAGAGGAACCACTGTTATCCTTTATTTTATGGATGGGGAGCTTGAGCACAAAGAGATTGACTTGCCCAAGGTCACACAGGAAGTCTGTGACAGAGCCAAGAATAGATCCTGGATCTCCTGAATCCCAGTCCAGTGCTTTAACAACAAAGCATCCTTCATCTAAACAGTTTATGAATTATTGATTAGCTGTAGGAATAAGCAATAGCACGACTATTAATTCACTACAGTTATTATTACCCTTAAGAGGGACTGTGCTTAATATTTATGCTTCCTCTTGTAGTTCATCTTTGTGCCCTTTGCTGCTTATTTATGCTGTCTGGGAATGGCTTCAAAGTGGTTTTCCAAAAATAGTTTTTAATCTGCATTTTTCAGTGCAGTTTTCCTAGACATTAATTAGGGGGCTTAGCTTGAGAACTGGGAAAGTGACAACACAGATTTTCTACCAACTGTGGTGTCCTCATCTCAGTTCCAGTCCTCCAAAGGTTACCTCGGCAAGGAGGGGAAGTCTTGGGTTGATAGGCCAAATTCTCAACTGCTGTAAATCAGAGTAGCTGCACTGAAGTAAATGGAGTAACATGGATTTATACCAGCTGAGGTTCTGGTCTGATATCTCTAATTTAAAAACCAATCCTGCAAACCTTATTTGGAAAAAAAATATTGAGCCACTTTTATACATCATACATGAGAAATAAAGGACACAAACACGATCACTTTTTGCCCGTTCAGTTTCCCATTTGAAAAGAGCACTGTGGGTTTCATTACCAATCTCACATCCTGATACTGTCCAGTTTCTGATTCAGTACATGTTTCTTACTAAAATAACAATGGGAAAGAACTCACAGTGAAGCACAACATGCAGGATGATCTAGAGTTACAAGATTTTGCACATGTAGCAACCTCCCTGGCACTTGGAGGGGAGAACCACAGGTTGCAGGAGGGGAGAGTTTGGAGGAGGCACCAGCAGTCAGTCTGTGTGCATATGGCTTGAATGCTTGCTTCAGTTACAGCGCCTCTGTAAATAGTTCTCTTAATAAAGGGCCAGTCTAGTTTTAGAAACATCATGTCCTCTACTGTTGTGTTACATGAAACAGTGCAATTGTTGTAGGTAGGGTTACCCTTGACCGGTATTTGACTGCTCTGGCTTTTTATTTTTAATGGATTTGCCAGTTGCCAGAAAAATAATTTAATCTGCTGGATTTTTTTAAATGTGTGTCTAAAGATTTGCATTATTATGACAATACACTGGGATATCTAATGTTAAAAGTTTCTGTGTCCAGCTAAAGACGCTGTAGTGTTCCCAATTTTGCAGTTTAAGTGATCGATCAAAACTGTTGAAAATACAGCAGCTGTCTTCCCACCAACATGTAAGCGCGCCATACAAATGTCTGAGAGAGGGTTTGAGTCATGCGAGATGCGATGTTATCAATATTATATGTATGTGTTACTTCTCTTGTTAGAGTGGCTACGGAAGGCGGGGTTGCGGAATTGTCTTGTGGTTGGGGTTAAGGCGGTCTTGCCTTGTGGGAGTGCTGCCGGGTTTTTTTGTTTTTTGCGTCTCAAAGTTGGTAACCCTTGTTGTTGGTCTTAAAAAAAGAAAAATATTAGGGGCCAGATTCTTATTTACACCAAGGCTTCTTTAAACTGCTCTGGCAGCGTACAGGTGGTGTTCACATGATGTAAGGGTAATTGCTGTTCACTTTAAGAAGTCAGTGTAAATCAACCCTAGTGTAAATGATATGCAGGCCATAGTGAGCAAGTAGTATTTTTAAGTTTTCTGGGAAATATATAGATATATATTTTAAAAAAATGAGTGCCTATAGATAGGTTCCTAAATCCATAATGAAGTACCAAAATAAGGGGCCTGTTTCTCAGAAGTGCTGAGCACCCAGGTGATCCCATTGTCTTCAGTCGTTTTCTTCAGTGGGAACAAAAAATGTTTATTCAGAAAAGGTGCAAACCCATGTGTGTTAGTCCTGGACAACCAGGGCCACATTGCTCAAGAGTGAGTGGAGAATGGTTTGAATTGTAGAGCTAAGTACACAAATAATTATTGTTTTTTAAATGTGTGTATAGCTTCCATTTTAAATAGACCTTTCACAGCATAGACCCATGACTAAGCTAATTGACACTTTTTATAATTTAATAAACGGTGACAAGTGTGCTTCTAATTCCCCACATTAGTTGCTAATATACCTCTAGCAGAAGGGGATAGAAAGAAAAGGAGGGACCCTTACAAAACTCAGAAATCGAATTCTCAGAGTGGGCAAGTTGACCCGTAGCAATGCACTAGCTTGTCCGTTTCAAACTGTTTGACAAGGAGCATATATTACGTAAATATCAAAGTAAAAATGTGGTTGTGTGTTAGAAGTTTTGACATGACAAATACACAGGAGCTGTACCGTAAAATGCAATGGCAATACATAACATTTTACACTGTGTAACCTTTTCAAGCAACAGGCTAATTGAACACAACAGCAGTTTAGAGATACTGTTCCAAGGAGAGCTAGTTTCTGAAAGTTTCCCTTTTGATGTATAGTAGCAATAGTGAGTCATGCATGATATTCATGAGGCATGCTGTTATTAAAGTCCCAGGAGTCTCAGAGAAACTTGTTAAACTTGTTCTTTATTAGAGCTGTTCAAAAATGGGAGGAAATTTTTCTTTAAAATTAAAAAAAAAAAAAAACAACCAAATTTCCAAATTTCCAAATTTCCAAATTTCAACCTCAAAAATTATTTGAAATTTCCATTTATTTTCAACCAGTTCTGTTCTTTATTCCTACCCATGTGTATTATAGTGAACATTACCAGTTGATGTTTTCTACCTTTGAATTTTATTTTGGTTCAGATATTTTTAAAGTAAAAATCATTTGCTCATGGGGGAAAATAATATTAGGGATGGAAATGATTGATTTGGAGAAATTATGGGAAGGATATATTTTATTTGCATATTTTATTTGTCAAGCTTCAGCATGGGAGCGGGGAGCACAGGCCACTGGCTTCACGGAGGTGGGAGATCACCCTGCAGCCTCCCCTCCCCTCCGGACACAGATTCGATGGTGAGACTGTACCTGACCCTGACGTAGTATAAGGGCTAGGCCTGCCCCAGAAACACACCCCTGCCCCTCCACACCAGGCGCACCAAAAGAGGGGCAGAATCTCACATGTATTCCCAGCCCTGGCCCCCGATACAGGTGTGCGGCAGTCAGGCTCAGCCCAGCAGGATTCAAGTGTGGAGGGGATGAGTGTTGAGGCATCCAGGTGTGGGGTAACATGGTTCAGTGTTGGGCAGTCTGGGTGTGGGTGGCTTAGTGGGATATGCGAGGAGATCTGGATGCACATGGGCTCATTGTGGAGTTCCGGATGCAGGGGGAATGGGACTTTGCAGGGGGGTCAAGGTGAAGATGGTTGCAGCTCAGTGGCAGGGGTCTGGGTGTGGAGGGAATGGGGCTCAGTGAGGGGGTCTGGGTGAGGGGGACTCAGCAGCGAGAGTGGAGGTGCTGGGGTGGGGGTCTGAGTGCAGCTGGTTGGGGCTCGGTGGGGTGGGGGGCCAGGTACAGGGAGTCGAGGTGGTCCAGGTGCTCAGGGGTGGGGCTTGTCAGGCTGGGGGTTCAAGTGTCGGGGATTGTCTGGTTGCAGGGATGGGGGTCTGGAAGGGCTTGGCGGCGGGGTTCTGGGTACGGGCGATGTGGCTTGGCAGGTGGGTATGCATATATGGGGAGGCATCTGTCTGCATGGGGGTTGAGTGGACGGAGGAGCAACTCCCTGTACAGTGACCTCTCCCCCCATCGCTGAAGAGCGATGGGGGCAGGAAGCGCGGAGCTTTCTGCAGCCGGGGGAGGTTTCTGACCCAGACCCAGCTGCTCCTTGCAGGGAAAGAGGAAGTTCTGTTCTCTCCCACCCCCCCCCCCCAGCCCAGCTGGGACTAGCAGGAGAACCTGGCGCAAGGTAGGTGCCACCAGCCAGGGAGTCCCCAGCCCTCCCCGCCCTTCGCCTGCAGTGATTTACCTCTATGCCGGCTGCTCTGGGTACCCAAAACAATGTGCCCGCACTTCCCTTTGCTTCCCCATCAGAAGTCACTGTGAGGGAAGCAAAGAAATCTGTGGGAGACATGAATTCTGTGCAAGGGCAGTGGCATAGAATTCCCTCAGGAGTAATAATACAGCAGGACTCATTACTGGAGAGTCAGTGTGGTTGAGTTGATATAATATAGAGCTGGCACTCAAGATCTCTTGAGTCCTAATCCTGGATGTATCACCAACTTGTTTTGTGGCCTTATGCCACTCACAGTCTGTGTCTTTCTTAATTCATCTGTAAACAAGGGGATAATACTTAGCTACCCTAAGGATGCTGTGGAGGTTAAGTGGTTGAGGATTGCATGGCTCTTTTAAACATATAAAGCCTTATCATTGATGAGCATTATTATTAAGGGATTTTTGTGGTAGGGCAATGAACACAAGCACCAAAAATAGGCATTTCACGCATTCACTGAGGTGAATTACAGAGCCTGATGGGTAGCGTTTGAGGCAGACAAGATAGGATAGGGTAACTAGTGGTCTCCAAAACATGAAAGCAGTGTTTTAACAATATTGTGCTCCAAAGAGACATCCCTGCCACTGCTATATAGTTTTATGTGAAACCAAATACCAAAGGAGTGAGAATTATTAAGATCATCCTCCAAATTAAGTTCTGTCGAGCTTACATGTTGCTAACTGATGTCAAGATGTCAGTGAAATTAAATCACTTTTAGAAATGCAGGCTGGGAAATTTGAAGACACATCTGCATGCTATCCTTATTATCCGAATGGAAATTAAGGGATTGTCAAAACACTGGGTGCCTCATTTATAACTTGCACATGCTACTCTCCCTCAGCTCCCTTTGCAATAAACTGGCATTTTGAAGTGCTCCTTCTTCAAGCTTGTGAAGTCGGTTATAAGAGTCTAAGCATAGGTGGCTGAATTAACAAAGTTCATTCAGACTCAAGGGGAAGGGGTGACTTGGCATTACCATACTTTCAATTATTTCTACATGATGAGCTGGGAAATTATTGAGCATGTTACTATTCCTGGCATATGGAGGGTTTTTTGTTTTTGTTTGTAATTATGCCTGCAAGTATAAGTGGCAAACCATCCTATTCCAGCTTCCTATGACGCTTGCTTTCTACTTGCTCTCATAGCAGCAGGGGATGGATTTCCTTGTTCCAAAAGCTTGTACTGGTCAGTCAGATGCTGGAAAGGGAATCTAGTTTTCTGTGAGTGAAATTCCGCCCACCCCCCATGTAGAGGGTTGGCAAGGGGCTTCAGCTTGTGCTGGCCCCCTGCACTGTGATAGGTTTTGTCCTGTGTATCACTGTGTTTAAATGAAATCAGTAAATGTTCTTTGGCCAAAATATGTCAGTAGTGAAGGATTATTGAAGTACTTTGCTATGGGTGCTCAAGTTTTCTATTGTCCTGATCCTGATATTCTCCCACATTTAGTTGTGAGCATCTATTATCAGCATGGGTTGAGGAGTACGGACTCCTGGGTTCTCTTCTTGACTCTGCCACCAAATTTATGGTTTTATGCTGGAGAAGCCACTAAATCTTTCTGGTCTTCAGTTTTTACATTTGTGAAACAGGGACAATATGTACCTCCCAGGGAGACTATACGGCTTAATTTTGTAAAATCCTTGCTTGCAAGGTATTCATAAAAGTATGAAGTTGACTAGAAGTTGAAAAGTGCTATGTACATGTTGAATATTACAGTATTGTTTGTTGTTATCAGTATGACATCCAATGAGATATTCTGAAAAATCTTTTTTTTTATTGAAGGGAACATTTCCTCCCCCTTATTTTTGTTGTGTGGTAGGTGAAGAATTGAATGTCTATTTTGAAATATTAGATACATATGAAATCGAGCTCATGGAAATAATTTCTTGCCTTTACAGACTTCCAGGCTGAGTACCTGGGCAGACAAGTATAAAGCTGTGCAAGGTCTCAATCCTGCAAAGTGGCCCTTGAGCCCCTTCTTAACTATAAGCGGATGAGTAGTCTTGTGACTTTGGGACTACCCATGTGCTTAGAGAGAAGCAGATGCTTAAGAGCTTTGCTGGATCAGGACAGATTGCTCAGTACTTTGCAGGATCAAGCCCCTGCTGTCTGCCTGAGAATTGGTGAATGTATCAGTTAGGAGTGGGCTCTCTCTTGTCATAGTTCTAGAACTTCCTAGTACATCCATCACGACTAATGAGATATCCTGGATATAGAAATTGTCTGCCCTGTCATGTCTGCTTGGATCACCACAGCACTCTATGACTAGTATTGTGAAAAAGCAACGAATAATGTAAAATATTGGGGCATTTTCTTCCTTTGTGGTGGTGATAAGAATTTCAAGAACAAAGACATCTGTGGGTTGCTAGGAAACTACTGTAATTTTATTTAGACTTTGTATCTGACAAAAAAAAAAGGAAGCCATGTTCAACATGATCTCTCTGATTTTCTTGGCATGAACATTTTTAAAAATTTGGTGAAGATTTGTGGCTACAGTTTGCAGTTTATGCTCTATAATAAATCAGTTAGTTGCAAACAAGTTAGGTAGTCATAAGTAAAAGCCTCAGGCCATGGACTTAAATAGAGAAAGTATTCGTATTGCTTCAGGAATTTGTTATGGGCAGTAGGAGGTCAGGAATTATTTACTTTAGTGCTTGGAGCTACCTACAAACTAGATTCAAGGAAAGTGTGCAGTATAATGGCAAATCAGAAATAATAATAAGGGGACACTCTAGAATAGGTTAGGGTGAATGTGTCTATTCTTGGAGTTTTCCTGTTTCTACTGAAATCAATGACAAAATTCTTTATTATCTTCATTGGCAGCAGGATGGAGCCTTTTATTTTGAGAGGTGTAAGAAACCCAATCTGTACAGAAACAATGTTATGAATTAAACAAAATATTCTGCAGTCCTGGAAACTTGTACCCCTCCCCCACCCCCCGTTTCGTCGTACCTCACTGTCAGAGACTGGGATGTGGGCAGTTGTGCCTAATAGTTGGAGCAGGAGTCAATAGCCAGGAATAGGAGCCAGGGTCAAGAGGCCAGAGCCAGAGTTAAAGCCAAAGTCAGAAATTGGAGCTGAGGATCAGAGCCAGATTATTGGGCATGAGGCAGGCCAGGGCCTGGCTGGGTTCAAGGGAGGGGCAGGTGCTGTCACTGCAGTGGGTGAGTGCTGTGAGCAATTACTGAACTGCTGCTGACTGAAAAGCTGGTCTGCTGACTCCTGCCATCAGCCAGGTACGGTAGCCACTCAGACAGTCTACTACAGGGCAGCTCTGCTCATTAGGTTGCCTGAAGACTGGCTCTGCTGCAGACCGGCTCTGCTGTAGACCGCGATACTCACAATCTTAATACATTAATCCTCCTGGCAAATTAGGAAGGTATTGTTTGTCCCCATTTTACAGATGGGGAACCGAGGCACTGAGAGACTAAATGATTTGCCCAAGGTCATACAGGAAGCTTGTGGTAGAGCAGGGACTCCAACTCAGGTCTCCCATACCCCTTCCTCACATAAGCACTGCACCATTTCATTAAACCACACAGATCACACAGATCGTGTACAATTTGGTACAAGATGAAATAAACTTATAATTTAAAGAGGTCACATAAGTGGTGACTAGCCAATTAGATAAATTTTCATTTTAACATTCTAAAGTAGTGCTAGGAACCCAGATAAGGAATTTTATTTGTGTGACCATTAAAGATAGGAATTATCCTTTTCTTTGTTCTTCATGTCAGTCGCAGGAATTGTGTTGTACTCTTATGATTCTTATTCTTTATTATTTGTATTACTATAGCACCAAGGAGCCCTAGTCATTGCCCTGGACCACATAGTGCTGGGTGCTGTACAAACACTCCTTGCCGCAAGAAGCTTACACTCTAAGTATCTGTCATGACTGGGCAATCTGACCTAGTGGTCAGAGCAGGAGTCAGGTTGGAGCAGGTTACCAGGAGATCAGAGTCCAAGACAGGCCAGAAGACAAACTGGGGGTCCAGTGTCAGGAAAGAGGTAGCATTAGTTTACTAGGAGAGAAGCAGCAGGCTGTAGGAGCAGGTATTACAGGGAAAGCAGTCTTGAGCCCGGAGAACCCTGTTGCAAGGACAATTTCCTGTTCCTGTGCTTGGATTAAATAGGGGCTGGGGCCCCTTCAAGGTTCCCCCCAATCAGATTCCAGGACTGGAGCCCTCTGTTAGAGTTCAGCTGCTGTTCTAGGCCTTCTTCATGTGTTGCTGGGTGGCAGGTTGGGATTGCCTAGCTCTTAAGCAGCCTGTAGACTAGGGTTCAAGACTCACAGTCACTGACAGGAAGAACAAATGGATACCAACAGAGAGGGCAGTATAACTAAACAACAAGATGTTCTTGGTCAGCATGATATGCTGTGGATGGTAATTTTGAACAATATAATGCATCACAGATAAAAATCAGTAGTAGTCCAATAATTTTGCCAGTACTGTCGCACCAGTGCAAGACTGGAGTGAGACAAGTATCTGGGTACTTGTGTGGCCTCCATTGCTGCACTATTTGAGTGTCTCACAAACATCAATAGATTTATCCTCACAACATCGTGTTGATGTAGACAAGTACTATACTCCCTATTTTACAGAAAGGTATCTGAGGTAGACAGAGATCAGTTGTGGGTGCTTCACACTTGAGCTCTTTTGAAAATCTAGCCTTGCCCAAATTCATACAGGAAGTCCAGTGGCAAATCTACAAAGAGAACTCACATCTCCCAAATCGCTGTCCAGTGCCTTAACCACATTGCCATCCTTCCGAAGAAAAGGACCCTTTGTTTCTTAAATTTGCATTGCACAAGGTACACAGAGACAAATAGAAGTAGTTGCAAAACAGAATAAACAATTCAGCCTTCCTATGAAAACATTCAGAGAAATTCAACTGTAGTTTGGAATGATTCAGTGCGCCTTTATTATTATGTGCTACTGGGCAATCTGTGCAAACAATGCAGAGGATGCTGGCCATTGGAAGGGGAGCACATTCAGTGCTCTTGGAAACTTGTGGGAGGAACCAAATTTTCTGAGTGATTATAATATATTAAAGTCATTTCAATGGAATTTCAGTTATAGCATGCCCCATATGCAAGACACAATATAGTAAGGGCCCTCAATGAGTGTGCATCTTTAATTCACTCTCGATCTGTATAAAAATGTTTGGCTTTCCTTAGCCTCCCTGCAGCAAGCAGGGAGAATGTCTTTTTTGTAAGGGATTTGTAAATATGCCCTTGAAGCCAGAGTGGAGAGGGGTACTGTTCTGTAGGGGTATTTGGCAGTTCTTCTAATCTTCAGCATATTAGACTATTGTTCTTGTTCTTGTGTGGTTTCATGCTGCAGTGTTGTTTTGTTTTTTTACAACTATGGTTCATTATCTTTGAATAAATATCCAGTATTTAGAAAACAATTTTAATACATTCTCTCTTGAAGGGAAAAGTACATGACGACTTCAGAGAGAAATGAGTGTATTTTTCTTGCTGTGACCTGACGGATTTCACATATCCATGCAATGAGGTTTTGTTCCATAAAAAAATGGCATATTTTACTGTCAATTTGAAGAGCTTTTAGTAAAACACTAGTGATTAAAGTACTGAAAATGAAGTTAGATGTAAAATCTAATGAAAACTTGCATTCACTTGGTGAAAGCAATATAATAAAATGTATTCAAATCAGCTGTTTAGAATAAGCCCCATAGATAGCCAAATTGCATTTTGAAAGGTGAATAAACACACCTTAGCTGATAAGGACCTTTATGACTATTAGAGATGAGCTTTTGCTAATTGTGTTTGACGGCTAGGTGGAAGGCTTTGAGAATGAAAAGTTTGTTGCTGCGTGGCTGATAATGAAACCTCCCCTTGCTGCGCTAATTTTCTGCAGCATCAAAGCTGAATTCAAGGAGAAGAGGAGCAAACAAATAAATTATATAAGCAACTCTTGAGTAATTAGAAAAGGAGGACTTGTGGCACCTTAGAGACTAACAAATTTATTTGAGCATAAGCTTTCGTGAGCTACAGCTCACTTCATCGGATGCATGTATTTTCCACTGCAGTTGCATCTGATGAAGTGAGCTGTAGCTCACGAAAGCTCTGAAAAACTGGAACAGGTTTGTGTTCAATAAATAGTGGGGTATATCTCTCGCTGGAGTTAGTGGCGGGTAAGAAGCACAGTGTGCTCTATGAAATACTATAGCATCCTACAAATGTTTATCCCTGCCTGACCAGTTTCCAGGTTAGGTCACCTGGCAACTTTAAATTCCTGACAAAGAGGCAGCGTCTCTGGAAATAATGTGAACGTCAGTAGAGTGAGCCCTTCTCATCTGCAGGACCCACAGTGTCTGCAGTGAAGACTTTTCACTGAACAGGGTAAAGGATTCCAGTTTGGCATTGTTGGATCTCCACTATAATTATAGGTTTCAGAGTAGCAGCCGTGTTAGTCTGTATCCGCGAAAAGAAAAGGAGTACTTGTGGCACCTTAGAGACTAACCAATTTATTTGAGCATCAGCTTTCGTGAGCTACAGCTCACTTCAGTGCAATTCAGTGAGCTGTAGCTCACGAAAGCTGATGCTCAAATAAATTTGTTAGTCTCTAAGGTGCCACAAGTACTCCTTTTCTTTTTTCACTATAATTATGTGGATTATTCTTGGAGTAGGAGCAGGGGAAGGGAGATGAAAATGTTTCCTTGTTCCTGAAAGTGGTACCCAGCATTTTGGCTAAAGTGCTATTCAGTTACCTGCAACTTCCCACAAATCCCCACCAATAAAGGGTATTTAAATATTGCAGTGAATTGAAAGGCTAAAAGACCTGGTGAGGTTCTAGTGCTGTGCTTTGTTCTGTGGGCAACATCCTGCATTTTGCAGGCACATGTGATAGCATCATACATTGTCCCTCTCTTAGGACTCTGCAATTGAACACTCAGTGCTAGGACACTTACAACTGGTGAGTTGGGGAAAAAAATTAATTTCCCTTATCACCCCTAGCACTTATTACATCAAAAGCTCACGACCTGCATACACCACCCTCAAGCCCATATGTGCAGAAAGATGGTTTGCATATATTTATATGTCTGCAGTATTATTGGGTGGTGGTTTATTTTAATACAGCAGAGCTGATTCAATTGTTTGGAATTAAATATTTCCTGTAATCAAAAATAGCCTTTTTTATTTTTATTTTTCTTTCAAATGGAAATTTTTGCAAAACATTCCCCCCCTCCCTGACCGCCAGTGAAACCCAAAAATGAAAAAAAAAGTTTTTTTTCTGTTTGTTTGGGATTTTTTTCTTGCCTCCCTCTGGAAAGAAAAAGAACAAAAGTGGGGGAAAGGCATGGGTAAAATGAAAAAACTGGAAATTTTCAAAAGCAAAATTTTAATGAAAAATTTCAAATAAATGAAAAATGGTTCTTTTGACACCCTGGAAGAGTAAAAATTATTTCCAATTGATTTAATTTCTTTGTAAAATCTCATTAACATTTTAATCATATTTGTTGCACAGTTATCAAACCGTAAAAATCCATAATCAGTAATGGCTCTGCCCATCTTAGTGTCTATGGTACTGCATTCGGCTTCAAAATCAGAGGCTTTGCATATATGAGGATCACTAAGATTACCATGGTTGTCTCTTAAGTGGTCAAGGTGGGTATTGACTGTTGATAGAAGATCCTGGTAGGTTTGGTGCAGTTTGTTTAAATCCAGACCTCTTGAGATTACAAAACTGAGCTCAGATTTGGTCTTTTTGGCAGTCCTGTGAAACAGTTTTTATGTCCCTTCTCCCCAATGTACCAGGCTCTTGGCCATGATGATGACTTGGCTAGAAATGTAGATATATGTATTACCAGACTGGATCAGACCAGTATCTAATTTAGTATCCTATCTCTGACAATGGCCAGCACTAGATGCCTCAGAGCAAGGTACAAGAAACTCTGTAGTGGTCAATTATGGGATAAAACGCACATGGAATCATAGAAACATAGGGCTGGAAGGGACCTCTAGAGTTCATCTACTCCACCCACCCCTTGCTGAGAGGCTGGATTAAATAAACCTAGACCATCCTTGACAGGTGTTTGTCCAACCTGTACTTAAAAACCTCCAATGATGGGGATACCACAACCTTCCTTGGTAACCTATTCCAGTGGTTGACTATCCTTTTAGTTTTCCCTAATATATAACCTAAATCTCTACATAAAAAAATAAATGGACACAAATCAGATGTCAAGAATTATAACATTCATAAACCAGTCGGAGACCACTTCAATCTCTCTGGTCACGTGATTACAGACATGAAAGTTGCAATATTACAACAGAAAAACTTCAAATCCAGACTCCAGGGAGAGACTGCTGAATTGGAATTAATTTGCAAATTGGATATAATTAACTTAGGCTTGAATAGAGACTGGGAGTGGCTAAGTCATTATGCAGGATAACCTATTTCCCCTTGTTTTCCTAACCCCCCCCCACCCCAGACGTTCTTGTTAAACCCTGGATTTGTGCTGGAAATGGCCCACCTTGATTATCATACACATTGTAAGGAGAGTGATCACTTTAGATAAGCTATTACCAACAGGAGAGTGGGTTTGTTGTGGGTGGGGGGGGGAGGGGGGAGAAAACCTGGATTTGTGCTGGAAATGGCCCGCCTTGATTATCATACACATTGTAAGGAGAATGATCACTTTACATAAGCTATTACCAGCAGGAGAGGGGGTGGGGGGAAAGAAAACCTTTTGTAGTAATAAACACCCATTTTTTCATGATTTCTGTGTATAAAAACAAACATCTTCTGTGTTTTCCACAGTATGCATCCGATGAAGTGAGCTGTAGCTCACAAAAGCTTATGCTCAAATAAATTGGTTAGTCTCTAAGGTGCCACAGTACTCCTTTTCTTTTTGCTAAATCTCCTTTGTTGCAGATTAAGCTTGTTACTTATTAACTTACATTCAGTGGACATGGAGAACAATTGATCACCCTCCTCTTTATAACAGCCTTTAACGTATTTGAAGACCGTCTTCTTTTCTCAAAAATAAACATGCCTAGAGGTTTTTTTAAACTTCTCCCATAGGTCAAATTTCTAAACCTTATATCATTTTTGTTGCTCTCCTCTGGACTCTTTCCTGTTTGTTCACATCTTTCTTAAAGTGTGGCTCCTAAAAGTGGACACTATACGCCTGCTGAGGTCTCACTAGTGCCGAATAGAGTGGAACAGTTACCTCCATGTCTTACATATGACACTCCTGTTAATACACCCCAGAATGATACTAGCGTTTTTTTTTTTGCAACTACATCATATTATTGGCTCTCATTCAATTTGTGATCCACTATAACCCTTAGAGGTTTTTCTGCAGTATGACTGCCTCGCCAGTTATTCCACATTTTATATTTGATTTTTTCCTTCCTACGTGCAATACTTTGTACTTGTCTTTACTGAGTTCCATCTTGTTGATTGTCCAGTTGTCCAATTTATTATGGTCCTTTTGAATTCTAATCCTGTCCTCTAAAGTGCTTGCAACTCCTTCCAGTTTGGTATCATCCACAATTTTTATAAACATATTCTCTACTCCATTATCCAAGTCATTAAAGAAAATATTGAATAGAACCAAACTCCAGGACAGACCACTGAAGGACCCCGCTAGATACATCTCCCTTCCCCCTCCCCCGCCACACACAGTTTGACAGTGAAGCATTGTTAATTACTCTTTGAGTATGGTCTTTCAACTAGTTGTGCACCTTACAGTAATTTCATTGAGGCCACATTTCCCGAGTTTGCTTGTGAAAATAACGAGGATTCCGGTGGTATCTTAAAGACTAACATTTTTATTTGGGCATAAGCTTTCATGGGTAAAAAACCCACTTCTTCAGATGCATCAGATGTGTTTGTGGATACAGACAAACACGGCTACCTCTCTGATACTTATGAAAATGTTATGGAGGACTCTGTCAAAAGCCTTCCCAAAAAAATAGAGGCATATCAGATCTGCTTTCTCCTATCCACTAGGCAAGTAACCCACGAGAGACTGCTGAATTGGAATTAATTTTCAAACGGGATACAATTAATTTAGGCTTGAATAGAGACTGGGAGTGGATGGGTCATTACACAAAGTAAAATTATTTCCCCATGTTTATTCCCCCCCCACCACTGTTCCTCAGACGTTCTTGTCAACTGCTGGAAATGGCCCACCTTGATTATCACTACAAAAGGTCCTTCCCCCCCCGTAATAGCTCACCTTAAGTGATCACTCTGGTTACAGTGTGTATGGTAACACCCATTGTTTCATGTTCTCTATGTATATAAATCTCCGCACTGTATTTTCCACTGAATGCATCCGATGAAGTGAGCTGTAACTCACGAAAGTTTGTTCGAAAGCTCAAATAAATTTGTTAGTCTCTAAGGTGCCACAAGTACTCCTTTTCCTTTCAAAGAAGGAAATTAGGTTGGTTTGGCATGATTTTTTCTTGACAAATCCATGTTGGCTATTGCTTATAATATAATCCTCTTACCCTCTCAGTGCTGGCAAACTGATTGTTTAATAATTCGTTCCAGTATCTCTCCAGTTATTGAAGTTAGGCTGACTGGTCTATAATTGCCCAGGTCCTCTTTGTTCCCCTTTTTAAGGCTAGGTACGATGTTTGCCCCTTTTCCAGTCCTCTGGGACCTGCCCTTCCCTTCCTTGAGTTCTCAAAGATAATTACTGATGGTTCTGAGATTGCTTCAGCTAGTTCCTTAAGTACCCTAGTGTGAATTTCATCAGTCCTTGCCAACTTGAATGCATCTAACTTATCTAAATTCTATATTTTTTAACATGTTCTATCTAACCCCGATCAATTAATAGTTGGTTTATGCCCTGAAGCATATATCCCTTCTATGGTTTTGTAATTCTGTCTAATGTAACTAAATATACATTTCTCATTACAAAAATACGGCCAGATTTTCAGAAGACATTGGCTGGATGATGTCTCTTTTGGTTGATGAGTAGCTTTGAAAATCCAGCCTTTATTTAGATGACTAAGTAGGACCTGAGCAACTTATAAAATCTGTCTCTAATTGTACATGCTTTGCCATCTGACTATCTTGTCCATGATGTCTAATTTGGTTTTGGACTTGCAGTAGGAACTTTAGGAAGGCATGAGATAATTAGCCATGCTGGAATTCGACCAAGACACTAAGATTTGCAAAATGAGTCATGAGATCTTCAGTGTGCTCCTCTTGCCCCTCACTGGAGCATTGGCTGCCTATCATTTGAGCAAGAAGCATCCATGACTGAATCACCGCTTTTTGCAGCACAGTGGACTTATATTTGCTTGTGAGATCTTATGTAATCCTAGGCTTCAGTGGTGGATTTTCTATAGGTGTTTGGGGGATATCTTCCCAAAAGCAAGAATTAAAACACTTTTCTTTTTAAATCAGTTTTGAGGGAGAAAATGTTTATGATTAAAAAAAAAAGTATATAATCCAGTGTTCTGGAAATCAGAACTGATTGAAACTAATGATAAGTCTTGTCAGTTCTGTCATTCACATGAATTATCAGACATGACTGGTTTCATTCATGAGAATGATGTCAGACCTGGCACTATTCAAAATCCACCAGCTGCAAGCGGCAGATCCCTATATTGGTGTGTCCCTTTAAAGCCACCATACAACTATACCCTGAGAACCCTGGCACAGCTGGTAGAATTTGTCTGCTGGATAGTTTCTGAGCTCTTTCTGCTGGAGCTCAGCCAGTGAATTAGTGTTGGACCTGTTCCTGTGTGTGTGCGCCTAGAATTACTTCCCACAAGACATTATAACCCCTATCAGGCAATGTTTCAGAGAGGCAAAGCACTTGTGTGACCTCAGACCATCTGTTGGTTGCATAAATTAGTTTTCCCCATTCACTATCTAGCCATAAGGTACATACTCTTTCTTTTTCCAGATTATTGTTAGGGTTTTTCTCCCCCTTTAAGGATGTTGTGTAGGAAGAAGGGGGTGTCCTTTAAAAAACAGAAGCAAACCCCACTCCTCTCTGTTTTTTGGTAGTTATCCCCCTTAGAAACACCACAGAATAATAGAACTAGGTACTCCCTCAACACGGTGAATTTTAAATCATGGAAGTAAGGACAATATTAAAACAACAAACAAACCCCTAGGTGAACGATATACCTTACTAAAATAAAGGTAAATAAGTGTCTAGATTATCAGGAGGTGGAAATCAGCATAAATATGTTTACTTCAGTAGTGGTACACTGATTCACCTTGAGTATCTGTCTCTTAATCTTTTAGGAAGAATACAATACATCAGTGATTTCTGGGCTCAACTTCAGGTACTTTTATAGGCATTTGATTTTCAGATAGGGGATGCTCAGCACTTTGTGAAAGTCAGGGCCCTTTAAGATCTCAGGTCAAGTATCTTACCCCCCCACCCCCAAACAAAACAAAACAAAAAACTGGAGGCACCCAGAACCATTTAACCATTTTTGAAAATGAGAGCCATCATTTTTCAGGCTCAATCCTGAAAGGAGCAGAGCATTGCTTGCAGATGTGGAGGACTGTTAAATACTGCTGATTTTGATCTGCTCATCTCCTTGCAGAATTGATCCCATAGTACTTTAGATCACCAAAGACTAACAGAGCCACTAATCCTTCAGCCATCCTTGTGAGATGGTTAGTAGTGAGGTAACTACAATATCCTTTCTAGAGACAGGGAAACTGAAACTTAGAAATCCAAAGCTCCCTGGGGTAGGAACCGTCTGTTCATTATATGTGTGCACAGTGACTAGCACAGTGTGGCTCTGATCTTTGATCCTTTAGGCTTTATTGCAATGCAAATAATTAGTAATAATTACCATAATAGCCCCAGGAGTGCTGAGTGTTAATATTAACAGTAATGATAATAAATTCAGCCCTACATTATGCCCTCAGATCCCCAAATCAATGGGGACACAATTTTCAAGCAGAGAGGCTGTGGCTTGCCCAGCTTAACGTAGTTTTTTTGAGAAATGGATAATAACTGAAGAGTTCCTGTCTCACAGTCCTGTATTCAATCCACTAGGCTACTGTGCTGTTATTACAATGTAAATAAAGAGGCCCATGTGCCAGTTCTGAATGATTTCCTTTTCTCATGCAGATTTATACGAAACACAACAATCTGTATACAGTGGAAGCCAACAATGCACGTAAATTGGTGGAAATGGCGGCCACAGATATTGAAAAACTACTGAGTAATAGATCGAAAGCCCTGGTGGTGAGTACTAATTGGATCTCTCTCTTCTACTTATTTATCATTCTTTTTGAGTCTTCATGTTTTACTGATGCATGTTTTTACTGTTGTTGTTTTTGCTGCTTATAAATGTAGGGGCAGTGTCAGCCTGATATGTACAGGATTTGACATATGCTGAATGAGGGCTGGTGACTTCATGATAGAAAATCAACTCATTAGTTAGTTGGCATAGGGAAGATGTTTATAGTATTGATTGACACATTAGGGACCTGGGCCAAATGGCAAATCAAAAGATAAATAGGTTGGAAAATATTCCTCTAAGTGCACATGACTGTTCATGACATGAAGATGATAGTACTCTACAGTCATTAGTAATCTTGAAACACTGACTGAATACTGGATCCTCTAAGGTAACTTATTTTGTTATAATATTTGTACATCATCCATTGGGAAGATGTGTTTTGAGACAGACACCCCATGAAAGTTGGGTCATAAAAGATGTATCTCTAAGTAAATCACTTAGCCTTTATCGTCTCATCTTTTTAACTCTCATGTCTTCTGTGATGGTAGCCCCTGATTTTCCTCTGCCAACAGTGTGTTCATGTGTCTGCTGAAGCTTCACAGTGTGTTTATTCTACTGCTGACTGGCCATTTTATTCCATATTTCAACCACCTTCAGTGTAAATGAAATTCACCTTGAACTTCTTATAAGAAGTCAGCCCTCTGTTCTAATCCCATGATCCCTTATGTTTTGAATTGCAAGTAGTTGCTATTTCAAACTGCTCATTGGCAGTGATCTTTTCCTTTTCCTTTCCTGTTCTGTGTTCTAAATAGGCCAAGTCTGGCTAATTGCTTCTTGTAACTCATACCCACAAAACCCTGATTCATTTCAGAGTAGCCTTCTGTTGCCGTTTTCAATCTCAACAATGCCCTTCCTAAGAGATGCTGACCAGATTTGCATGGAGCACTCCAAGGGCTTGTCTTCACTACCGGGGAGATTTATGCTGCTGCTCTCCAGTTGACCCCGGTATTCCAGTTCTCCGAGAGCATCTCCCATCAATGCAGTGCGGTAAGACACTGGGGTAAGTCAACCTAGGCTATCTTGAATCCAGCTATGTTGTTCATGTGGCTGGAGTAGCGTAACTTAGGTCGACATACCCCAGTAGTGAAGACAAGCCCGAAGTGTGTTGACTCCCTTGCCTTTCCTAGTGTTAAATCTAGAAACAGGCATACCTTGAAGTGGGGTCTGAAGGATGGAACAGTGGACTGGGAGATGGGTCACTTGGGTTCTCTCATCTTCACACTGACTCTTAGTGTAGCGTGGGACAAGTCAGTTAAAGCCAGATTGTGATTGGCCATCTAGGAGTGAGGGGAGAGAGCACAAGCAGCCTTCATCCCACTCCAGTTGTACCTGATTTGAGTGCCAGTGGCTGGCTGGGGAGTGAAACCACTGCTCTGTATTAGCCTTCCGTACTAGCCTCCTTACAGGTGGTGAGGAAAGACATGCACTTGCATCTGCCAGTATAGTAGTCTGGACCAGGGGGTCACCATATGCTGTACCCATTTAAAGGATTGTGGATCTGCCATTGCTTTTCGTGCTTCGCCAGGAGGAATTCCTGATTACTCTTCCAGATCTCTTAGCTTTCCCCATTCTTAATGCAGGGCTATATCTTTAATACATGATCTTTTAACTTCTCTGTGATTTAGCTTACCCAAGTATAAAAAGGATGTCATGCTGTTCACCTACAATGTGTCACTGGGTGTTCTGAGGCTGGTTTAGTGTTCATCTTAGTACACATGTACACATAAGGCAGTGTTGCCAGTTTTTGCAATTTTATTGTTAGTCCCACAAGTTGTATTGTTTTTCTTAAAATCTCAGCTGCTGAAATCAAGAGGAATATGTGAGAATCTCAGTTTTCATCTGAAAAAAGTAAGTTTCTAGCCCCCATGGTTGCTGAGAAAATCTTGAAAAATTAAGTGAATGCACAGTAAAGGCTCAAAACCAAGAAGGCAAATAAGAAGAACTCCCAAATTATTCTTTTAAAAACCTCTTCATTTTTAGCCACTTTCATGAACGTTTGGGGCCTAATTGATGATTTTTCAATGCTTAGGGTTGGTAATGCCACTAACAATAGGCACCTATTACAGGGCTTGTTATTTATACCTGTGTGGCTGTAGTCTCCTGATGCATATGAAGAACTCCTGTTGAAACATGGGAGACTCAGACTCCTGGCATTGTACTTACCTTGCCACTTTATCCATCAAAAGAAATTCACCCTGTGTAGAGGGCCAGAATTATAGAATCATAGACTTTAAGGTCAGAAGGGACCATTATGATCATCTAGTCTGACCTCCAGCACAACGCAGGCCACAGAATCTCACCCACCAACTCTTGTAACAAACCCCTAACCTATGTCTGAGCTATTGAAGTCCTCAAATTGTGGTTTAAAGACTTCAAGGAGCAGAGAATCCTCCAGCAAGTGACCCGTGCCACATGCTGCAGAGGAAGGCGAAAAACCCCCAGGGCTTCTTCCAGTCTGCCCTGGAGGAAAATTCCTTCCTGATCCCAAATATGGTGATCAGCTAAACCCTGAGCATGTGGACAAGATTCGCCAGCCAGATACCCAGGAAAGAATTCTCTGTAGTAACTCAGATCCCACCGCATCTAACATCCCATCACAGGCCAATGGGCATATTTACCGCTAATAGTCAAAGATCAATTAATTGCCAAAATTAGGCTATCCCATCATACCATCCCCTCTATAAACTTATCAAGCTTAGGCCTGGGCTACACTGGGCGGGGGGGTTCGAACTAAGATACGCAACTTCAGCTACGCTCTTCATGTAGCTGTAAGTCGAACTAAGATACTTTGACTTCCTGGCCATCTCACGGCAGCGAGTCAACCGTGGCAGCTCCCCCGTCAACTCCGCTTACTCCTCCTGCCGGGGTGGAGTATAGGCATCAATTCGGGGATCAATTTATCGCGTCTAGATGATAAATCAATCCCCGATAGATCGATCACTACCCACTGATCCGGCGGGTAGTGAACACATACCCTTAGTCTTGAAGCCAGATATGTCTTTTTCCTCCATTGCTCCCCTTGGAAGGCTGTTCCAGAACTTCACTCCTCTGATGGTTAGAAACTTTTCTCTAATTTCAAGTCTAAACTCCTTATCTCCACTGGAAATACCTCACCTGATGCATCCCAAGACCGCATTAGCTTTTTTCACGGCCATATCTCATTGGTGGCTCATAGTCATCCTATGATCAACCAATATTCCGAGTTCCTAAGCATCACTTAAACCCTCTGCACAGATGTGAATTTTGCTCGTCCTAATGCTCCCTCTTTGGGGCTGAAACAGCTCAGAAATTACCATTTTTAGCTGGCCTTCATGAGGTGTTTTTAATCATCTGAGGATTTCTATGATTTACAAACATTAATTAAACAAATACAACAGATGCATCAGCCCCTCCTTGGGTGAGCATACTTTGGATATATATAACCCTCATCCAGCCTACCACAATTGCATATTCATCTGCTCCAGTTGGCAACGCATTGCGTTGGACTTCTGCAGACTCCCAGTATTCAAGTGTTTACCTCTATTCCTATGAAACGTTCTCCCAATCTTTGTTTAGCTTTTTAATGCCATGTGTGTATATACACACACTTTTTTATACCTTTATATGTATATAGGCATAAAAGTGTGTGTGTGTATATACATATATGTACATATACACTTTTGTGCATGCTGGAAAACTGTATATTTAAATCCTAATCAGTTCCTTTCAGAATATTGTCTGCCATTATATTAAATACCTACATACCCTTCAAAAGTCATAATTTCCCCTCTGGTGCAGCTGTGAAACTTCAGAAGGGTTACCTGGGAATAGTCTAGGGAGGAATTTGTCTGCAAAAGACTTCATTTTCTTTTTATAACTACTAACAAATGTTGTGCATACAAGTTTAGCGTATATTACCGCACTATTGCCAATCTCAAGTATTCAATAATTATTAGTAATGTATTCCCAAATCATACGACTGGCTTAATACGATTAAAAAAATTTAAAAATTATTTTAAAAATAAAAAATTATTTTTTTTAAATTATTGAAAAAAAATCGGGGTGTTGGGTTTTTTTTTTAACTTTCTAGGTCTGATCCATTGGGTACATTCACATTTTCTCCACAGCCACTTGGGCTAGAAATGTTTTTAAAATGAAAGCTGAGATTCTCATGTATTCACAAGACTCCAGGAGCTGAGTCTTTCAGAAATATGCCAAAATAGTGCAAGACTCCCAATAGAAACGTGAGGTTTGGTAATACTGTTACCAACTTCAATTTTGTTTCTGGCTTGTGTTCTCTATTAATTATCAGTCTGAGATTAGTCTCTGCGATTTAGAGTCTTCCATTCCATTACCTTAGGTTAAACATTACCTGCTTCATTCATCTTGCCATAAACGTTAATGGTTGAGATATTTTGCATTGATTTTTCTGTTCACAGCTTCCTGTTTTTGTCATCAGTGCACACTGTGACTTCTGAGTTTATGCCGTCCTCCAGGTCATTTTTACACAGTTGTGATACTCCCTTGTTATCTTCTGAATCTTAACCTGTTGCCTTCTACTAGCAGTTCTTCTTCATCTACCATGCACATTTCTGTGCCATACAGTAGCTTCCCCATACGCTTTACTGATTTTGTAAACAGATCATCTGTGCTGCACAAAGTTGATCTGAAATGTAGGTACATTTATACCTACAGCTTCAACTTTGACTGAGAGCAGAAATGAAGTCAGGCATAGCTGTTACTAATCACCACAGTGGGTTTTTACCAATGGGACTAAAGTGTATCAAAGTGTTAAATTGAGAGCGAGTATGATGCAAGAGGACAATAGATCTTTTAGCGATGCCCGAAGGGAGATACCAGTGAATGACATCAGCCTTCTCATTGTTCATACACTGGCATTGCTAAGGGGCTCCACTGGGTAAATGATGTTCCCTAGGCATGTAGCAGAAACAAAGTTGGGGCAAGGTTATAATAAGCAATATTGGTGTTGACTTTCCCAATAATATACTGGTTTCCCCCAGGTTGCCAGCATGACTATAAATGAAAATTCACCCTTCTGTAACAAAATCTGCAGTGGTGTAATACACCCCTGTGCTAAACCTCTATGATGAAGATTTTTGGACAGCATTATCTGATGGTTTTGTACGTGATATATGAAAGTGTCACTCCATCAAGCATTGGAGATAACTCAGAGGGGATTTATTATTCTATTTCTGGTCTGCATATATTAAGAAAATAGTATGACATTTATATGGAGAGATTATTATGAAAAAATGGACGAAGATAGCAGGTGCTTTTCTAGCAAGGAGAGAAATTACGTTTAGTTAATCTTAGTTAGGTTCATATATTTACTGTTCCCAGAAAGTAAGCCTGTCCACCCCCCTATAATCTGCCAAGGCTCAAATATGGGACACAAAGTGTCACAAAATTCCAAATGAGAGGCATACAAATATTAGAGTTGTGCAGGAAATGCCACGGAGTTTTTTTCTTCTAGTATTAGATAACTGTGTCTGTAACCATGGCACCATGATTTTTTATTTCTTTGGAAATAATTTTTCTGCAAGAAAAGTTATAGGTACCATCCTTGTATAGAATTTAAGTATTCTTGGAACTGAAATGAATGATTTTCCTCAAAATGAGAGATATTTAAGATGTATGAGTCCATCTGGCCAAGTCTGTGTAGGCAAAAAGTTGTGTTCTTCAAATGAGTTAAGCTAATTTGAATGAGCTAACTCAGTTCAAAACTCCCTGTAATGCCTATATAGGTCCTGTTTAACACATTTAAAATAGGTAGCTACAACATGACTAGCTCAAATTAATATTAAAGGTATTAAATAGAGCTTGTCTGGAATTTTCTGTCACAACAATTTTGAATGAAAAATTCAGTTTCTGCAAAATTGGAATTTTTGATAGGAAAACTTCAATTTTGCAGAAATTTTTTGATTTTCCACTTTGTTTCAAGGCAACACAACATTAAACTACAGTTCTATGTTACCTGATTTGGAGTAGTATTTTGGATGCCTGATGCCCACATTCTCTTCCATTGGCTGGGCTCCCTGGCCGGATGACGTCTCCTATGATGCAGTGTGGTCTCCCCTCTGACTGCGGGTGCATCATGGGAGATGTCTTCCAGCCAGGGAGCTGAGCCATAGGGGAGAATGAGGGCCTGAGTTACCTGAACAACAACCGTGAGGCACAGGAACATCGTAGGCAGCTGTAGTTTAATGTTGAACTGACTCAAAATGAAATGCTTTGACATTTCCAAATCAACAAAATATTTTTGATATTTCAACGTTTTTGTTGTGATTTGGGAATGTTGAAGTATCAGAATTTCCCATGGGACAAATTCCGTTCATTGCTCAGCTCTGGTATTAAGCTGTCTACTCAGATGTTAAGGGTGTGTGTGTATGTGGTTCAATTGAGGTAGCTTAGCTCAATTGAAAAATGCACATTTTTGCCAGTGAAGATAGGACCTCTGAGATTAAGCATGGTTTTATTAATACTACCTCTGAATGGATACCTGCTCAACCATGCAGCCGATTAAAAGCCTTGTTGTAGCAGAATAAAATGTGTGAAAAAGGGCATTACAGTCTCCTTAATATTTGCGTGATTGAAGGCTTCCCTTTAAGTTCTGAGTGCAGCAATATTGTCTTTTGCCAATAATTGCAAGGCCAGAAAGAGACCATTATGATCATCTCATCTGACCTTCTATGTAACACAGGCCATAAAACATACCCCAAATAATTTCTGTTGAGTGTATCTTTTATTAAATAATCCAATCCTGATTTAAAAATTGCCAGTAACACTAACAGTTAAAAGAAAAGACATGTTGGCAACAACACTGATGAATTTTTCAGAAATGTGCTGCAAAGGACAAGGGTATATTTAGTGTAGGCAGTAGTGTGATGTAGGCAGGTGATGGGCTTTTACCCAACAATTTTGAAATGCAATCTATATTGTTCAGCTGAACAAAACAAAGCCTCTGTGCATATGAGCTCCCGCGCACATAATTTTTGTGTAATATTGCTTGTTGGCCTAACCCATCACTCAATGTAAGTGACTTCAACAGAAGTGGGATCTGGCATAATGTGCGTACATGAGAGAAGTTACATCTGAAAATTTAATCAACGCGAACGAAAATGAGTTCTGCAGGTGTATGGCCTCACATGATAGTATACAAAGACTGCACACATCAATGATTGCACTAGGGTTGCCAGGTATCTGGTTTTTGACCAGAATGCCTGGTCAAAAAGAGACCCTGGCAGCTCCAGTCAGCACTGCTGACCAGGCTGTTAAAAGTCTGGTGGCACAACTAAGGCTCCTTGTCTGCCCTGGCTCTGCGCAGCTCCTGGAAGCGGCTGCCATGTTCAGCTCCTAGGCACAGAGCCGCCCTGAGCACTGGCTCCGCAGCTTCCATTGGCCAGGAACCGTGGCCAGTGGGAACCGCGGCCACTGGGAGCTGCGGGGGTGGTGTGTGCGGACGGGGGCAGCATGAAGAGCCGCCTGGCCATGCCTACACCTAGGAGATGGACATGCCGTCCGCTTCTGGGAGCCGCCTGAGATAAATGCCACCCAGAGCCCGCATTCCTCACCCCCTTTTGCACCCAAACTTCTCCTGGAGCCTGCATCCCGCATCCCCTCCCGCACCCCAACTGCCTGCCCCAGCCCTGAGTCCCCTCCCGCACTACGAACCCCCATCCTCGGCTTCACACCAGAGTCCGCCCCCCAGCCAGAGCCCTCACCCCCTTCCACATCCCAACCCCGTGTCCCAGCCCGGAGTCCTCTCCAAAACTCCGGACCCCTAATTTCTGGCCCCACCCTGGAGCACACCCCCCTAGCTGGAGCCATCACCCTCTTCCACACCCCAATCCCTTGCCCCAGCCCCAGTGTGGGAGCCCCCTCCCACACTCTGAAACCCTCAGCCCCATCCCCAAGTCCAGACTCCCCTCCTGCACCCCAACCGCCTGACCCAGCCTAGTGAAAAGGAGCAAGGGGACAGTGAGCGAGGCAGGGAAGGGGGGGGTGGAGTGAGCGGGGGATGGGGCCTCGGGCAGGGACGTGGCAAGGGTGTTTGTATTTCTCCAGTCAGAAGGTTGGCAACCCTAGATTTCACACAATTATATGGAGGTTGGATTGATACTTCTTTGAAAGAATGGCATGTAATAACCAAGTATCTCTATCTTTACCTGTATTTTTAATACAGTCTCACTTTCACAAACTGGTTGCTCTTGGCAGGGAAGTTAAGTGTCTCCACTTGACTGGATGCTTAGGGTATTTCTTTCTTTTGGCTTAATAGCTCAGATTACATACGTGATGAAACTTCCTTCTGTACTAGTCTAAAAAGTGGAGCTGACCCTTTAAAAACCATCTGTGGCAGGGTGTACATTTATAACTAACCTCCTGTCCCATTTGCTGCCCACTCTCCATGGGCGCATCTTGATAATTTATGTTCACAGATAAAAATACACAGAAATTCCAACTAAGAAGTACAAGACATCAAACACTGAGAGGGCTTTATATTTCTGCTACATTTTCACTTGTTACTATCAATTTTTGCTTACTTTTTCTCTTTTTTCTATAATTTTTTTAAGCCCTGCCCACAGGTGGCTTAGAATGATTTCAGGGAATATTCACTCTTGCAATGGAAGCCAAAATACCTGGGTTCTTAGTTACTAGACCACAATGCAACTTTGCGCAGATTGTATAACCTCTCTTTGCCCATTTGTAAAATGGGTTCTAACAATACCTCACTAGTATGTTGTGAAGTTTAAGTAAGAAATTGTGGTAAGATCCATGGACTTTGAGATCCATGAGTCAGAGACACTACACAAATGTATAGTGCTACTGGAATATTTGCTTTGGCTGCAGATTTGGTATGGCAGCTTACTTATTTATTGCTGTTTTGGGTGAAGACAAAAATGGGAATGTTTGTACTTTCACAGCTTCTCCTTTAATTTCCTCTTTGCATAAACCAGCTGTACTGTTGAAAATCTGAATTTAGTTGCTAAGAACTATTCCATTGTCATCTGTGAGAGTTAAATATGCATATCAAGAAGAGAAAAAAATATAAGTACAGCTATCTGAATATCTTTTATTTTTCTCTCCATTTTCTCCTCTGTATTCTATACAGCCTACAACAGGTTTGCTTCAATCAAAAATAATTCCGTGTCTCAGTTAGCTAGGACTGTTTATTTTTTAAAAGAACTGCTCAAGTGTCCAAAATATTATTTTTGGTACCTAAACATGTATTTTTCTGGTCTCTTTTCCCGTTTGCTAACCCACACTACATGGTTGCCATGCTGATGAGCACCGCAAGAGCTATTGCTACCTCCAGACACAATACTTCCGGTGTTACAGGAAGATTAAGGCACTGGATAGACAGCCGGATGATATGGGTTCAATTCCTGGCCCTGCCAGAGATTTTCTGTGTGACGCTTAGTATCTCTGTTTTAGTTCCCTGTTGTAAAATAGGGATGATAATCCTCCAGTTCTCTCACTCTTTGTCTTTCTTATGATCTTAGTTTGTGAGCTCTTCAGGTCAGGAACTATAGCTGTTCAGGACCTAGCACAATGAGGCCTTTATTAAATAATTAGTTAGTGAAAAAAGGTTCCTATGCCACTTAAGAGCTTTTGAACATTTTAACTATTGATAATGCAAGTTTATACTTTGTTAAAAAAGGCACTGCACCACTCTACAGTAGTAGCTCTAAACTCTATCCCTTACCGTGGCTATAACTGCGGCGTTTGCTGTAAAATACTGTGGTATCTTTCTTGAGGTCTGGGCCTCATATTATCAAAACATTTTCAATCTCCTGGCAATGCAGAGGAAACCCCATCTGACCACAGCTACAGTCTCTTCCTTTATAGATTGGTAGCTCTGGAACTGTAATCCAGCTGTCCCATGACTGGAGACTCTACACATACTCTACAAGCCCCCCAGCACGCCATGCCCCCGCTGTGGCAATTTTCTGTTTTTCAGTGTTAACATAATTAAAATGAAAGCAATGCCTGACCTAGCTGAATCCTCTGAGACTGAGGCTACTGTTAAATTTATTCTTGGAGCCCTACACTGTAGATAGTAGTGTTTTATCGCTGTTACTTACAGAACGAATTTTAGCAAAAACATGTTTAAAAAACAAAATATGTTGTAGCTGTTTGCCTTTCTCTAGGTTGTTAATAGCTGAATTATGGAGAAGGTGGCCTGTAATGGCTATGGTATCTCCTTCAAGATCTCCTTCAGGCTAAGGATCTCAAAGTGCTTTGCAATTAACATAGCTTCGGGGGGGGGGGGCAGTAGGTTAGTATTATTGTTATTAATTCCATTTACAGATAACAAATGGAGGCAGAATAAGGTTGTTACTTGCTTATGGTCATAGCCTTTGTGACAGAGCCAGGAATAGTACCCCAATCTGTATCTGGCATTTCTAGCTCGTACACCCTGACTGCTCCTCCAAATGCTGGTCCCTATGTGTATTCCATATGCCTGAATCTGGAAATTCTAACAAGCAGTGTCTGTTGGCCAGCACATGTGCAGTGGTTCTCTTTGTGCTCCAGACTGAGGGAAGAAGAGGCAGTACAGGCCGACACCTCTCCAGTTCCTTGTTGCTGCCACATGTCCTGAGTCAGAATCCCTGTGCCCACAGATTTCTCCAGAATTTCTCCTTGATAGTCTGTAAATAAATTGTGTAAATAGTTCTACAGTTTTTATATTAGTATAGTTAGAGTTTTATAGTATAGTATAGCTAGTTCTTTTCCCCATATTGTCCGGGACTGTTCCTAGAGTCTCAGGGTTCAAGAGTTGTGTTTTCCTTCTGGTTGAGAGCAGACCCACCCATCATGGCAGACCCCCCAAATATTTTTTTTTTACAAAGAAAAAGTCTCCCTTTGCCTACATCCAAAATTCCACTCGAGGTTATTTCTGAATCCCATGTCAACTAAACGATCCACTTACATGTTTTTCTTCCCAAAACCCCACGCCTCTGCTAAGGAGAGGAGAGTTCATTCCCTCGGTGTAAGATGTGCCTTAGCATTCTACCTGCAGAGGACCAAACCTACCAGAACAATCACCTAGGCCATTTCTTGCCATAGCGGAAGGGTCGCAAAGACTGGCTATATCCTCTCAAAGAATCTCTAAATGGATTTCTCAGTGCATCATCACATGTTACCTGTTTGGACATATCCCTTCGCCTGATGGGGTAAGGGCACGCTGCAGGAAGTACCGATACTGCATGCATGCAGAGTGGCTACCTGGAATTCCATTGACACATTCACAAAACATTAATCACTAGTTCAGGCCTCTGCCCTGGATGGAGCAGTGGGAACTGAAGTACTTCAAGCATCTTTCCTGCTGGAATCCTCACTCCCGTCTCCAGTCTGAATCTTGCTTCTCAATCACCCACATGTGGAATACACACAGGGACCAGCATTTGAAGACAAAAGGGAGGTTATTTATCTATACCTAGAAGTTCTTTGAGATATGTGGTCCCTATCTGTAGGCCTCTACCCATCCTCCATCACTCTGCTTCCGCTTACTACTGGATTTATAGTAAGAAGAGGAACTGGAGAGGCATCAACCCGCACTGTCTTGTTATGCCATCAGTCTGGAGCGTGAGGAGAACTACTGAGCATGGGTGAGCCAATGGACACAGCTGGTCACACATCTCAAAGAACTTCCAGTTACTGGTAAATAACCTCCATTTCTAGCCGTCTGCCTTAATTGTCCAGCCATCTTTCATCTCTCGTATTCTATTGTGTGAAAGTGGGTTTATACTGAAAGATATTGCTCTGGGTGCTATTGCTGCACACGAATCACAAATAAAATAAACCACAATGTTATGTATTCTGGACTATCCACAACTTCATACAATATATACTTGGAGTACTTGAAAAGATCACTTAGATTTTGGAGCTGCTACCTCTTCTAGTGATATTCCCCATTCTCAGCGCAGGATGGAATATTTCTGCAACCTGGTATATCTCTAAAACCAGAATGAACTTTTTTAGGATGCCCACAAGAGCTGGAGACAGTGAAACAGTTCAAGTATTTGGTGGCAATCATCACTGATGAAGGATCAAAGGCAGAAATTTTGGCAAGAACTGCACAAACAACAGCAACAGTGGCAAAGCGAAAGCCAATTTGGAGGAACAAGAACATCTCTCTGGAATCCAAACTGAAACTGCTGCACGTACTGGTCATCTCCATTTTTCTGTATGCGTACGAGACATGGACCGTTACAGCAGAACTTGAATGGAAAATACAGGTAGTAGAGATTAGATACTTTTGTAAAATCCTGGGCATCTCCTACTTCGACCACATTATTAATGAAGAGGTTCACAACATCATCACCCAACATGCTGGGTCATATGAAGACCTCCTGACAACCGTGAAGAAGCACAAGCTGAAGTGGTACCGCCATGTAACAAGATCATTTGGCCTATCCAAGATCATCCTCCAAGGGACAGTACAGGGGAAGAGAAGAGGGGGTAGACAGAAGAAGAGGTGGATGGACAACATAAAAGAGTGGACAGGAATGGACTTCGCGGAGACTCAAGCTCTGACACACAACCATAAGGGGTGGAGACAGTTGATTGATTGCTCATCAGTGATGGTGCCCCAACAACCAATGCAGTTATCGGAGTGCTGCTGCAGACTGTTGGTTACATGTGACAACTGGATTAATCTTTCGTCCTGACATCTTACTATCCTAAACTCTCTCACCCTCCATGCCTAATCATAATAATAATACAACATGAGCTTTACAATATGTCTGGAAAATTAACAAATGCAAGCTTTGGTGAACCAAGGATACAAGCAAATTCCGGCGTCTCTTCATGGAACATGGCCAGCTGGCCATCACATTCCATTTCTAATGCCTCTGCTGATTGCAACGGCTGTATGATTGAATGGGGAAGGTGGTGATTTATCAGATAACCCAAGTCCCAGGGTGTTTTGGCTTCATAGATTAAAGCCAGCACCTTGAACTCCACCCTGCAATCAACCAATCACTATTGCAATGCATTCCTAGTATAACACTCTGCTTAATACATGGTTTCTACACTAGCTTCAGTTTCTAGATAGTCTCATCATCTAGCACCAGGTAACATATATTACAGTAGTCTAGTGCTGATCTGGCAAAGGCAAGAAGGACTGTGGGGCAGTTGGTATGCAAAATAAACAGGCTCAGTCATCTTGCCTGGTATAGATAAAAGGAAGGGATGTTGGCTGCTATTTGGGCATTGAAGTCTATCAGAATTCTGCATGAGAAAGGACTGCAGAATATCACCTTAACATGCCATAACCTACCGTATTAAGTAAAACAAAAACAAAAAAAATGACCAGCTACTCTCTAGGCTGTTACCAGTCCAGCGTTCAATGGAGTCTGTGCAAAAATAACGGGTAGAGCAATAACAGGCTGGGTGGTGCTAACAGATGCCTCCCAAAGACAAGAAAAGATTATCAGCCTGTCTCACAGATGCCAGAACGTCTGTCAGATCAGCCAGTGATGCTCACAGTGACTGGCAAAGTGCTGAAATGCTGCACTGTCACTGGGTGCCCGTGCTGATGGTAGCTGATGTCAGCTCAGCAAGACCCAGTTAGATAGGAAAGCCAGGTGGCGTTTTACCCCTGCCGCAGGGGCGTCTTACAGCCCTATCACCAGCATAACTGCAGTTGGCATAACTGGTCCCTCCCCCTGATTAATTAACTCATTAGGTCCAACCACTGTTTTCAGCAGAAATTCTGGGCTCATTCAGTGTTTTGAATGAAAACTGAGAGGGTTCAGGGAACTGACTTTCTGATCTGTGCATTCAGTTGCCATATAATTTCTCAACTACCTCCTAAGGAAAAAACAAGAGGCTTTCTGGGGGAGAGAGTCCTTGTGGACCTGGTGTTTCATGACATGATATTTGTGAGCAGCAATGTAGTGATGTGATTAACTAAACTCAGGCACGGGAATGGCATAATTCAGGGGTCAGCAACCTTTGAGAAGTGGTGTGCCAAGTCTTCGTTTATTTACTGTAATTTTAAGGGTTTGCGTGCCAGTAATACATTTTACATTTACAGGGGCCAGCGGACGGAACCCCAGACTGGCAGCGGCGTGGCAGATGGAACCCCAGACCGGCAGCGGACTGAGCAGCTCAGCCTGCTGCCGGTCTGGGGTTTTGTCCGCCAGCTCCTGCCAGGTGGGGTTCCGGCTGCTGGCCCCGCTCAGATGGGGTTCGTCCATCCAGGCCGGCAGCGGGCTGAGCGGGGCCAGCAGCCGGGATCCCAGTTGGCAGCAGAGTGCCACTAAAAATCAGCTCGCAGGTTGCTAACCCCTGGCATAAATGATATATAGATGATGTAATCACAGGAGGAGCACGGTTTATGAAAGGTGAATGGATTGATCCAAAACTGAACAAATTTCAGCCTTTGAACATACAGTCAAAGGATCAAATGTCCATTGTAATGTTAAGAAAAAAGGGAGAGGTAGTGTTGGGAAATAGTTTTTTGTCTGGCTTACACTGATGATCTCTCTTTCTGTCTCTTGTACTTGCCAAGCACTGGAGTGGTGTAGGCAAGTACTGGGCACATGCCCCAAGCAGCTATACCAATGCATCTTAGTTCTGAGCTGTAACATCCCAGGTATTTCAGCTCTCCAATGAAATGCTTCCAGTTTTATCACTGCTAGGTTGCTTAACCCTAGCATGTGCTTGGAGAAGTTTCACAGTGCCTGTCCTTATGTACTGGTACAGAATACGGGCCATGTAAGCCTCCACTTTGAGTGTGTATGCGAGTGTGTGTGTGTGTGTGTGTAAGCTTTGCTTAGCCTATTTCAAACTAACATAAGACTTAATTTCAGCAGTTCTAATAGACTGCACTATGTAATCTCATTGATAAACTTCCTATTTCAGTTCCAGTAAAAGTATTCTTTATTTTATTTTTAAAATGTCATTAAATAGACGCCAACCCAATTGTGTAATGGTGCTAGTCGTGATACAGGAGACCCTGAGTTCAGACTTGATCTAGAGAGAGAAACTTCAACCCAGGTAGACTTGTCCAAAATTTTCACTCCCAAAATAAAACTGGTGATGAGACGGATGCAGAAGAGGCAGAGTTTGGTGGTTTCACTCCTTTGAAGAGAGGAGCAGATGAAGGGATTTCTGAGAGAAGAGGAACAGAAGGTAATTACAATCCTTCCCTCCCACCTTGAGCTGGAATTGTGGGAAACAGCAGTAGGCACAGAAGCTGCAAGTCCGTATACCAAATATGTGGACCCTGCTACTGTGCACTGAAATTCCATCGTGTATTTTGACATGCTGCTGTTGTACATCAACAGTGCACTACAGAACTTTTAGTGCACAGTAGCAGGGTCCACGTGGCCAGCTAGTGCACGGCAAGTAAGATTCATGCCCTGGCTTGCCGCACAATAACTTTCTGTGTAGACAAGCCCTAAAACTCAGTAGTATCTCACAAAGAAGGGCAGGCAACGATCCTATCTTCTCCATTCCCTTGTGCTGAATCTTTGTTGAGGCTTTGTTTGTGTCAGCTGGTGCACCTACCTGTGCCAGTTTGGGTAATCTTTGCTGAATGCAAGCAAGTCAGTTTTATGGAAGGGAGCAGAGGTATTTATCAGCTTGGCAGTTATTTCATTGATCCCATGCCTGGCCTTTAAGCCAGTTAAAGTAGGGCTTGTTAAGAATTGCTGTGATTCCATGGCATTCATCAAGATCAGGTTTCTTTTCAGTGAATTGTAGTCTTTCTTCGTCTTGTCCTTTGCTGATACTACGCACCATTCAGCCCTGTCAGTTTCAGAAGCTGTATCAGTAGGTAAAGCAGCAGCAGCAGCATGATTGTCTGGATGAAGTCTCTGTTTTAAGTTTAGCTCTAAGAATTTCATCTGTTTCCCACTTTTTTCTTTTTTTTTAATTGACACATCACCCAGCATCACTGGAAGAGCTCACACTGGAGAAACGTTGGTAGGGAGGACAGCTTGAAGGGCTGACAGCAGTCAAGGCAGGATGTACTTTTCCTTTCAGAAAACAGCTCACAAGGGAACCTTCCCCATACTTTGCTAGTGTTTTATTGTCACTTAAGTAGATTGTCCATCGTAAGGGTAGCTAGCAGTGGACTTTATCTGCTGGATTGTAAGACAACAGCAATTTCATGCTTCTCAGTTCAGAGACACAGTTAAGAGGGGAAAATGCTGTAAATGGAGGAAGAAGTGGAAGATACATGGAATAAATTATTGGTACCCAAAGCAAATATGTTTTGTTGCATTTGTACATACATGTGTGTATTATATATGCGCACACACACATCTACAAATATTATCTGTTATATATCGACCTCTTTAACATATCAAACTTCTTTCTGAAATAGGGGGGCTAGGAAACTCCTTTTTATTTTTATACTAGACTGAACTTTTATAAAAAAATAAGTTTTAAATGTTGCTCTTAACTCTTGGGTTATGAAAAGATAGCTGGAAATTCCTAGAGCTTGACAAATTTAGTACACAAATGTTTAAAATGTATTTTACTAACATAAAGTTAAAGGGTGATTTTATCTGTGTGAGTATTGCAAGATCATGCCTAGTGTATATCTTTATGCAGCAATGTGTGTCTTGATTCTTCAGCCAATTTTTCCATCATGTGCTATAGTATTGGGACTCTTAGTGTTCTAATTTCTGTGTATTAATTGCCTTTCTCCAGCAGTGCAGTAAAATCCTTTAATGAGCAATTCACTGGGGGGGTGCAAAATTTGCAGACTTTATCATTGGGTGCTTAATGTTGTCATTCTTGACAAGAGACTTGCCAACTGTGCAGCATCTAGCACAATGGGCTTGTGGTCCCTGACTAGGGCTGCTAGGAACTATGGTAATACAAATAATAAATAGTAATAATAACTGGCTCGGATACTATATAAAGCATAGCCCATATGTCAGAGAGCAATGTTGCACTTCTCTAAAAATAATGGCTTGCACTGACAGATTATAAAACTAGGAAGAAGATTCTGGGTGGTGAGACAAGCACGGTTTTGCTCTTTAAGTTGTAATACTGTGTCAGTTAGCATGTATGAACTTCACTTAAATCTTCAGATGCAAATGTAGCCTATTCTTGAAAGTCACTAGCCGTGGCTGAAGCAGATGTGTTTTGGAATGACAGCTAGTGAGATGTGACACTTATGTAGTCAAGCATTTGTCAACTTGTTCACATATCAGTTGTTTGAATTTGTTTTCACTTGCCTTGTCTTGAGTCTTATTTTATTAAGTTGGATGCAGGTTGTACGGGTGCAGCATAGTGTAAAGTAGCACAGCATGCCTGAAAGTGATGACTCAAAAAATTCACATACCTTGCAAAGCATTAGAGGTTCAGGAAAGTAAACCATAAGGGCTTGCAGTGAAAATCCATGATTGTAGTCTTTCCCTGTTGTTTTTCCTATGGTTTGCTGTGGATTTTATATCCCCGCTGACAGGTGAAAAGGGGGCCATTTCCCTCTCATCTACACAGACAATCATGACTCATCCTCTTGATGGTATGTAGCGTAAGTCCACAGAGGTGCTGGGATGGTATTTAGTTCCTCTGCTGAACCTCTGGCCTCCTGGCACAGAGTATTGCAGCAACAGTACTATATATGGACTGCTTACACATGTGACTGAGATGACATAGGCTGAGACTGGCTTGAGGGAAATATTTTTAAATGATCAGCATCACCATTTAGCTTTCCCTTTCATTCCACTCACAAAATTGACCACTGCTGCTACAACTATGAAACAAGTATGTTTTTTTTGTTTCCATTGCACCATTCTGGCAGCATTTAGTATGAAAAGAAAGTAGGAACACTGGGACTAAAGGAGCCATAGGTCCCCCAGGTTAGTATTTTCTATCCAGATATGCCCCTTTTGAATGTTTGTTTTCTTTGCAACAAATTCCCTTCCGATATTTCCATGGCTTGGGTTCAGAACACTACATTCTGGGTTTGTGCATTACTTTTTACTTCTTTTCCCCCAGTTGGAAGATTGTGATTCTCTTCTACGGGCATGTTCCCCTATCCTCATTATTGGCATATTCACTGTAAATTAGTGGGCTGAACCACCAGCTGGGGAAGGCGAAGTACTGCTCCAAACATCCACACTGGTCCGGTCCCATTGCTCAGGGCTTTTCTTTATTAATTTATGCCTGGATTTCTCTGCTTAGCATTGCAACACATAGCTGAGCTAAGCTCCCAAGGCACGTCTGAAAATGAAACTTAGGCTCCTGTAACAGGGTGGCGTGCCACGCGGGCTGGAGAGTCTGGGATTAAGCCAACTTGATTACAGAATGAGCCCTACCTGAGAGAAAGCAGGCAATTCCTGTAAAGAACGGAAGGTGGCTGAAATAAATTAGGGAGAGGTAGGAAAGCTCTCCAGACAGGGAAGTCTGGGAAAGACCCTGACTAGATCAGAGAAGAGACTGGGAAAAGCTCTTCAGGCAGGGGGACCTGTGAGAGACCCTGATTAAGCAGGGAAGAGATAGAGGGATCCAGGCAAACTTAAGAGCCTGGATAAGAAGTTGCCCAGAGAATACTGCAGCTTAAGGAAAGGAGCAGATAGTGTAGACCTAGACCAGAACCCAGAGTGGTGGGTGGCCCTGCGTTCCCCTACGGGTCCCAAGAAAGGGGGCATAGAAGCCCACCACAAAGATTATTGAGCCCACCAAGGGGCTAGAGGACAGGACCGGCTCTAGGCACTAGCAAAGCAAGCACGTGCTCGGGGCGGCACATTTCCAGGGCAGCACATTCATAGGCGCCAGTGGGTGCTCGCGCCCTCCCGGCCCGGCCCTAACCCTGCCCCTTCCCCGCCCCCATTCCAACCCCTTTCCCAAATCCCCGGCCCCGCCTCCTCCCCTGAGCACCCCGCCACTCCACTTCTCTCCCCTCCCTCCCAGGCTTGCCACCAAGCCTGGGAGGGAGGGGGGAGAAGTGGAGTGGCGGGGTGCTCAGGGCTAGAGGCGGAACAGAGGTGAGCTGGGGCGGGGGGGCACAGGGAGGGCTTCAGAAAGTAACCCTTTGCGGGGGACAGAGGAACCGCTCCCCGCCCCAGCTCACCTCTTTTCTGCCTTTCACCCTGAGCGTGCTGCCGATCCACTTCTCCCCCTCCCTCCCAGACTTGCTGCGCGAAACAGGTGTTTCGCGGCAAGCCTGGGAGGGAGGGAGGAATGGGGGAGAAGCGGAGCAGCGGCGGCGTGCTCAGAGGAGGACGTGGAGGCGGAGTGGAGGTGTGCTGGGGCGGGGCGGGGGGAGCTGCCGGTGGGAGCAGAGCACCCACTAATTTTTCCCCGGGGGGTGCTCCAGCCCCGAAGCACCCATGGAGTCGGCGCCTAAGGGCACATTTCCAGGGGCGGCACATTTCCAGCGGCAGCATTCCGGCCAAAAAGTGGGGGTGTCCAAAAAATGTTTTGCTTGGGGTGGCAAAAAAATAAGAGCCGGCCCTGCTAGAGGATGAGAGGAAGACAGACGTAAGAGGAGTCTGGGGGTGGGGCAGGGGAAGGATTTTTGTTTGTGTGAAAGAGAGATTTGGGACTTTCACTTTGGACAGCTGTGACCCTGAAAAGGATGTGATTAAGATGCAGTGTAGTTTACTGTAGCTGCCAGAGCCTTCCCCACAGGGGAAGCTGGCAACTTCTTGTGACAAGGAAAGGCTCCAGCAGCGAGAAAAAGCTCTGACTAGAGAGGCAGTGGGGAAATGTTCGAACAGCTCCCCACTGCTGAGCCTTTCCCTACTGTTTCCCGCTGCTAGAGCCTTTCACTGACATGCATAGCTATACATTGCAGTGTAGATGCAGCCAGCTTTTCACTGCAGCACATAGCTACATATACCCTACATGGCAGCGCAAGTGGCATGCTCTGTAGATGTAACGGCAGGAAGCTTTATAGATGTGTAGTTGTCATAAATATAAAGGGAAGGGTAAACCCCTTTGAAATCCCTCCTGGCCAGGGGAAAGCTCCTCTCACCTGTAAAGGGTTAAGAAGCTAAAGGTAACCTCGCTGGCACCTGACCAAAATGACCAATGAGGAGACAAGATACTTTCAAAGGCTGGGAGGAGGGAGAGAAACAAAGGGTCTGTGTGTCTGTCTATAGTCTGTCTTTGTCGGGGATAGACCAGGAATGGAGTCTTAGAACTTTTAGTAAGTAATCTAGCTAGGTATGCGTTAGATTATGATTTCTTTAAATGGCTGAGAAAAGAATTGTGCTGAATAGAATAACTATTTCTGTCTGTGTATCTTTTTTGTAACTTAAGGTTTTGCCTAGAGGGGTTCTCTATGTTTTTGAATCTAATTACCCTGTAAGATATGTACCATCCTGATTTTACAGGGGGGATTTCTTTATTTCTATTTACTTCTATTTTTATTAAAAGTCTTCTTGTAAGAAAACTGAATGCTTTTTCATTGATCTCAGATCCAAGGGTTTGGGTCTGTGGTCACCTATGCAAATTGGTGAGGCTTTTTATCCAACATTTCCCATTAAAGGGGGGGTGCAAGTGTTGGGAGGATTGTTCATTGTTCTTAAGATCCAAGGGTCTGGGTCTGTAGTCACCTAGGCAAATTGGTGAGGCTTTTTACCAAACCTTGTCCAGGAAGTGGGGTGCAAGGTTTTGGGAAGTATTTTGGGGGGAAAGACGCGTCCAAACAGCTCTTCCCCAGTAACCAGTATTAGTTTGGTGGTGGTAGCGGCCAATCCAAGGACGACGGGTGGAATATTTTGTACCTTGGGGAAGTTTTGACCTAAGCTGGTAAAGATAAGCTTAGGAGGTTTTTCATGCAGGTCCCCACATCTGTACCCTAGAGTTCAGAGTGGGGGAAGAACCTTGACAGTAGTGTTTAAAGTCAGATGGGACTACTACATCATCTATTCCAGTGGTTCTCAATCTGTGGTACTCAGGTCTGCAGACTATCTCTAAAGGGTCGGTGAAAGGTTGTCGTTTCCGTAGAACAGTGGTTTTCAATCTGTGGTTCCCTAGGGGTCTGTAGACTATGTCTAAGATTTCCAAAGGGGTCCACATCTCTGTTTTGAAATTTTTAGAGGTCCACAAATGAAAAAAGGTTGAGAACTACCGATCTAGTCTGACCTCCTGTACATCACAGGCCATTAACTTTCACCCACTTACTCCTGCATTAAGTCCAGTAACTTAAGTTTGGCTAAAGCACGCCTTCCAGAAAGGCGTCCAGTCTTGATTTGAGGACCTCAAGAGATGGAGAATCCACCACTTCCCTTCTCTTGTGTTATGGTTAACCAACCCTTATTTTAAAAATCTGTGCCTGATTTCTGTTTGAATTTGTCTGGATTCGTCTTCCAGTCATTGGTTCTTGTCACGGCTATCTCCAACAGATTAAAGAACCACTTCACATTTTCTTTGACTGTCCATCTTCCCAAGTGATGTCGAAAACCTTGAATTTTTGGCTTGGCAGCAGCATAGCTTTTCAGTTCAGCTTTCTGAGTGAATTTGGGATAGTGGTTGTTCGGAGCACTAAACATAATTTGCTGTTTCTGGCACTCCTAGGCAAGATCTTAGCCTTCTTTTTCTCTTTATAAAGTTGTAATGTAACAAATAGGTACTACTTTCCATAAGATCAGTAGCCCTCTATATTAGTACTCATTGAACTAATAAACAAATAGATGCTCCAGGCTAGACTCTGATTTTGTTTTACAGTGATTTATGGGAGATACTCTGAATTTTAAACTAGTGTCAACGAAAGCATAATTTGTTTCAGGTTGATTTTAAGGGGCTGGGTGTTTAATATAATTTGTCAGTTAGAGGTCTTGGATTGAGCATCCAAAAGCTAAAGCACACAAAAATCACTAATCACTTCGGGAAATGTAACCCAGCCTGGTTACCTACTAGGTTCCTAGGTGATGTCTTATTTACATCTGTTCTGGAAAGCGTCACTTATTTGTTAAGTCAGGTAAGTGGCGAACAGGTGGTTTTGTCAACTTGTGCTAATGTGCCACCTTTTGTAAAAGATTAAACATTATTTAGACATGAACAGCTGTAAATGTTTACCTTTGTTTAGGTACAAATGTAGTAACTTTAGAGTTATTGTAGGCCACAGCTAGAATAAGAATAAAATACAAAGAGGTACTACAAAGAATTTTTCATACTGCAGTCCCACTGGCACACAGTCTTTCTGTAGATTTCCTTAGGTAGAGACTGCTAGCTCCTAGAGAATTTTTCTTTGTATACTACCAACAATCTTAAAGGTCAACTTTGTGACAAGGCCACTGGCCAAAATGTCAAATGTTTATTATAATGGATAGAAAGTGTAAATACACTAAGCACATTTTTAAATAGAATGGACTGCCTACATGACAAGAACTGTAGTTTGCAGACTTATTGCAGATCTTCAAATAAAATGTTCCCTGTATGGAAACTAGTTACAATAATGGCTGCCTTTTCTACACAAGAACCTTGGAAAGGTCTTCTTTGAGTGATGGTCCCTATTGTATTCCACTGAGGGTTGTATGCATGCACCATGCGTCCAGATAGATAAACTGACTTGCAGAGAAATCAAAAGGCAGTAGAGGTTAAAGGTAGAGGCCTGATGTCTGTATGAACAATTCTGTGTCTTTGGGTCCTGCGGTTGATGCGTGCAGTTCCTGTATTTGCATGCAAATATTCACCCTGATAACTGGGATGCGGCATGTAGGAGGTCTGAGGTTAGATTGCAACTGCTGCAACTATGTTGGGTTTGGATGCAGTTGCAGGTAGGAAGGTGTCTATTTGAAGTCCCTGTAACTCGGTGGTCTGCCTGGGCTTTGGTCCTGGGCATGGCAACGCATGGTGAAGGAGCATGCTTCTGGCTCACATGCAGCTTGTGGCTTCCTTTGTGTTATCTCTCCCACCTCCAGTGTGGAGGAGGAGAGAAAGTTTGGACTCTGGCTTTCAGTGAGGGTCCTTTGGGAGGCTTGAGGATGTTGAGAGGACATTGCCCTCACACTCACTCTCATGTTTATAGGATACCAGGGACTTGGTGCCAGCTGAAATCTACACTCCAACATGGCTGCTGGGTAGTTTGGGCTTATTACCCCTGTTAGGTGATACTTACAAAGTAAGTTGTGGCCTCTGCTTTTAGACATTTTATGGTGTCTGTGCCTCATTGTTTCCATGTTCATATCAATGAAATGCTGCACATATTAGTGTACATTCAGAAGTCTCTACACTCCATGCCCAAAGGCAATAATTGTATGCATAGCTGCAGATCCTCAAATGGGCATTCTTGGGACTTATCTGTAACAATAAGATTTTAAGTGACTTCTCTGAGGTTTCAGTAGAAGCCTGTGGCAACAGAACCTAGATCCCTTCTCTCCAATGCCTGTATTATGATCTCAAGGCCATTCAAATTACATTAGTGGGATTTGAGTTTTGTGACATTTATGAACAGTTGGGGATTGTTTATTTTTAATCTGCCTGCCTGCCTTACAGTAATTAGCACCTTGCTGGTTGAGTAGTCCCCAGTGAAAGGGCGTACTAGGCCTTTGTGACCCCCGGCTGGAGGTCCTGTGGTCCTATCAAACCCAACCCCAGGAAAGGAGCAGCAAAGGAGGTCCTCCAGGCCTGCCTAGAGAGAAGCTCCATCGAAGCAGCCAATCAGAGTCCAGCAGGCTCCGCTATAAGGAGCTGCAGAGGCTTAGTAAGTCAGTGCCTGGATGGGACCAGAGGGGCAAGGGAAGGTGCTCTGTTTGGCTGTGGGAGTGCAACTGGTGGCATTTGCTTGAACTGGGGGAGAGAGGAACTGAGAACTTTAACCCTGAGGTATGGGGTAAAGATAAAGGGGCCAGGTAGGAAGAGGCCCAGGCATGCAGCAGCAATGAACTGAGGGAAGCAGAACATGGCTGCTGTTTATAGGGTCCCTGGGTTGGAACTGGGGGTTCCCCCACTTGCAAAGTGGCCTGAAGCCTGAGCGAAGGGCTGAGTTTAAAGGGCCCAGAGCCAGGGCTGAAGACCCTGGTGATGGCAGACAGACAGTTTTTATTGGACTCTCTGCTGCCCTGGAAGGGATAAATTTTTGACTGTTGGACCCAGCCAGAGAGCTGAGCCTCTGAAGACCTGCAAAGTAAGGTCGACAGCCTACAGGGGGCACCAGAAGCAGGAAAAGGCCTGCAAACCACATGCAACAGCAAGACATTCTCAAGAGATTAGTGGCCCCTGTTACACCCCCTTTTATTCAATGGGGACTATTCGCAGAGAAAGATACTCACATTTCTTTGTCAGAGGGGGGCAGAATCAAGCCATTTACTGGTATGTTGTATACTTTTTCTCATCCCCCCATATGAATTAATTATTTTAATGCCAAATTAGGATATCCTTTCTCAATATGAAATAGTACCTTACTGCACGAGTAGAGGTCTTAACTTCGGTGTAACTACTCTTGCAAAAAGATGCTATAAAATTGGAGTAAATGTATCTGAATTTGACCTCAAGATTGTAAGCTCTTTGGAGCAGGGACTGACTTTTCTTATATTTTTGAAGAAATCCTAGAACATTCAGAGTCTCACTGCAATCAAGATGATAATTTATAGTAATAAATGGGATATTCCTGAATAGTCTTTCCGTTGACTCAACCGTCCCTCTCTTGTCATTTAGTCCAGGAATTGTTGTCCTGAATGTTACTTTAGCCAGCTGTAAAATGGCTCTAATCCTTATAGAGAGCCTTAGTATCCGCAGATGAAAGGTGTTCTAGAAGTGCATGATACTATGGGGGTTCAGTGGTGTAGAAAATTATTTCTTGGAACAGTTTGAGATTTTTCTACAGCATCTTGGTGGCACAATTTGTGCCAGTATTTCAGGCATGCTGTTAATTGTAAGCCTAGGGGAAAAAAGTGGGTACATCTGGGGCTTTTCTGAGTAAGCTTTGAAGGAAAATTGGATCATCAGTGTTTGAATCTCCAGGAAACAGTTTGCTGCACAGCTAGTTAAGAAGCAACACCAGATCTCTCTCTCCAGGAAAGGACAAAGCAGATTTGAATAGCAGATTCATCTGGCATCTTTCTTTGATAGGTTTCCCTTCCCTGTCAGTATTAAGGTGCCTACTTCCTACCTTTATTGTGCCTTTTGGGCTTTCTAGTTGAATTTCCATGTTAAAATATTCCTCAAGGGCAGCTTCTGTCAGCTTTCTATGCAACAGTGACCTTTGATGTACTTGTTAGTACAGAAGGCAAAATTCCCTAGGAACCCAGCCCTCTCTCCACACCATACGGAAGTGTCTATAGAAAGGCTCAGAAGGCAGAATATGTCGGTAGGAAGGCAGCATAATAAACTACCTTGTGCAATTTCCTGAAGGTACAGATTGTATTTTATTCTGACTCTCTCAGATCCAACTGTTAATTTGCCCACAAACAAATAGAAACTTCACCTCTAAAAGCCTACATTAGTCAGAAGTGAGTGATCCACTTTCAACTGCTTTAATGTTAACCCCTTTATAAAATGAAGCGGAGTCTCTCATGGATGGTGTAGCTTCAGATAAATCTGCACACAAGGGGTCAGTGATGATGTACGACTGTCATGATAACATTCTAGATGTATCAGAGGTCAAGGCAAGAAGTGGTACATGAGAAGCTCCTCCCCCCCCCCCTTGCACAACTGCTTATGGGCTGCACCAACAGCAGTTTGTGTTCTAGGGAGTACAGGAACTGTTCACTTCTGCTCCCCACCAGTGACTCTGAAAAGGAAATAGGGGAGGAGGATGGAAAACATTGCTCAACCTCTCCCATCCTATGCCATGTACACATGTAGCAACAGCGCGGAGATAGGAATTGCCACACTGGATCTGACCAGTGGTCCATCTGGTCTGATTTCTGTCACTGACAGTGACTAGTACCAGCTGCTACAGAGGAAAGTACAAGAAACCCTGCAATAAGTAGTTATAGGCGAACATGTCTCCAGGGAAAGCTTCCTTCCTAATCTCCATTCGTTAGAGCTTGGCTTAAACGCTGAATCATGAAGGTTTATATGCTTTCCAAAAGTCTTGTTTTTTTAATATTTACGAGTATAACTCTGGATTTTCTTAGGAGCCATATAAATGTCTAATTAGTTTCTGAATTGTGCATTGACCTCAGTGATCCTTTGTGACACTTTTGTGAAGTGTGAAAGTGTGAAACTTTTGTGAGTTTCAAAGTCAAACACAATCTGACTTGTGCTCCTCTTGGGTGGTACTGATCTGCAGGACACATACTCAGAAGTTTGATTTAAAAGCTACATGCCAGCCCTACAGTAAAATCTCATTCTAAAAATTCAACCAAATCAAGCTGGCAATAATAGCTAGCTCTTTATGTAGCACTCTTCATCAGTAGATGTCAAAGAGGTCAATAGCATTATCCCCATTTATAGAGGGAAAACTGAGGCACGGGAAGTGTGGAGAGTTGCCCAAATCACTCAGCAGGCCACTGGCAGAGCTGGGAATAGAAGCCATGTCTCTTGAATCCCAGTCCATTGCTCAGTTTATTAGGCCATGCTGCCTCCTGATAGCTGGAGTAGGAATAAACTACGAAGGCAGAAGGTAGAAAGGATTAAAAAAGGGGAAACGTCGTCATACAAAGAAATTTTAAAAGACGGGATGAAATTATTTTTAAATGGTGAAGTGTGGACTATTGGCTTGTCTACATGGTTCCGCAGTGCAGACTATGGGTCATGTAGGACTAAGTTAATGTGAACTAGATTCCTTTTAGTTCAGGCTAGCAGGGTCTACATGGGAGAGTTACAGCTCATCACTTCAGTGCACGCTGCAAGTCATACCCCTAGAGATTGCATTGCGGGACCATGTAGACAAGTGATGATTGAGACAGATGTCAAAGGAAAAGCAAGTTCTGTGTTTTAGAAGGCATCACACCAAAAGCATGAAGAGACATAAAAATAATCAGTAAGTGAAGTTATATTTTTCAGCAGAAAATAACGTTATAGAACAGAATAGTGTATTGGTTAAATTCAGAGTAATCTACATCAGTTGTATAGGCCAGGGGTTCTCATCCTTTTTCTTTCTGAGGCCCTCCTCACCATGCTATAAAAACTCCAGGGCCCAGTGGGGGGGAGGGTGGGACCCTTGGGCATAGGTGTAGTTTGACATCTATTTTTGGGGGGCAAGGGCTAGTAGGGCTCGGGCCAGCTACGCACAGCAGGGTCCAGGGAGGGAGCGCCACCTCCACCCCCGACTCACCTCAGCAGGCCACCCACCTGTCTGGGACTGTGTGCCGGTGGCTGTTGCCCGAGATCTCTGCCAGCCCTGGAGCCGAGTCCCTGCCTGGGTATCTCTGACCAGCTGCGTGAGCAGTCAAAGGGGGCTGGGAGCTGAGGAGCAGCTGAAACCCCGGGCACCAGCAGCAGATGGGGGAATTCCACAGTTGTCCACTCCACGCCACCAGCCAGAGGAGCTGGCTTCCCACCTAGGACCTAGTCAGATGGTGGGCCCTGAAGGGGGCTGAGGGAGAGGAGGAGGTGGGGGGGTAGAGCTGCCCCCGGGACTGCCGCGCTCTGACTTTTGCCGGGGGGGGGGAGAGCTCAGGGTTTCAACCCCGTGCTGCTCCCACCTTCAGCGGGGGAGGGGGAGCTCTGGGTTTCAGCCTCATGCCGTGCCACCCCTGGCTTCAGCCCTGCGCTGCTCCCAGCTTCAGGGAGGTGGGGGAAAAGGGCGCTTGAGGTTTCAGCCCCGTGCCGCCCCTGGCTTCAGCCCCATGTGGAGCACCAGGACTCGAGGTTTTGGCCCCACGGCCCCCCTGAAAGGGCCTGTGGACCCCCGGTTGAGAACCACAGGTATAGAATACAGTGATCCCTGTCTTTGTCCTGTTGGCTGTCCTTCCAGTCTATCCATAATGGGCCAAATCATCAGCTAATATAGCTCCAGTGAAGTTTCTGAAATCATACAACCAATATGCCCCCCCTCCTTCATAAAACTCTGTGCTAATACTCATTCTCTGACATAAAAAGAAAAGGAGTACTTGTGGCATAAGAAGACTCAGTTTCCTCTCCAGTGCAATGAACAAGGTACGTGACATATAAGAAATAACCACCAGTAGCAGATTTTTTTTAGAGGTTGTAGGGTTGAGCAGGGAGGAAGAGGTGGTGGTGGTGTGAAGTCTAGGAAAATATGGCTTTGGTTTATTATGAATAGTTTTTCTAGCAGCACACAAGAAGTTTTCTGAGAAAAGTTTTTAAAAATTTGTTGGAACCTCAACCTCCCATTGATTCCTTCATCCCTGGAAGCTAAGACATCTCTCTAAAGCTGGTGAGTCACTGTGTGAGCCAGGTAACAATATTTTACCATATTTTAGTTCATGGTGACATAATTCTCCTATTTTATAACAATAATACAAGTTGCTGCTGATCTTCAGGTGCAGAATACCCTGAGCAGTCATTGCTCATTAGTGAGGGGTTTTTTTTCATTATGCTTTTTGGTTTTAATGTATTTTAAATTCAGGATATGTTATTAAAACTTCAGTCACTTCTCACTTGATTGTAATTAAAACCACCCCTAGGCAATAAATTTTGTTCCATGTAAATATGACAGGCATAATTATGGCAAACCTAATTGTTCATGTATTGCTATTTTTCATGCAGTGATAAGGTTGGGTATAAAGGTGAGTGAACAAGTAATTAATTTGAAAACTGCCCCCCCCCATTCTTTCTCATTTTTTTTAAGTTTTATTTTCCCCTCCAATTTGATGACTGAACCACATCCTACAAAATAACTTCAGAGTGCCACAGAGATATTGCTGTAGCCCCAGATGCTATTAAATTGGGAAATGGAGAAAAACAGTGCTTCTAGTCAAACACATGCAATTCTCCTTTTAATTGTAATTACACAGGCCTGAACATTTCAGACTTGCCCTAATTGCAACATTTTGTAACCTTATGCTTGCCTGTTTCCCTTCTATGATGAGCCTGTGTGACCCATTACAGCTCTCTTCAGAAAACAGTTTCATTCCCAAAGGAATTTTTCAGGAAGCAAGCAGGGGGCACACTACCTCAGATCTAAAGAATAGCAGCGATGGTACTTTAGGACCTATCCTTCTCTGCAAAGAAACCTTACATAACCCTTCCGTTTCAATTTTTGCTTGCACACCAGCTACAGACAGGCTCCTTTTCCCTAGCTCTTCATGCTGTCACAGAGTTGTTCTGTGTCACAGCGGCAGTGACTCATTAATGCTCAGTCCAGCGTAAAGTACTAAACAGACAGCCTCTGCTGCTAAATTCAGTAGCTATTCCCCAAGTAGACTGTCTGAGTCAGACCACTGTAGAGCAATGATTTCACTTGCTGGATATATTGGGGATGATGTCACGGGAGTGGGTGGCCCTAGGGCTCTGGTTGCTGAGCATACAGTGAGCTTTACCCTTTGACATTTGTTTTCTTTTAGCTCTTTAAAGGATTTGCATTATTTGACAGGATCTATTTCTGTTGTGGTTTGTGTTTGTTTTTTTTTAAAAGTTAATGGACTGAAAGTGCTAGAGTAGCATGTTTACCTGTCTGGAAGGTGATAAAGGCAGCTCAGGTGGAAATCCCAGGGGCTAATTATTTGCAGGCAGTTTTCAAAGAGGATCAGTCATTAGAAACATATGTGCTGTACTGACTTCTGTAGACCATGTGCACCTTACAAAATGTCATTCAGCTTCTCCAGAGAGCTCTCTCCTTCAGTTGCATTACTGTTATTACCAGCTATTATTTTTATTAGGTTAATACATCTGCGGGGGAAGCCCACACCATCATGCACTATTCCACCCTAAACATACTGTACAGGCAAATGTGCTCGTGGAAGTAGCCAACTGAGGAACAACGGGCAATGTAAAAATGTTTGTGTTGTCATGAGATGGAGGTCAAAGGTGATCATGTCACAAAACTAGGGAAAATTACCCAATCAAATGACATGACGCATGAGCTTCAACTCCTTATACACAAAGAGGAGATCATATCCACGTGTATTCCAGTTTTCTTACATATATTCAGACTCCCAAAATGTTACGTGTGGATATTATGGAGTCACCACTTGGCGCCTCCACAATTAGGGTTGTGTCCCAAAATGGGTTTAATTGGGCTGTCTCCCCCCTCTAAAAGTAAGTGTCCACTTGGTGTAACATTTCACAGTGGACTAGTTTGTATACCCTTTGAGTTTTCTATGTAGTTTCTGTGTAGACCTCACACCACAACTGCAGCTCTACCACCTTCCATCACCCCCTTGAACCCCTCTGTTGCAAATATCCCCTTACTAAACTACCCTCTCCCAATACAATCAACTACAGCACCAAACATCCCCAGCTACTAGTGTTAGGGGGGAAATAATCTGGTAAAGGGGGATGTGCAGTAGGTGAAATCATTTAATATTGTAATGCATGTTCTGCTGTACAATTGTTGTGCTCTTGTGCATGCATGCGTGTGTGTGTGTATATAATAGCTCATTTTTTCCGCTATGATTATTAAACTGTATTTGAGCTATTCCACTGGCTCCTCATAGCACATATGGGAAACTCCAGTGTGATCTTGATATTCCAGTTTTCCAGACCCAGTGATCTGTGTCTTGGGAGCAGGTGGGAAGGCAGAAGGTCTTTTGAAAACTTTTGTGTGAAAATCCCCATATAAATATATGAATGTTATTCAAGAAGAGTGCCTCCAGCCATTAAAAAACGCCAGCAGCTTCAGGCTGACTCTTCTGATGGATCAGAATTGCATTGCATAATCAAAAACACACACTCAACGTACTCCATACAGTCTATTAAAGCATGTTATGTTTAGTATCATTTCCCATCAGTTATGTTTTGCTTTTTCTCCTATCCTTAACAATATCCACAAGACACCATATTTGTGTATCTCTTTGCCTTCTAGTGACATTTTTGTGGGTCAGTACAAATCTGAAAATTGTGCTCTGGATATTGTCATGAATTAATAATATCATTTTTGCTAGATTCTATATAGATGAACAGGTAGATGGATTTACTGAGACTTCTCTTAGTTTCGGTCTCAGAATGCAGCAGTAGCTGGGTTAGATATTCGCTCCGTGTGTGTGTGTGTTAGGAGCATGTGGTGGGAGAGGTGAGTGAATGAAATGTGGTTTTGCTTTTTCAAGATGCTTGGCTACATGGCTCTGATTTATTATTTAGCTGTGTGCTGTGTTCAGTTTAGCAGGGGAGCTTTTCTTCCTGCAGTTCCATTGAGATCTGTGTATGTCAAGTTACCATTATTCAGTGGCTTGGACATCATTCGTGATTGCTTGCATTTTCTGCACACCTTCTGCAGAATTTATTCTCATAACTTCATCAGTGCCAACAGAAAACTAGTTATTACTAGGTTTATTTCCTCTTTAATTCTCAGCACATTCAAGTAAGCATACAACCAGAGGCTGCTATTGCACTGACTACCATTTGTCAGCTGGGAAATTAGATTGCTTCAGAGTTTTGGCACTGAATTAAAACTACTACCAGTAACAGGCATACTTAATTAGCAGCTTTCCTATAGGTATGGTGTCACCAATGGGTAAATTACCATCTTTTCAGATTGTGTCCATTTTTTAAAGGTGTGTGATGTCTTCTGTACCTTACACAGTCAGCATCTAATAACTTAAAACAAAGAGAAAGGAGCACAGTGTTCTGAAATGCTCATGTCATACCATTCAGGGTGTGACTTACCTGTGTCTGCACTAAACAAAGCCATTTCTTTTGCCAGTTAGGATTTTTGGAATGATACAAACACTCATTTCTGTTTTAGGTTTCAAGAAAACAGGTTAAAAACACAGTTTCAGGGAAACAGATACAAATAAGAGAATGATGAGCGTTGTAGCACTCTAGAAGGGCTTTTCAACACGGGTTATCTTCAGCTGCTGGGAGATCTAGTTCTTCACCCAGCTAAGGAAGGATTTTTTTTCCTAGACTGCCCTCTAGTCTTTTGTCTAGTCTGTTTTTCAATTTTCTAAGTGATTGGGCTTCCAACAGTTACCTTTGGAGACTTTCCACTATGTAGTAAATGCCCCGTCAAGACATTTTCCTTATCATGTTCAGCTTCCTTTTTACCAGTTTTAAATTTCCTACTTACGCTCCCTTGTGTCACCCAAAATAATTCCTCTGTGCACCACCCCAGTTGTCACTTGGCCACCCTATATCTATACAGATCTTTATATATTTCCTCATACGCGAGATCCCTCCCACCGCTTGTAATCATTTCAGTTGGTTTCCTCTGCACTCTGTCCTGTTCATCACTAACTTTACAGTGCTGAGGTGTCCAGAATTTTGATATGATGCCCTGGCTGTGGTCTCAAAATAAGCAAAGAGCTTTTAAAAATAGTATTTATATTGTAGCGTTGCTCAGAGACACCTCTTAGGTTTGGGGTCTCATTGTGCAAACAGAAAAGAGAGTTTACCCCAAAGGGTTTACAGTCATCTTTTAGTGTTTTATATTTACACCAATCACCCTAATATCTGAGAGCCTTCCATGTAAAATTGATAGCAATAGCGAAGTCCCCAGTGGACTTCACTGAGTCTTTGGCAGGTCTCCATTTTCAGGGTAAACATTCTGCATGGGGCAGGGTTCTTGGTTAGGAGATTTTAGATTTTGTGAACTTACTTTTTATTTAGGCTGATTTGATTCAGAGTCTTTGTTTTTGTTTTGTTTTTTGTTGTTCTCTGGGGTTCATTGGGTAGAAGGAGGTGACCGTGTTGTGAATTCCTGCAATGAGAAGACCTTTCCAAAGAGTTAGTTTTTGCCGCATTTCCTAAAGACCATCAGACCTCAGGTTCACCTAATATCCTGCAAATGTGTTCCATAGCCCAATCCTCTCAGCTGAGACTGCTTTGTCCCCAACCCTGCTGTATTTTAACTTGGGCTTTGCGATCTGCATTGGCCCAGTAGCGCACAGTAGTCCTAAAGACACACATAGTAAAAAGAGTAGGGGATGAGGCTGTAACATACACGGAAATGAGTATGATGAAGAATTAGCATAACTTTTTTAATTGGTCGTGGTGTTGGGGGTGGAAGAAGGGCTTCGGAAAAGGGATTAATCACAGCTTGTTGGTTACCTAACCACAATCAGTAGGCTGGCTTTTTTGGCCATTGTGGTAGAATCCTAAGGAGGGATTTGAAAAAATGAAAAGGTAGTATCTGTATGAATTGAATGAGAGAAGTTTTGCCAGGCACATGGGACAGTTCGGGAGAAAGCCCAGAGGTGTTTAAGGAAGAAGACAATTGATGAGTGGGAAAGGCTGGGAGTGTTGGTGGAGCCAATTTTTGCATTAGATCCTGTAAATGGGAACATTCTGCCAGAGAAATCCGAGTGATGTTTCCATCAGTGTGCACTAGTACTGCTTCTGAAAATGCAAGGGACCCTCCCAAATTATGAACCTAGAATTTATCAGTAATCCATCCCACCTCCAAAGTCCCATAATACAGAAAATAAATAATGGTGCTCTCTAAGTTATAACACACAGAGAAACATAAAGGTTAAAATAAAAAAAAAAAGCCATTTCAGTTAGACTTTTTCTAGCACAAGGTACATTTCTGCAGAATCTAACTTCTAAAACATTAACATGAAATAAGTATCTAGGTTCTGATATTTTTGTAAGCAAACAGATCTTTACAAGCAATTTTAATGGCTGTTATAAAACAGCAACACTTTATACCAAAAATCCAAGGGGAAACTTTGTAAACAGTAAATAAGCTACACAAGTAGTGGCTTGGTTACTAGTTAAAAAGTGTCTGCAACAATTTCTTTCAGTCTCTCTAGTAATTTTGAGGAAAATAATTTTCACAGCAATCCACAGCATATTAGGGTAGGAGAGTGAGGCAGGGGAAAGTGATTAAGGATCATTTTCAAGTTTTCAGAAATCTAAAAACTGAACGATGTGCTGGCTGGATCACAACATTCTTGCTCAGGACTCATGCCAAAACTTGGTTATTTGTTCTGGAGCCCAAAGAGACTGTGTGACCCACGTATTGACTCTACAATGACTTTTGCAGCTTCAGGCAAGAAAGTTCCATTCCTTGAACCAAGTGACATGTCTTTATCCAAACTGTACTGTAAAACACTTCATGTTGTTGTTTGTTGAATGTTGACAATATGCATGACACTGAGAAACAGAAGTGGTCTCTACCCTAAGGAGGTTACAATCTAAACAGAGCTGAATATTCATTCTCAAAGTTATTCTTGCTGCTGCTTCTTCGATAACATCTTAAAATCTGTCCCTTTGTCTCTGACAGTGCTAAAGCTCTCTTCCAGGACCACCTCCTTTCTCATTTTGTCTACTACAATCTCCTCATCTTTAGCCTTCTGACACCTTCCTAGTTTCTCAGAGGTCTACTCAAAACACTGCTGCTAAGATCAGCTTCTTTGTTATGTCATGTATCACACCTGTTTGGTCCCTCCACTGTCTTGTACACCACAACAAACAGAAGCTTCTGATCCTTTCCTTTTTAAAGCCCTTCGCAATGTAGTCCTTCTTTATGTAAAAGCAAATTTATCTTCTTGCATCATTTCTCGCCCCCCACTTCCTTCCTGGCAGTGATGACTGCCTCCATCACCTGTTTGGCTGATTCTCCCAGAAGCTATCTTGTACTTTTTCAGCCCCAGAGTGTGGTATGAGGTTTGGCATGTGGATCAGAACTTTTTTTTTCCCTTGTGCTTTTTTTTTTTTAACCAAGAATCCTCAGTTTTGTTTCAAAATTCCATCCAGTTCAGAAGTGTAAAAACATTAGTTTACTTACATGCTTAAATATTTTCGAAGACTGACAGCCACTCTAACCTGGAGTAGGAGAGAATAGACTTCAGTCTGACCATGCCATAAAGTACTGTAGTAGATTTTTAAGGTCAGGCTTGACAAAGCCCTGGCTGGGATGATTTAATTGGGGATGGGTCCTGCTTTTGAGCAGGGGGTTGGACTAGATGACCTCCTGAGGTCCCTTCCAACCCTGATATTCTATGATTCTATGATTTCATTGATCTCTTTACATCCAATAGGACACATTCTGTCTTCATTTATACCCATGCAACCCTATGAAGCTCAATATGTTTTATAGAATTATACTTTTCCACATCAGTCGAGGACACTAGTTGAACTCTTTGTCCCATGGGAGGTCAGTGGGAGTCTTGCCATTGATTCAGTGCAGACAAGATTTCACCCAAGGTTAAATGTTGTTTTAGATTTCTATTCCCTGGACTCCTAACCATCCCCAGTTCCCTCTTCTTTGTCCTCCTTTTTCTTCTAAGGGCCCATATCTTAACAACCCTTTTCTGAAAAAGGAAAGCTAGACTAATCTCCTTCCATATTCTCTCCATTCATCCTCCAGAGATGGTCACTAGAAAGCAATACAAAGCATTGCATTCCCTTCCTTCCCTCTGCCCCATGGACTGAAAATGTAATGCAGCAATCTCTGCTGGACCAGGCTTTCAGAAGGGAAGTTGATGCAGCTCCTTTGAAATCAATGGAGCTTTGCCATTTTACATCACCTAAGGATCTGGCCCAGTGACTTTTGATTGATCAGCTTTTCAGTCCCCACATCCCCTGCTTGACTTTCTTATGCTTTTTTAAAAATGTTCTATGTACAATTAAGAATTATAGGTAGAGTTAGGACACTAGTTTTTGTTTTTTGCAAAAGCAAATAGAAGGTGGCTGTGACTTGTTCCTCTTTTATTGGACTCAGAGAATCATAGAAGATCAGGGTTGGAAGAGACCTCAGGAGGTCATCTAGTCCAATACCCTACTCAGAGCAGGACCAACACCAAATAAATCATCCCAGCCAGAGCTTTGTCAAGCTGGGCCTTAAAAACCTCTAAGGATGGAGATTCCAAAGCACCAAAGTTCAGGAATGGGGGTGTTTTATGAAGTCAATATTTATTTTGGTTCCATTTCCACTGCAAATGTTTACTTCCATGACTAGCCCTTTCACAGTCAGCCCCACTGAAGTTAATGAGGCTAGGGACCAGAATTATGATAAGACACCTAAATACCTCTGTAAATGTGGTCTTAGCTGCTGAGCAGTACTGTCCCCAAAGCAGGCAAAATTCATTCCCAGATCAGAAGTATTAATGATGTTGTGGCACTTTGCAAAATGCATATAGTTGAGTGGTTACTGAGCCATCAGGATGCATTTTCAGCTGCTGGTGCTAGATACTGCACTTTTTGGTTTTTATTTTAGCATTTGGGTCAGGTCCTGAGGATGGATCTGAATTTGATTTTTTTTCAGTCAATCTTTGAGATTTGTTTCCTTCACTGTAAAGTCAGTGCAGTGAAGCATATTAGACAGATGTTGTGGACTTAGAAAGGAAACAGACAACAAAATGCACACACAGACACACGCACGGGAATCTGCCGGGTTGAGTCATCGGAATAGAAAAAGATTAGAACACATGGGGCCTGAGCCTAAACGGAACCATAGCAGCAGCTACATCTAGGCAAAGAAATGCAAGTTGTTTCTCAATCTGCCTGCATGGAAGGAATTTAGCTAACAGGAAATCAAGCTCTCTCAATATGCTAAGGGTTATATAGTTACAGCAGAAAGGAAGGGTCTGAACCACAGTACACTAATGGATTTGTGTGGCAGGACTTGCTCTTGAGGCAATATTCCGGAAACAAACAAACAAAAAATCGCCATGCGAATTTTCACTGCCCTGGCTTGAAGGTGATAATAAAAAGGAGTGTTCAAAAGCCAGACCTAATGTATAGTAAATGAACTGTGAGTATGATCTTTTCATCGGTCTGCTCCTAGCCATGGGAGGATGCACCACCTGTCTGTCCTTTCTTGTGACCCGGTCCTGCTGTGCTCTGTCCCCTCTAGGTAGGTCAGGCTTGTCTGGCGGATATTTCATCTTGGTACTTTGTGGTGGGAATGGGTGTGAATTAAGCTCAAGGTAGAAAAAGGGACAAAATAAAGCACATGAAAAGCAAATATTTCTAGTCTATTTTTTCCTATTCCTTTTATTTCTGTCATGTTTTCTTCCTCTACCATCCACATGCAACATGTTTTCCAGTCGTGTGTTGCTATCCTCCACAATTTGCATTTTTCTGAATATTCAAAACGGGGTGCTCTCAGTACCAAATGGGTCCATAGGAGATGGAAGTTAATATCATCATGTGGATGATTTTCTTGATTGTTGGGTACAGCGGGGAGAAATGCCACGTTTCCCTAAATGCGAATGTGTAGTATTTTCCGTGTGTGTTTGGTACGCTCTATCAAATGCCACAGTGTGCATGGGAAGAGGCCGCTTGAGTGCCTATGAAAATGGCATCAGATGCTCTTTGTGGTTTCTGAAAGCTCCTAAGGCTGGAAGCTGCTAGCTGATTAAAAACCTAAACCCCAGTCATTACAACAAAACCTGTTTACTTTTAACAGTCTCGAATGGAAGGTAGAACTTTGGCTGTTGCGTTATTGAAGCTGTATGTGGGAGGAAAGTGCAGAAATATCGCCAGCGCTGAGAAAGGGAAGGCCTCTGTAATGATACCAGGGACCTTGATGTAATTTCATTTGCCTTCAGTCCACTGGAATCCAGTAAACAGCATAGTCATTAGAAATGATGAAATATGTTCAGACAGCTAACACTACTGTAAGATAAATGATTAAGGGAGCTGAACAAAAAATCATTGTACTGTGTCCTTCCAGTGTACAGGCAAAGGGGAACTTCATCCTTGGAATGACTCCATTGAAGTCAGAGTAATGCCAGAGATGACTTTTTGGTGCAAAGAGCTTATATGTGAATGAGAGAGAAAGGATTTAATATACAGTTTTCAGGGATATCTTGAAGTGATATCAACTCTATAAGCAAAGGAAGTTCTGGCAAAATGACACAGCCCCAAATCCTGTAAAAAATTGTGTGCAGGAGTAATTGTAGTGAAAAGGATAGTTACCATTGAAATCAATGGAGATTTAACCACGTGCGTAAATGTGACTTTCTGACATAGGTAGGTTTCAGAGTAACAGCCGTGTTAGTCTGTATTCACAAAAAGAAAAGGAGTACTTGTGGCACCTTAGAGACTAACCAATTTATTTGAGCATAAGCTTTTGTGAGCTACAGCTCACTTCATCGGATGCATACTGTGGAAAGTTTAGAAGATCTTATTATATACACACAAAGCATGAAAAAAATACCTCCTCCCACCCCACTCTCCTGCTGGTAATAGCTTATCTAAAGTGACCACTCTCCTTACAATGGTAGGTATTTGCATCAGGACCTGACACAGTAAAATGGAGAAGGGGCGAAAGAGAGTGCCAAAAAAATGCAGTTTTAAGATAATGGGGGGAAAAAAGAGGGGAAAAGCTGGAGGGACTGATTCTGTCGTCGCTGTACACCCATGGCTGCTAGTGATTAGCAATGGGAGCTTTGGGTGGGCAAGGAATGCAGGAGTGGATTGGAAATCGACTAACTAAAAAGCTGACGGAAAAGAGAGGAAAATAATTATTTTGGTGCACCATTCCTTCCACTGCTTAGGATATGAAATGACTTGATGGTAGGTTTATCTTCACAACTGTTTCCTCCGAAAGACACTATTTCTAGACCAGACCTTAAAGATAGTGCCTGCTAATTAATGATATATATGAAGAAATCTAATTGTTTTTCAAAATACCTGGTATCTTGCTAGTATCTTACTAGAGCTGTGATGATGATGAGTCCTCTCTTGCCCCGTCCAGTTCTGTCTTATATTTGATCAGTAAACTGACTCCTTAACATTTCATTACAAGTATAAAACTTTCCTGACTTGAATTGGGAGTTTTTGCTTTACAGTGAAAGCAGGTTCAGGGCTTGAGTAAATAAATACTAGAGAATTCTTGAACCAAAAGAGTAAAGATGGCTCTGAGACATTCCGGGACAATTCTTCCCTGCACTGGCATAGGGGCTGATGGCTTGTGTGACAGCTGAAGCCTTGTCTGATACCCTGGGAATTGAACTGGAGACCTCAATAGCTAAAAAAACGTGAACTTCTACAGCTTGAGCTAAGGAGACAGCACTCTAACTGGGACTGTAACAGACTCAGATCCTTGGAAGACTGCACTCAGAGGGGGACCACAATGCACCTTCGTCAGTGGGTTCTTCTTCAAGTGCTTGTTCCCGTCCATTCCATGCTAGCCCCATGCACTGTTGTTGGAGATTTTTCCCTTAGCGGTATCTGTTGGGCCGGCTCTAGCGCGCTCTGGAGCCGTGCACGTATGCATTGTTATAAGGGGCGCTGCTGGCCCTCCTGGCCCCACATTCCCTCAGTTCCTTCTTACCGCCTGTGACAGCTGGTGGAATGACCCTTTCTTGCTCTGGCAAGGTTTCTTCCCGGTGGTTTCAGATGCTTGCTTCATTCATCGCGTTAATAGTTTAGTGTATCAAGTTTTTGCAAGTTGTGATAGTGTATATAGCTCTTATCATCGAAGGACTGTTCACCTCAGGGGCCCGGCATGCCCTGGTCCCATGTTTCTAGCCTTGTGCCTCTTGTGGCAGCCCTGGGCTTGTGAGTGACCTGCACTCGAGTTGCTTAAAGGGCTTGGGAGAAACTTACCTAAAGAACAAGTGCAAAATCTGTCGGGACTTCAGACCCTGCACTAAGAAGGTCTGGGAACCTGTCGCAGAGTCGAGCTGCTCCGATTCATTGCTGAGTACTTCGGCATCAGTGCAAAGTGCTCCATCAGCACTATTCTCCATCCCCAGTGCCAAGGAAGAAGTACAAAAAGCAGCACACCAAGAGAGGGTGCTGGCCAGCACAGAAGAGAGATAAGCGGGGAGAGGGATTGAGACCTGGGCCAGGCCACTCTTCTACTGCTGGCCCCACATCTGCACTGTCAACTCTGACAATGGTGTTGCGTCCGGTGTGGGTGCTACCGTGGTACCAGAGGACAGATGGTGCCATTGACCTCGAAGGTATTTCAGGCAGCTAGGGACCTTCTCTCTTTTCTGGTCCCTCCAGCTCCTCTGGGGCACCTACCTGCTCCAGTGTCTGGAGGCCAAAGGTGATGTCAGAATTCCACAACAACCAGGACATTTTTTTGACCTATCTTCTTCCCAAAACCTCATAGAAGCTCCGAGGACTGCTGCTTCATATGTTGGACATTAGGTGGGCCCTCACTTTTTATATTGAGAGAACTAAGCCTTTCTGCAATTCCTTACAACTCTTTGTGGCAATAGCGGATGAGAGGGCTACCTGTGCTGACGCAAAGCATCTTGTCCTGGATAACTGCCTGTATTCTAGCTTGTTACAAACAGGCTCCATCCATCATGACCTCTCATTCTATGAGAGCCCAGGCTTTGTCAGCAGCATTCCTTGCACAGGTACCAATCCAGGACATCTGCAGAGCTGCAACCTGGTTATTGGTTCATACCACGACACCATGAGCTAGCAGACCCAAGACGATGCTAGTTTCGAGAGAGCAGTGTTGCGGTTAGCACATTCATGAACTCTGAGCCCATCTCAAGGGATACTGCTTTTGAGTCACCGAGCATGGAATGGACATGAGCAAACACTCGAAGAAGAAAAAATGGTTATTAACCTTCCCCAACTGTTGTTCTTTGAGGTGTGTTGCTCTTGTCCCTTCCATGACCCACCCTCCTACCCCTCCATCAGAGTTATTGGCAAGAAGGAACTGAGAAAGTGCACAGGGCTGGCAGTGCTCCTTATACCAGTGCCTACATGCGTGGCTCCAGAGGGCAATGGAGCTGGCCCAACGGATACCATTAAGGGAAAAATCTCCAGCAACAGTGCATGTGGTACGCACACACCTAACATTTAATGGACATGAGCCGCATGTCTCGAAGAACACCAGTTACGGAAGGTTAGTAACTGTTTTTTACATTTGCACATCCTCCAATCTGAGAATGCATGTGCCATGAAATTCTTTGCTTTGTGTTTGGCAGAGAAGCCCTTTGTCCTAGTGCTGTTCACCTGGAGCGTGGGGAGAAAAGCTGAATTTATGCCTTCCCTATAGGAGATGGATAATGCCCTTAGTCAAATACAAATTAAAAAAGCTAATCACTAAATTTGCTTTGTCCTTTTATTTATGAGGAGATAAGAAAACAATATCTGTGTTCATATATCATGGGGAAATAAAGGGTTTCCAGTTCTTTGGTAACCTCTGTTGTGATATTGAGAGAGGTTACAGTAGATTTTGGCATAACTGACTTTATCATTGATCAAGAATGTGAATTTCTTTACATTAGTGGTCAGAGTGCCTAGTTATAAATGGAGAGAATTTTTTCATGTAGATATTTTAATTTAAAAAAAGTTTTTAAACTAAATTAAACATTAAATGTGGGATTTTCATAAGTGCTTGGATGACTTATTGTAATGGGATTTATGGCCAAGATTTTCAAAAAGAGATTAGTGGTTTCGTGTGCCTCCATTTTTGGGTACCCAACTTGACACCTAAAGATGTATGGCTTTCAGAAAGTGCTGAGCACCCAGCTTCTGAAAATCAGGTCCCTCTAAAGCATCTCATGTTGGACAACCAAAAATGGAGGCACTCAAAATCAATTTTGAATATTTTGGCCTGTGCTCCGAAGTCACCGAGGAGCTTTTGAAAAAAATCCCGCTTTACACCAGGAACTACAGAAACACACACCTTGTCCTCATGTTAAAGGTTAATGTTATATGTCCTTCCCATCCTGCACTGCAGCAGGCCCCCTGCAATACTTTTAAATATGTTGTATTTTGTTCCCATACGAGTCCACGAAGCAATGTCAAGCATTACAGCAGAACTCCCTATCTTGTATGTTGCCTTCTTTGGGGGCCCATTGGGTCTGATCTGTTCTTCCATGTTTTCGGTTAGAACTGTACATTTCAAGATTTGTCTTCAACTAATTGCTCCCCCAGACCCAACAATGTGTTGACAATACCACCTGAGGTTGAAATTCTGAAGTCGCTTCTCAAAACCCCTTCCATCTTGTTTTTCATTGGAGCACAACGGTTGGGAAAGAAGCAATTGAAAATCAGTAATCAGAAAAGGCAATAATATATTGAGTACTGGGGCGCAGACAAATAAAGATCGATATTGTAAGCCTTCAGTTCCTCCAGTGAAATATTATTATGGCTTGATGTTTCATAATGTCAGGTATATTGGTATCCTCAAGGGAAACTGTAATGTGGACAAAACATAATTACAGGGGCTTGCTTCCTGTAATGTGTTTTTTCCTGAATGCAGGAAACAAAAGGTCTTGCTCAGTTCAGAGCTTAAGTTAAGATACTTGTGAAAATTTAAAGATATTTGAAATGTTCTGGAGACACAAATCTCACTAATATGGGAATCACAACTCCACTTGAAGCTGATGCCTGGTTTACTTTCAGTGCTTAAATAATGAATTACTTTCAGGTTTTCTGAAGTTCAAGGAAAGAAATAATCACTTCAAATGCCACACTAGCTTGCTTATTGAAGATGTTTGTTTTACAGGACAGCTTTCACAACATTCAGACTCTTTCTAAAGGTTAAATAAAGCTTTTTTCACTGGAGTCTGACCTAGTACCAACTCCATCATCAGGACTGGAGACATAGATTGTGAGTTCTTTACAGCTGGCTAGCTGGGTGACCCATTCTTTAACTGGGGTTGAGGGCCTGCAGCACACATTTCATTTTTCTCTTCTGTACAGCTGGAGCTCATCTTCACATGCATGGAGACAAGGAGGAGCTATTAATGATCTTTGGAATTTTCCATTAGCATCTATCCATCATTTAGTTATTTATAAGAGGCCTACCAGAGACTGGAGAACAGACCATGGTCCTTACTGTACTGGCCCCTTCAGCAAATGCTGATGTGGCAAAATTGTGTTAGAACTTGGAACACAGATTTTCAACATGGCTCACAGGTTTTGAACACGACTCCTCTGGGGATTCCGCATGGCAGCATGAAGGGTTGGGTGGGAGTAAGCCAAAGAATGACTGAGAATGAGGATCTATCTACTGCTTCCTCCCACAAGTGGTCATGGGACATATACTGTGTTGTGGAGGCAGCTCCATCCCTACTATCTTGTGTATCAGTCCAGTGCCTGATCTGGCTACTGGTTTCCCAAACTGCAGGACTTGGGCAGTATCTTCGTGAGGCCTTAAACTCCTGCCTTACCTGCTTATTTACAACCCTGAAAACACAAAATGATGCTTTGGGCATTTGCCTTAGTTTCCCTCTATGCTTGTTCCAGCTTTTGCTAAAGTCTTTCCAATGCAGCCCAGTATGGCTGCAGGGACTCAACAGCGTTTCACTAGCAGTGATTCCTTCTGGCTGCTGGAAGCCACAGTGGTGCTAGTACCAATGGTAAGACACTGTGTCTCTCATTTGTTGCATTCAGTGCTGCTGGTGCCCAGTCAGTGTGGAACCACTGAGGGAGGAGAAGATAGCAGCTGAGTGCCTCAGGGTCTTGCCTGAATGGAGTTGAGGGAGCAGATGAAGGGCACAGGAGCTCAAGGGGGAACAGCACTGAGGGAACAATTTGGACTCTGGTCCTCCATGAACCTCTTTTTCTTTGAGGCGCTCACCACTTTCAGAATGGGACCATAATTTTCACAACTAGATAAGCTCTAGGAACAGAAATAAGCTCCCATCCATCTCACTGAAGTATATTAAGGTAAAGGCTGTTACAGTAGTGTACGTATTAGGAATCTCATACTTGATTCCTGGTGGATACCTTTGTGTCTCGAGCATATGTGAAGCTTGAGCTCATTAGCCTTGATAAAGTACAAAGCTTGAGAACCACCATACTACTGAATCTTTTCATAACTAGACTTGTGAACTGACTCTGTAAGCCAAAGAGAAGGGAGAGGTGGCGAAGGAAAACATTCCACTTTAGAGAGGTGTGATGGAATAGAAGCACAATACTATGTCCCGAGTAGGCAAGGAGTTAACTCTGGCTTCCCTTCTCTCTGCCCTGGGAAGGCTATCAGAATGGCTTGTGGTGAGTCAGAGAGAGTGTAAAGTGATCACGTACTTTACCTGGGCTTTGAGGACTGGGTTGAAATGCAGCCTTCGAGGTTGCTTTGGCTTATGAAAAGTTGTCTTGACTGCTGGTTAAAAAGATTTGCTTGGGATATCAACCATTGCTGGCTGTTCCTGTAATTTCTGGAGTCAGCCCAGTTTATGGGGCAATCCTAACTCCTTAGTTCTCTGATATCTGCAGAGCTGGAGGAAAGGCTCTTGAACGTTTTGTGGCAGCACAACACTGATAAACATTTAGTGCTGGTTGGTTGCCTGCAAGTGCATCGCTATAGGAGGTGAGCATGTCAGATCCCTCAAGCTTATGTGGCTGGGCCTGTTTTTTGGTCTTGTATTTGAATGGGGGTCATCCAAGGAAATCCCAGTGTACGGGTATGATGTTTGTCCTTCTGCATCACTATTGAACCAATTCTGTGGCACCATTGTAGAGAGGGAGGGAGAGCGGTGTATTGGAGGTGCCATCTTTCCTTCTGATTAAAGATCCCAGGGTTGCAAGTCCGAGTTTTTTTTAACTCTAGTAACCTGAATTAATCAACTCAGACGGTCAAATTCCAATTTAGGAAATTGGATTCTGCTTACCTACTGTTAATGCTTCTTGCAGTTTTGAATGAATAACCATATTTTTTTCTTATCTTCCTGTCCTAAATAGTTCTGCAGCATTGTGATGCACTGTTCAGAAATTTTGCTTTGTTCAACTGCAGAAATAGCTGCATATCAGTAGCTGGTCAATTGATTCCTTGTATGCTTGGTTTCATAGGAAAAGGGCACATAAACATATTGGATTCATCCCCACCCCATTATAAGACAAGGAACTACATACAATAGTTATTGATTAGTACTGCAGTGCCTCGGTTATAGCCAGATATTGTACAGGATAATGAAGCCAGCCTTTGTAAATTCCACGGTTCCTATACTGTCTTCACTTCTCTCACACACCTCGCTGATATTAGTAAGAATTGTATAATGGTTCCAAGGCAGTTTGTGGACCTGAAGTTTAAAAAAAAACCATCTAAATCAGCTGAGAACATTAATCTGTGCGTTGTAGGATAGAATAGAATAGCACTGATTAAATGATTGAAATCACTGTTCAGAGTCATCCAGTATGAATTGCAGAAACACATTACGCTGTGCTGACAATGCAAATGCCTTTAACCTAGTGTCTCTCCCAGTGTGCGTTGACCCTGACAAGGTATTTCCTGAGCTCTCTCTGTGATTTGTGCAATCTAGAGTATTTGGCCTTTAATCAGTTAAACAGGTTCAAGTGTTGCTTGTAGAAAGTAATTACAGGTTCTCAATGAAAATGGCAGAGTTAGTCTGCTGGATGGCACTTGTCACACTGGGGAGAGTACAAACAGCCTAGGCAAGGCATGGGTTCTCTGCAGAAGGGCCCCTTCCTCAGATAATGATACAGCTCCTTGCGGGAATGAGGGAATTGGGTAGCAACCTAACGGGGGAAGTGCTGCTTTACCTTGTGTGATATCCATTCAAGAGAAGCAGCGAAATTAAGAAGGAAATGTTAAAACAACAGACAAACTGTGCTGAATCCTCCTTCAGTGCAGAGTCTTTGCATTCAAAATAACTCTGGTAAAAAGGGGAATTATTGACATACAGATCTTCTGGGAAGTCTCCAAAGATATTGTGTTCTCCAGTACTTTTTCAAAAACTTGTCTCTGTGAGAGCAGCTATCTTGCTGGAAGTCCTGTCAGTTCTGGTATTTAATTAAAGTAACAAGGTTTACGCTGCAGTCTCATTGGCAGCACCAATGAGAGATGGCTGCTTGGTAGCTGAAGCAGCAAGTACAGCTTGTGTTTCTGAGCCATATGTCTTAAGTAAAGCTTGAATTGTTGTCTGCATGCAATCAGGCTCTACGGGTATATAACTGTGACCGATCTTCAACTAACGTAAATCAGTGTAGCTCCAATTAAATCAATGCAGCTAGGCTGATTTATACCAGCTGATGATGTGGCCTATAAAATGTATGCATAAAAGGTCATATGTGGCTGACTTACGTCTGTAAAACAGCTGGCAGCATAAATGTGGTTTTGTGTTCAGTGCTGCCTCCTTCCATGGGGTTAGGAATTAGGTTATTGAGTCAAAGACCTGTGTACATGTTCCCTTTTTGAGATGAGCAGGCTGCTGTGTTTTATATGCTAGTTATATATTTGTGGGGATTTAGTAAAGTACATCACGGGGGGACATGTAGTAGTGTTAAGAGGCTATTGTTGAAGAAACTAGCAATCTGGGGCATTCGAGAAGCTACCTCATTTTGGAGGTGCCCAGGTTTCTTGCTTCACATTCCACTGAAATCAAGGCTGCTGTGTGTCAGACAAAGACTGCTGTACAGATACATTAACCGCTTACTGGTACTGCTTGTTTTTAGAAAACATAAATGAACAGAGCAAAGTTTTCCTTTGGTCATAATTACGATTTGGGAAACCCACCTTAATAATCAGAATATATGTGTGCACAAACAGAGGACTTCAGGTCTGTCAATCCAGAAACCTTTTTTTAACAATATATTTACTTGAAATTTAAAGGGGGGAGAGAGAGACTATGCTAAGAAACGGAATCGAACAGCCATTCTTCCAAAGAGAGGGTTGCACGGTACTTGTGTTAGTGCTGGCAAAAAGGCTTTCACTTCCATAGAAACAGATAAGAAGTCCCCTCTGTGAGAATACATCAGATGGCAACAGAATCACAGGCAATCCGATTAGTTCGACAAGTTGTCAATTTTCACAGGCTCTCTGGTTCAGGCAGAGAACATTGATGGTTTTTGTGCATGGAAGACAGATGTTCCCTTTATAGTCCCTAAGTGAGGTAATAAAAGTTCCCTGTCACATGCCAACCTGCCCTGGAACAAACACAAAATGAGATAATAATATGCTGCTGCTGACAGCACCTCTGGTTCTTGTGTACAAGACTTTGGAGGGCCCAAGAAAATAGGCAACAGGTGCAAACAACAGGTGCAAACAACAGGTGCAAAGGCCTTTGTGCTACATACTGTATCTTACAAGAAGGCACATAGCTTTTTAAATTTTATTTTAAAGGTTATTTTTTGATTAAATGCATGGACGTTCTTTTTGATTTTGGAGAAAATACTCTTAAAATATTTCCATGCAGAAGTGCACAAAAAACTAAACCAAAACAAAAATACCAAGAAACAAAAAGCCCCAACATAAGCCTTTGCAATATTGCTTAGCAAGGGTCTACAACCTCTCTTGGAATGTTTGCGAGTTGACTTTTTGTTTGTCACAGACAGGTTGTTAACACTACTTCAGGGTGTGTGTGTGTGTTTAACCAGGGAGAACTGGAGAGTGGCAGTGCTTGGAGCCAGACAATACTAACTGCACTATTTCTGCAGTGGAATTTCATATTCGAAACGTGAGTAGATGCCAGTTTAATCCATACTAAATAGCGACTAAACCAGAACCTAGAATCTAAAAACCTTAGAATATTGATGGAATTCATATTTGAATTCCTGGATCTCAGAACCTGTCCCTGTAGCTCAAGCTTTGAGTTGGATCCAAAACTTGAAGGGGTTTATGGGCCTGTTTTTCCATTTGGACTCAGCCCAAATTTCATGAGAACAGCTGTTCTTGCAAGATGAGTGCCCAAGTTAGCAGAGATTTTGTGAGAACAGCTGATCGTGTGTGATTTCTGTCATTTTGGGTTGAAATCGTGAGAGTGCAGCAGGATTTCATTGATCTTGAATTGGAACCCAAGCCTTAGCCCTGATTTGGTTTTGAACCACCAGACTGAATGTGGATCTGGCTTTGCATAGCTGCAATTGTTAGCTACTTATTGAATGAAATATGTGTTGGCA